>NC_135375.1:38108060-38757346 GCF_049243985.1 Paroedura picta
CATCACATAGTTGAATTTGGGATTGTGATTTCAAATACGGTTAGTTGTTATGAGTCTTGTAATGAAAGAGAGAAGTGGAATATAAACATTTTAACCAAACAAAAGTAAGAAACCAGGACATGTGTATCAATTTTTTCCCGATGCATGCTTCATTTTTAAAATAAAAAATATAGTCTTTCCTGTGTGCTGCATGAGCATCCCAGGAAAGGAAGGAGAGCTTAGTTTTCCCTCTGCCTGCCCTGCAAAACATAAACCATCTTTTTCCTCCTTTGATGCAATTTGGTAGGGAAGAATAACTAATGCAACATCTGAGATTTTCATCTTGACTAATGAAGAGAAGGTTTCCGTTTGATCAAGATCGGTAGCCATGTTACTCTGTCTGTGAGCACCTCAAAAACAAACAAAATTTGTGACTAGGGTATGTGCTTTTTGTGAACTACTGTTCACTTCTTGAGATTTCTCTCAAGATAAACTAAAAACTATCATGATAAACTAATGGCTATTATTTTTATATTAGAGAAACTGGTTCATGTATTTAACATGATAAAAATAGACTTTGGATCCTTTTTTTACATTCTTATCTTACCACCTTGATATATTCAAATGGATCTTTGTGGATAAATACTTTGAACAAAACTTTTTTTTGCCAAACAGCTGTGAATTTGATGTTTTTCAATGTACTTGTAACTGCAGGCAAATAGTCTTGTTTCATTTCTTTTGCTGTCTGGATCCTTGTGGGCGATATTTGCATATCACAGTTTCACAATCAAGTAGGTCAGAAAAATAAGGCAATTTGAATATCAAAAGGAAAATAACTAACTTTGTAGAAGCAAAAAACTCTCTAGTCTTCCAGATTTACTACCAGAAATGTATTACAAAGTCTTGGTTACTATATAGGGATGGCTTTTCTCCTTATATAATTTGAATTTTGTAATAGTTTTTAGACACTCAAAGCAATTTTACCAAATTTATTTCATCTCTCTGGTGACTGAAATTGCTTGGGCTTTCAGTCACCTGCCAGAAATAAAATAAAAATGTAGAGCTTGTACGTTAGTCTATTACAAAAAAGAAATGCAAAAGCAACAGTAAAAAAAATGAAAGAGCAATAGCAGTGGTTTTTTTTTTAAATAATAAGGATGAACCAAAGTGAAAAGTATTTACATGCCCAGGAATTCCACAGTGTTCTAATAGTGTTAGGAACAAAGAGACCAAGTCCTAATGACTCAGACTTTATTGATACAACTATGTAAACGTAGTCTGATATTCTGACGGTTCTCTCACTTATGCTTCTAGTTATTTACACATTAAATAAGTTCTTTACTGCTGTTGGACAGGAGGGCTATCATGGCAGCTCATGAATATCCATGTTGTTGGAAAGCTCTGGAGAACTCAAAAGCTTGCACCAGGATAACATGGCACAATAATGCAGAAAATTAGGGATATCCAGCTTGATTGTGGAGCTTCTAAGACTTGTAGCTAGCCATCAAACACAATGCCAGATATGTTGGACAGTTGATCTTCTTATGTTCTTAGCAGCGCCCATCTTGTTAAAATTATATACTAATGGGCATGTGTTTATCTTGTTGTATCTATTTATTTATTTATTTATTTATTTATTTATTTATTTATTTATTTATTTATTGATTTGATTTGATTTGATTTGATTTGATTTGATTTGATTTGATTTGATTTGATTTGATTTGATTTGATTTGATTTGATTTGATTTGATTTGATTTGATTTGATTTGATTTGATTTGTATGCCGCCCTCCCATATGGCTCAGGGCGGATTACAAATAACATTGCAGGGTAATACATGAAACAACCTAAGCATATAACATAGTCAAAAATAACATCAATAATAATCCAACAGTGATTTAAATTAACATAGTATCAATGATTTTGAACAACAATAATCTAACAGGAATGACAATTTAGATTAAAAAAAACCCAAGGGGTGTCAGACTGGTGTAAGCCATGGAGGAGGTATCTATTCATTTGTTGCTTTATTTGAATTTAAAGAACTGTAAACTGTGTTTGATGCTGTTATTGGATTTATCAGTAGTCTCTGACTTAATTGGCAACATGGATTTGTTGAAATATTTGGAAGCTGAGATTGGAATTAGAAGAGCAACATTAGAGTGGTTCAAATAATTTCTTATCCATGTTCAGAAAGTCATTCTTAGAAATCAGGAATCAGAACTATAGGATCTGTCTTGTTGAGTGTTTATTTCCTAAGCCATTTAATCCATTAGTGAAGTCTTTAGGGAAAATCATCTGGTACTTGGGGATCAGGAATCATGTACATACCGATGATACCCAGCTCTCTCTTGCTTTGTCCAAACCACCAGAAGAAACTGTGGCCATACTGGTCAGTGCCTGTCAGCCTTGGTGAAGTAACTGCCATTGAAACCAAATGCTGAAACTGAAAATAAAGATGATTCTGGCTGCATCCACGCACTGCTGCCTATTGTCACTTTGTAGCACTATAGATATTATTTGCAATTGGGTTGACTTACCTGCAAGAGGAAATCCAGTAGTAAATGTGCAACATGAGTGCAATTTCCAAGAATGTATGATACAGCACCAGTTGGAAAGGCCAGGGTCTAGGAGGGTACTCTGTATTTTAGATGGGGTCCAATGAATTCTGTCTGACTGAGTGATGAATTTAGGAATTTTGTTAGATCCAAGAGAATTCAGAAATGTCCCCTGGTGCAGAATTAGATAGCTATCCTATTATCTGAGTACATAAGCTCAGTAATGCCTGCAGTACTATCCAAGGGGCTTTCAAGTTTCCTAGAAGGTAATCCCTAGATAAATTAGTCACATAATCCAATATAGTTTGTTTTCTATATACTTGTTTTCCAGCATGTTCTCTGCAAAAGTCCAACCAGGTCCTTTGGTATCCTTTGAAATGAAAAAAGGTTGTAGTAGTGTTGGCAGTGGGATTCTTTGACACCATACAAGAGAATGCAAAATAGAACTCTTCCATCCGGCATTGGGTTGAGGTCAATGACAATGCCTATTGAGCTCCCAGAACCTATCCAGATATGCTCACTTTACAGGGGTGCAATCATAATGTTACTGTGAATAAATGTTTGTTATAGCCTTTTGTTGACGATACTGCATTGTTAATGACGCAGTTATCAAACTTATGTTGTATTGTATTACACAATTCATGTTCTCTGTAAACTGCCCTGAGCTGCAATGGAGAGTGATATATAAATCTAAATAAAATGAATAAATAAATAATATCAACATGTCATATAATATTCCCACATATCCTCAGCCTGAAGACCAAAAGGCATGTTCCAATTTCCTTATTTGAATCTTTGTTTGCCCAAGATAACCTCTCTCCCCAATTTTTAATATGATATGTCCACCACCTCCATTCTGCACTGACCTAGGAACACCAGTTGAGATTTTTTGTGGCAATTTCTCCATAGCAGCCCTTGTTGCTGTTCAAAATGGTTCAACCATAGTTTCTAACAACTGCAATTTATTTGTTCCTTGCACCCTTCCAGTGCCCTCCAGTTGTACATTGTAACAGTTGCCTTGGCATGGCAGAAACAGTAGAACATTTCTGTTATTCCAGTTCCATTTTGAAGATAACAGAAGACAATTCTGTTTCCAAAATCTAGGGGAAATTAGATGTGGAGACTGAATGCGGGCCTAATTAGTTACGGAAGTTGTAAATGTGCATTTCAGATAATATAAAGCTACGCAGATGAGGTAATGTGTATGATTTAGTTGCATTGTTTATTTATCACTGTTTTTTTTCCCTACCATGAAACTTAAGGCCTAGAGTTACTGGCCTTTTGGAACTGTCCATAGACTTCACACCCAACAACAACAACAAAAGGGTTACTGATGTACAATGTTACCACACCCTAGGACTACATTCAGCTTTCTTTTCACTTCAATGAAGCTGGCACTGAAGAATATCCCCAGTAGACAATCTCCTTAATTCTTAAATGTACTAACTATGAAACTGTGATGTCTGGCACCTTTTAAATACTCATGCCTTGCATTTTAAGAGCTTTGACTTCACCTGACAAAACTGCTGCTCTGTTTGTTTTCAAGTCTGATATCTCTGTTATGATTTTTAATTGTTGATTTCTCATTGTATTTTCATTTCTATATAGCTGTTCTGTACTTCGGAATGACTGGGCACAGATAGAAATGGGAGGACCAACATAAAATGCTAGATGTTTGTTCTGTATAAAACTTGACTTGGAAACTGTTCTTGTTTTGCCCGCCTGTTTGTTCCAAGCACAGTAACAGTTGCTTTCAGCCAGTTCAACATTTGTTTAGCATTTTAACCTTCACTATGATATGCATGCATCCAATGGGCCAATTTCATCCAACCTGGATCCCAATTGATGCACCAAACAGGTGCAGGAGTTGTATGAATTCTAAGCAGATATAATCGCAAAATATACTGGCAGGAAATAACCAAAACAAATTGCTTTGCACTTCTTCCCTCCCAACACACACACAAAACCTTTCACTCTGCTCTTCTTTTGAAATGTTTTCTGTGTAACTTTGAAGTAGCTGGGATTTTGGCAGCTGTGTACCATTTCAGTAGTTGATGAGACTGATACTTTCTAATTTTCTGGGGCGACCGAATGATAGACTGTCTTTGTAAATGAAGTCCCATGCTGCTACTGTCTACAGTTCAGCATTGTCATGTTAGATTAAACAGCAATGTGTTTGTTGCCCCTTATTAATTATGATGCCTCCCACGGCGTCTCCGATTGTTTTGTTCCAAGGGTACCGTTCTGCAGAAGCGTGCTTTCTCTTAGAGAAGCCCATCACGCTGAAAGCAGCTCATTAACTTCAGACTCCCACTCAGTTTGCCATGACAGACTTCTCTAACTAACTTTAGATGTGCGGTAATAAAGTTTTATCTCTTTGCACAGCATCTCAAGACAGTTCATCATGCACTCTTCTCACCAACAGAATTTTAAGCACAAAAGCCTCATGTCATGATCCATTTGGGTACTAGATGGGTGCAAAATTCAAGCAAATAATGAGATGCCATCCTTCCATAAAGACTTACACTGTTTGATACACAGAAAATGAGCCTGCAAAATACTAAGCATATATTGTTACAACACAATTTTTTTGCCTGCTTTACTCCTATCAAACTCCTCAGCCATTTTTCTTGTTCTTATGGCATCTTGTGGTTATTTTGTGTGTGAGTCACAGTTAGGAGGTGAAGGACATTCCCACAACTGCTAGAAGTCTTCTTGCTACCATTTTCTTTTCCTCACTGCATTGCCTGCTACCTTCACTATGTTTGGGAGCTTTCCCCCAAAAGAAAAGCAGTTCTGGTTATAACATATGCATTTCACATACAGTATGAATGAAGTGATATTAAACTGTACCTCTTTGTCCAAGGGATCATATTAAATAAATTACAAAGGGGTGAAAGAAAAGGTCCTTGTGATGGGATTAGCCTGTGGCCCATCCAAGAAGACTCTGAGGCCAGCCAATAGGGGCAGTTGGAAACCGTCCAGTTGAAAGTCCAGATCAATTTGACTCAGGGAAAGAAAAAGTGGTTATCATAGCAAGAATTTAGCCATGCACTAGAATTTGGTGGCTGGCCTGGGGAGTATCTTCAGGTAAGATAGACTCATAGAGTTGGAAAGGGCCATACAGGCCATCCAGTCCAAACTCTTGCTTAATGCAGGATCAGCCTTAAGCATTCCTCTTGGGGCTTTTGCATTAGACATGGTCCCAGGTCCCTCCAGAAAATTATAGCTACAGACTATTTTGAAAGTATGCAGTCATTACTTACCTTTGAGGAAGAGGCACCGATCTAAACTCATAGCACTTTGAGGTTTAAGAGATAGTAATCCGTACTGGGAAACATTATTTACAACTACATTTCAAAGTCATCTGCTTCAGTCTCCTTACTGAAACAGAGTGCAAAATCTTAAAGAGTAAATACAAAAGCAGTACATTGCAAGCCTCTATGGCTGGGGTGAAGGCAGAATATATGCCACATATCAGCAGATGGAGAGAGCAGAGAGCCTTAATGACTACTGCTTCCGTGCTTGAGCAAAGCACACTGATCTGCTCTTCCTGAAGAACGAGGCAGGGGGCAGGAGCCCAGCTTAAACAAAGGAATCCCTAGAGCACATGGCTCAAAATTCCCTGCATCCTCACTAATGACCACTCAAAGTCCCTAGTTGAGCACACAAGGACAGCGTCAAGGTTGACTCCACTAAATTATGAGCTGACTGCAATTCCAACAATTCCTGTCAAGTTTTCATCCACATACTACTTGAACTAGTGAGGGGAGCTCACCATCTCCCTAGGTAATCAGTTCTACTACTGAACTACTCTGACAGTAATCCCCACCACCAATATCCAGTCAGTAATGTTCTACCATTATTGTGAATCATATCCTCTGCTGCCAACAGGAACAGTTCCTACCCTCTAAGTGATGACCTTTCTAATACTAAAGAAGGCATTCATGACCCTCTCACCCTAACACACACTCAACCTCCATTTCTGCAGACTGAACATTTCCAAGTTCCTCAGCTTTTCTCAAAGGCCTTGGTCTCCATGTCACTGCATTTTTGTTGCTATATTCTGCATCCCCTCCATGCTGTTCACAAACTTTTCAAAGTGAGGCATCCAGAACTGCACACTATACTCCAGCTAGGTCCTGACTGGTGGGGCATTGGTGTGTATGAAGTTTTGCAATTTGGTTGATGGAACATACCAATGGGTGAGACTTCAGTGTGGAGCTAATATAGGCAAGCCTAGGTGTGAGTCTAAAAAGGGTGGCTTGCCAAGTCTTGGTATGGATTCTGAGGAGACCGAGTGAAGAAACTTCCTCTGAGGAAGAGTGCTTGCACTCGAAAGCTCACGCCAATCTTTGTAGATCTTAAAGGTACTACTGGATTCTGATTTTATTAGTATAAGAAACTTTCAATAGTTCTCACTGCAGCATATATAAATCAAGTCATGCCTTCAAGGGGAGTGTTATATGACAGAGCAAACAGAGACAAATGTTGCCACCTTGAGAAGGCAGGACCAATTATAGAGTGGTTTAGAGTGGCCTTTGGCATCCCGATGAAGACAAAGTTGCACAATAGGCAATAACCCACATTTTACAGTCTCAGGCAGCCTGGAGGGGGCAGAGAGAGGTTTGCCCCTCCAATGAAGGCAAGAAATGTTCAAAACAGCTTGTGCCTTGCATTTAACAAGAAAAAGAATGCAAAGTTGTTGTTAGTACAATAGAGCACATAGGCAGGCTGGTTTTTGGTGTGGGTATGGCAGACTGCTACCACTCTACTCTTCCCTCCCACTGGAGAGAAGGAACTCTCTCTATACTGGATTTTATGGTTAATAGTTTTAATTTTTGTTTTACTGTTTTGACATATTGTAAGCCACCCTGAGCTCTTGGGGAAGGGTGGCATAACATCTGAAAAATAAATAAATACAATGATGTTAAAGAAGACTGTATTTGGGCACTCCGTTTATTCAATTTCTATGTGAAATCAATAGTTAACTATTTATTTGATCCCAGCTTTCATCCTCCTATATTGACCTCTAGACTACTCTCAATTTTAATTTATGCAAATGATATGGTCATGTTGTCTTATACCAGTATAGATTTAAGGAGTATGTTTACTGAGGGCTCTCAAATCATTCTGTGATAATGATCTTCTGACTATTAACTATAGTAAGTCCAAATTAGAGGTGTTCTCTAGAACAGGGGTAGTCAATCTGTGGTTTTCCAGATATTCATGGACTACAATTCCCATAAACCCCTTCCAGCAAACGCTTGCAGGGGCTCATGATAATTGTAGTCCATTGACATCTGGAGGACCACAGGTTGACTACCCCTGCTCTAGAAGAAAACTGAAGCACCAATGGATGAGTAATGGGAACGATATTGAACATGTGCAATATTTTAAGTACTTAGGTGTTGTTTTCCATTCTTCTGGAACCTGCCATATTCAAATAAATAATGTCCCCAGGAATGCCCTGAGAAGTATTTCTACTCTGAACGAAAAAGAATTTACACTAGAGGTGGCTGATATGTTCCTTTTCATGTTTTGTTTTTTTTGTGGTGAAAGTTACCACATTGTTCCTATCAGGCTCCCAGTTATACACATATACTACATATAGGCCTTTTGAAATCATGCAGATTAAACTTTTGAGAGTCATAGTTGCAGTTACCTAGTGTGTTCCTAATGCAATTTTGCATTTAGAAACTGGCTTACTTCCTCTGGAAACCCCGGGCATGGATAAACAGGATTAATTTCAGATTGAAGCTTATTTTCTTCCCCATGGGTCATGCAGCTTTGACACTGGCTAACACCTTCCAGTCAAAATGGAAAAGGTCCTTTTTATTCCAGTTTAATAGCCTATCTGAATAACCTTGGGTTATTTAAAAGCTAAGTCAGGAATTAAGCAAAAGATCTGGGACATCAAACTTAAACTCCATTTATGTTCTACTGCAAAATACCATCATCTTAGGAACAAGAAATTGGTTTTGTCAAATTACTTAACTAGTTTATTGACTCACAAGCTTGGATAGCTTTGACTTTGGCTAATTTTAATGTTTTGCCCTTGGCATTAATTGAAGGGAAATTCCATGGTGTCCCATTCCATAAATGTCCATGTTCTTGTACCTCTGAAGAAACTGAAATGATTGGACATATATTGCAGCACTGCTTGTTGTATGATGACCTCAAATGTATATTTATTAAACCTAACTTCCAAAGGATTGCATGAAGATCGGTGATTGAATGATATACATCCTTTTTACTAGCCAATCTTGAGCCTGGAATCTGATATACAGTTGCAGGATTCTGTGCTGCTGCTAGAGACTATCCAGCCACAATGATGACATGGTGAAGTTTATTGTACATTTAATATTCATCCTGGAAAATTACAGGCCTTTGACCATAATGATCCAGTTCTCCAAAAGAATAAGCATGAGTTTATATCTACATTTCCATCCATGTCTCAATTTCACAAGCCAGCCTCATACCAGTGGGGACTCCTTAGAGGAGGAACTAAGCAGCAGGAGCCTGGTACAGGCCAAACTTCAATAGGATGAGGCTGAGGCACAAGCTGCCCAGGACTCCCAGATGAAACACCTGAGTCTGGCAGTCCACCTCATTTCTTCCAGTCAAGGATTTCTTTTTGATGGTTTTCCCATGAAGTTTTCCCACACATGTATTTGCCCATCCCCACACATATAGCAAGGGATGCATTTACATCATATGGCCTAACATATGTAGACCTATTTGGGTGACTGCACCAACAATGGTTGGTATAAACATAGTGTCAAACAGCTGCAAATGTCCACTAAATAATTTGTATTGGATCTTTGCAGATCTGCACATGTACAAAGATGCTGCTGATTCAAACCAACTGATAGCCATTAGTGGCTAAGAGCAACTTAGATCAGCCTTTCTCAACTTTTTTTTACCATTGAGAAACCCCTGAAATATCCTTGGTGTAGTGGTTAGGAGTGCGGACTTCTAATCTGGCATGCCAGGTTCGATTCTGTGCTCCCCCACATGCAACCAGCTGGGTGACCTTGGGCTCGCCACGGCACTAATAAAACTGTTCTGACCGGGCAGTGATATCAGAGCTCTCAGAAAAGGAAGGTGACTGTAAGCCGCTTAGAGCCTCTTTTGGGTAGGGAAAAGCGGTATATAAGAACCAACTCTTCTTCTTCTTCTTCAAGTTTCAAGAAGCTCCAGAAGTGGCTTGAAAGTACAAAATATAGTTGGGAAGCATAGCTGTGTACATGCCCACCCAGGGCGCTTCCCACTCCCTCCAGCCATCATTGGACTTTTTTTGGGGGGGAGGGGTTGATATGTCCATATATGATCATATCACCCAATAAATGTTTAACACATACACACACACACACACACACATACATACGCTCCTACCCATTTGGAAAACCCTTCCAGGGCCATCAAGAAACCCCAGGTCTCAAAACCCTGTTTGAGAAACCCTGACTTAGACAAACACTGAAGGATAGAATTTTATTAAAATATAGCATATATTTATGAGTGATGTATATGAGTCATGACTGATGGAATTGTACATTTAAATAACTCTCTTCCAATTGGAGGAGTTACTCAGGTTGAGAGGATAGGAGAAGTCAATCAGGCTGTATGAGAAGGTAATTGCATGAAAGGCCAGTCACACTATATTGAAGGAATACTCTATTAAATACTATGTAAGGAATACTATATTGAAGGAATACTATATATGAAGGAATACAGGAAACCAGCATGCTGAACAGCAATGTACAGGTTGAAAAACAGTTGTCCTGATCACTGAAAGATCATCTCCCAGGTTGCTACTAGTTAATAGGATGTTAGTTGAACAAGCATCCTTATTCTGAACTCTTATTGAGCTCTTTAAACTGGAGAGCTGGACACTAGCAAAGGAGATGAAATGGACAGAACAAATGGTATTTGTTTATTAATTGTTATTTCCATCGTTACTTATTTATTTACTTATTTATTCATGGGCTTTTGAGTTGCTTTTTTATTGGTTTGGTTCATTGCTTCATTGATTATAACTAATATATCTGTCTTCCCCCAAACAAGCTTTTGTGAAAAGGTACTTTCTTTGCTTCCGTAGGAGTGGGCTTTTTTTGTCTGCAGAGCAACATATATCACAGAGTAGTCTCAGCACCCTCATTTTAGTCTACCCAGTCTTTGTCTCAGACTAGAAAGGCAAAGACTTAGGGTGACTTGAACTTTTAAATCTGTTTTGGCATTGCAAACACTGAACTTCAATGTTTGTTATTTTCTAAATTCCCTGTCTGCTTATACATTTTTTCCCTTTAAACAGGGTTTGAAAACAGAGAAGAATTGTGATTAAAGAATCAAATGCTTCCCTTCACTGAAAGTTTTCATGTATTTTTTATTCCTTAAAGGTTTGGTGCAGAGAATACCTCAGAGAAGAAAAACACATTTTAAGAACAATGCAGTTAATAATAATTGAATAATAATAACAGTATAACACCACATGACAACTTTTTCTTCCCATCCCAATCTTCTTCCCTTCCAGTCTTTATAATGAAAATAAACCTTTTTTTTTTTTTTTGTAACCTTTTATTGGCATAAAAAGTATAAGACATATAAAAATTTCCAGGTTACTTTCTAGTGCATCAAAACAGAGATCTCATAAAAAAATATAGGCAAACGAACGAAAACAAAAAGCTTTGATGGCTGGCCAGCTGGAGACTCATGTATGGATGGTAGCAGGCCAACAAATATATGATACAATATTTATTTTTCATAATATCCTTTGTGATGTCCCCCCAAAATAAAGTCTTCCACACTGTTTGTGAAATGTCTTTGAGATGGACCACACTTTTTGGAAACTTACAGCTATCTGTATGATCTGCAAGTTGCTGATGCCCATCTTCAGTTACCTCATGATTTAGCTATCTAGTAGCCCAACTTTCCATCTCCTACCTCCTATCTTGACTTAACCTTCTATTACCCACCCCTCTCTCTATTTTGTACTCCTTCCCTTTCTTCCCTCTCTTGACTTTGACTACTTAAACTTCTCCCTGCCACTTCCTAGTTCCCTATCTAGCTTCCCCCTTAAAAAAAAAAGTCCTATGCCCTATTTATAGATTAAAAATGCAACAGTTAACTGATTATACATTCTACTCACAGTGCCAGCTCTCTGATCTCCTCCTACTTCCAGAAGGCTCTCAGAAGTTGGCACAGACAACTCTTTCAACAGGATATCAAAATAAATTCAATGGTCTGGAGGTGGTAGTATCCAATGTGTGTATGAGTGTATATGTGTGTGTCTGGGAGGGGGAGTCTTCTCACCCTCTCACCATCCTTTTCTCTAGGCTGAACATTCCCAAGTTCTTAGCCTTTCCTCATGGGGCTTGGTCCTCAGCCCCAGATCATCGTTTTGAAGTGAGCTCTCCAGAACTGTAAACAGTACTCCAGGTGCAGTCTGACCAATGCAGTATACAACAAAACCATGACATCATGCAATTTTGATGTGATGCCCTTGTTGATACAGCCCAATATGAAATTCACTTTTTTTTTACCACCACATCATATGGCCAGCTCATATTTAGCTTACAGTCCACAAGTACCCCAAGGTCTCATGCACACACACACACACACTGTTACCCAGAAGTATACCTCCCATCCTGAGTGCATGCTTCTCATTTTTGTGACCCAGATGTAAATCTCTGCACTTACCCCTATTGAATTGCATCTTGTTCTCATTTGCCTACTTTTCCAGCATGTTTAGATCTTTTTGAGTCTTTTCTAGCATGTTCATTACTTCTCCCATTTTAGTGTCATCGGCACACCCTCCATCCCCTCATCCAGATCATTGATAAAATGTTGAAAATTACCAGACTCTGTACTGAGCCCTGTGGCACTGCACTCCTCACCACCCTCCAATCTGATGAAACACCATTGTCAACTACTTTTTGGGTGCTGTTTTCTAACCAGTTCCCTATCTACCTAATTATCCAAAAATCCAATCAGCAGTCCTCCAGTTTTCCTATCAGAACATCACAGGGAACATTGTCAAAGGGCTTACTGAAATCCAAGTAAACAACATTGACTGAGTTACCATGATTTAGTAAGCCTGCTAATATTGCATAGACAAGCATAGAATTCAATGCTTACAGAATCCCCTAATGGAATATAACGATTTCTATGATATGAAGGACCTGCACAGTTATCAGAATGTTTACCTTCTACCAGACATTTGTCCAGAGCAAGACCTTCATTGCTCAGAATTCCCCAAAAGACTTATGATCTTTATCAGTGTTGAAGCACTTTCAGAGAAGAGTTCAGTAGTTTGTGATTTGACCACAAAACATGGGAATAGACTCTTACAAGTGCAGCAGTAGAAGTGTCCTGGGGAAAGGCAGGCATCTTTCTCTGGGATTCCATGTAGCTTCTTCCTGTTATAGGTTTTCTTTCTCTATGAGTCGAGTGCTGCAGATGGACATGGCATTTTATGAATGATTTCCCCCTCACCACCTCTTCAATGGCATTAGTGCCAATCCAGATTTGACAGCTGGATACCCAAGAAGAAAGAGAATATGAGTTTTGCTTTAGGAAAAATGTTCCTTGGTGACTTTAAGTAAAAAAGATTTGGTGTAGTGTAGAGTCAGGGGGATGTATTTTGCTCAAAGTAAAATGGTTTTGAACAACAAGAAAGTTACTGTTAAATGTCAGAGCTATGCTGAAGGGATGAGTGAATTGCCTTCCACTAAGAAATGAAGTACTACATATGAATTCATCTTTCGCTTTTTTTACAAATCAAAAAGGTCAAGTACAGTTAGATGGGACGGTAGCTGATGGATTCCCACAGCAACTTACACCCAAAGCCTCTGGTTTCATCTTCCTGTTAAAAATAGGACTTGCAAAACTCTGGAGAACTGATTGAACAGAGCATGCAGTTGGGCATAGACCTTTGTTTATTTACATTATTTTATTTATTACAATGAGATCACACTTTCCCCCCCAAAGTAGCTTCCAATAATCTCTCCTTCTCCTTTTTATCAGCACAACTCTGTGAGTTAGATTAGGCTGAGATGACCAAGGTTGATCTTACATGCACAGTGGTATTTGAACCTGGGTCTTCCAGAACCTGGGTCTTCCAGAAGCTGGGTCTTCCAGAAAACTGGGACCTAAGGTGCTTAAAAATAACAAACTGACCTTTAGGAGGCACTGCAAGGCCCTTATTTGCCAAGGCTTTTTGTGAATTATGAATAGTAGGCATGGGGGAACTACGTTAAGGTGTTTTTTAATATAATGTTTTTATTATTATTGTAAGCCCCCTTAGGCAAGAGGAAACACAAGATAAGGGGGGGGGGAGAAAAGAAGAACTGGTTTTTATACCTCACTTTTCACTACCCAAAGGAGTCTCAAAGTGGTTTAAAACTGCCTTCTCTTCCTCGCCCTACAACAGACTCTCTATGAGGGAGGTAGGGCTGAGAGAGCTCTGATAGTACTGCTCTACAAGAAGAGCTCTAACAGAATTGTGACTGGCGCAAGGTCACCCCAGTAGCTGCATGTGAAGAATCAGGAATTCAAACTCTGCTCTCCAGATTAGAGGCCGTTTTTAACCACTACATCAAGCTGGTGCTCAAATGATGCCTAGTTGGTTCTCGAGATCATGCAAAAATTGGGGTTCTTTTGAGGGAGGCTACTGAGCTACACTGAAAATAGGATGCCTTTATCTAAAACTCCCTTCCCCCACCACAGAATAGACAGAAAGGGGAAATTTTGGTCCTTTAAATCTCCACATGGCTGAATTGTGCCCAAATCACCATTTGGGTTGGTTTAACTTCAGGGCAAAGTCAGTTTAGACTGGACTGGTCCAAAAAGTGTACGAATCAGCTTTGGTTCAGGTACTTCTCAGTCTACCTGAACCAAATTGCATATGTCTACTTTGAAACATTATACCAAGCTGGCTCTGAAAATGAAAAATACCATTAAACCAGCCAGCAATAACATTTTTAAAAGCCCAAACATTTCCCCTTCAAACTGTAATGTTAAAATATAAATAATTATTGTAAACATTAATAGCAATAATGTTGAACAAATGTTTAAAATCAGCAAAAGGGATTTAAATTCTTATGTCCTCTGGAATACTGTGACTGATTCCGCACAAGGAATCTGCCTCCACTTGACATCATCTGCATCTTGCAGGGAAGCCTGACATTTTGGGAAGTATGGCTTGTGGCCCAACTCCAGGTTGGGACCTCCTAAAAGGTGGCTGGCCATGAAGGACCTTACCCTTTGGGGAAAAGGCTTGGGGTTCACGGACTTGAGTGATCCAAGATTGGACCAATGGAGGTGTGCATCCTCTGAGGAACCTCGGGTAGGGATCCTAGTGGCCAAGGGGCATTTCTCCATAGCAATGTGTAAGTGTTGATTTTTTAAATTAAAAATGCATTTTCGTTGTGGCATTTCTGTATAGCAATGCGAAAGTGCATGTTTAAAAAAAATAATTTGGGGGCTTAAGAGAGATGGAAGTTTGAGTCCCTTGGACAGCTTCTGTGCTTTGTTTGGTGGTTTGCTTTGACTGACAAGCCAAGGAGTGAGGCGGTGGAGCGGTTCGCCTTGTTTTCCCTTGACACCTCCTCAGGAGGCAACAAAGTCATTATGAGGTGGTGGAACAATGTGGTAGGGGTCTCTTATGAGGAGGTTTGCAATTCTGTGGCTTACAACCCTGCACTTGCAAGCACGGTTTTGCGAGTTTTGCACCTACTGAAAAAGTCAGTGATATCTAATCTACGGACTGATGGTGCCATTCTTGCTTGTATATCCACTGCCTCAGCAGCTCATTGAGTGAAATAGGCTGAGAAATCCATTACTGGGAAGATACTAGCAGAATGTTGTTGTTGTTGTTAGTTGCGAAGTCGTGTCCGACCCATTGTGACCCCATGGACAATGATCCTCCAGGCCTTCCTGTCCTCTACCATTCCCCCGAGTCCATTTAAGCTCACACCAACTGCTTCAGTGACTCCATCCAGGCACCTCATTCTCTGTTGTCCCCTTCTTCTTTTGCCCTCGATCGCTCCCAGCATGAGGCTCTTCTCCATGGAGTCCTTCCTTCTTATGAGGTGGTCAAAGTATTTGAGCTTCATCTTCAGGATATGGCTTTTTCAGGAGCAGTCAGGGATGATCTCCTCTAGGACTGACCGGTTTGTTCACCTTGCAATCCAAGGGACTCGCAAGAGTCTTCTTCAGCACAAGTTCAAAAGCCTCAGTTCTTTGATGCTCGGCCTTCCTTATGGTCCAACTTTCACAGCCATACATTGCAACTGGGAAGACCATAACCTTGACTAGATGCACTTTTGTTGGCAGGGTGGTGTCTCTGCTTTTTAGGATGCTGTCTAGATTTGCCATAAATTTCCTCCCCAGAAGCAAGCGTCTTTTAATTTCTTTGCTGCAGTCCCCATCTGAAGTGTTCTTGGAGCCCAGGAAAATAAAATCTGTCACTACCTCCATTTCTTCCCCATCTATTTGCCAGGAAATAAAAGGGCCGGATGCCATGATCTTAGTTTTCTTGAAGTTGAGTTTCAAGCCAACTTTTGCACTCTCCTCCTTCACCCACATCAAGAGGCTCTTTAGTCCCTCTTCACTTTCTGCTGTTAGAGTGGTATCATCTGCATATCTGAGGTTGTTGATATAGGACCCTTCCAAAGGCATAATTCTATAATTCTGTGATTAATTTTTTTCTCTATTCAGCATGCTTGATTTCCCACTCCTCCTCATGCAGCCAGCTGGGTGATCTTGGGCCAGTCACAGTTCTGTTAGAACTTTCTCAGCCCCACCTACCTCACAGAGTATCTGTTATAGGGAGAGGTAGGCAATTGTAAGCTGCTTTGAGACTCCTTTGGGTAGTAATAAATAGGATACCAGGAAAAAAGCTCCTCTTTTGGAAACCTAGAAAAGGCTTGACAGAACTCGCCTCATTTTTTGCTATTGAGTTTTTAATTCAGAAAGGGGAAAAAAGGAAAACTTTGTGAATCATATAAATGTGTTTTGGATAAATACATTAGTGTAATACCCAGTCCTTCCTGTCAGGGGTGCTTCTGTATTGATTGTCATCTGTGCAAGCAGGTTTCCTGTTGAATATGCAGCCACTGTGGTTTATCTTCATAACCTGAAGATATTGTATGCTCAGATTTATTTATTGGCAGCCTTCCCATGTCACTTTCTTCCCTTCCAGACTCTTCAGGCTGTCTTGTAATATGATGGTGTGTTCATTTCTGTTCTGACTAGGCAAGTTGTACTACAGGGCTGCTGCTGCTGCTCAGGAATCACTTTTCCACATATAACGGAAACATATAAATGTGACCAGGTTACCAGAATACGTTCCTAACTCACTTATTTGGAAGTAATTTTCACTGTAATCTGTGGCACTCTATCCCAAGTAATTATGTTCAGGTATATGCCAATGTTTTCTATTTCAAATGAAATATATACAGTGAAAACAGAAATACATTTTAAAATGTAGCCTGCATTTTGCTGACCTGCTAGGGCACATTTGTAAAAAAAAAAAAAAGATGGTAAATTGCTCTTTTGTTCAAGACAAAGAAGTATCACCAAACATTTGGTCACGTTTTTCATACCATATTCATTTCTACAGACTAGACACCCAGGAAAATTGTGCATTTGTTTCTCCTGCATTAGAAAGATTTTCATTGCTTTTTTGGTATTCATAAGTCCTAGGATTGCTCAAGTATTGATTAACATGCCAGACAAAGGTTGATTCATTATATTATTTGTATGAAAGATAATGGGCTCTAAAAGGAAGCCAAGCTGCACTGCTTAATACAGATTTTTTTTCCCTTTGTGCCTGAATATTTTGCCTCATTGATTAAGCCAGCAGAACTTTACTTTTAACAATGATAGCAGTTTGCAGGCTGTTTACTAATGAGGCAATCTGCTTGAATTGGGGGCATCTTTAATAAAATGGTTTGAAGATCATCGCTAAACATTTTCATCAACATTCATTGAATGAAGCTAGCTCTGGAAAAGAACAAACTTTACAATTTATAGATGGTTGTACTGATCTGAATTGTCATAGGAGAGGACATAATATTATATAACAAAAGAAGTTTGATTCTTCATTAAACCAAATCATCTCTGAGCTTTGCCCATTTTGTGATATTTTATAGAAAAGATGTCCTCATAAGAAGGTATTATATGAAATCTGGGGCCCATTCAACATGAATAACAAAGCAGCTGAATAATTAAATTTATATCGAACTATAGTTAGATGTTTGACTCCAGTAGCAACTTCAGTAAGGTTTAATTTCAGGTGTAAGCTTTCGCAAGCATGCACACTTCACCGGAAATCTTACACCCAACCCAGTCTGAAAGGTGCCAGCGGACTCAAACTATGTTCTATTGCTTCAGACCAATACAACTACCTTCCTGAATCTATTGACAGATGTGACATTTATTTAATTATCCAGCTTTATAACTGATCTTAAAAGCTGCAGAATACTGAATAATAATCAGTGAATATAGTAATGAGAATCCACACTGATGGACACTTGTGGCGGAGCTAATGAATTGCCAATAATATATATATGAATATTAAAAATATTCATTTTTATCCTGTTGACTGGTTCAGGTACCTTTGCCCTTCTACTCTATTACAGTCTAGGCAGTGATCTAGAGAATTAATCTCTTCCTTACATTTGTTCCTTGAACCCTGAACAAATGCATTCTGAAGAATCCTGAATTTGACTTGTTACTGGCCTTTACCTGCACAGAAATGAAATTGTAGTCTAAGCTAAGATCATATGGTCACATGGTCTCAGGAGCTGGGAACATGGTGAAAGCTAAGTTAAGTCAAGAATGTAACATTCTGCTTAATGAAAAGACAATGATCATGTGTCTTAGCTGCATATAAAGCTGATGAAACCATGTTGCTCATATGAGTAAGTTTTGAACACACCCCTGTATAGGGATAGAGAGAGGGGATGGGTGCTAGACTTTGTTGAAAGTGATTGGTGAAAAAGGCAGTTCTCATGAAAACTAAAAGTCACACCAAATCCCCCCAAAAGAAAATGACTGGATAACTGGAGACTTAGCAAAAACTTGTCATTTTTTCCCTAAGAATAGGAGGGACTAAAAGTGTATGAAGTGTATAAAAGTCTAAATCAGATCACACTAGAATTAGTCTTTTTTCTCTGAAGTGCTAAAAACTTCAGTCTAAGCCAGACTTTGCCATTCCCACCCCCTTCCCATGCATCTTGTGGGGTTTCTGGTCTCTCACTTTTTATTTATTTGTATATTTGCTTCTTTTTTTATTTTATTATCTTTCTATGGTTTCCAGCTGGGAACCCTAAAGGCATAAGAAGGTAGCTATGCAGATCACTACCCAATAATATATAAGCTAGACATGACCTATGGACACTGCTACCATCCGTATCCATAGTTCCCCACTGGCCTCTATGGTAGACTGGGGAACCTGGAAATATCTGCATTCCCTTGCCACAGGGCAATGGAGGGCCTAACACAGGCCCAGGATAGAGACAAGACAGTGCTGTTGTCATGGAAGTGGAGATTAGTCCTGCTCCCATATGAGGACTGGTCTGGTGTATTTTGCCCATGCGAAAAAGGTCTAGAGGATCCTGGCATTTGGACAAAGCTCTAATGCCACAGCATCTCCAAACAACAAATGGACATCACACCTAGGTGCATGGGAAGTAACATGACTGTGTTGGTACACTGCCAGTGCCCCCCCATTTCACATCATTTTCCTTCTGTCAGCCAGCTGATTCATGGCAGGAAAACACCTGATGAGGGTGTGCAGCAGGCACTTCAATAGTTTATAGAGAAGTCCTGTAAATATATAGGTGGCAGCAGTATGAACACTAGAAGTCAAAGAGGCAGAGTTGTAGAGTTCATGAGATTTAAGGGAGATTTCTCTTTGTTGTGTCCATAAACAGTGAGTCAAACCACATATTTTGTGTACTTCAGTGATTCATTTTCCCAATGATTTTGTATAACTGAATTCCACTTGCAGGAACTCTGATTTAAAAGCAAAAAGTGAATAGTTAATTTGTTTCTCTCACTGTTTTCAACTAAACATCACCACTCCCCAAGTTGCTTTAGCATTTGGGGAAATTTATGGGCAGTTGCATTTGCTTTCCCCCAATGTGGGTAAAACATGTGGGCATAGTGATCTGTGCACTGGTACTGTGCATCTGCAAACCTCATGACTGCATTCTGTTAAAATAATGGCAAAAGAAAGCACAGTTACATATAACACATAATTCCACCTCATGAATTTATTTTATTTTTTTATTTTATTTATGTTTTATTTTATTTATTTTATTTATTTATATTTATATACTGCCCTCCCCTGAAGGCTCAGGGCATTTTACAGGGAACAGGAAATAGGTACAGATAACATAAGGAAACACATGTGACAACAGCAATAACAATACAGCAATAATAACTCCAACATAATAACAGCCGTAATAATAAGATAGAACTGCAAAGGAGCCTCAGCTCAATTCTTACTGGGACCCAGTGCTTTAGGCAGATTAGTGGCGGTCATAATAGGAGGCGGGGGGTGGGGGCTGAGGGCCAATTGGAAGCAATGGTCCAGGTCAACCTCAACCAAATGCCTGGCGGAGGAGCTCCCCTTTGCAGACCCTGCAGAACTGTTTAGGTTCTGTCTGGGCCATGATCTCAACCAAATTTACCTGACTCTCACAATTTAAATGCAATAATGTTCATTCTGAAACTTTATCTCTTAATCTTTGAAAATCTCCTAATACATGTTCTCCAGAAACATTTATTCTCTATCTTGTAGCCATTGGGAAAGTATCTAGGAACTCAAAGAAAATGTGGAGGGAAATGAGGTGAGCTTTAGGATGGAATACGGATCTCTTGACCATCCAAAGCCATACTAAGCAAACCTGTTAAAATCAGTCGGCCTTTGATAGCAAGCCACTTCAGGCATGAATATTCCAACACTCAAAAAAAGTAATTAAGAATATTATTGTGGTTGCTAAGCATCAATAATGTGCTTGCCTATTGCGTCATTTCACAAAGCAAAAGCACTAGTAGCAAAATGAATGGTTAAGATTGAATGCAATAAATCTTGCACAGCAACATAATAAACACATATATTACTCATATCAGGCCAAAAGACATGTATTTTTCATCATAGTGCAACAGCCTTGCTTATGAGGTATGGATTTTTTAATGGATTATATTTGTTATCTTGATTTCATGTTCTAAACCTTTTTATTACAAGGAATACACTTAAATGGAAAGAGTCTGGATCCAATACTAATTTTCCATTAGACAACATACAAACATGGAGATAACTTTGTATATCATGGATATACAACCTTACATGCTTACTTCTCTCATTTGGGCCTCCCAAGAGATAGCTAAGATCACATATTATGCAAAAGGTACCTATGTTTTTTTACAGTTAGGTTATGAAGCAATGATAGCAATTTATTCATTGCAAAATATGAAGTGTCTTAAACAACAGATTGTTTCTGGTATCTTCTCTTCACTTATCAGCCTTGTAGCTAAGATTATGTATCTATAGCATACATAAAGATTACATGATCAGATAGCAGTTCCTTGGAGTGTGCAACCAGGATGTCTGAACAGGCTATGCTAAAGGGGTTTTTGCCTGGGAGTCTGAGGGAAAACAAGCAACAACTGAAGAAGAACATGCAACATTTCTAGGTGAGCACAGTTTTCAGCATCAGGAACTCAACTTGGCATAGTATTGGTAATGCCTTTCTTATCCCTTTATACTTTAAACTAGCTACAAAGGTAGAAAGTCAGTGGAAGAAGGGGGCTCTCCAGTGCTTTACAAAGAGTGCCACTGGGGAGAAACTGCAAGAATATGCTTGATATATGGCCCTTTTGGCTTTCATGGAACAGGTTAATTTCCTTGAAACTAGGGTTGCTGAAAGAGACCTATTATGCACTGTGGCAGCCTTGCTAGGCTGCCTCCATTCCATTGTAGTGAGGCAGAAAGCCCCACTGTTCCCCACATGTGCACAGGGGCTGCCCCAATACAACAGCCCCCCTGTCATGCCCCCATTGCCACCTCCCAGGAGTTGCCACAGCAACCAGGACATGCATCTGAGCCAGCTCTGGCAGAAGAGAGAGAAGCCTCTGAATGTGCAGCAGGGGAAAGTAGCACAAGTCAGCCGGGCTCTTCCCAGGAGGCATCTTTGGTGCAGCCGCAGATGCATTCCAGCCCTGACAGCTTGCCTGAACAACGTAGACAAGGCAACACCGAAGGAGCCAGAGACTGCAGGCACACTGTCAAAGTAGATGGGGCCCAGCTGGGATAGCTCCTGGAGAGGATGAGTGAGTCCTCCCCCATGTTCAGCCAATTAGCTGGGCTGCTTTTAGGAGAGGCAGTAGCAGCTCTTCAGCGTGGGTACAAGCCATGCAGAGACCCTCCCGTCCAGTTTGGATTCCTTGTCCCTGAGACTACTATCAACTTCCCTGACTCCTGGCAAACAACTTTTGACTATGCACCTGGTAATTGAACTGGCTTTGTTGAATATATCTGGACTCTGACCTTGGCTTTCCCTTGACTACTCTTTACCTCGCCCTTAACTCTGTGTGCTTTGATTCCTAATGACTTGGACTGGACTTTGACTTTGCTTTGGTGTGGATTCCGGCTAGGCTCTGCAGCCTAGGCATCTCCTGCCACTGGGCGTGGCCAGCTAGGGCAGCATACCCCTGCACGCAACACGGAGCTGGGGACTTTCCCTGAAGCCCTGTCACCACCATCTTGGGAGTTCCAGCCTGTGCATAATTGGTCCTAGAGAAGGAAACAGAGGGTGTACGAGCACGAAACAATAAGGACTTGTGGAAGGAATCTTACTCCCTCCCTCCCCCACTATATCCTCTTCCCCCCCCCCCTCATAGTCCCATATATTTAACCCCTTTCTGGCTTTATTCTCTGATTTTATGGTTGCCAACCTGAAGACCTCTTGAAATTACAATAGATCCCAGAACTATAGTGATCGATTCCCCTTAGGGTTTCTAGCTCTGGGTGGAGAAAAATGTCCTGTCCAATTAAATAGCAACTTCATGTTTGAAGATATGCAACTAAAACTCATCGTAACATGGAAGCAAATGACAGAATCTGGTAAATGACAACCCATCAAGCCTTTGTTAAAGGGATTGGACAATTGTTTCAGTGCAAACTCTAACTACATATACCTAGGTATTTTATCTTTTGACATGCCCCATTTCTCCATTTTGAGTTAAACAGGACCTATTGCTGAGGTCTTGCTGAGCTGCAGGATAAATGCTGAGGGCAAATAAGGGCTTGCTACCTGATCTTGCACCTAGTACCAGGGTCTCTTAGACGTTCTGTTACCTGAATCTGTAGCTACACCACCCCAGGACTCTAGTATTCCTTCTCCTGTAAAGACAGATGATTCACCTGGTGGGCACCCATCCAAGCCATAATGTGCAGATCCAAGCAAGTAATCTGTTTTTTCAGATTCTTGCCATATATTATGAAGCAAAACTTGAATATTCAGAAGGCCAGCTCTGGTATTCCTCAGCAGCTCAATGGTTAATACAATGCTTGCTTTCCCCTTGGTTTGAGAAATCTACAGGCTCATGAGGTCTGCTTCCTCTTGTTTAATTCTATTTGTTGACAATTCTCTATGTGTTCACAGTACATCTAGAATAGAATACCTTTTTGCATTTGTGCAGTCATGGGAATCATGACCCATCACAATCAGAATGGGCAACCGGGCCCTACTCAGGGTGCTATTTGCTGCAGCAGGGGAGTTCATACCATGAAGATGGACCTGGCCAGAAGGGAGTCTGGAACTCCCAGCCCCAGCATCCCCAGGGGTGGCAGGAGGCATGAGTGCTTGTTGTGTGTGTGTGGGGGGGGGAAGTTGACAGAGGAAGCTGGGCCAGGTATCTTTTTAAGGGCCTGACTATTAGTCCTTGGCCTCTTTCCCTCTCCCACCTGATGAGGCTTTCCACCTGGCCCTCCCTGTTGTTAAATTAGTTCTGGTTTTCATAGAAAAGAAATGAAAATATTGCTTAGATTGTCACAGCTTGTGAGTTCTGAGCATGGAGTAGATCCATTTGAAGAAGAAGAAGAGTTGGTTCTTATATGCCACTTTTCCCTACCCAAAGGAGGCTCAAAGCGGCTTACAGTCACCTTCCCATTCCTCTCCCCACAACAGACACCCTGTGGGGTGGGTGAGGCTGAGAGAGCCCTGATATTCCTGCTCGGTCAGAACAGTTTTATCAGTGCCGTGGCGAGCCCAAGGTCACCCAGCTGGTTTCATGTGGGGGAGTGCAGAATTGAACCCGGCATGCCAGATTAGAAGTCTGCACTCCTAACCACTACACCAAACTGGCTCTCAGTTTGTGGGGTAGGCCAAGTCTGCATGCTGGCTGACCCATTTGAGGGGGCCCCTAGAAGAGGCTGTATGGAAACTAGGCCTCCACTCATGGAGGAGAGGGGCCTTGATGGCTGTCTTACATTTCAAGGTGGTGAGGGAATGCAGTAGAGTCTGATGCCTATGGAGTTCCCAGTGATCAGCCTATTCCCATGGGGCTCAGCAGGCCATTAGAAGCCTGGGGACCAAGGCAGGCTTGCCAGAGGGATCCATGGCATCACCTGCTGCCTTGTGGTTAGCTGACCACAAGAGGGTTGGATCCTTCACCCCATGCTGCGCAAATGCTGTTATTAATAAAAGCTGTGGCCATGTCAAAGAAATGATTGCCAGTGTCCTTATTGAGGTGTAGTTAATGTTTCCCTGCAAAGCAAAAGATAAAATCTTGGGACTACTATCCAGGTGAAAGTCTACATAGTAAATCTATCTAGTTTTTCTTGTAAAATATTTTGAATTATATCTACTTTTACATTTATGCTTGAGTGGCATTGAGGGACATAATGCAATTGTTTTGGGCAATTCTATTCTTTTCCATTAACATATATCCAAAGGTATTACCTGCAGGGTGATAAGTGACTAAGTAGAAAGGGGAAATATATGTATACAAACATCATCCAGTGATCATGTGTTTAGATTTAATATTAAAATAAGAACCACAATAGGCTCATTTTACCAAGATCAACAATGGTGACCAGTACAAAAAGAAATACATGAAAGGAGGTAGCCTTATGATCACAAAGTATGCCTATGAATGAAATTATAATATAAGCGCTAGCATACTATGTAGATGTTGGATAAGAAGGAAACAATGAAAATTCATTATTTGTGCTTTATTAGTAAGAACCCAATTCCTCCTAAAATCCTGTTCTTTAGAGTAATTTATATTTTTCAGAGTAATTCCTTCAGGATCATTGTAATTGTTTGAAGGCTCAGTGCATAAATGTACTTGGAAATTAGCATATACCATTTTTAAAGAGTTCTGTTCATTTTCTACAATCCATTTTCATTGAGGTGTTGATACTGTATGATTAGGAAACTAAAAGTTTCCCTTGAGTTACATTCTATGGCTTCATGAGACAATTTCCCGTATCTCAGCTTTAATTTAAAACTTGCTTTCCAGATAATTATAGGAGAAGACAAATTAAAAACACTTAGAATTTAAACTTTTGTCTTTTTCTATAATTATTTTTAAGGTAGAGCAAGTCAGCAATTGCAGATTTCCCATTGTGCTTTACTTGGTTTGCATTTTGAGCATGCAGCCTACAGCAAAATAACACAGAAAGTGCATCTGTTAAGTGCATTCTAGCAGAAGAAAGATGGGACCATGGGGATCCTTGGAAGTTTATAAGGGATTCCTCAGTGAGAGGCAAAAGACAGCTTCACCAAAGACAGCATGACCACCACTATTTCCTTAAAATTTAAACCAAAATAATACAAAACAATATGAGTTTGCTTATTTGCTTTGCTGAAATTGTAACCACTCACTTTTAGCCTGGTGTTTTGCTGCTTCCAAGGATAGTTAGCCTCCTTCATGATGCTAATTTTGGTGCAACTGTGCAGACTAGAAGGACTGTAACCCATCCCCACTTATACTGCAACACTGATGTGAATATTTCATCCTAAAGTTCCCTAGAAGTCTAGGTTGAGCCACACAAGATATTAGAAGATCCATGATGACATGAACAGGATATCAGTTACATGGGATAGTAACAGTACTGTTGCCAAGTGAGGTTATAGTTCCATGGGTGTTTAATGGTTCGTAGTGTTTCCTTCGCTGAAGAAAATCAGTATGGAATGGGCTCAACTACTTAATAGTTTTTGCAACCACCCACTATTGTTTTCAACAAGAAGCATTAATCAGGCATTATCAACTCTCAAAAATTAATGCACATAGAGGCAGCATGTATTTATTTGTCCTTCAATGACTGTCGGGTATGACATAAAGGAACAGAGTAGTAATCAAAGAAAACATAATCCTTTATAGCACCATACCTACCCTATTTGGCCCCCAAGATGGATAATTTTTTAACATCCCCTGTCTCTCTTTTTGTCTTTTTGTTTTTTGCTGTCATGTCACAGCCCATGGGGGTTTCAAGGCAAGAATTTTTGGAGGTGGTTTGCCATTGCCTGACTTCATGTTGGCTCTGCTTGGCTTCTGAGATCTGATGGAAAGACTATCCAGGTCAGGGCCCTTTCTCTATACATTAAAATTATTTTCTAAAATAATCATGAAATAAAACAAATAATAATAATGGCCACAAATACACTCAGGGTGGGTAGCTGTGTTGGTCTGAAGAAGCAGAACAAAGTTTGGTCTAAAAGGTGGCACTGGGCCCAACACTTTGTTTCAATGTCCAGAAAAGAAACACAGACATTGATTTTTTAAAAATCTAATGTCACTATAATCATGCCAGTAAAAAAAATTCTCAGTTCCAACATTCTATTCCATCACTAGAGCTTGAGTGCTGTAGGAGTTAAAGTGCTGGACTAGAATCTGGGAAATCCAGGTTTGACCCCCCCCCCCCCACTTTGTGCCATGGAAGCTTACTGAGTGACCTTGGGCAGGTCACATTACTCTCAGCCCTGTCCTGACCTGGATAATTCCAGAATAGGTGGATGGATGGATTTAAAAACTTCCCCTCTCTGCAGAGCAGGCTCGGGGCAATGTACAACACATTAGATTCTCATAATATAGTTTCAATAAAACAATAAAAAACAGTAACCCTGGAGTGCTCTGTAATCCAATCTCTTTGGCCTTGTTCTTATATCTTTATTTTAGGCCACAATCAGTGGTGGGATATTCCAGAGATAGCGAGGGGGAGGACCATTTGATTTTGTTTGCTCTGGTCTCAACCATATGTCTGGTGAAATAGTGCCATTTTGCAGGCCCTGTGGAATTTTGGTAGTTCCGTCGGGGACCAGGTTTTCACTGGCAACACATTCTACCAGGCCGAGAAGTTCCTGACCCTGTTGGAGTCTACATGCACTTCTTTTAGGCCAGGGACCACCAACATATTAGCATTCGGAGAAGCATTTTCTTCTGGGTGCATCCTGGCAGAGTCAGTCTCTCAAATATGCAGAGCCCAGACTTTGTAAGGACTTGAAGGTTAGTATCTTGAACTTGATCCAGAATTCAACCAGTAGCCAATGCAGCTGTTACTCAAATATGGGCCCACCATGGTGTCCTAGTAAGGACCCGTGCAGCTTCATTTTGCAAAAGCTGCAGTTTCCAAGTCAAGGTCAAGGGAAGACCCACATAAAGCAAGTTACAGTAATCCAGTCTAGAAGTGACTGTTGCATGAATCACTGTGGCTAGGTTTTCTGGGGTCAGATAAGGTGCTGGCAGCTTCACCAAGTAAAGACAAAAAAAATGCAAACATTTACTATCTGTGCCTCCATTGAAAAGCAGAGGGGCCCCATGCTAATCTATGTATGAATCAATAAACAAGCAATTCTCACAAAGCAATTCTCTGCAACGAAATTTTGCAAATGTTTCTGTTGAACACGATTAATAGTAAATAATTACATAGTAATTTCATACTGTGCCATCTCCACGTGTATGATATACAAACTGAGTACTATTTATATGTTGAATTGTTCATTTTTCAAGTTTCAAAACCACCCAGAGAAGGGTGGTATAAAAATCTAAATAAATACAAAAATACATAAATTAATAAATTAAAGGCTCATGTTATATTGTCTTTGCTGCACAGCAGGTTTTTCAACATTTAAACACTGATTTGTTGGAGGTACCAATAAATATAAGTTTAATTTTATCTATAATTTATGTTTTTATTACTATGAATGGTTGTGTAGGTGGGGCCCCAGCGCACTGCTTTCCTGGGGGGCATATAATGCTGTTAAGATGGCCCCGGTGACAGTGTTGCCACCACTTTTCTTCTACATGTCATCTTTTATTTGACTTGCAGAACGGCATCTTGGGCTTAAGGAAGACATGCACATATTTCCATTGACTTAAAACAAGGCCACAGCTTTATTATTACTTCTCAGGAGTGTTGGCACAGCATGGGAGAGGGAGCCTGGCTTGCAGTTGGCTGACTACAAGAACCCACACCCCAGCAGCGCCCTGGAGCCCACCTGGTTCCCACGCTGGGAATACGAGTCCCATTGAAGGGAAGTGTCCACCTGGGGTGCCAAGAGGAAGTATATACTTCCCTTGGTACCACCCCAGGCCACCCGGCAGTGTGAACTATGGGGTGCCAAGGAGAGGTGCCTACCTCCTTTTTGGTCACACCCTAGGCTACATGGCACTGCAAGCCAATGCCTCCTCAGTTAGGACAGCCCTGCTTGCGGACCTGCCACCAGGTCCCAAACCTGGGGGGTCTGATGCACAGACCGAACTCCCCCCACACAGGTTCCATCCCAGGCCCAAAACCACCAGTTGTGACAAAATGCAATTTATAAACATTTTACAGTGGCCATTCAGGCATAAACATATCCGCCAATGAAACAGGGTGGGTGGGAGGGAAGCTGGTATGGATCTGGTGCAAGAGATGGGCCCCTTGCATAGGGCACCTTGTAAGCACCCTGGGCCCACACCTCTCACCAATTACATGAGCACACCACTTATGACATGGCACCCACACTTCACGCCACCAAGTCTCCTCCCCCCATGCATCTTCCTGCTGCCTGCCCCTCCATTGCATCAATGGTGGCTGCGTTTATGTCTTCGCCACTCTATATGCAAACTGTACCTTTTCTGACCTCTGTCAGGTCTCTTCTGGTAACCAGGAAGAGAGGGGGGAACTTACCCAGAATGAGAAAGAGGCCTAGACCCTATTTATAGTAATGTGGTAATTTGGGCAAATCTCTGTGATAAAAATGGCTTCTACCATAATTTCTTTGCCCAAATGCCAGAGTGTTCCACAATGACATCATTTCTCATAATTACAACTATGGGATCCTTACCATGCATTCCTCTGCAGATTCTGTGTTGCCATATTTGTTATTGTTATTACTGGAAATGTCTGTTTTTAAATTTCTTGTATGCACTCTTGGAATGGGTAATTATAGTTCCGAAGAAAGATATATGTAAAAACAAACAAGTAAATGTCAGAGGGAAAGAATCTTATGCATGGATGCTTTTTGAAATATGATCCCCAGGTGACCTTAAGCCAAACCTGCAGAAAGAGAAGATCAGCTTTCCCAAACATTTTCTGAATCCCAATACCATACCAGGATTTGGGGATACCAGGAAACATCGATATTTTCTGTATCTAGTATACTCATACCCCAAAAGTACTGGGGTTCCTCATACTTAGTAACAAGTCCACACTTCTTTGTTAATGCTGCATTTGGCACAGTTGCCTTTTTTGTGGTGCCTCAACAACATGCAACATGCAACAACATGAGCTTCTCTGCAACAAGATCACAATGCCTGCCATAATTTTACATTTAATAGAATTTTTATTATAGACCAGTCACATTTTTCTGGTTTTTTTGCAGAGGGTTCCTGGGAGAAGTCATTACAATATTAGTATTTTAAATCCGAAGACCTAATCCTTTGACCGCTCTGGTTCCCCAAACTGCCAGTCAAACGGTTGCTTGAAGGGTGTACGTAGAGTTCCCAGACCCTTTGAAGTTTGGCACCAAATATCCTATTGACCACAGTGTGCAAAGTATCAAATGTTTCTGACTGACTCACTCAGGGGCACAATGTAAATTAAAATAGCTTTTTGTGCATTGTTGATCAGATTGGAATTATTCCACAAACTGTACTGATTAGTTAGCTACCTGAATCTTATAATGGTTTTACTGTTGTATCATAAAAGGTTTTTTTTTTAAAAATATGAACTCCCAAGGCCAAAAGTATTTTTGCAAGAGGATTATACAGCTATTTTATCCTTTTCAGCTTGAATTTACCTTCCAGCTAAATGAAATATTCTCATTACTAATGGCCTGTCTTTTGAATTATTCAAAAATATCCAGGGTGCTCATTTTTTAAAACTATTTTTCAGTTTCCATTGTTTATATCTGACTTTTGTTGGTTTTACATCTCATGACTAGCTATGAAATGACTTTTAAACCATGGGTTATGTTAAAGGTGTTCTGGTTAGGATATTTGGTTAATCCCAGTGAGATCAATTCTGTTTGGCTTCAGGCTGCATTTTCATAAATCTTTCTATTCTGCATGTCTAAAAGTCAGACTCAAAATAGGGCAGTGGATATTTAAAAAATGAAAACAAGTATCTTGAAACCACCCCCCCCCCCCAATTTTTTTCTGGAGTTTACTGCAAGCATGTTGAAATGTTATAGCATTTTCAGACAACTGAGAATTGTATGACCCCTACTCCCTATATCACAGTCTTTGTACAGTTCAAATAGCACAATTGCTGTTAAACATCCTCTACCAGCTTTCCATTAGTTGTATACTTTTTCATAAACTGATGATAACCTTTAACTTTTTAAGATCTGCAAGACCACCACCTCCATTATGTCCTCCCAAGAAACTTCAGTTCCAATGACCAAAACCCACTCAAGATCCCTGGCCCCAGAGAGGTCAAACTGGCTTCATCCAGGCCCATGGACTTTTTTGGCCCTGGCTCCAATCTGGTGAAATACCCTCCCAAATGAGATCAGAACTTTGTGGGACCCTCAACAGTTCTGCAGGGGCTATAAAACATAGCTGTCTCACTGGGTGTATGGTTGAAACCAAGAAATAATCTTAAAATTGTGGCCACTCTACTTAAAATGCCCAACCTACAAGTTGACATCTACCACTAATGATATGGATGCACTTCATGTGCCCCCCTCTCTCAAAAGAGAACGAGGCAGCCTGTTTGAAACTTGCTTCTATTGTTAATAATGTTTAAGACTGATGGTTTTAGTGATTTTATATACTTTTATGTATTTTATAACTGTTGTGAAAGCTCCTTAACCAGGGTGGCATTCAAGTGGAAAAATAAATACATGTAATTAATTAATAAATTTAATATCCTGTAATATGACATTCAACTCCATCTCTTCTTCCATCTTTCTCCTACCATATCCTTTCCATCTTTCTCTTTTTCCTTTCATTTTAAAAGATGGCCACAGGGGTGACATCCCATTTTATGTCACCATTATATGACTACGGGTAGTGTAAACATTGTTTATGAACTAGTGATTTAACAAATTTGACTAAGCCTAGCATAGTTACCTGTGTAACCATCTATGAGCCTGGCCCAGCTGCTGGGTAACTTCCACTATTGCTGCTGTGCCACAGCAACTGTTAGGAGTTCTCCTCCATCACTGTCTGTCTGCCATGATCTCAAGCAACCTTCTCCACTGCAAGTAGGCTGCAGTGATTCCCAATTAGCCTCCACTGTTGCTGCTTTAATACTGAGGCCATACCCAATACAGACATCATGGTGGGCTGTTGCAGCTCTGCTGTCATCAGGTAAGAGCACTGTCTGTGCATCTGAAGACAATGCAATTGTATTTGGAAGCCCTATATATATTTTTGTTAAGATTTGGAATTTTTCTGAACATCGCAGGAGTTCCTCAAATGCGCAAAAAAGCCTATTTAGCCTCTGTGTGGTCCCACTCTGTGAATTTAGCTATCTGCAGATTGCAACCACACATGGCTAATAGTATATGGATAAATAAATATGCAATAAAATAAGGGAATGGGGAAAAATCAGACAAACTATAGAATTTAGCTTTTGCTTAAGGACCAGCTGTTCTGTTTCAGTTTTGGAAAAGTTGGTTTGAATCAGAGCAGTAAAATATATAACTTCCCAGTGGCCATCGATGTTATGGGAAATTGAACAGAATGTATTCACAGAAATAAATTTTCACAGGTAGAAGAAATGTTTTAGAATAACCATTATATTTTTCCCCAAGATCGTCTGCTATTTTCTGGGTTCCAATTATATTTTTAATATTTGCTCACATCACTTCCAATCTTTCTTTAAAAAATAAATTAGCCATATAAAGACAATAAACAACCAATATGCAGAAAATTACAATTAACAATTAACAAACCCACATTACTGACCTCTCAAACTTTTTCATACAGTAAAACCATGTAAGAAAAGAATGGTGGGAACACATAAGGTTCCCATTCAAAACCCAGGTTAAAAATATTTACACAATGTGGGTTTGACTGCCAAGTAATCCCTACATGGAGTTCCTTCAGTCAATTAGTAATAGTACAAGAATAGAATATTTTTGCAATAAGAGTGATAATTAAGACTTTATAGCAAGACACAGAAGATCAGGTTTAGTTTGATTTAAGCCTTACGGAGCAGGAACCATCGCTTTCCATTTGTATGTAATACTCAGAATATTGCAGTTTTAGTCTTAGTTAGACACCACTGTGCTAAGAACTCAGCAGCCCCAAAAGAATCCAATTATTCTTACAATGGAACCTCATCGTACTGGATCCGCAGTAGATGTCTCATTCGTTTGGAAAATTCTGTATGCCAGATACTATTGGCTTTTAGAAGTTGATTACAGTAACAATTTTGCAAGGCTCACATTTGTTTTAAGAACTCTATTGTATTTATAAAATGTTCCTTTTAAAATGCAGTGGTTAAAATGTTGAGGGTTAATACCAAATAAGTATTGTAAGGGTAGTATCAAGGCAAGATGCAGAAGATTAAGGTGTCCGGGCGAGAGGCTATTGGAAAGGACAGGGCAAGGGAAAGATACTTACCTCAAAGAAAGATCGTTCCGAAATGGCTGGAGGGCAGTGGGCACACTGGACGTGGTGAGCTCAGAGAGCTGCAAGAGAGAGAGAGAAACAGGCATGAAACATTGAGTGCCGATGGTCATGAGCATGGCATAGACGACTCGCCCGGACTTCCAAAGAACAGAGAGAGACAAACGACCGAACCAACCAAAGGGCAAGGGCGAGGGAATGAGGGTGCAAGAGCCAGCGGCCGAGCTGATAGGTTAGGAGCACGTGTGGCATTCGGACTCCCTCAATGCAGCCGGGCCAGTCCACAGATACACTGGCCAAGGAGTGTGGCTCTGGAGCACAGAAAGGGAGAGTCGACACGATTAGAGACGCTGGGGGGGGGGGAACGTCCCGGCCCAGAAATGAGCTGAAGGCTGGGAGGGTATTTAAAAGGTCTGAGGGCGGAGCTCAAGGGGAGATAAAAGAGGGAGGCGAACATGGCTTGGGGTGGGTGAAACGAGAGGCTTGGTGCACAGAGGTGAAAAGCGTGATTGGAACTCAGAGAATAAAGGAAACTTACCTGCAACTTTGTTGTCCTGGTAGTGAAGTGAACCAGAGGGAGTGTCAGCAGACCTGTGGACAGACAGAAGGAAGGGGTGAGACCTTTAAAGGGGGCAAGAGACCCTTCCCATAAGGTAAACAGTTGAGTACCATAAGAAAGTATATGAAGCTTGTCCAAAACACATCATATCCATATCCATGCAGATCAACTCAGCAGGACAGAACAGAGAAAACTCTTTCAGTCCTATTAGGGAACTTGCCACCACTACCTAACTGCTCTCCTCAGAAAGCTCATTAATGTCATGGGGTACACTAACCTGGGAGCAAGGTGTAACTTCAAGAAATGGCCTGGCTATGAATAGGATAAAGGGCAGTCTCAAATCTTAACAAACAAAAGCAGGACTCCCTCTTCCACTGTGTTTCACTGTGACAATTTCACTCATATGAGCAAAGCTTTCTGAAGGGGTTGTCATTCAAACAGGTAAAATTGTCAACTGCCTGCTCATGTACATTCTGTGTAAAGTCTGGGTCCCGTGGCAACTTTAAAGCAATCAAAGTTTAATTCTGGGTGTAAGGTATTCATGTGCATGCATACTTCTTCAGATCTATTGAAACATACTTTCTTAAGCCTTAAATATAATTTTGGGGGCTAGGGGGTAGGAAGGGCTGCATAAGTCAAGCTGCATAAGTAACTGAGCAATAAGTATAGATAAGAATGGATTAAAGCAGTTGGTAAGACCTGTGAATAGCAGCAAATTAGCATACAGATAATAAAAGAGTTAACAAAATTGTAAGTTCTCTTGGCTTGCCAGTATGAACTCCCAAGATGAGCTTTTCCTCCATTTGGGTCTTCCTTTACACATGGAAAAATCTAGAGAGAGAGAGAGAGAGACAGAGGGGAAAAAACATACAAAGAGTATTCTGACCTACAGTCAATGGTCCACATTAAAAATCTCCATTTACATATTCACAGTAATATTAGTGATCTCTCAAAACTTCTAATGCATTTTAAATCTATTTTAGCTATTTTCATTGATATTAATGTATTTACTCATTTATCCTTATATTTTCCACAGTATTCTCCTGCTGATTCCATCATATTTTTTAAAAAAACAAATAATACAGAGACTAAATAAATTACCCACACAGAAGTCGCGGCGTTGTTAATGTGTAAAGAGGATAAATTTATCAAGTAATGGTCAATGTATTTAGGTATTTAATTTATTTGTTTGAATTTGTCATCCATCCTCTCTGCCAAAGGCAGGCTCAACATTTGAAGCAAGGTGGGATAATAAAGATGGAATTGCACCTTATATATATTTAATGTTTTGTGATAACAACAAAATATTTGCTTTTGTAAAAACAAACAAACAAACAAAAGACCCACACTCTCACAGATTTCAGCCCAGTCTTTTCAGGTGCAAAATGACCATACTACTCATTCACTGAGGATGGGGAAAGCATATTTCATATTGTTCACAATTTTGTATGGCGCTTCCTCTACAGCCCTAATATGCCATCTTCTTTTAAATAAAAAGGCAGCAGTGGAACTTAAAACTTGCAGGCTTCTCTTGACTTGCCCCAGAGGTAGAGAAGTTTTGTCGATTTCACTATGTGTTCATTGGGCATGCAGTATTTTAATCAATTAAATTGACCTCGGCAGCACGTCCAAAGAACCCCAGGGAGGATTTGTAGCTCATGTGCACAGATGACCATATCGTTGTATCTTTGTTTTAAACAATTGTGGAGGCAGAAGATACGTAAGAGCCTTTGAAACTGCAGTAACCTGTCTTCCCTTTGGAAAGCTGTCCTCTAGTTTGCCCACAGTAGATATTCAATAATACAAAATCTACAGTGAAGAGAGCTAACGTTAGTACAGCATTTGTTGTATTTTCAGGTCAGTATTTTTAATTATTATTATCTTGATTGCAACTCATTCCTAAACAACTGCTCTATGCCAAGATTACCTAGCCCAGGGTGCTCCCCTGTCAGCAAACCCTTGGAGAACAGTTTTTATATTTAACACATTCCAGCTTCTCTAGGCATCGTCCAACCTCTCTGCAAATTACTTGAACATATTAATCATCCGAGCAGTCTTGCCTCCATCCTTATTTGTACGGCTGATGTTCTAAATAGTTTGCCTGCAGAAAATCGAAGCAGGACGTTTTTCAATATTTCTGATGCCTGTGAAAAGAAACTTTAAGGTATTTTTAGTTTATTCTCTACAAACTGCCTCCGCTGCTGGTGATAGTGCAGGAAGCCAGGCTGGAGCAATAGTGATAAACATTGCTGATGCCTTAGGGCGATAACTAAGTAAATTAGCTGGTAAAGAGAAATTGTGTTCAGCCTCAATTTTTAATACTCTTTTGTTGTTCATTCACTACTTAATTGACTTTGCTTACTTTGTGATTTAATTGTTCTCTGCAAAGTAATGCAAGTTTACAGAACACATAAAAGCAATGCATCTTTTATAAGAGAAGTTAAGTAAGAACATCATCAACATCAAACAATGTCCTAGAGGAGCCGAGGAACTATTAGTACTGTACAAAAATCTCTTTTTTTAACCTTATAAAGATAATAACATAAGGGGAAAGGACTTTTTCATAGGGTTTGAGATGCACTTTAATTTGATGTTACATCAACTCAAGCACATTATCTCAAACTAGGAGTTTTCTACTGAAATAGAAGAAAAGCGCTGGTGAATTTTGGGTAACGGCATTTGAAATGCTGAATTCATTCCTCTTTAGCTCAGCCACTATTGTGATCAGCTGAGTTGAAAGAAAAGTTCAGAAAGTCATGAAGGCAAAAATTCCAGCTAGTTCAGGATGCATAATCAGATACAGGTCACTGGTGCTGAACTCTGAATCATATCTGCTGCCAGCAAGCAAAGCCAACAAAGATTCTACAAGTCTATGCCAAGACAGGAAGACATCAAAGAGATTTAGAGGACAGAACAATAATAACCCAGCTTTGAAATAAAGAGTTTGGATGTCTGCTGGATTGTATATAGAGATAAAGGGCAAAAGTGAACTTTACCTAAACCTTGTGATTTAGGTAAGACTGCACCTGTTGAGAAAACATGTCCTGCTTCAACATTTTGACCTGGACAAAAATAATAACTGAACTCATAACTAAGGAATATGCTTCTTAGCATTCACATGATCACCGGGGATGCAACAAATTTCTCAGAGAAGTTGTTTGGCAGTTGAACATACCTTATCAAGCACTCATGTTCCAGTTGCGAGTGATCACACTCAGGGTGAACTGAGCAACTCATACAGTGATTGAACAAGTTTTCAGGAGTCTGTTGGTCAGACTTTGATTCACAGCTAGTCAAGGGAATCATCTTATCCACCAGCACAATGGTAATGAGTCTCATTTCTATTCCACCACTGTACCATGGACAGGGACAGGAAAAATACTTCTGAGTTCCCCATTACAAAAGGGAAAAAAGCAATAACTTGATTCAAGTCCAATAGCATTTTAGAGACCAACAAGATTTCAGGGTGTGTGCATTTGAAAGTCAAAGATTCCTTCATAATAAGGTATAATAAAAAGCTTATTTCTTTCCTTTGCCCTGCAGCCCAAGCTGACAGCTTCAGCTGGCAAAAAGAAAAGAGAAATCCACTGGGTTTTTGATTCTCCTCATGGACCCAAAATTTGGAAAGAAGCAAGTTCTACCATCCATAAAAAGTAATTGGCCCATTATTTCATCAGGTTTGGGAGGCATGAAAGGACAGGATATCAGAAGAACCTGGCCTCCAAGTGAACTGGGAATTGTTTCCTAACCTACCTCCCCAAAAGAAGCTTTGCAAAATACAGAACAAAATTTCATCAGTAGGAGATCAGAACCCTATTTCTGATGGCTTCAAGTAACCTGTTGCAAATAGCCCACATTAATTGTACCTGATCACCACTGACAAATCACTGGAGATGCCAGAGAATCTTTATAGTCATAAAAGGGAAAATAGAATTGTAGGAACTGGCTTTATCAGATTTTGCACTTGGTCATTCATTCATTCATTCATTCATTCATTCATTCATTCATTCATTCATTCATTCATTCATTCAGACACTTCCAACCCAGTATGATTTACATTTTTTAAAAACTCAGCAGCACGAAACCACTCAAGAACTTCAATAATTCTAAGCGTTATAAAATTCTAATAATATAATACCCAATGCTATAAAACCAGCAAACGTGACCAGCAACCAGTTAAACAATTAATGCTCACCTCTTCAGGCTCACCTCTCACCTGCTTTAAACAAAAAAACTTTTTTGTGCAGCCTGTTTTAACTGAGATGCTCCAACTTTTAAAGCTATTTTTATGGCCAGTTCTTAGTCTGAGGATTGTTTTATTAATATTGTTTTAGTCTGACAAGTGGGATTTTGTTTTGCTTCATGTTTTCAATTGTTTCATGGCTTGTTTTTATGCTGTTAGTGTTATGATTTTCTCTTATTGGTTTTGCTTTAGCTGCCTCAAACAACTTTCTGGAGAGGGAGCACATAAATTTTCTAATAATAATAATAAAAATATCCTGCTGTTTCTGACAATAATCACCAGAAAGAAAAACAACACAGTTTTTTTTTTGCAGGGGTGTATTTTGGTAACACCTGAAAGTCTCAGATTTCTGCAAAAATTCTGCAAAAATTTTGTATATATATAGGATCATATATTAGCTCATGAATTTTGGAATGAACACCCCTCATTACTGGTGAATAATTAAGTTACTGTTAGTCATAACACAAATATTATCACTGATGAAAAAACAACAAAAACGAATGCCCCCTGAAATTAATTAACATTTCAGACACAACTCCTAGAATAAGAGAAATCCACAGGGTAACCTCAACAGGAGAAATCTTGTATTTAATGTTTTATTTAAAAAAAAAAACAAGAAAGATTAACAGCAGTATCACATGGCTAAATTCAATATTCTCTGTAAACATTGATCAGACCTGATATATGTAGAAATGATTCCTTGAAAACCTTCAATTGGCAACTAATAAAAGGTTTCCACTTGCGCCAGAAAGTTTTTTGTGGGTAACAAAATGTAGATCTAAATGTAGATAGTTATCCCAGTCTTTCTTCATAATTCAAAATGGCTGAATTCAATATGAAACATATGTAGGACACTTTCTTCTTTTCTACATTATCTTACATGAAACCTTTTTTATCATCTCAGGTCCTTCATTGCCCTTGCTGTAGATAACAGTGAGTACCTCTTGCATACAAATGTCTCAGGAGCATTTCAAGCTTTCTTCTGTGAATTGAATGTCATCTCTTTCATCCACAGCCACAAAAAGCATCTAAATCTTCACTGTCATCTTCCAAAGCTAGGAAAGCTTTCAGCAGAGAACCTGTCAGACAGGTCTCATCAGTCTGTGCCACAGAAGGCAGATGGGCCAAGCAAGTCTTTGTCTCTCTGTCCCAAGAGGATCATATAAGCTACTAATTAATCTTAATGTAGTGATTTTTCCACTAGCAGAATTCTGACATTGTGGAAATGCAGAAGCACCCATATTTCATAGTATTAAAGAGATTCATTTTCAAACCTAAAAACCTGAAATAAGATTAGTTAGAGGGATTCCAGTTCCAATAATGGGGTTTTAAAACTGGCCATGTGGGTACTTGCCTAAGAAAGGCCTCCACTCAAGCTGCTCACATACTGAGAATTGGTGCATCCACATGTACTGAATTTGTCACTGTATTTTGGCCCATCAAACGGGGTTCCAGGATTTAAATTGTATTGTAACACTTGCAGCTCCCACATAGAGGCACTGCTTCACAAACATGGTGTTCTTATGTATATGCTGTCCACTTTCCCCTCCCCCCGCCACCATTTTCGGGGGAGAAAAAGGGGGGAAAGAGGGCAGCCAGAGGCTTCAGGCAACAGCTGCCTGGCCTCCAACTCGGCTGAATCGATTCGGACCCGAATCGATTCAGCTGCTGAATCACCGAATCTCAAACTAAAGAACCTGATACTCCATTCTATCAAATGGAGCGGATAGGGGCACCCTCTTTGGGAGCCCCTAGGATTGGACCCCTTGGTCCAATCTTCTTGAAACTTGCAGGGGAGTCAGGGAAGACCCTCCCTGAGCTCCTCAAGTTTCAGGGGTACAACTTACACCTCTCCCCCCCTAGCCCCCGGGGAAGGCGGGGGAAGGATTTCCAATGCAAGTCAATGGCTCCATTGACTTGCATTGGCCCCAGATCATTTCAGACAGCTCTGAAACGATTTGGGAGGCTTTCCAATGCAAGTCAATGGCTTCCATTGCATTGGCCCCAAATCAATTTGGACAGCTCCGAATCGATTTGGGAGGCTTCCCAATGCAAATCAATGGGCTCCATTGACTTGCATTGCCCCTGAATCGATTCGGACAGTTCCGAATCGGCCCGATTCGGATCCGAAACAGTCCGAATCGGGGCCTCCCTGCACAACCATAGTGCTGAGCCTTTCTGCTTTCTCTGCATCTTACGTTAGAGTTTGTCCATCTGCACCCAACAGTGGGTCTATTGCCTCCTTTACTTTACATTTGATCCTCACTAACTGAAAAATCTTTTCTTGTTACAATGGGCTTCCCTGGCTAATCGTAGCTCACTCTCAGCTTTGGCTTTTCTGATGATTGATCTATAGTGCCTAATAACCTGTAGGTACTCTTCTTTAGAGCTCTGTCCTTTCCTCCATTTCCTGAACATTTCCTTTTTCTTTGCCAGGTAAGGCAGATGCAAAACCGGGCAGTAATTGGCAGGGTCAGTATTATTCAGCATCAGTTTCTTCAAAAGTGACCTCACTGCTTTTGTAAGTTTTATGGGGATTATTATGTCAGGTAGGAAATTTGAAACTTCTGCCATTTCAGATTTAAAATTTCAAAATATGAATGGCTTTCAGGTACAATTTTTAAGCAAATTATCAGAGTTGTCACATTTTAAAAATAGCTTTTCTCATTTCATATCAATAGTAATGCAATGGACCTGAAATATTTTTTTATTGTTCTCAGTGTACTTTTGCTAATGGAAAATCACACATCCCAATAGAAGCAGCATAAGTAGGTCTGGAGGTTAGACTTAGCATTTGCTTGGATAAATAAAAATATGCCTATGAAAAGTATAGAATTTATTCATACTTAAAGTATTTGCTATGTGCCTAATATGATACCCTGTGAAACCAATCAGGTTTTTTTCTGCAAGAATAACCAGCCTTGATTCTCCCATTGGTTATAAAAAATGACCGGTAATAAAAAATGTTGCTGATATCAGATGGATAAGACTGTTTTCAGAGAGATGAATTTGTAAACACATGAATATTTAAAAAAAACAGTGTCTGTAACATGAATGCAATAACGTTTTGGAGTATCTAAGCTAATAATAAAAAAAAGTCATTAGAAGTTCAATTACATTGGAATTCACTGGTCTTCCAGCAATTCAGAGCTGGAGAATACATTAGGTACTCACAACTTCTTTATTCCATCTTGACTACATCAGGCCACCAGCATCACTACCAGTGACTGCAACTATGATACCCTGAAAATGTAGGTAGAGGGCTGAAATCCAGAGATATACAATAAAACCTGCTTCTAGGAGGCAACACTTCAGACTGAGAAACAGCCTATGTGGAAACTCTTAGTATATCTGCTGACCCAAGGTGTGTGGAAAACCCAAGGCTCAATGGGGCCATTACATTTTGCTCCAAATTGAGAGTGGGATGAATCTACACAACCTGCTAGAAATCTGGAGTCAATTGCAGCATACAGAATGGATATACCATCTGGAATAGATTGCTCAATCCAGTGTTTCCCTGCACAGAAAGGATTATTGTAGTTAGCCCTTCATTTCTGTAGCATTCTGTTGGGCCAGCAAGACCTTGAAAGATGGTTGCATGTCAAAGGATTTCAAATACACAACAGAAGGTCTAGTGCAACTCAGAGTGCATGGTCCCATGACATAATTTAGCCTTGACTAAGGGACTCCAATGTGTCCAACACACAACTGACTAGCAAAATCGTTGGTAGAGAAGAGCTGTTGTTTTTTATAAGACACATTTCTACCTCAACAAGTCTGAAAGAAGCTCACAGTCTCCTTCCCTTCCTTTACCTACAACAGGTACCCTGTAAAGGAGGGTGGGGCTGAGAGATTTCTGATAGAACTGTAATCGCTTCAAGGTCATCCCGCTGGCTTCATGTGGATGAGTAGGGAATCAACCCCAGTGCTCCAGATTAGAGTTAATCACACTTAACCACTACATCACCCTGTACAATAGAAGCCATCTGAAACAAAAGGTGCCATACATGGGTATCCCTCATGTATTTCTGGAATTGATTTGAAAAGCAGCCAATCATTGTGGAAGGTTTCCTCCCTTATTGGAAGCTATAGCTCAACACAGATTTGTATTAGTAGGTAACTTCCTCCTCATTGTTAGATTTCGAAGTCTATCTCGGGCTGAACAGGTCTACCATTTAGGATCTGTTGACTTGAACTGAGCAAGGCTCAAAGGGATGGCAAGGCTCAAAGAGAGGACATGATTCTGCCAGAACTATTTAAACACTTTCCCTGACTGGCAGGCTCTAATTTAGGCCAAGCTTTAGATAAACACAACAGCATTTTCCCCTTGGGATGGAAACAGCATTATGCTCTCAATTTTCAAAATTGGGGATAAACAGCCACCCATCAATTTTGCCCAATTATTGCCCAATTGATATAGTCTCCAAAATATACATCAAGTTGGAGGATTGGGAAGCCTCCAATCAAATTATCTACCCAGAACAAGTGGGCTCTAAAAAACAGCAAAGTTCAACTGATCATTGCCTTGCCCTAAAAGGAGCCCTGCCAAACACTTGTTTCCAGCATTTGTAGACCAAAAACTGCTTTTGATTCAGTGGATAAGAATTCGTTTTTGTAGAAGCTAGTGAATGTCTTCTGATGGTGAAACTAGAGAAATCCCTAGCTACGGGTGGCAGTTCTGTCTATTTTTTCCTGTGAGGCACAGCTGTGATACTTATTCAAATGATCAAATATCTTTTTGAATTGCTAGTAGCTAAAGACCAAGTAACAAAAAATGTATAGGACTTGTATATCATTCCTTGATCTGACGTATATAGTTTACCTTGCACATAAGGAAAACTATTTTTCTTCCTAAGCCTCTGGAGATTAAAGTCAAGCATATAGCCTCATTATTATTAAGAGTTTCATGTTAGGGAAAACCAAGGACCAAAATGAACATTAAAGATTAATCAAAAATTCCATGATTATTTAAAGAGCAACTGACCATATATTGCAATGTAATTAGCCATTGGTATAAAGAAAATGACCCCTTTTCCACCACATTGCTCAGCTTAATAGCCACTAAGGATGTTTTTCTTCATGATGTACTATTACTGACTTTGACTATTGAGTTCAGGGTTGATGAAGAAAATTACAGCCATTCTGATTTGCAATAATTGGACTAATGCTGCTGGTGATAATAGAATGAATGCATGTGAAGGGAACACCTTCAGATCATGAATAAATAATCCCTCAAATTCTCAGGAATTGCTGGTAAAATAAAATCCAACTGTCACTTTTCTGTCCTCTTTAGTAGTTCTTCTGTTGTGTGATCATTGGCATGGGTCTTGTATACTTGTTTTGTTTTATTAAGCAACTATACAACTTGAATTTGCAGGTAATGTACCCAGTGAGCCAGTAATGACTGTCAGAAGAAAATGGGTGCTTTATCCTTGCAATGGTCATTTAAAATTAACTCCCCTGTGTCATAGAAGAGGGTACCAGAAGTGAATCCACAGGAACCTTTAAGACCAACAGAGTTTTATTTGGGATATAAGCTTTCATATGTACACATACTTCTTCAGATATACAAAGTGATCCCATTGCTATTTTCTGCTGGTTGTTGTGGGTTTTCCATGCTATGTGGCCATGGTCTGGTGGGTTTTGTCTCTGACATTTTGCCAGGAACTGTGGCTGGCATCCTCAAAGGTAGGGCATGGCAAGATGGGAATTTCTCCATGCCAAAGTGAAGACGTTGGCAAAATGTCAGGCACTAAAACTACCAGTCCACAGCCACACAGCCTGGAAGACGCACAACAACCACTTGACTCCAGCTATGAAAGCCTTTAATAATTGCTGTTTTCCACAGTCCTATGGTGTGAAGTTTGCAAAGTGAGGGGAGGAAACATGATTATTTCCCAGCAGCATCTCTTGTTATTTTCCTTCGGTAGCTCTCACTGGCCAGCAAATGAGTGACTAAGCAACTGGCCTACACTTATCAGTGTTTTTATGCAAGTAGTCACCTGTGCAGTCAAATAGCTCTCCCCTATGCCTTGCTGTGAGTTCTGCAGAATATAATTAGTAAAGCTACCTCTCTCTAAGAGCATCTGTGAGGAACTCCCCCTCCCAAGCATGTTAAGAAAAGGCAGGGGACAAGGATAGGGGAAGGGAAAGGAACACCTTTTCTGCTTTAGTACCCAGGCGTGACCATTCAATGAACAACTGTTTTCATTTGTTGTTGCTTTGTCAGTGGATCTCGACATTGCATCTTTTGTGAGGTAAGACAGTTCTTTCTTTTGGGGAAGAGAGGATGAGTTGGCTTCTGGTACAACAATATTTTCCCCCTTCTCTGAAAGCCCTGAGCAGCAAAGAGCAAGCTTCCTGTTCCCCAGGAAGGCTTCTATTATTCATGTTTGTAAATGTTTTGATCGCATTTCTGAACTTAAGGCTGAAGGTCAAACCAAAACCAAAAAAGGAACACATCTCAACCTTTACAGGTAGGAACTCCGAAGTTGAGCTGTACAATAAAACAATGTAAAAATTGTGATTATTTATTATAGTGCACAATTAAAAACAGAATAAAAACTACATAAAACTATACAGAACTAACTGCACATAAGACTAAACATGTTTCGACCCTACTGGGTCTTCCTCAGTGGTCAGAATTGTAACAATACGCTCTATATAAAATGTCTAAACTCATTATAAAGTGTAGCTGAGTGGTTGAATGGGATCTGTAAATTATGGCTCCAACCAGTATATGTAAATTTTAGACTTTTTGGAGACCACCTCCTATGGCATACGCTTAGGCTCACCACTCTTCGCTATTATACATTTCTGTGCTGAGAGTGCATCAGAAAAAAAAAGCTATATATTGCCTGCTGCACAGACACTGAGACATTCTTCCTGTATCTTCTTCTCTTAGTGTCTAAGTCTCCAAAGCAAGACAAAAGAGTGCAGCAAATGTATTTTACACACTTATAGTAATACTTTACTTTCATTTTCTGTGCTCAATATAGTTAGTTACAGTTGAAATTGTGAATCTAATTCACATCAAATGCCAAAAATATTTTAGATTTTCTCATATTCTCCCTGTGTTTTAGTGTCTCCTTATACCTTTTTGGTTTTTCTACTACTTTCTCTGCCTATCTTTTCCCCCCCAATTTTTGCATACCGGATAATTAGATTGCATATCCACTTTGTCTGATTAAACTGTGATCTATTGTCTGTCTTGTTTCACATAAAATATAGTAAACATGATGCTGTTTACTAATTTACTGCTAATTTACTGCTCAACTTATATACGTAATCTAGTGATTTCCATTTCATTAATGGAAGAAATATACATACATATGAAAGTTCAAACCTTATATGAAACTTTGTTGATCTTAAAAGTGCCATTGGACCCGAACTTTGGCCTGCTGCCCCAGACCGACAGGATTACCCACTTGAATAGTATGCACTGTTTTTGGTTGAACTGGACCTATGAGATTGCACAAGAGTCTAGTGGTAGTGCTGCTTTCTTTACCCCTACTGACTCAAAAATCATTGATGACTAACTTCTCTTCATTGTACAATTCCCAATTATTGCACATGGATGCCAAAGATAAGACAATAGAAAATTTCTAACCAATTCTACAATAGAGATTCTTATGTATTATTAGTGGTACAGAACAAAGTTAGCTTGCTATTACATTTTTTTAAATCTGCTCAAATATATCTGACCAGCATTCTGAAATCTGCCAGATTTATTGACGTGGACAGGGAGGACACCTGTAGCATTATTACTCCATAAGCTCAACATGTGTTCTATTTCTTGGACCAAACTACACGCATGCTTGTAAAACTGCTTCCTTTCTCTCTTTTTTAAAATCTTCCCCCCAAAAGCTCTGGATGGTATAAATGGCTCTCCCCTTTTTCATTTTGTCCTCACAATAACCTTCTGAAATAGATTAGGCTAGAAGTGACAGTCTGAAGCTCACCCAGTGAACCTCATGGCAGAGCCAGGAGTTAAAATCTGTTTTTCTTTGTTCTGGTCCAGCTTTATAAATATTGTTCCTCAGTGAGTCAGCAGTGTAGGGTGGAAGGTTGTATAAGAATATTTTCCCTTTTCAAAGAAAGATTTACAAGCATATAAGAATACAATCAACAAAAAAATTTACTTCAATTTTAATTTTCCGGAATATTATAAAACTAATTGTGCACATAGACTACAATATCTTTGGTACTGTGTGATTACAAATGAAATGTATACAGCAGGTTCTTAAAATGAACCACCTTTGATATCCAAAGTACAGTATAAATGCATAGAATTTGAAGAGAAATGCGTATTTTCAATGGGAATATACTTCAGAATGAGAAAAAAAAAACAGTTGGGAAATGAATTTCTGGCTTTAGTTTTTAAACGTGTGTAGTACAAAGCTTTTAAAAGTTGAATGAGCTCTGTTTCAATTCATTGCATTGATTTAGGCCATAGTTTATTTATGTGGGGCCTTTTAGTAATTCCTTACAGCTGTTCATTCTTCAATATTTTCACGTGACTCTTTTTGGTATTCTTTTTGCCCTGTCTGACTTAGTTCTCCTTTCCCCCCCTCCAGTTTGCAGTTATAGCATGCGTGCAGGAGAGTTGCTCCCCAAGTTGATTATTATGCTGCTCATTCAGCTCTCCTGAGTAAACTGGTGGAATGCTGTTTGTCATGAACAGCACAATATCTGGTATAATAGAGTCTGAGGGGGCAAGGGAGTACTCCTGTTCTGAGTATTTAAGAGGCATAAATGCACACGCCTTTTCAGCAGAGAGAAATTATGAAACAAAATTGTCCCCTGATGTTTTAGGACAATATTTTATTTTCCCATCGGAGTTGTTGTTTCAGAAAACTGTTTAAGCTCTTTCCTCTAGTGTTTTATCCCAAAGAGTGATGTTAGATATATTTGCAAGCAAGCCATGTGACCTGTCTGCCTGTTGTCCTTAATAAAGGTGTTATGACTTTGTTTTTGTTTCTGCCAGACAGTAAATTCAATAGAGGGAATGCAAGAGGGTCAACCTGAGCTTCTCTGGAAATAATCTCTTTTGGCATGAGCTTTCGTAGAGGACAACAAAATTGTTATACAGTGGTTATGTATTATTGAAATGCTTCACTTCCTGTATTTCTACTGTATACACGGTTTCTTATTGTTGCATTACAATCATGAATTTGCTTCCTTTTTTGTCCATCAATGTTGGTAGAAGTATACCTTCATCTATTTCCCCTGTTGTTTGAGATGCTTAGTGCTGTTACACCACAGCTTCATATCAGCACATGTACCCAATTTTTCTCTTTAGAAACTGAACAGTGTATTCAGGAATTCCAGTTTAAGATACATATGTGCACTTATCTTAGCCCAAACTCAAGCATACACATGGTGTTTCCCTCTTATTGCTGCCATGAATGCAAAGGAGTTTGCACTAGCTAAAATGTGACCACACTCTCCATCAGCCACCATTTTTCCTGCATTTTTCTTTTACCAGATTACTAGATTGGTGTTTGGGGGATTTTTTAAAAAAGTATTACAACTTTCTAATAATCTGTTGTCACAATCAACAGCTTTTAGGAAAGGTAGACTTTAGGTTGAATTGAATTCAAAGAATCAAACACTGGAATTAAGATTGGAGGAAGGAATATAAATAATTTTCAGTATGCTGATGATACTATCCTCCTGCCAGAAACTAAGGAAGGTCTAGAACAGCTTATTACAAAGATCAATGAACTAAGTAAGATTTTTTCATCATCCAACTTTCACAGCTATAACTGGCTATTTGAAATATGATATATCTAGCTAATCTACATTTGGTAGTCAGGTTTATGTCCTTGATTTTCCATGTAGTTACTCTCATCTTTATGTCCTCCTCCTTTATGTGCCCATTTAACTGAAGCCCTAAACAGATGAGTGGCAGGGAGATAGAGACTACAAGAATTCTGTGTAATTATGTGCCAGAAAGCACAGTAGTTATGCTAATCGGATGCACCTGAGTGCTTTGCTGAATGATCAGCCTCCCACTCATGACTTGCAAGAATGATGTGAGTTGAACTATTGGGTACTTAAGCATGACTAATTGGCTGATAAAAAGAGATAGTCCCACACTGACTTCAAGCTATAGCTAAGAAACTGGGGCTATACTTTTCAGCTCCTCAAGTTTCTTTTTAGAAAAAGTATCCAGGACTTAAAAGTCCTAATATACCAAAATCATAACTTTTAATGACTTTTTAAAAAATCACATGAGACAAATAATGTTATATTTATGAAGTCTAGGTTAAAAACCAGTTTGTGACCCTATACCCTTTCTTGTAAGCTGCTCAAAAGATGATTCCACACCAGCAGTGCCACTCTGGGCTGCTGCCAGTGCATTACAGCAGGGCTGCATGCTCCACCATTTTGCAATTCCACCACTTTCTGTGTCCCCATAGGGGACACATTTTGGTGGGGGATGCTATCCAACCTGGATTTGTGTGTTTTAATGGACAGAGCCATGACAGAAAGCTTCCTCTGTGTGCGGGGTGTGGGGGAGGTTGCAAAAAAATGACCCATTTGGCCCCATGGTGACACAAAGCATAGCAGAGATAAGTAAGGCAGTTTCAGTCCCCTCTGGGCTCCCACGGGAGGAACCATGTCTACATTGGCCTGCCATGGGAAAGGCCCCATTGGCCCCCATGGTGAAAATGCAAATGTGGATTCTTCTGTGTTCCCTTCATGCAGGGCAAATGAGGACCCAATACACACCAGGCCTGGGAGGGGCCTGGCCTGGCAGCAACATCATATGGAATCAGAGATTAGCCCCGCTTCCATTTGAGTACTCTCCCGTACTTTTCCGCCCATGCAGAATTGTCCAAAGTTATATATCTACTTTATCATCCAGGACATTATTTTGAAATAATGACCTGAAGTGATAAAAATAAGCCTTTTTAAAATTCAGACTTTATATCTATCTTCTTATGGATGGCCACCCAGATCTCCCTCCAGAACCATTTGCCAGATGCTTGGACGCCATGACTGGATGGCTCAAGCAGAGCCGCCTGAGACTCAACCCCCATCAGGAACTTGGGGGTGACCTTAGATGCCTCCCTAACTATGGAGGCACAGGTCAAGAAGGTAGCTGGTCTTGCTTTTTACCATCTTCACCAGGCCCAGCTACTAGTGCCCTTCCTTTCTTCTGAACACCTAGCCATGTAACATTCACTTCCAGAATTGATTTCTGTAACTCGCTTTATGTGGGCCTGCCATTTTTCCTGATCCAGAAATTGTAGCTGGTGCAGAATGTGGCTGCTAGGGTCCTCACTGGAACATCTTGGAGGGCTCATATTCAGCTAGTGCTGAGGAAGCTGTATTGGCTACCAGTTGTAGCCTGGGTTAGGTTCAAGGTTTTGGTGTTGACCTTTCAGGCCCTTTGCAGTCTGGGACCCACATATTTGTGGGACTGCCTGGAGCCGTACATCCCTGGAAGGACTTTACACTCAGCAGATGCCAACTTATTGTCCAATCCTAGCCTCAGGGAGGCTCACCTGGCCTTGACCAGGGCCAGGGTCTTTTCAGTCCTGGCCCCTGCCTGGTGGAATGAGCTCCAGGTGGAGCTGCAGGCCCTCAGAGAGCTTTCTGCTTTCTGAAGGGCCTGCAAAACAGAGCTCTTCGACAAGGTATATGGTTGGAGCCAATGCTAGAGTCAAGTTGGGGCCCCGTCTCTGGTTGGAGTGATATCATCTGGATCTGAACATCATACCCCAGACTGCCTCTCATAGTTATATAGTCATATCAAGCAGGGACTCACCATCTGGATACTGGATTTTACTGGGTTTTTAATGGGTTATTGTTTTATTGTATTACTAGAAACTAAGCCCGCTGTACTGTAAATACAATGGGTGCTAGCAGTGCTCATGAGTTGGGCAGGGTGCCTCTCTGGCCCCGGCCCCGCATCTGAGGCGCTGCTCCCAGCGATGTCCAGCCCTTGCCGCGTGGGCCGGCGTGCGACCAGTGCTCTTAGCCGGCGGCGCGGGCACCACTGCCGGTGCGTCTGCCACCAGTGCATCTGCTGCCGTGTCTGCTTCCGCCGGCCACTGCCACGGCTGCTGGCTGCCCCTGGCTGGGCGGGCCAGCAGCGAGGCATCCTGGTGAAGGCTTTTTATGTAGGGTGGACTCTTTGAATTTGGAGCTCTTACCATCTAAGTCAGAGACCCTAGCAATTAGGTTGTCCACTTTCTCATGCAATGAAAATAGTACTTTGCAGATATAGACTATTATTTTTGCAGTCAGTAAGAGCAAGTCAGCCGGTGCATCATCAACCCCCTTCATGCTCCCATCATCTGGAGGGGGGGCTGAGTTCTCCAAATTTACATCAACCTGTCCTCTAGCAATATCCAAAGCAGAGTTTCCAGAGGAATCATCCAGAACATCTGCCAAAGGTGCAAATTGATTGGAGGCAGGAATTTGTGTGAGGAAGAAGGAGGAGGAGGAGGAGGAGGAGGAGGAGGAGGAGGAGGACTACAAAACAGTCTCTCATCTTTGATTGTTTAGAGGCAGGGAGAAAATGATCCTCAGATTCAGTATCTCTTGCTCGTTTATGCACCCCCATTTTAAGTTACTTCACCTCTGGTGTTTTCCCTTTCCTTACACATCCACTCCAAACCCACAGCTGTCCCAGCTACTGTTTTCACTGTTCTTATGTAAGAAGCTGTGGAAGTCCAAGGTCAGGCAATATAAGCAGGTGTAGCTGCTAATTGTTAATTTGCTGCAGCTTATCACAATTTGTGGAGGCTACTTGGTTTAAAAGCTGAATGCAGCAGTTAATAAGATAAAATGAAACATGTTTAAAACAATAAAAGAATAAAAGCACTTAACTAGGAGGTTACTTGCGGAGCGCGTCTCTGCGTCTGCCTTCCTCTGCATCTCAGCGAGGCATCCTATGGGGGGCCGCATGCGGCCGACATCGGAGGGGGCGGATCGGGAGGTGCCAAGCGTCAGTCCGTCCGTCGGCAAGGGGCCTATTGGCACACTTCCTCATCCCAGACAGGGCCCGACCTCGTGGCCCTTACTGTTTTATTCTTTCGGCTCTGCAGGAGCGGTTAAAGATGTTTTATTGTACCACGAGCCAAATGGAAGCAGCAGGCTAAAACTCAAAATAATAAATATAACTGCTGTGGATTCATTGCCGAAGCTGCTGCTTTCTACATTGCTTTCATCAAAAACAGTGTTTGGTGGGAGCTATTCCAGAGCTGAGGGAAAACATATGAGAAATGACCACTTGTTTTTCTTTTTTCCCTTAGTTGCTGAGAATATCACAAAGAGCTCTTGAATGCCCTTTCAAGATATTGAGTCCTTCCTAGAAGCCAACTCCATTCAAAAGCTATTAATTCAATTGATTTTATGAACCAGGTAGGCTGCCAAATACTAAGAGACATGTTAACGCACCACAGGTCATGTAACTTTCAGATATTAATTTATTTGAAGTCTGGGAAGGCAGTAGGTGTTTATTTGCAATGCTTTGTTCCCAAAGCAGAGGGGGGAAAGAAATTTGTTTCCTCTTTCGACATTGCTGGTTGTTTTGCTGTTCATGTTCTGTGCTGAGTAAAGGCATGAACTTTGCCATAAAGCAATAAACTTTTAAATGGGTTAAATAAAGTGTAGCACCTATTGAGATGTTGCTTCAGATGACTGAACATTGGTCAAGTGCCAGTGCCAGCACATAGGTTCAAGAGTGTATTAATGGAAATGGCTACAGGTAAAAGGATTTGGTTGTATTTTTAAAGGTAACTGTTAATAGTACCAAAAATAATCCTCGAGCAATTTCATTCTATGGTTTAGGGATTGTTTCTCAGGTAAATGGAGAGACTACCTGTTCTATAAGCATTATTTTGTAAATCATGAATATAGATTGATCAGCATTATATCTACCTGTGAACTGTGCCATCAAGAAATCCACACAATGGCACCAGGGACAGTTGGGTGTATTGTTCTACAGGAAAATATGAAAAAAATACATTGAGGAGTAGGGGGGAACTTAATGATAGAAGCAAATCATCTTTAAGAAAATTGTGCCCTTGAGATCACAGGGACCATTTCGGGGCCTGCTTGGTAACATGTAATCAGATTTCTGCCACTCCTACAAAGGGTGCACCCAATGGGTGGCCAGTGGGAGGAAGAAGAAGCTCACTCCCTTTCAGGAGACAGAAGTGGCAGGGGAGCTAGAGGCCCCTCCAAGAAATGTTCCTTGCACTTGAAGATATCATGGGTGATACAAGATGGGCCATCCTCCATGAGGTCAAGAGTGCTACATGAAGGGCCAGGAAGCAGTCACTTGCCTCGTAATTGGTGAGATAATTGTTGTGGATAGCTCTCATTTCTCTCTTGTGGAGGATGGAGACTTTCACCAGCTGCAGTGGTGATGGTCAAGGTTTAGCTCTCCAGAGTGCAATGCAGAACCATGAACTTCATGGTGGACCTCTGAAGCAATTGGCAGGATTGTCAAGATACCTCAGAGTGGTGTGTCGATGACCATCTAATTGAACAACTTAAATGGCTCAAATATTTGGGAATTACCTTTCAATATAATCTCCTTTGGATCAAGCACAGAAACAGGACTATTTCTTAAGCTAATTGCTCCATTACTTATTTGATTTTTTTCTTTCTTAAAGGCTGTTTTCCATATGCATTGAAATTGACCATAATCTTTTAAAATTAAGATTAAAATTAAGGCCTTCCTTCCCAACTTTAAATAATGTCTAAAATCACTTTTTAGGGTTCGATCAGACAGTCCTTTAAATTCAAATTTAAATCTACCATCCTGACTACACTCAAACAAACTGTCATTGACTATGATTACATTCTCTATCTGAATGAGTCTTCCATAATGCATCTAATTAAACAAAGGCTTCTTGATCAAGAATTTAAAAAACATCCATCTGATTGTTACAGCAATTTGTTCTCCCCACACTCTTGGTCTCCAAGTGCAGAATGGAGTAAATCTACCACAAAGCATTTATGCTCACACAGCTTAATGTTTTTCCATCCAAAGTGTTACAAGGGAAATTTGCTAAGATTCCTTTCAAAAAGAGATTACGTTCCTGTGAATTAAATGTTCCTGACACTATCCAACACATTTTATTTGATTGCCCTTTGTACATGGTCCAGCGAAGGCATGTCATAGCGCTTATACATAAATGGAGAACTAATCAAAAAGACCTGATCTTTGAATTTTTACAGAGTGACAAGTATGACAATATCAATTTTACTATGGACTAGGCACAAAGCCCATCGCACCCAAGAATATAACTGGCGGTAGCACATACACCTGCACTGTGGCCTTCCTCCCCACTCAATCATGAGATCCAGTATGTTGAAATGGTTCAAGAGTAGCAGACTCTAATCTCAAGAGCTGGATTTAATTCCTGACGACTCCTCCATATACTGGGTTGCCAAATTCCAAGTTGGGACCTGGAAAATTTCAGGAAGATGAAAGAAGAAGACTGGATGAAAGAGAGTGAGAGAGAGAGAACGCGAGAGAAAGAAAGAAAGAAAGAAAGAAAGAAAGAAAGAAAGAAAGAAAGAAAGAAAGAAAGAAAGAAAGAAAGAAAGAAAGAAAGAAAGAAAGAGGAGGTAAGTGGGAGAAGGAAGGAAGGGATAAGTTCTCCTGAAGAAAACAACTGCTTTGGAAGGACACTGTTCCTCCTCCCCCCACCCCCATAGAAGTGTCTATATATGTTAGCATTGTTCCCATCTTCCATCCAAATGAAAATCTTCCAAAAGCCAGCTGGGCAGGCCATGGAGGGGAGACTGCCACATTCCTCCCCATCACATTTCCCAAAGGAGGTCACAGGGGGACTCCTTCTTTCTGCTCCTAACTCTACATCTCCCAAAGATCAGGCTGGGTGGGCAAGGCCACTGGGGGCTGCCTCTTTCCCACCTATACTCATCTCTCCCAAAGGCCAGGCTGACCTGGGAAGACCATAGGGAATAGGCTGCCTCCTTCCCACCCAACCCACATAGAATCACAGAATCACAGAATCATAGAGTTGGAAGGGGCCACACAGGCCATCTAGTCCAACCCCCTGCTCAACGCAGGATTAGCCCTAAGCATCCTAAAGCATCCAAGAAAAGTGTGTATCCAACCTTTGCTTGAAGACTTCCAGTGAGGGGGCACTCACCACCTCCTTAGGCAGCCTATTCCACTGCTGAACGACTCTGACTGAGAAAAACTTTTTCCTGATATCTAGCCTATATCGTTGTACTTGAAGTTTAAACCCATTACTGCGTGTCCTTTCCTCTGCAGCCAGCAGAAACAGCATCCTGCCCTCCTCCAAGTGACAACCTTTCAAATACTTAAAGAGGGCTATCATGTCCCCTCTCAACCTCCTTTTCTCCAGGCTGAACATTCCCAAGTCCCTCAACCTATCTTCATAGGGCTTGGTCCCTTGGCCCCAGATCATCTTCGTCGCTCTCCTCTGTACCCTTTCAATTTTATCGATGTCCTTCTTGAAGTGAGGCCTCCAGAACTGCACACAGTACTCCAGGTGTGGTCTGACCAGTGCCGTATACAATGGGACTATGACATCTTGTGATTTTGATGTGATGCCTCTGTTGATACAGCCCAAAATGGCATTTGCCTTTTTTACCGCTGCATCACACTGCCTGCTCATGTTTAGTTTACAATCCACAAGTACCCCAAGGTCTCGTTCACACACAGTGCTACCTAGAAGCGTATCCCCCATCCAGTAGGCATGCTTTTCATTTTTCTGACCCAGATGCAGAACTTTACACTTATCTTTATTAAATTGCATCTTGTTCTCATTTGCCCATTTTTCCATTGTGTTCAGATCTCGTTGAACTCTGTCTCTATCTTCCAGAGTATTTGCCAGTCCTCCCAATTTGGTGTCATCTGCAAACTTGATGAGTAGTCCCTCCACCCCCTCATCTAGATCATTAATAAATATGTTAAAAAGTACCGGGCCGAGCACCGAACCCTGAGGTACCCCGCTACTCACCTCTCTCCAGTCTGATGAAACACCATTGACAACAACTCTTTGAGTGCGGTTCTCTAACCAATTCCCTATCCACCTAACGATCTGAAAATCCAGATTGCAGTCCTTCAACTTATCCATCAGAACATCATGGGGAACCTTGTCAAAAGCTTTACTAAAATCCAAGTAAATGACATCAACCAAATTTCCCCGATCCAGCAAACCTGTTACTTGGTCAAAAAAGGAAACTAGGTTGGTCTGGCAGGACCTGTTGGAGACAAATCCATGCTGACTTCCTTGGATCACCAAATTGTCCTCCAGATGTTTGCAGATCGCTCCCTTTAATATCTGCTCCATTATCTTCCCCACAACAGAGGTCAGACTCACTGGTCTGTAGTTTCCCGGGTCATCCTTCCTCCCTTTTTTGAAGATCGGAATAACGTTTGCTCTTTTCCAGTCCTCCGGGACATCTCCAGTCCTTAAAGAGGTTCCGAAGATGATGGACAAGGGCTGTGCAAGTTCTCTGGAAAGTTCTTTGAGTACTCTCGGGTGCATTTCATCTGGACCAGGGGATTTGAACTCATCCAGTGCAGCTAAATGCCTCTCGACCACCTCTCTATCCATGTTAACCTGCCACCCAGACACTATCCTTTGGCTACAGCCATCTCTAGATGTGCCTAAACACTTAGACCTGTGGGAAAAAACAGATGTAAAATAGGCACTAAGCCTTTCTGCTTTCTCTGCATCTTTCGTTAGAGTTTGTCCATCCGCACCCAACAGCGGGCCTATTGCCTCCTTTACTTTACGTTTGCTCCTCATGTAACTGAAAAATCTTTTCTTGTTACAATGGGCTTCCCTGGCCAATCTTAGCTCACTCTCAGCTTTGGCCTTTCTGATGATTGATCTACAGTGCCTAGTAACCTGTAGGTACATCTCCCAAAGGCTGGGATAAGTTCTCTCTCGCTATTGCTGTCACACCTTCACAAATGCAAATCAGCTAGGATTCATGTAATTTAAACTAATTGGCCCTCACTGGCAGATGTGAACTGATTGTCCCTCATTGATAGAGTGCAATTTGAACTGATTGGCTGTCACTAGCAGAGTGTTCTCTCCCTATTGGTAGCACACTCCCAGGGAGGGCCCATCAGGTTGGGATTACATTGTCTGCATGCAATTAGAACTCATTGGCCCTCATTGGCATGTTGCAATTTGAACTGATGGGCTGACACTGGCAGAATGTTCTCTCCGTATTGTCTGCATGGCATTTGAACTGATTGGCCCTCACTGGCAGAGTACAATTTGAACTGATTGGCTCCCACTTTCAGAGTGGTATCTCCCTGGCAGCACACCCCCAAGACCAATCAGGTAAGAAATAGTCTGCATGCAACTTCAGCTTTATAATGTTTAATGATAATGATTATTTTTGTCTACAATTTTTAAATATAAAATGACTGGTGCATTAAGTCTATTCGATTTCTCTTTCCCTTGCTCCTACACTATTTTATAATAAACAATTTCACAATAAATATAAATAAACGTTTCTTATCTCTTCTTTTATATATATATGTATATTATAACAACCATATGTATATTATAACAACCAGAACGGCCTCTAGATTGAACCGTTTTCAATTGGGTTTTCCTCAGTGGTTGTTTTTCTAAAATATAAAAGCATACAATTAATACAGGCTTATATTTTAGAAAAACAACCACTGAGGAAAACCCAATTGAAAACGGTTCAATCTAGAGGCCGTTCTGGTTGTTATAATATACATATGGTTGTTATAATATACATATATATATAAAAGAAGAGATAAGAAACGTTTATGACCAATATGAACCAGAAACAGCTTAATTTAAGAGAAAAAAATTACATCGTGAGCACAGTTAAGTTCAATTTCTGAACATGCGATTTGTATTATCAGCTTCACTAAAATGAACTAATATGTGGTATATAAATACCATAAATAAATAAATAATAAATAAATATATGTTTTGAAATAATTTTCCTTTACACAAAGATTACAAAAAGAAGACTCTAATTTCTAGTGTGGAAATTCTGCATGTTTTTGGGACAGTTTATGGTATTAGATGTATTTTAAATTACTTCCTGGACCTGCAGATTTATTGTAACACAACTAAATTCAATATGTTCCTAACTTATTTTAAAAACAAAATCAATAGATACCTGTGGCACTAATGGGAAGAAATGGAATAAAGCACCTCAAAACAATTTGAAATAAAGCTACGCATGTTTTGTATTTAAACCTTAGAGAGAGTTCTGAAAGATTACATCTTACCACAGAAGTAATTTGGTAAAGTGACCAAATGCCCCCGTTTTTAATGGACTGGATCAGCCTCCAAGGGATTTTTACCGGAACATTAATTTGTTCCTTTTATAGCCACACTCTCAAATGGTAGCATGTTTACTGACTTTCTGAGAGAGGACAAGGAAAAGCATATTTTTCTCTGACTCTCCTGTCAGTTTGTACAAGAAAATTATAGGGACTTAGGTGGCTTTTTCAAAGCAAGGAGAACCAAAGCTAAACAGCACCACTTTCAGATTCAGTGTGTTTTTGATAAAAATTGTTATCAAAAAGAATAGGAGTACATTTTCATCTAGTCTAATCTGGTGAACGACAGTATTGGGTCCCTACCTTATGAATGTCAGATACAGACACAAAGGCTTCATATGTTACAAGTAAAGCTTGACAATCTTTTTTTAAAGGGTTAGGTTTCAAAAAAAGCTGTTTGAGATGCTTCCCGATTTCAGCCACAACTTTCAAATCCTTTATGTTTACTTCTACTGTGCAAATTGTACTAATGAATCTTTATTTTTGTACCATTTTGTACAACAGGAAAGTAAAATCAAGAATAGAGCATATTAAAAATCCAGTCAGGCATTTTTATTTTTTTATTTTTTTACACTGGCTGATACTTTCATATGGAGATTTTATGTCAAACATTCTAAATGTACAATTGGAGGGCCATAAAGACATGCAGGGGGCATCATATTTCCCATAGCTTTTAACATTCAATGAAAGCCCCATTAGCCACTCCCCTTTCCCTGATTCCTTCACTCCTTCCAACCACTACACAACCAACTGCCACCACAACCTAAGCATGCCCTCCTTCCCCACTCCTTGTATGCCATCCGCTGCGATAACTATGCCTAAATTATATGGTGGCAGTGTGCCAAGGGCAAACCTTATAGCTAAACATCTACCTGCTTCCTTCTCTTCTCCCCCATCAACCAACATGATTTTGTCCCTCAAAAGCCAAAATAAACACTGGAAAAGGTCCTAAACCCACTAATTGTCTTTTCCTGAAAGAAACAAAAGATGGAGGACTGACAGGACAACTGCAGTTGCCTAACAATGGTCACTGAGGGCATTCATTTCTTAAAGTTATAAGCACTGCTTCTATCATTTTTGAGAGTTGTAACTCATTAATGTACATATTTTTAAAATTTCCAGATTTTGTGTACATCTGGATCTTTTTATGGGTTTATAGAAATATTTACCTTGTCTGTCCATGACTCCAGTGTCTGGATTTGAGTATTCCTAACCACTACACCAAACTGAGAGCCAGTTTGGTGTAGTGGTTAGGAGTGCAGACTTCTAATCCGGCATGCCGGGTTTGATCTGCACTCCCCCACATGCAGCCAGCTGAGTGACCTTGGGCTCACCACGGCATTGATAAAACTGTTCTGACCAAGCAGTGATATCAGGGTTCTCTCAGCCTCAACCACCTCACAGGGTGTCTATTGTGGGGAGAGGAAAGGGAAGGCAACTGTAAACTGCTTTGAGTCTCCTTCGGGTAGAAAAAAGCAGCATATAAGAACCAACTCTTATTATTATTATTCACAGATTTAACTACAATGAAAAGTTTCATGGACACATTGTCTCAGAGAATGGTAATTAACAAGTACTGTTGTTATGTTATGTTATGTTATGTTATGTTATGTTATGTTATGTTATGTTATGTTATGTTATGTTATGTTATGTTATGTTATGTTATGTTATGTTATGTTATGTTATGTTATGTTATGTTATGTTATGTTATGTTATGTTATGTTATGTTATATTATGTGCGAAGTCGTGTCCGACCCATCGTGACCCCATGGACAATGATCCTCCAGGCCTTCCTGTCCTCTACCATTCCCCAGAGTCCATTTAAGTTTGCACCTACTGCTTCAGTGACTCCATCCAGCCACCTCATTCTCTGTCGTCCCCTTCTTCTTTTGCCCTCGATCGCTCCCAGCATTAGGCTCTTCTCCAGGGAGTCCTTCCTTCTCATGAGGTAGCCAAAGTATTTGAGTTTCATCTTCAAAGTACTATTGAGTAATTAGTAATTTCCACATTTTCACCTTGACCAACTGTTTTTGATTAAAATCATAGTTCAAAGTTACATATCTTCCCTAATAGAACTAATTATTCTATTTTTAACAACTTCTGACTTCAGTAATTCCACTATCATATAGTGTCCCTGGAAATCATAGGATCATTATTTCCTAGTGATTTGTAGACTAAACCAGACATGAAGTGGGAGATTCATGCTCATACTTCCTTATTTTATTAAAAATTATAAAAGGTGTAGGATTTCATCAAAGTACAAACATGGAATTGCATTTTTAACCCTTCCTCATTTCTTTTTCTCCAGTTTAAATAGACCTTTATTCTTATTTGTTACAATACTTGTCCCATTGTTCTCTTTGATCTATACTTGGATCTGAATCTGAATCTGATATATACTTGGATTTTAAGTATTGCAATAGTCATGCAATAAGTTTTAACCCCTGTTTATGTATCATTTATTTGAATGATGTTTATCCAGCTTCAGTATGACATTTCTAATAATACTGGGAAATAGAACATTCTTTGAAGGAAATGGATACTTTCTTGGTTCATTAAAAATTCTGATTTTCATTTCATCCAGTAATTACTTTTATTTATTTAAAAATTATCTGCCAGTCTTCATAATTCTGGAGCAGATAACAACAGTTTCAAAAGGGAGATAGGTAAAAAGTAAACAAAAACACACACACCCTACCTTGGTACAAACTTAATGTGATTCTTTTGACCCACACATTTGGACTGATTCAGATCATCTAGTTTTGAACAAGATGGACTTTATTCTGGTTAAAATGGCAACAATATAGGTCTTAAAGTAAGGCTTCTGAAAACACTGCTGAATGTTGCTAGCTGAGGCCCATTATGCATGGGCCATAAAGCCCGCGCTGGCAGTGGCAGCAATTCGGGGGAAATCCTCGATAATGCTCGCCGCTGCCGCCAGCGCGGGCGTGTCCTGGCCCAGAGCTACAGAAGGCCTGTGTTAAGCAAATGCGGGAACATCTGCAGCTTCCTGGGTATGCCGGGGGGTGTCAGGGACTGAGGCGGGCCGGTGCTGTACATAATTGCCAGCGCAGGGTCTTTCGTGCCATCCAGCCCTGACCTGCGGTCTCCCTTCAGGGACACTGCATGCCCCTGCGAGCTCTGTGGAGCCATGGAGCTGGCAGGGGCAAGCCCCTGCCCCACCAGTGAATGTGGAGGGGGCCTGCCCCCCCACTCCCCCGACCCCTCCCCACCTTCCCTCCACCGCTTTGCTTACCTCGGCCAGAAGCGATATGGCCCTACTGGCCCTGGTGTAAAGCGCACATGCAACCCAGCATACATGGGGAATGGCAGGTAACCATGCCCCGCCACAACTGCACGGCTGCCGCCATGCATAAAAGGTCTGAAAGACTCATTAGATATACATGTTTCTAAATAACAACAACTACTACAAAAGATTCCATTTAGTTTAGTCTTGAACGTTCCATTATATTGTATCCTTTAATAATTATTTTTGCAGCAATATCTACCAGCCAAATAACCTTTCAAATCTATTTATATCCATGCACATACCAATGATAAGATGGAGGTACAGAAGCATAACATTGCAATCTTGGTGTAGTGGTTAAGAGAGTTGGTCTCTAATCTGGAGAACTAGGTTTAATTTCTCACTTCCCCTCATGCAGCCTGTTGGGCCAATCTCTCAGAGCTCTCTCAGCCCCTCCAGCCTCACAGGGTGCCTGTTGTGGGAAGAGGAAGGGTAGGTGATTGTAAGCTGCTTTGAGACTCCTTTGGGTAATAAAAAGTGAGGTACAAAAAACTCAGCTTTTCTCATTTCTACAGCAAGAAGTAATAGATGTAGTGATTCAAGTAAGTAAGGAAACAGAATGAGATGCCATAGTAATGAAATATTAAAATTTCCTAAGTAAAAAGAAACCAAAGTATATTAGCAGATGCGAAGGACTATGAAAAAGGACTTAGGCAATCATTAAACAGTTGTATCCAACTACAATTTCCAGCTGAATTTTAATACATAATCACAGCTCAATGCAGACATAGTCCGGTGGTTTAAAGGGGTAACCTAAAGATCTTGCAGGAAAACAAACAACTGGGGAAAACGCACACAAGCGAAACAGAATTCGCTGTGTGCTGAGTAGAACAGATACAAAATGAGACCCAGAAGTCAAGCTGAAGTAGAAAATCCTGTGAATCAACAGAATAAATAACCTTGGAAAAGAGATATTAGTTAAGGCACTTCATAGTGACATCACAGAATCAAAGGCAAACCACATGGAATGACATAGATGACACTTATCAAGTTGTTTTGGAGAACTCTAGGGGGCTTTTCGCATGCCTTCAAAATCGCACAATGGTTGCCAATTGAAAACGCTACTGATTTGCCATTATGCACAACGTCGTTGACAATCTGCCACACACCTGAAACCGATCCGCAAAAAGCGCTTCCTTGTAGCGCTTTCAGGGAAATCCCCAAAAGTGGATTCACCCTCTGGAAAGCGCTACACTCCTGCAACCAATCTGCAACACTAGCGGGAAAGTTCTGTGCGTTACCATTGTTGTGGTTTCTACAAAGTCCCTCCCCCTGGCTCTCTCCTCTGATCTTCCGGCAAAGCGATCGCCATTTTTTTTTCTCCGAGCGAGCAGGGCTCAACCCACCAGCGAGCCTCTTTTTAGAGGCTTCTCCAGCTTCAGTCCCTCCCCAGAGCTGTTTAGTCACTAAGCACAGAGAAGCCCGTTTGCTGATGTATTTTCCCTTTATTTTTTACACTGTTTTCGGCCGAAAATCGGGCCCGTGAGGGGGGGGGATTTTTTTTTTTCACTCGGGAGGCAACGATGAAACGACAGCTCAAACACACCTGCCAGCTGGATGGGTCTCTCCGTTGCAACGAATCAACACAGATTCGTTGCAATGGGTGTGTTTTAAAAAAAAACCTTTCTTAAAGGGAAAGGGGCTATTTGGGAGCATGCTAACGGCTGCCCATTGGCTGCTTGACGGCCAGGGGCGGGACGAGCTTGGCAATAGCGCTTCCTTTCTAGCGATTTTTGCTGAGACCGGAAGCCTTTGGGAAACGATAGAAACGCAACTGGATTCCACTACAAAGTCAGGTATGCATAATGACGAATTTCACTATTTTAAATGGCGATTTTTCGTTCAGCAAACAATTTGCTATAAGGATCCCGGTGCGGAAAGCCCCTAGGACTGAAAGAGGAAGCTGAAAGATGTTCCAAAAATGTGAACTCAGGTCTCCTTGGGAAGAACTGATGATGATAGGGGGAGTGGGGACTATGTCCTCATCTCTCTTTTTACCCCTATCAAATTAAATGTATGAAGGGAACAGACAGAGTGAGCTTCAATAGGGTTTGTAGGGTATGTGAATTCAATATATTTCTTGAAATATCTCTGACAGGTAACCATGGAAGCCGCTTCAACCCTGGAATAATTTAAGGAAGTTATATTTGATTGGAATATATTGACTGTTTTTCAAGAACAATGGGGCCCTTACCTGAATTATCTAAGAAGATAAACAAAAATACAATATTGTATGGAGTAAAACATATGTAGAGCATAACTTACTTGATGTTTACTCATATTTTATATATCTGTTCTATTTCTATCTTTTATGAAAAATAAAAATGGTATTAAAAAAGAACACATGAAGTTGCTTTATAATGAATTAAACCATTGGTCTAGTAGGATCAGTTGTGCCTATTATGACTGCCAGTCAGTTTCAGTCCTCTATATCTGATGCTAGACATGCTGGAGCCATCTTGGTGTAGTGGTTAGGAGTGCAGACTTATAATATGGCGAGCTGTGTTTGATTCCCCACTCCTCCACATGCAGCCAGTTGGGTGACATTGGGCTTGCCACAGCACTGGTAAAGCTGTTCTGACCCAACAGTAATATCAGGGCTCTCTCAGCTTCACTTACCTCACAGGGTGTCTGTTGTGGGGAGAAGGAAGGGAACATGATTGTAAGCTGCATTGAGACTCCTTCTGGTAGAGAAATGCAGCCTATAAGAACTCACTCTGCATGCACTAGTCCCTGATCCTTCCCTGGGCAGATGGGCAGTAGGAGGGAAAAAATTATAGGCATTATTATTTTATTATCCTTTTAGATGCATGAGCATTATAATTTTGGTTTTATCATATCATATTGCTAAACTGGTCCAGCTTGTAGTTACCATGGACAAGCATTTTATTTATTATTGATTAATTTATAGTAACACTTTCTCACAGAGATGCTATAGGGGCTACCTGGGACAGAAAAGAGGAAATACTGGGAGAAAGAAAAATGATATCCCCAGAAATCCTGCAAGTGTCCCACTTGGACCGATAATACCAACATATCATACATACAGTGATCATTGGACTTTTTAATTTGCTTCATTCATACCCCACTTTTCTCCCACTGGAATTCTCTGTTTCATATAATTAGCACTTCCTTACAGAATTCTCAGGGTTTCTTGTTGTTAAACTAGTTGAACTCTACAATGTGAAAGAGCCTGAAATTTCCATTTGCTTTAAAACGCAGTTACTAAATGCATAAGGGCAAAAGGATAAGGAGAGACTAAATATTTACAAGATAAAGAGACCTTAGCTTAAATGACCAGAAGTAGCAAACTGAGGGCATACACAAAAGGAGGGGAGGGAAAGAAAACTGATGTCTTGGGATAATAAACTCTGTCAGCTGTAGTCAAACTGTGGCCCTCAAGATGTCCATGGACTACAATTCCCATGAGCCCCTGCCAGCAATTGCTGAAAAGGGTTCATAGGAATTGTAGTCCATGGACATCTGGAAGGCCGCAGTTTGACTACCCCTGCTCTATGTAGTAAGCAAGAAGCAAAGACAGCTTCTTTGGTGAGTGCTTTTAGTTTAGAATCTTAGTGAATAATTTATATTAAACATGCAGTAGGAGGACAGCTGAGCATTCGCTTCAAATCTAAACTGTTAAGTATTTGCCGTGGAGGGGAATACTTTTCACTGAAGAAACCAACAGACACTTAATGGCATTAAACAGGCCACAACTTTTATTAACGATAGAGCTTTGACCAGCATGGGGGAGAACGGAACCAGCCCTCTTGTGGTCCCCTGACAACAAGGCAGCCACACGCAACTTCATCAGGTATGCACGAGGCCCTCCAACACCCCACCGGGCTCCCCGTGCCCCCAATGCCCTGATGGATAGAATGGGGAGGTGACCACCTCGTGGGAACCCGTTGAGGCGTGAACCCCTGCCAGGTTCCGGGCCACCCGGAAATGCGGATCTGCCGTCCCAGCTCATCCTCCATGAGTGATGGCCTCCCAGCACCGCTTACCCACAACCTCTTACGGAGGCCCCCCACAAAAGCATGCCAGCATGCAGGCTGGGATTGCTTGCCAATGGTTCCTCCCCCATGCCCCAAACCCGCCAGTTGTGACAATGAAGATTTTTAACAATATACCAAACATAAGCATATGTAAATTTTTAACATTTTTCTATTTATCTTAACTTCAAAACATCTGGCACAATGCCAGAGAAAAAACTCCCTTGTACTTGTTTAACCCACTGGCTGCAGAGGAGAGGACACACAGTAATGGGTTTAAACTTCAAGTACAACGATATAGGCTAGATATCAGGAAAAAGTTTTTCACAGTCAGAGTAGTTCAGCAGTGGAATAGGCTGCCTAAGGAGGTGGTGAGCTCCCCCTCACTGGCAGTCTTCAAGCAAAGGTTGGATACACACTTTTCTTGGATGCTTTAGGATGCTTAGGGCTGATCCTGCGTTGAGCAGGGGGTTGGACTAGATGGCCTGTATGGCCCCTTCCAACTCTAGGATTCTATGATTCTATGAAATAGGGAGGGAGGGTGGGCAATCGTGGCAGCAGAGAAGCGGGAAAGAGGCAGAAGCCTCTCAACCGCTTCCCTATATGGCACGGGCAAAGGAGGCTGGGAAGAGGTGAAATGGCCCCCTCCTCCCCCAGCCATCCTTTTGCCGCGCTGCTGGACGCTGCCCCAGGGCTCGCTGGGACGCGTAGTCCCTGCCCTGCCTTTCTCTTTGGCGAGGGCTTCCCCATGACGGCAAATGCGCCCGGGGTAAGTCCCATTCGCCCTAACAATTGAAAATTTCACATTGAACACTTTGGATCTTTCTGCCCCCCTACCCCTTCCCTCTGGAAAATAATATCCTTGATCCAGGTTTGTAAGATGAAGCTGTACTTGTTTGGCATCTGATTGTGATCTCCAGCCTCCTTCTACATCATACTTTACTAATATCCTTATTATTGAATGTATCTTCTCCTTTCTGGGAGTAACTATGGTAATGTATTTGTCATTGATCCCTCTCTGGATAGCTTCAGCTTTGGTCCATTGTTCTATAAGTCAACCCTGTTGTTGGTTCTTGCTCATTTAGACCCATTATGCATGACGGCAGCTACTCCTCACTGCCGCCGTGCCGTTGCGGCGGGGCAAAAAGCCCCATTGTCCCCCATGTACACACGGGGTGGAGCTCCGCCAGCTGTCCCAGTGCAATGTCCCCGCGCACGCAATGAAGTGCCAGAAGCGCCAGGAGTTCAGGTAAGAAGCGACAGTGGCTGAGAGGGGAGTAGGGGCAGGGCGTCCCCACTGCAGGATGGTGGGGAGCAGCATCCTACTCTCCCACCATGGCGGTGGCAGGGGGTCCCTCCTGTTGGCTCCGCAGAGCCGCAGAGCCAGCAGAGGTGAGAGGCATCCCTGCAGGGATGCCGTAGGTCAGGGGAGGAGCTTGGCCAAAAGCCTGGCTCCTCCAATTATGCATGGGGCTCGGGCAGCCTGGCCCTGGCCTGTGCCTTTAGGAGTCCTGGGACTCCAGAAGAACCTGCATTTCATTAATGCAGGTCTTCCAAGGGCCTGGGCCAGGACATGCCCATGTTGACGGTGGCGGCGTGCATTATTGGGGATTTTCCCCGATGCCCTGCTGCTGCCAGCGTGGGCGTTCTGGCCTGTGTATAATGGGTCTTAGACTTATATCATTTGTTTTGCTGCATGTCTTCCCTAACATGATATCTATGGTCTTCAATATGCATATTTTTCATATATAAGCAACTCTTCAAAACAATGTTGACTAGAATCATGCATGCTGCCAAAACACATCAATAAGCCTGGAATTGGGATAAAAGAAGGAATGATAACATATAATTTCTCTTTTGCGTTTGGATATAAGAGTAGCCTATTATTATTTTCCTTCTAAGGAAAATAATTAGTCACTATTGTTAGCTGTGTAGCTATGTACATGTTTTTAAAGATGTAATGGTGTATTTTTCTTCTGAAGTGGGTTTGATTAAGTAGAAATCATATCTAGCTTTCTTTTTCTGTCAAAAAGCAAACTTGAATGTTTTGCTTGATCAAAAAGCAGGTTATTTGCTCATTTTGTATGGATTTTCTCACAGTGACTTGTTAAAGCCATCTTTTGACTAAATGGAATTGATTAGAATAGTCTACTAATGAAATTTACAATTGAAGTCATGGTCCTTTTATCTGAAAAACACACCTACTCTAAAGCACCCTATTGTGCTAGTTAAGGGAAACTGTGATGCCATTTTGCTAGTGATCAAACCTAATAGGCATAAGGGAAAGCCCCACTACAGATGTTTGAACTTATGAAAAGGTTAAGCAAGAGTGGAGTGATTCCAAACTTTAAGAATTTCTGGGCCTACCACCACCATTGCAAATGATATTACATGTAGGATGCACTAACTTGCCTGCAAATATAGAATCATAGAATCATATAGTTGGAAGGGGCCATACAGGCCATCTAGTCCAACCCCCTGCTCAACACAGGATCAGCCCTAAGCATCCTAAAGCATCCAAGACAAGTGTGTATCCAACCTTTGCTTGAAGACTGCCAGTGAGGGGGAGTTCATCACCTCTTTAGGCAGCCTATTCCACTGCTGAATTACTCTATGAAATTCTTTTTCCTGATATCTAGCCTATATCGTTGTAGTTTAAACCGATTACTGTGTGTCCTCTCATCTGCAGCCAATGGGAACAGCATCCTGCCCTCCTCCAAGTGACAACCTTTCAAATACTTAAAGAGGGCTATCATGTCCGCTCTCAACCTCCTTTTCTCCAGGCTCAACCTATCTTCATAGGGCTTGGTCCCTTGGCCCCAGATCATCTTCGTCGCTCGGCTCTGTAACCTTTAAATTTTATCTATGTATCTGACAAATTGTGCATGTACACAAAAGCTTATACTCATAATTAAACTCTAAATGTTCTGCTGGACTCAAACTGTGGTTTAGTGCTTCAGACCAACAGGGCTACCATCTGAAAATACATGTGCTATTCATGCAATCATTTTACAATCTGTTGTGAAGGTTGGCATTTCCACCTGTATGTTCTGCCCTGATTGTGTGATCTGCAAGTGTTACAAATACAGTCAATATTCATCCACTGTAACCTGCTACCTCCTTGGACCTTCACAGAATCAGCCTCTCCATCAGATGGCTATCTAGCTACTGTTTAAAAATTTTCAAAGGTGGAGAGCCTACTACCTCCCAAGGAAGCCTATTCAGCTGAGAAACGGCTCTGTCAGGAAATTCTTCCGGATGTTTAGACAGAAATTCTTTTGCATTAATTTCATCCCATTGGTTCTGGTTTGTCCCTCTGGGGCAAGAGAGAACAACTCTGCTCCATCCTCTAGTCTATATGGTAGCCTTTTAAATACTTTTAAATGCTTTTTCTTTATGGTGTTCTTCTTAATAAGATGCACATAAAAGGTATATTTCCTAAGCAAAAGAAGTTTTTTTCAGAGAAAATTCACTAGGAATGCTAAGGATATTTTCCAAAACAACGATGACGACAACAACAACAACAACAAAAACCAAAACAGAGAAGTCTAACTTCACAACTCAAGGAAAAATGTTTTTAAAAGGCTTTAGAGAAGAATTTTTGTGTTTCCTCCTCTTGGATTTCAATGTATTCTTATGCTATTCAGACTAGAGTCAACTTAGTAGAAATACAGAAATATTAGTTACTGAAAATTTACATCCGATCATCTAATCAGAGACAAATAAAAGAGCCAAAAATAAAGTGGAATGTTTTTTTTCTGCTACAGTGCAGATAAGGATAGAAGGAGGGTGGGAAACTATTGGTTAAAGGCATTTTGGCCTAAGAAACTAATCAAGTAATAAGGCGACTGGCTAATTTGTTTGCGTAAGTAATTGAAAATTGAGCTAACACTAAATTAAATTAAATCTGGTTGGGTTTTTAGAGCATCCTTGAGACAATGGAGAACAAAACTTTCCTTAATATGTATTAATGTAAAGCTAATATCTGGTTGTTATGCTGCAGAAGTCACTGTGTAAAGCTATCTGTTCCAAGTCACCAAAGTCAGAAATGTTTAGAAACGTTGGGTATATGTATTCGAAATTCCTATCAGAAAGGTAGCCTTTTAGGAAGAGTCATGGGATTTCTTAAGATTGAAGTTTAATATAAGGTGAGTTTCTTCCCTCTCCCAGTATTCTCTCATGATACTTGAAAAGAAGAATAGCCAATTGTGACGTTCTCCAACCCTAGCACACAAATCTCTGGTTATTTTATTTACTTATGTATTTATTGACTATATGTTACCCTGCCTGCCTACAAAAGCACCCAGGGAAGTTTACAACAAATTGAAACTAGCACCAATAACTATCAGCTCCATGTAAAATCAGAAACAGATGTGGTAAAATAAAACTAAGAACTATCAGTGTACCACCAAAATAACATCCCATCATGTAGCAAATCTAAACAGCAGAAAGAACACAACCAGCAGTCTCATACTAAAAAACAAAATGTGTTCAGCATCACTTGAACAGCATCAGGCCTTTCAGAAAACAGCTGTTCTCACCACCTTTCAGAAGGCCACCAATAAGGAGGTTGAGAAGGCTTCGTTGTTGTTGTTATGTGCATGGTCGTGTCCGACCCATCACGACCCCATGGACAATGATCCTCCAGGCCTTCCTGTCCTCTACCATTCCCCGGAGTCCATTTAAGTTAGCACCTACTGCTTCAGTGACTCCATCCAGCCACCTCATTCTCTGTCGTCCCCTTCTTCTTTTGCCCTCGATCGCTCCCAGCATTAGGCTCTTCTCCAGGGAGTCCTTCCTTCTCATGAGGTGGCCAAAGTATTTGAGTTTCATCTTCAGGATCTGGCCTTCTAAAGAGCAGTCAGGGCTGATCTCCTCTAGGACTGACCGATTTGTTCGCCTTGCAGTCCAAGGGACTCGCAAGAGTCTTCTCCAGCACCAGAGTTCAAAAGCCTCAATTCTTTGACGCTCGGCCTTCCTTATGGTCCAACTTTCGCAGCCATACATTGCAACTGGGAAGACCATAGCCTTGACTAAACGCACTTTTGTTGGCAGGGTGATGTCTCTGCTTTTTAGGATGCTGTCTAGATTTGCCATAGCTTTCCTCCCCAGGAGCAAGCATCTTTTAATTTCTTTGCTGCAGTCCCCATCTGCAGTGATTTTGGAGCCCAGGAAAATAAAATCTGTCACTATCTCCATTTCTTCCCCATCTATTTGCCATGAATTGAGAGGGCCGGATGCCATGATCTTTGTTTTCTTGATGTTGATGAGAAGGCTTCATGAGCCCAATATTAGCTTGGGATTTTTTTTTCCTGTTCTTGTTCCCTGGTACCAAGGAACAACATTGTTGTCTTAACTCCCAGTATAATAATGGTTATTTGCCACAGGGTGGTCCAACTCAGTTTAAATACAAGTTTAAGTCCTTCTCCCTTGGTTAAGAATCAGTGTTCGCTGACTGGACAGTTAGTAGACATACAAATATATAGTCCAAATTAAACAGTTTGTGAGCAGATACAGACTACTTGTAGTGAGAATGTGTGCAGACCTGGTGGGGTGGTAAAGATTATATTAAAGAAGGTATCCAGGGGCAGTACTCCCACCTCCATCCTTATCTGGGTAGTTCTGGGGAAGGAGAAAAATGATGAGACTCTCAGGGAGGGGACGGCAATGTCCCAACACTGGATGTCACCACCATTGATGACACATTTCTCATAAGGAGCAACAAAGAGGCCAACATGTCAGGGCATCTTTAGATCATGGCAGATCACTGGAAGGCTGATGTACATCATGACTATCACTACACATTAAAAAGCTGGAGTTGCATGCAGCCAACTCACTCCCTAACTGATTGATCCTGAGATTTGCTGCCAATAGGGAGATACAGTCTGCTAGTGAGGGCCAATCAGTTCAAAGTGCACTCTGAAAATTAGGGTCAAGCAATGCAAATTGTTGTCTGTCAATGAAGGCCAATCAGTGTAAATTGCTCTTTGTCACTGAGAACCAATCAGTTCAAATTTCAATCTGCTAATGAGAGCCGATCAGTTCAAATTGCATGCAGACAACACAATCCCTACCTGATTGGCATTATGTGAGAGTGTGCAGCCAATAGGAAGAAAACACTCTGCCAATGAGGGCCAATCAGTCCACATGGCACTCTATCAATGAGGGCCAATTAAATTGCATGCAGACAATGCATCCTTACCTGATTGGCTCTTCCTAGGATGTGCCAACAATAGAGACATAGCACTCTTCCAATGAGGGTCAACCACAGGGCATCTGTCTTCTTCCCCTTGTCCCTGCTTGCTGGGAGAAGAGCTGCTGGACTCTCTGAAAGGCCCTGCTGCTGATAGGTTGCTCCATTCTCAGGCTCTTCTCACCCTCCATCTCCCCTAGGAAAGGGCGGGAAGCCAGCTACTTCCTCTGTTGCTGGTGTTGGTCTCAGGTTTCAGCTTTCTGCTGGAAGGAAGCAAGCACAGATGACTTGCAAGGCCAGCAGAGATAATCAGTATTTCAAAAACAGAATGCCAATGTTCAGACAGAATGCAATGAATGTCTTAACTCAGTCCAGTGAGTCAACAGTTCCTTCAGGCAATCCAAGGGCATCAGCAGAAGGAACTGGTCACAGGTTGTATCCACAAACCTGGTCTTCCAGCCTCAAGTTAATATAGACTGTCAGCAGTCTCTCCAGCTTCACTCTGTGAGGATTTCTAATCTGGTGAGCTGGGTTTGATTCTGTGCTCCCCACATGCAACCATCTGGGTGACCTTGGGTTTGCCACATCACTGATAAAGCTGTTCTGACCGAGCAGTAATATCAGGGCTTTCTCAGCCTCACTTACCTCACAGGGTGTCTGTTATGGGGAGAGGAAGAGGAAGGCTCATGAAAGCTGCTATGAGACTCCCTTGGGTAGAGAAAAGTGTCATATAAGAACCAACTCTTCTTCTTTTGCTATTTCTGCATCTTATAGCAGCAAATTCCACATTCCACATCACTCTGTGTAAAGAAATATTTTCTCTGCATAAATAGAAGGAGGTGGTTCTTACATGCTGCTTTTCTCTTAAGGAGTCTTAAAGTGGCTTATATTTCCTTTCCCTTTCCCCACAACAGACATTCTGTGAGGCTGAGAGAGCCCTGATGTTACTGCTCAGTCAGAACAGCTTCATCAGTACTGTGGCAAGCCCAAGGTCACCCAGCTGGCTGCATGTGGAGGAGTGGGGAATCAAACCTGTATCTTCCAAATTAGAAGTCAGCGCTCTACACTGCACCAAGCTGGCTCGAGCATGTCCAGCATTAGGGATTAGACATAGGTAACTGAAAGCCATTGGTAATCATTATAGGCACAACTGATCCTACTAGACTAATGGTTTAATTCAGTATAAGGCAACTTCAAATGTTCAATATATTCTGATTAAATATAACTTCCTTAAAGAGTGGAAAATCAAACCTGTCTCACGAGATTAGAAGTCAGTGCTCCTAACCACTACACCAAAATGGCTCTCTTCCCTGAATCTACTGTCTATAATGTTTATTATTTATTTATTTATAGTTGGATTCATATACCGCCGTTCGCCAAAAGGTCTCACGGCGGTTCACAATAAAATACAAAATCACAGTAAATCTCATAAACCCCCATAAGTACCAATTATTACAATAAAAAGATGGCATTCTATTCTGTGACTCTCCCCGCTTGTTCAGAGAGAGGTCAGACGTTAGTTCTGTAAGAGAGAGAGAGGAGAGAAAAAACAGCTGATGGATTAGGGAACTTGGATGGAACCTGGGCTCTGCCCTGGCCTCAACCATATACCTGGTGGAAGAGCTCCATCTTACAGGCCCTGTGGAAAGATGATAATTCCGACAGGGCCCTTAGCTCCTCCGGGAGCTCATTCCACCAGGTTGGGGCCAGGACCGAAAAGGCCCTGGCCTTGGTTGAGGCCAAGCGAACGTACCAGGGGCCCTGGGACAGTCAGTAGATTCATACCCGCAGAGCGGAGAGCCCTGCAGGGGGCATAAGCAACCAAGTGGTCCCGCAGGCAAGTAGGACCCAAGCCATTTAAACAGCCACTTGTAAACTGACTTGAATTAAGAGGACAAGTGAGCCATAAATGCTTTCATAATGAATGAATAAATAACAGCTCTCTGTTGTATCAACACTGAGGCAAATTCACAAATGCTGAAGTGTACTGGGGCTTAACTGTCTACACGGGATCTGAAGGAACAAGAAACTAATGTTCTCAAAATATTTAACTAACTAGCTGTAAAAGCTCATTCATAAGAATGGACTTTGAAAGGTTCCCCCCACCACCGTAGGCACACGAAGTGTTGGTGCGCTTTTCAGGCTGTGGGAAAGTGTTCCTTTCCCCCTTCCTCCACAGTGGCCCCATGGCCTGCCAAGTGCACCTGCTGCCTCTTCAAGGTGGTGAGCATGCTTTATGGGCCCCGGGGAACTGTTCCTCACTTCCTCACCCCTGGCGGCTTCATGGCTTCCCCGCAGCACAGTTGGTGGGATGTCTCATCCCTCCCCTGCTGCGAGCACTTACCTGGGGCCCGGGAAGCACGCCACTGGAGCAACGGAGACCCACAGAAGCAATGTCTGTAGCAGCCAGGTGCGTCTGTGAGATGAGGGCATGAGCCACAGGGGCAGGGCCAATCAAGGTGCAGCCAGAAGCTGGCCGCACCCTGATTGGCCCTATTCTAACTCGGGCAGCCGGACTCACTCTTCCCCAAGGCTAGTTTCACAATTATAAGAGAGAGGACCCATGGATAAAGATTTTCCCATTTCCAAACACAGGATAATTTTCACTCTGGCCCATCTTCCTTCCATCTTCATTATTAGTAGGAAGATCCTATGGTATGATTCTTCATATATGCCTTTGAGTTACCTGGGAAATTGAAATGGTTGTGCTACTCCATTGCTCCTTCTATAATGGTCATAGATATATATTTATCATATTTATCTCCCCCCAAAATCCCAGGAAAATTGGAAGAATTATATACTTCATTTCTTCTAGCAGACCTTGAATCAGGAATCCTGGATAGAGCTGATAGATTCTGTGCAGCTCCCAGAGCCCACCCCGGTAAAGTGCTGATTTAGTGAAAAATATTGACCATTTGTAATGTTTCTTAATTTAAGATTGTGTGTATATTCTTATAGCTGTTCTGCTAATGTATGTTTTATTCCACCGGTCAATGATGTAATAAATCAGTTGAATGATTGATCTGAAGAATCAGAAGAAAGTAGAACATTGTTCATCGGTTATACAGGCATATCTCCAAATGAACATATTAAGGTGACAGGTTTAGTATGGGCTCATGGGTATATTAATTAGATTGACAGCCACCCTGAGGATAATACAAGATAGCCAAACTCTCCAGGCTGTCTAATCTATATGCCTGGGGAAGAAACTCTCTCATTGGTCCATACTAAGTGGCATAGAGCAGGGGTAGTCAACCTGTGGTCCTCCAGATGTCTATAGACTACAGTTCCCATGAACCCCTACCAGCAAATGCATCTCTCTGTACATGTGGAGGCAAGAACAAGTGAAGAACATAGCTGTAATGCTTTGAGCATGGATTTGGGATGTGCTTGTACAAATCCTGGGAAACTTGTTTAGTAGCATTTTAGTATTCTGGCACTAATAAACAGTTTATCTATTAGAGTTCAGCTTTCAAATTCGGGGATTTCAGGGCAAGTGACATTCAGAGGTGATTTGTCATTGCCTGCTTCTTTATAGGGCTGCTGTTCCTTGGTTAGAAGAGCCTCTTGTGGCGCAGAGTGGTAAGGCAGCCGCCTGAAAGCTTTGCCCATGAGGTTGGGAGTTCAATCCCAGCAGCCAGCTCAAGGTTGACTCAGCCTTCCATCCTTCCGAGGTCGGTAAAATGAGTACCCAGCTTGCTGGGGGGTAAACGGTAATGACTGGGGAAGGCACTGGCAAACCACCCCGTATTGAGTCTGCCATGAAAACGCTAGAGGGCGTCACCCCAAGGGTCAGACATGACTCGGTGCTTGCACAGGGGATACCTTTACCTGTTCCTTGGTGGTCTTCTATCCAAATACTAACCAAAACAACCCTGATTAGCTTCCAAGATTTGATAAGATTGGGCTAGCTTGGAGTATACAAACCAGGGTGTGGCTGTTCCTAAGAAACTCCTATTCTAGACGTGAAATAGGAAACCACCATGGTCAAGATGTAGGAAAGAGTAATTTATCAACTGGACCTTCCTAAGTCCATTGCAAAAATCTTTAAACCTGTAAGTGACCTGGGTCCAAAGCAACAATCACTTCAACCTGCCTGAATTTAAACAAGAACTGGGATCAGCTCATGTTCTTTTTAGTCTACAGTTCTTCATTTGTTAGACGTGATGCTGGCAGGAAGTTGCAATAGGGCAGTTCCAGCAGCTATTCCCACATGAGAAAATCCCTTTCCCTTGGAGATATAGCTAATCCTGATTTGATTGAACCTTTGTTTGAACCTTCTGCAAAACTTGAAGGTTGAGATACTTTTATAACAATATTTCCCATTCTGTGAACTGCTTTGAGTCCTCTTAGGAGTAAAAAGGTAGAATTGAAAAAAAAAATCATAACTTGATGGAAAAAGAACTAGCTGCATATGGAGGACTGGGGAATCAAATCTGGCTCACCTTATTAGAAGCCATCATTCTTAACCACTGCGCCAAGCTGCTTTATTAACTATTTAGGGGAAAATAAGCAAAAATTAGCCATTACATTGACATCATTCTTTTTATGGTTATAAAAAACCTCAGCTATGCAATACAAAAGTTATGCTAAGTGATCCATTTAATTACAAGCTAAAGTCAAAGGAGAATCTATTAAAATAACCTGATAATGTGTTTGGTGTACCAGGGAAGCAATTAACCCTTTATTTAAATATGTGATAAACTAGAATAAATTCTAGTCAGATGGGTGACTTTCTTTGCAGTTTTATTTGGAGTCACAATGTCAAATAGAAAAAATGGATAAAGATAATTTAAACATAGTTTGATGTTTATATTGAACGATTCTTTTTTTGGGGGGGGGGGCTTTTTCACCTATTATTACTCTTTAGCATTTATAGCAATGGGTGCACTCAATGGTACATGAAGAGGAAAAAGGTTTGCTGTAAGGTAACAATTTGCCCACAGATGTCCCTAATACAAATAAAAATCCCACCACACTCAGAGAGCTCCTTCTCACATGAGAGTAATTGACCTGCTAGGAAGGATTTTTTTCCCATCTGTATTAAAGACCTTTGTGACTAATGAAGACAGAACCTTGTAGACCAATTGCCCCATATTACAGACTGAGTGTATGAGTACCTTCAAAACTAGGACAGTTTCTTTAAAACTAGGACAGCTTCCAAAATTCTCCAAGTTTCTTTCCTGATTTTCAAGTTCTGCATGATCTTGTCCTATATCCAAAGCAGATCCAATATATTAGAAATGCCCCATTGTACCATCATTTCATTTCTGATTTTGGTAGGAGCATTGCATATGGTATCAAAATACTTCAGATGAAAGACCATAACTTACTAAGCATCAAATTACTTGTATTCATGCATTGTTTCCTTTTGCTCCAGCACCCCAACTGAAGACACAAAATCAAAGCATGAGTATTAAAATTAGCTAATATATAACCCTTATTAAAAATGCTAACAGTAAATGGGGTGATCTGTGCTATGCAGCCTAGCCATGGATGCCTTTGTTGGGGCAAATTCATCCCTGTTCCAAACCTGCTTCCACCAATCAGGTTTGTCTTTGCTTGCTCATATTGTGCGGGGAAGTGTCCACCCCCCCACCCAGATGCACTGTAGAACCACTACCAGATTTTTCTCAGCACTGAAGGCACTCCTTTCCAAGCTCCCAACCTGCCATAAAGCCAGGTGAAAATCTGTTCAGGACACACTCTCTATCACTGCTCATTCCTGTCTATCATGTACAACTTGCCATATTTCTGCCAAACCAGTGATGGCTTAAACCAGGGGTAGTCAAACTGCGGCCCTCCAGATGTCCATGGACTACAATTCCCAGAAGCCCCTGCCAGCATTCACTGGCAGGGGCTTCTGGGAATTGTAGTCCATGGACATCTGGAGGGCCGCAGTTTGACTACCCCTGGCTTAAACTATCAAGTACCAGGCCTTATTAATTTACATTTACATTCACACCCTCATCTCCTAAATATTATGAAGCAAGTTTCTTTTTTTTAAAAAAAAAAACATTCCTTCACAATCTTGCATGGCTCCAAAAGGTGACATTCTAGGAAAGGTAGGTTGCTCAGCAGCAGATGGCTAAATTCTGTAGGGACAAGGCTTCAATATTGGATGCCTCCTTTCTAGCTAGCAAAATGCCATCCCTTGATTTATTTGAAGAGGAACTGGTCTAAATTAATCTATACTGTCATTAATACTTTTTTGTAAATATATGCTTTATAAACCACTCAGGGAGTGATATAAATAATTGGTTAAGGGCTAAGTGGGTGGGGCCGGTCTGAGTGAGGGCCCAATTGGAAGGCACAAAGCACCTTCTGATTGGGCCTTCACCAAGACAGGACAGAGTTCCAGCCAGGCACGACAGCATGAGTACAGAGTGAGGCCTTTCCGCTGGGCCCAGAAGAACACCCAGTGCCTCGAGGAGGCCCCAGATATGCTTCTAGGCCTGCCGGGAAGGCTGCACCCCACTGGCAGGAGGGGGGAGGGAGGCCTCCCCCCAGGCCCACAAGCACACCCGGGGCCTTGAAAAGGCCCCGGGTGTGCTTCTGGGCCTGGTCAGAAGGCCATGCCGCAGCCAGGGGGAGGGGGGCCGAGGGGGAAGGCCGCACAGCTGCCAGGGCTGGGCGGGAGCAAAGAGCCCTCTCAAACCCTTATCTTTCTCTTTCGTTTGTGCCCTTATTCCTCTCCATCTGCTGCTGCCTACCTCCCTCTCTTCTCCATTCTCTCTTTAACTCGATCCACCTCCTTTCCCTACACCTGCCTTGCACCTCCTCTGTGTTCTTCCCTTCTTTTTTCCCTCCTTGCAGATCTGTCTTCTTTATTAACACAACTCTCTCCTCCCATCCACCCTTTCTAGCGCCCATTATATTTACAAGTACAACAGGCTTTAAATCTAGTAGTACCATGAAATCCATGTATACTTACTTCAATAGAATACCTATGCCGATTGAGAAAGATCTTTTCCAGGAGTCTTTATTCCTTTTCTGTGTGGGCTCTTACATTTCTGCCTCTGCCTTCTTCCCAAGCAATCATCAACTATTGAGGGATGAGTGAATATTCTTTAATTTGTTGAGGTTTTTTTGTTTATAATTGTCTCAATGATTTTAGTTTATAACTTTTTATATTATAACATGGAATTTTTATTTTATTTCCACTTTCAGATGATGTTGCATTTCACCAGATGACTCTCACTTGACTTTTTTTAGCTCTATGTCTTGATGCTGTTCCTATTAATATAAGGAGTCTGTTAGTCAATGACAAGAAGTGGAAATGGCATGAGGGTCAGATTTATTATGAATGTTGTTCTGGAGCTTTGCTTGTCACTGTGAGAGTTCACGGCATGCTCCTTAAAATCTATTTAGACATAAACATCAAAGTTGATCAGTCATAATCTCGTGAAAAGCTGCCATGAGCCAAAGCCGTCTTTTTCTATAAGCGCATAAAACCCTTCAGAGTGACAGTTGGTATATTATCTATCAGCCAACTCCATTTTCTTAGAATTTAGTTTTTCATGTTAATCTTTAAAGAATGACAAGCTCTCAAGTGGTCAGCAGAAATTGTGCTCTGTGTGTTCTGACACTAGCATGAAAAATCCCTTTTGACCTTTCATGTTTAAATTTTTTTTTACTTGCTAATCAGGAGGAAGTGTTCCAAGAATTGCAGCTCACTAAAACATAAAACGGGGATACAGAAGTATTTTTGAATGCAAATTACCTTTCTTTTCTTTGTTTAATTATCTGGTGTTAAATTATTTGAATTTTATGTATTTATTGAAATTTGCATAACTCACATCTCCCTCCTGGGCCCATACTTTCCATATAGTAACAGTTCAATCATATCTCAATGACATCATTTTCATCAAACACAGTAGCCGTGTACAATAATCAATAAATGTAGCAAAATGTCCTCTGGAAATATATATATTCCTATAAGATTCCTATAATAAGGCTTCCTCAGTCAACCACAGACAGTCCACCAGGTATCTTTGCAGTGTGTTACAGTAGTCCAGCCTGGACATTATCATGGGCTACCTTTTCCAGAAAAGTCTGTGGCTGGCAAACTGATCTAAGTTATTTGTGCTCATGTGCTTAGCACACTTAAGCTTAAGTAAAGATGTTTTAGAGGAATTTTACTATGCATTTTTATAATGTACCTATCAATCATGCAATTTTAAATATTTTAATTATGCAATTTCTGATTGTGCAATTTCTGCTGTGAAATGTTTTTTTTGCTATCTGTTTTATCTGACCACAATGCTGTATTAAATAAATAAATTTGACCTAAGTTAGGAAAATGCATATCCGTCTTACCTCTTCCACCTACAGCTACAGAGCCAACCAGTGAGAGTGCTCCTTAAAGGAAAGTACAGCCCTATTAAATGCAAGTTAAACCCTTGTTGCTACAGATCAGCTGTACCTCTGGAACTTCCATATTGTTTGGATTTAATTTCACTATGTTTACCCTGATCTAGTTTCTTCAGCCTCCAGACACAAGTTAAGCCTTGAGAACCAAAATATGGATGGAAATCAATTACCAGTTGCTATGCAAAGGAAGGTAATGGCAAACCACTTTTGCTTATCTGTTGCCTTGCAAACCCAATGTGGAGTAGGTGTTAACTGGTTATGCTATAATGGCACTTAACTATAATTATTAGTAGAGGATAGCTGAAAGGAGACAAGTTCAGAGAAATGGATAATGCAGCCATGCATTGGGCAGCTTCCTCTGCTATTGGTTACTCTGACTTCTCAAAAGCCTTTAATAGTACAATGTATTTAGTCCTTATGGCACATGAGCATGCTACGCACATAGTTTGGGAATTAGTGTACTAAAGTTTGTGGCCATGTCATAAGAAGGATGGAACTTTGTTTAGGATGACATTGAAAGTTACTTCTACCTGTCCTCACTACCCACTGCAAGTCTTATGTAATAGTAATAATGATTGACTAGTAATAATGATTGTCTCTGAATAAAATGTGAGACTACTGATTAGTGTTAGCATGGCCACAGCTTTTATTTCCTTCCACCGGAGGATGGGCATAGCACTGGAAAGAAGACTGACCTCCACAGCTATCTGGGGGCCTTTTCGCACGGGGATCTTTGTTGCAAATTGTTTGCGGAATGAAAAATCGCCATTTAAAATAGTGGAATTCGTCGTTATGCATACCTGCCTTTGTAGTGGAATCAGTTGCGTTTTTTAGCGTTTCCCACAGGCTTCCGGTCTCGGCAGAAATCGCTAGAAAGGAAGCGCTATTGCCAAGCTCGTCCCGCCCCTAGCCGTCAAGCAGCCAATGGGCAGCCGTTAGCATGCTCCCAAACAGCCCCTTTCCCTTTAAGAAAGGTTTTTTTTTAAAAAAAAACAGACCCATAGCAACGAATCTAGGTAGATTCGTTGCAACGGAGAGACCCATCCAGCTGCCTAATGTGAGCTGTCGTTTGATTGTATGATCGTTGGCACGCTGCCTCGAGTGATAAAAAAAAATTCCCCCTCCCTCTCACGGGCCCGATTTTCGGATGAATTAATGTGTAAAAAATAAAGGGACTTTATTTCAGCAAACGGGCTTTTATGTGGTTTGTGCTTAGTGACTAAAGGTCAAGGACTGAAGCCAGGGAAGCCTCTAAACAGAAAGAGGCTCGCTGGTGCGTTTATCCCTGCTCGCTCGGAGAAAAAAAAATGGCGATCGCTTCGCCGGAAGTTTGGAGGACAGGCTCAGGAGGAGGGACTTTGAAGAACCCGCAACAATGGTAACGCACAGGTCTTTAGCGCTAGTGTTGCAGATTGGTTGCAGGAGTGTATCGCTAGCCGGAGGGTGAATACACTTTTCTGGATTCCCCTAAAAGCGCTACAACGAAGCGCTTTTTGCTGATTGGTTTCAGGAGTGTTGCAGATTGTCTGCGACGTCGTGCGTTAAGGCAAATTAGTAGCGTTTTCAATTAGCAACCATTGTGCTATTTTGAAGCCGTGCGAAATGGCCCTGGCTGTTCCAACCGAAGGCCCAGTGGCACCCTAAAACCTGCACCTTTCCCAGCTGGGAGAGTGGGTCCTTTGCCAACAGGGTCTCTATCCCATGAAGTGATCTGAATGGGCGCTGACCTCATTTGGCTACCCCAGTGGCTTGGCTATGAACCCCTGGCATCCCAGCCAAGTATGCCACACTCGTTTTACAGCCAGCCTCTTACACAGACCCCCAACCTCAGGGAGTCCAGTATGCAAACTGGCCTGCCCTAAAGTGCAGCTGTGACAATAATGACAAACAAGAAACACAGTAACATTAATCACTCGAAACTAGGGTAGGTGGGAGGGAAGTTTTCCAGGTGGCGACTTGAGTGGAGAGAGCAGGCCTTGCACACATTTGCACCTTAAATAGGCACTGTGTGAGCTCTCCCCTTCCACATGCCACCATGGCTGGCTGCATCTTTTTCCTGAGACAACCACCATGATGTCAATTGGAGGCCATGGCTTAGTCTTGGCTGTTCTTTGTTGGCCTAAAAGACCCTTTTCCATGCTCTTTTCTAATATTTCTGTACACTCCCCTGCCAACATACCTTTATGTTGTTGTTGTTATGTGCGAAGTCGTGTCCGACCCATCGCGACCCCATGGACAATGATCCTCCAGGCCTTCCTGTCCTCTACCATTCCCCGGAGTCCATTTAAGTTTGCACCTACTGCTTCAGTGACTCCATCCATCCACCTCATTCTCTGTCGTCCCCTTCTTCTTTTGCCCTCGATCTCTCCCAGCATTAGGCTCTTCTCCAGGGAGTCCTTCCTTCTCATGAGGTGGCCAAAATATTTGAGTTTCATCTTCAGGATCTGGCCTTCTAAAGAGCAGTCAGGGCTGATCTCCTCTAGGACTGACTGGTTTGTTCGCCTTGCAGTCCAAGGGACTCGCAAGAGTCTTCTCCAGCACCAGAGTTCAAAAGCCTCAATTCTTTGACGCTCGGCCTTCCTTATGGTCCAACTTTCGCAGCCATACATTGCAACTGGGAAGACCATAGCCTTGACTAAACGCACTTTTGTTGGCAGGGTGATGTCTCTGCTTTTTAGGATGCTGTCTAGATTTGCCATAGCTTTCCTCCCCAGGAGCAAGCGTCTTTTAATTTCTTTGCTGCAGTCCCCATCTGCAGTGATCTTGGAGCCCAGGAAAATAAAATCTGTCACTATCTCCATTTCTTCCCCTTCTATTTGCCAGGAATTGAGAGGGCCGGATGCCATGATCTTTGTTTTCTTGATATTGAGTTTCAAGCCAACTTTGGCACTCTCCTCCTTCACCCGCATCAACAGGCTCTTTAGTTCCTCTTCACTTTCTGCCATTAGAGTGGTATCATCTGCATATCTGAGGTTGTTGATATTTCTCCCTGCAATCTTGATCCCAATTTGTGACTCCTCTAATCCCGCATTTCTCATGATGTGCTCTGCATACAAGTTAAATAGGCAAGGCGACAGTATACAGCCTTGCCGAACTCCTTTCTCAATTTTGAACCAGTCAGTGATTCCATGTTCAGTTCTCACTGTTGCTTCTTGACCTGCATATAAATTTCTCAAGAGACAAATAAGATGCTCTGGTATTCCCATCTCTTTAAGAACTTGCCACAATTTGTTGTGCTCCACACAATCAAAGGCTTTAGCATAGTCAATGAAGCAGAAGTAGACGTTCTTCTGGTACTCCCTAGCTTTCTCCATGATCCAGCGTATGTTGGCAATTTGATCTCTAGTTCCTCTGCCTCTTCGAAATCCTGCCTGTACTTCTGGAAGTTCTCGGTCCACATATTGCTGGATCCTAGCTTGTAGGATTTTGAGCATAACTTTGCTAGCATGAGAAATTAGTGCGATGGTGCGGTAGTTTGAACATTCTTTGGCATTGCCCTTCTTTGGGATTGGAATGTAAACTGACCTTTTCCAATCCTGTGGCCATTGTTGAGTTTTCCAAATTTGCTGGCATATTGAGTGTAGCACTTTTACTGCATCGTCCTTTAAGATTTTGAATAGTTCAACTGGAATGCTGTCACTACCACTAGCTTTATTGTTGCTCAGACTTCCTAAGGCCCATTTGACTTCACATTCCAGGATGTCTGGCTCCAGGTCAGTAACTACCCCATTGTGGTCATCAGGGATGTTAAGCTCGCTCTTGTATAGTTCTTCTGTATAATTTTGCCACCTTTGTTTGATCTCTTCTGCTTCTGTGAGGTCCCTACCATTTTGGTCCCTTATCATACCCATCTTTGCATGAAACGTTCTCTTCATATCTCCAATTTTCTTGAAAAGATCTCTGGTCCTCCCCATTCTATTGTTTTCTTCTATTTGTTTGCACTGTTCATTTAAGAAGGCATTCTTATCTCTTCTAGCTTTTCTCTGGAATTCTGCATTCAATTGGGTGTATCTTTCTCTTTCTCCCTTGCCTTTCACTTCCCTTCTCTCCTTAGCTATTTGTAAAGCTTCCTCAGACAGCCATTTTGATTTCTTGCATTTCTTTTTCTTTGGGATGGTTTTAGTTGCTACCTCTTGTACAATGTTGCGAACCTCCGTCCATAGTTCTTCAGGCACTCTGTCTATCAGATCTAATTCCTTAAATCTATTTGTCACCTCCACTGTGTATTCGTCAGGGATATGATTTAGTTCATACCTGAGTGGCCTAGTGCTTTTCCCTACTTTCTTCAATTTAAGCCTAAATTTTGCAACAAGAAGCTCATGATCTGAACCACAATCAGCTCCTGGTCTTGTTTTTATTGACTGGATAGAACTTTTCCATCTTTGGCTGCAGAGCACATAGTCAATCTGATTTCTGTGTTGACCGTCTGGTGATGTCCATGTGTAGAGTCGTCTCTTGGGTTGCTGGAAAAGAGTGTTTGCTATGACCATTGTATTCTCTTGACAAAATTCTACCAGCCTGTGCCCTGCTTCATTTTGTACTCCAAGGCCAAACTTGCCTGTTATCCCGGTTATCTTTTGGCTTCCTACTTTAGCATTCCAATCCCCCATGATGATAAGCACATCATTTTTGGGCGTTGCTTCTAGAAGGTGTTGTAGGGCTTCATAGAACTGATCAACTTCATCCTCTTCAGCAGCAGTGGTTGGGGCGTAGACCTGGATCACTGTGATGTTGAATGGTTTGCCTTGGATTCGAACTGAGATCATTGTGTCATTTTGGGGATTGTATCCCAAGACTGCTTTTCCTACTCTCTTATTGATTATGAATGCTACTCCATTTCTTCTGCGAGATTCTTGTCCACAGTAGTATACCTGATGGTCATCTGAATTAAATTCACCCATTCCTGTCCATTTTAGTTCACTGATTCCTAAAATGTCGATGTTCAGTCTTCTCATTTCTTGTTTAACCACGTCCAGCTTGCCTTGATTCATGGATCTGACGTTCCAGGTTCCTATGGAATAAAAATCTTTACAGCATCGGACTGTCTTTTCGCCACCAGTTACTTCCACAACTGAGCGTCCTTTCGGCTTTGGCCCAGCCGCTTCATTCATTCTGGCGCTACTCGTACTAGCCGTCTGCTCATCCCCAGTAGCATATTGGACACCTTCCGACCTGAGGGGCTCATCTTCCAGCGTCATATCGTTATGCCTATTGGAACTGTCCATAGAGTTTTCATGGCAAAGATACTGGAGTGGTTTGCCATTGCCTTCTCCAGTGGATCACCTTTTGTCAGAGCTCTCAGCTATGACCTGTCCATCTTGGGTGGCCCTGCACGGCATAGCTCATAGCTTCACTGAACTACGCAAGCCCCCTTGCCACAACAAGGCAGCGATCCTTGAAGGGGGAACATACCTTTATAGACCCAGAAAATTGAGAGCAAGGTTCAAGGTATACACCTGGTTATTCTTACCATATTGAATGACCAAAATTTGTGAGTGCCACTTTCAGATGCTGGTGGAAAGGGCATGACAACTAGCTCCATCATCAGTGCTTCAGCCCCAGTCACTGATGGTCACCGATCTAGGTTCCCAAATTGCTGGAGCTGTTGGCTTTCTCTTATGAACACATGAACATGTAAAGCTGCCTTGTACATAATCAGACCATCCATTCATTGACATCAGTTCAGAGTTCATAGGTATAGGGCACATGGAATTCAAGCTAGCATTACTTTATCAATGCTCAGGCACAGATTTAACTTTTTTTTGCCTAGTGTGGTCAGGTGGTCAACTACAACCATTAAGGCACCATTCAGGATGGATTCTTCAAGCACATTACTTAATCCTTTGCTCATCCCCCCTCCCAACATGAACACCCAGGTTTTTCCCCATAAAAAATTAGCCAGGACAGAAAACTGACCTTGATATGATAAGGGATCCAGCTTCAACCAGGCACTAATTGCAGACATCTGCAGGCTGAAAAGACTTCACACACCATACGTTAACCCTTAGAAAGAAGGTGGAAGATGCTTCGCTTGACAACCCCTTTTGCATTACCCAAGTCATAGCATTTACTTGAGGCAAATCTTGCACTGGGTATTGCTGTCATGACTGCTTCCAGAATCTCATATAAAATATTTGATGCTACTTGGCATATAATTTGATTTAGCTAATTCCCCATGATATTGCAATAACAAGTTGTAGAAGCACAGCACTCTGTGCAAAAGTTGGAAAAAAATATCCTGGCAAATACAGATCATGGAATTCAGAGGTCCAGATTCTGGAACAAAATAAAAAATGTTCCAGGGAAATATGCCATCACTCAGCTAGCTCACAAGGCATGTCGCACGGGAACACCTAAGAGAGCAAAGAAACAATGCAATCCATGTTTTTGTTTGAACTCAATGCAGTACCCCCCATGGATGTTCCTTCTTACCTGACACTGTCTTAAATTATTAATTCCAGACTTATTTATGATGTATTAGGAATTTTGTATGAACCAAAATTTTATTTTATTTTTAAATGCCAACTTTTGTAAAGAATGCTGTGCTTGTACACTTTGCTTTTCAGGTCATGAAAGTGGTGCGTGAGTGAAAGAGTCATACCAGAGTTATGATCTGAAGTGGCACCCATGCAGTAGCCATTTTGCAGGAAACTGCTTAGGAGCTCTGACCAGCACTGCCAATATCATGTAGTCTTTGGGCTGAAATGTGCCAGAACTTGGGTGGGACCTAGGGAAATCATCCTGATTTTTTTGTAGTGTACTTCCTTTGACTATAAAATATTTACCATCACTGAACATGCTACTAAATTAGTTCTCTCCCTTTTTGCCCTGACAAGATCCACCAGTGATCACATGTTCAAACCAATAAAAATACTCCCCTAGACCCATTATGCACGGGGGTAATAACGCACATTCGGGGTGGAATGGCGGCGACTAAAATCAACGATAACGCACGGAGCCAGCTGCAACTGGCCGCAGCTTCAGTGCATGCTGCCGAAAAAGCCACGTCAGCGAAATGTGGAAGAAAGAGCAGCTTCCGGGTGACCGTGGCGTAACCAGAAGCGGCGCCGGGATTGCCACGTGCAAAATCGGTTACTCTGGGTTTTGCCGCCGTCGAGCTCCCTCCCGTGCATAATCGGTGTGCTTCGCGTCTTCCCCCTCTGAGTTGTCCGTGTGACCCGAAATCGCCGTTTCGGCGGCCGTGCATAATGGGCCCTAATGAAGATCATTCAAACAAGTATAACAGGTCATAGGAAACAAGATGGATCCCTGCAGGAACTGATAGGCCAAGGGGCTGAGCAGCACTCCTTCACACTGCCTTCTGAAACCTATCCTCCAAGAAGGACCTCTCAGTTTAGATCTTGCACAATCGGCACCCATCCTTTCACAGTTTCCTTACTTTGCAGATGCAAAGATGCATCCATGTTATTGCCTTATGCAGTCTCACCTGGATTTAGTTTAAGACATTGTTTTTTATGATGGTGATAAATACTGCAGGAGGTATATGAACTCATTTAAAAAAATAATGTATTCATTAAGTATCATTAGTAGACAGTGATTTCATGCTTACTTGAGGGGTGGATGAATTAAAAAAAAAAACTATAGATACTCCAAGAATGTAAGAAAAATATCTAAACTATATATTTGCAAAGCAATCATCTTAAATATTCACATCAGAATATATCATTTGTTTCCAAGGCACTATAAACAGTACAATGTACTAGTAACCCAGAAATTACAGGTTCCTAACTATATATTTTGGATTGACATGGACAATATAGGAAACATACTATTTCATACCAATGATCCATGGATCAAGGGCAATTTTCAGTTCAAGCTAATGTGATGTTTGTTTTGCTTCTGTCAGAATCTGTCAATAATGTCTACCCATGATAATATCTGTTTTGCATATACATGAAGACACAAAGAAGACAAAATTATACCTTACCCCAAAACAATCTCCTCAGTGATAGAAATATGTATTTCAAATCGCACAAGATTTATTGAGCAATTATAAAGAAAATGGAAGTAGTTGAAACCAAAGCATTTTCAATGTGAAAGTATCTGTAATGAACAAGAAGCTCTGTCAGGTGGGATCATGATCTTTCCCTATCAGAGGAAATGAATAAATTGATGCAGGAAAATAATTAGTTTATGTCATTTCTCTTATTTGTTGGCTATGACTCTTCCCTGCACAGATCTGAAATATGTAGAAAAAAAATCAGAATCCTATGTATAGAGAACAGTATATTCAGACCTTTATTTCGCCAGCTTGGTGCAGTGGTTAAAAGCAGCAGCCTCTAATCCGGAGAAATGGGTTTGACTCCTCACTTTTCCACATGCAGCCAGCTGGCCGCAGCGTCATGCATAATCAGGGTTGCCCTGCTGCCACCATTCCGGAGTTCCTGACCGTGCATAATCGGTGGGGCTGTCTTTTGTGGGAGAGGAAGTATAGGTGGCTATAAACCACTTTGATACTCCTTCAGGCAGTAAAAAGGGGATAAAAAAAAACAATATTCTCTTCTAAAATCCCCTCTATGATTTTTTTTCTAATATAGAGCATTTTAGGAATTTTTGAATTGATGTGAAAAGAGCTATTAACAATCAAATAAGAAAGACGTTGATTAAATCAAAGCTAGAACCACTACCCTTCCAGAGGACAACAGTAGAACCCCTATTAACTGGTCTAGAAATCCCTTTAGACCAGAAGACAGGTGTGATAGATTGCACTGTTAACAAGTTTAGAAATATTGTACAAACAATTAAAGAATTGGGAAGGAATAATTCTTTGAAGAAACAGAAACAGATAGTCTTGAGTGACAAACCATTTCAAGGAATCTGACTGGTTAGCAACAGCTGAACAGAAATAGACTTGAGAGCTCATCCTGAAGAAAGAGTCAGATTTCTTTCTTGTTGGTGTTGAGTCTGATTTCTGCCTTAGCTCAGAGCAGCTTAATGCAGACAGAGAACTAGAAGAAATTTGGCAAGGAAGTTTGGGAAGTATATAAAGACTCCAGTTTGGGTAAAGGAAAAGGGATAGATTTTCAAGAGAGAGAAGCAAAATTCCATACCTAGTCAAACAGTGAGTAAGCTCTGAAGAGTTCAGAGATTCCTCATCTGGTGTTATTATCAACTGCCTATAGAAACCTTAAGGGCGACTTTAAAAATTAAAGATTACTGATATAAGATAAGGGATTTGGTTATTGGAAACCTTCTGGAAAACAAAAGAATCAGAGAATACTATAGGAGGTATATTGAATTATTTGGGGAAAATAGTGTAACAAAAGCTTCTCAATATAAAGGTTTTAAATAATTGTGAATAATTTAAGAAACTCTCATTAGCCTGAAATATAAGAAGAAAGACTGTGCATGTATGATTTAACCTCAAAGTTACCTACATTGTGCTACCTTAGGAATTTTACTCTTTATTTCAGGTAACCTTTCCCCTCTATGATGAATACAATATTTTGTTAATTTGGAATATAAAAACTTCTGGAGTGCCAGTTAATTTTTGTATGTGGCTCTCTTTCCTTTTTCTGAGTTCTTTGGCTGAGCAAACAGCCATAATATTAACCTGTGACAAAGCGGAACAGTCAGAATTCTTCAGGGAAGGATAAACCAGATAAATATGACAGCTCAGTCACAGAAGAGGGGAAAAAATGGCAGGAAAATTTTGCCTCTGAGGGAGGGAAGTGGGAGCCATCATAAGAGGTTATTACCCAAAATTTAAACTACTCCTTTCTACAGCAGATGAATAAAATAATCCCTTCAAGAAACATCAAGACTAATAAAAGAAGGAAGTGGGAAAATGAGATCTTCAGGAACAAAGCCTATCAAACATCTTCAGCCATCTTCTTGTGGATTAACAGAAACATATCAAACAAAAATTAGAAAAATTGCAGAAGAACTTTGCTGGAATTAGGCAAGATGATAATAATAGTAACTAGGGCTGGCTTAGTATGTCTTATTTCTTCCTCTCTAATGATAAATTTGCAACATTGAAACCCTATGGCATTAAAATCCAGATGACAAAGAATAATTCTATAACAATCATATCCCCCCCATTCCTAACTGTAGTTAAACTAAATCAAAATTGGATGGCAGTGGGAAACTATATTGAAAATATATGCAACAAATTCCCTAAGGCCATTTTAATCATCACTTGTGATTTTAATGCAAGATTGGATAGTATTACTCAACTGGATCTGATAGAAGTGGAAGGAATGGAATTTATTGGATAAAGCATATGGTTATGGAAAGATTTACAAAATATATTAAAACAAATCCTGCAGGGATGATGTTTCTAAAATTAAGGCTGAGAAATAGATGAATGATCATAAATTACTAGCATGGCATTTATACTTTTATTGATTATATATTAACTTATGATAATTCATTACAACTATTGTCAGCCTTCTCTATGGGTGATTTTATGGGGAGTGATCATCTTCCCTTACTGTTGAATATTCAGTTTTCAGGTCTCTGTGTTCTTCCCAATAAATCTTATGATCCCGTTGAAATAAAAGTGAAACCTTTGACAGTAGGCCTAGACAAGGAGGTAAGGGCTACCATGTTTTCAGTTTTATGCCTAAACATTGCTAAACAAATAAGAGCTGAATTGTCAATGATTCACAATCTGATAATACTAGAACATCTTTGTGAAAATTTTAATAATTTTTATTTAATAATAATATTATTATAAAACAAATTTATTCAAAGAATCAGAGACCGATGAAAAACAATAGTATGACAATGATTGCAGAAAAGGCTACAGAGTCAAGAGGAAAGTTTACATGTCACATTGCTCTTTCCTTCTGGGAACAACATTTTGTTGGTTGCTTTTTGACCCCACAATTGTTCATTCAAAGGTATCAGGAATACTGATAGCCTCAGAGTGGCCTTTGATAAGCCTGTTATCCATGGTTGTAAAATTCTATGCTTCGTTCTATATAATAGCATTTCGGGTCTATTCATACAACATTCTAGAAACTGAACAAACTGACTTTTGTAAAGATCAGTCTCCAGAAGATCATAGATTGGTTTTATAATCATTGGTGGAAACAGTAATATCGGGAGTGCTCTTTGCAGATTTTTATGGATTTAAAACAAGCTTTTGATTTAATCACAAGAGAGTGACTTTGGAAAAATTAGAAAAAAACCCCTCAACAGACAAAAAGTATTATGGCTAATCCAAAAAAATTATATTCTAATACCTCAGATCAAGTTCTAATGCAATTTTTAAGGCATATAACACAAGAAATCTCCCTAAACAGTACACCAGGCACTGATCAAGCTATCTTTTTAGCTCCTCACTTGTCACATGTTCCTACAGAGGCAGCTCAAAAATACCATTAATTCTATATGAGGATGATGCTGTTTTTTTTGGCTCCCCATTAGACCTTTGTAAATTGAATAAGGCCTTCTTTGAATATTGTCTAAATGAAGGATTAACCATAAACACCAAAGTAGCACTCTTACAATCTGAGGTGGGCCCCTCCGCCTTATCCATCACCCCGGTTTTTGCCTGAACCACTCTCCCCCATCTAAATTGGGCTAACTATCTGCATTTCAAAATACTATAACATCAGGCCTATGGGGCTCTTGATTTGATGGAGTAGTTAAATAGTGTTTTATACAGATTAATTTTTTAGGATTTTAGTGCTTGATAATATGAGATTTTTTTTCTTTTTTTAAGCAACCCCTGGAGAGGGGTGGCCTAGAAATTCAACAAATAAATAAATACATTTTGAATCATTATATTTTCTAAAGCAATAAATATTCCTGAATAAAATTTATTAAGCTAATGAAAAGAAAATTGAGTAAATTAGGCAATTCAATTATCTGGGTATTATGTTTAAAGCAAATTTAAGCTGTAAATTACATCTGAAAACCTTACACATAAAGTTAAAGGATCCAGTAATGGGCTAATTTGCTTTTTATCATACCCAGGATGGAAATTTTATACCTGGAGCAATAATTTAATGTTAAGGTAATTCCACAAATATTACATGGTATTGGGGTTTTGATTGATGTGGTTGATAAAGGAACTGACCAACCTTTAATGAAATTTCTCTGTAGCATATCAGACATGTCAAATTGTGTCTCTAGGGTAGCCCTCTGAGAGGAATTAAATCAGAAATCTCTGGAAACTTCAGTGTGGCAAAGATAATTTTTCTTATATAGTAAGATATATGATAGCATGACAAAGATAATTTTTGTTCTATCATAAAGTTCATAAAGTTGAGGAGCTCCTAGGTCATATTAGAAGAGATCTACTATTGAACTCTTGGGAAAAGGTAACTGAAAACAAGCTTCATGTGTTAAGCTTTAACCCAAACAATATATATGAGACAAAAGAAATCAGGTTAGCAGTGATATCCCTGGATTAGAAGTACAGAGGAGACCAGAGTAGCCATGCATGACCTAAGCCTCTTTCATTTTATTCCGTGATATGTTTTTTAACAGTGCCCCAGTGTAAAAGGGTATTTATTCTGGCCAGGTTAAATGTCTTTCCATCAGTGGCTACTAAGTATTGCTACACAAGTGTCCCATATTCAAACAGGAGGAATGAGTGTGGGGATGGTCATATCCATACTTTGAAACATATCTTGCTGTTCTGTTGTTTTGGAGAGGATTTGAGGAAGCAATATTTATGGCAATTTATATCTTACAAATTTTATCTTTCTTTGGAGAGTCTAATTCAGATGTTTTTATTAGATATGGATAGCAGGATCATGGTATTAGTAGCTCCTTTGTCAGCAGCAGTTAAATGTAAAAAGGGATAATATTGAGATGTAGCTGGCCATTAATACTTTCCAAAATAAAAAGGAGAAAATAACCTGACCCAAGCAAAAGTCAAAAATCTAAAAATGTCAAAATAAGGAAAATGAATGCAAGCCTATGCAGGGTGGAACACAATTTTAAAATATAGTACTAATATTTATTTAAGTTAAAAACCCAAGGCTTATAGACCAGATTTGTTTCTTGTAGCATATTTTTGATGAAGGTTGGCTCCTACAAGACACTTACTACACACTGGAAGTGTTTACCTTGACCAGGGCCTGATTTTGAAACATTCGAGGCCTCAGAGACCTCACTTTAAGGTCCATAGTGTACTAATTATATATATCATTTTATGTAGAGGAGCTAACTGGATTTAACAATTCTTGTATTTATTTTATTTTATCTATACTTCTTTTATTTGACTCCTAACATTTGATAAAGGTGACAACACTGAAACGTGTCTGGTCAGCGGAGGCATTAGTATGCATGGATTTTATTGAGGCTATACTATAAGTCTTGGGTTTTTTACTTAAATAAATATTAGTACTAGATTATAAAACCATGTTCTACCTACATAGACTTAGGTTCATTTCCTTTATTTTGACCTTTTATGTTCTTGACAATTGGCCATTGAAACAAAATCATTTAAGTAAGTAACCATTATGCAATATTGAGTTTCATGGGATGGATTCTCTTGAACAGTAGTAAGCAGCTGGAACAGGATGAGTCATACAAGTCAAGTGGCATGAAATTTGCCATGATTATTTGTGGCCCTGGCCCCACCGAATCCTCCCTGAAAGTTCTTAATAGCCTTGTCACTCTCTTTGCCTTCTTCTAAGAGAAAACAAGGTAAATAGGCTAAAAATATTGTGTGGTTGCCCTGCAACAACCATTGAGGGCATCTGTTTTGTAAACCTGCAGGAGCTGCTGCTATTGTTTTAGGGATGTTGATGTGGACCACTCTGGCCAGCCTGCAGCTAACAGCAGCAGAGCAATAGGGAAATGAGATTTGGGTATTTCCTGACCTCCAGCCACCATAGCCCTCCAAGTTGAGTGCTTCCTAGCTCAGCAGCCAAAGGCTAGCCACCTGCTCTCACTCCTCTGGGTTCATCAGCACCCTTGAATCACCACAGGAAAAGACTCAGACAGGACTTAAAGGCTAGGAATAGAAGTATATGCTTCCCCACACAGCCAGTTGCTGGCTGACAGTGAAGATGCAATCCCTGCAACTGCAGGACTTTGTTACTTGATAAGACTGATTCTTAGACTGTTATTTGATGTTGAGTTCTCTACAACCTCTGTCCTTGGCCTTGCCAAGCTGATCTGCTGAAGTTGTTGAAATACAACACCAGAGACCTGTAGCCTGATTGCAAAATGGGTGTTAATTCCCATTTTGGTTAATACTCAGCTTGGTGTAGTGGTTAGGAGTGTGGACTCCTAATCTGGCTAGCCGATATCGATTTCACACTCTTCCCCCACATGCAACCAGCTGAGTAACTTTGAGCTCGCCACAGCACTGATAAAGCTGTTCTAACAGTAATATCAGTAGCAGTAATATCAGGGCTCTCTCAGCTTCACCTATCTCATAGGGTATCTGTTGTGGGGAGAGGAAGGGATGGTGATTGTAAGCTGCTTTGAGACTCTTTCAGGTAGAGAAAAGTGGCATATAAGAACAAACATTCTTCTTAAAATAGACATTTTTCAGGTTTGTAGAAAGAGCTACTGCCCATGACTCCACAGTCTGGATTTTACTATATAAATATTTGACCACATTTACTACTACTTATGTTGATAGCTGCTTCTTCCATTAAAGAAAGTGGTGCATCTTTCTCAGATCTGGGACATTATTAATAATATAATTATATGCAGGGTTTCTTCAGTCTAAATGCATTAAAACCAATGGCCTTAGACTGGAGTAACTCTGCATTGGATCGTGCTCTAACACTGTTACTTCTTAAATATATGAGAACAGTGGATACCATTAATGATGCTTCGGATTTCACCATGAACACATTTGACAATGCAAGTTTACGTTTGAGGGTGTCGATCAGATGCAGATTGATCATCCAATCTGTTGGGTTCATGCTGAACATCTGTGAATGCATGCCAAATTGATTTTCATTTGGTGTCTGATCTGCCCATATGTAAGAATGCTGCTGATTCAAACTGATTGGTGGTCATTAGTAACGCTAAAGACTACATAGACAAACACTGAAGGGCAGGATTTTATCCAAATCATTTATATGATTAGTAAGTGATCTAATTGTCTATGTAAACAATTGCCTGCTAAGCAGAGCAGTTACTCAGCAAGGGGGTGGGGAGTAGAAATTGATCAGAGTGCATGAGACGCCATGCTCACTGTACTGCACAGCCAGGAAGGAATACAGTGAATCAACCTGTTGAATATCAACAAATAGATGATCTATTGAGCTGATCATAAAAACTAAAGTCTGGTTCACAACTGGAGAAGGGGATGTGATCCAAATCAGTGGGTGTTTGATTATTATTACATGCCAGTTGAACTTTTCTGCCTTGGGTATCAAAATGCTGCTAGCCAGCCTTGCTTTCAAGAAACATCAGTACAGTTCTACCTTCTTGCTTAGGAACAGCATAACACCTTATCCAGCCATGATCCTTTAAGTGAGGAATGAAAGCTCTTGTAGTTAAAGCTGTGGAGTTCAAGGGAACTTCATGGCTCTGGGACTAGTAAATTAGTCTCCATGAAACTGCCTTGCAAAGTGTGGTGTTTTGCAACATAAATACTGTGTGTGTTTTATTTCTATGTTTTAATGTGGAGTTTTAAATGTATGTTGTTATTATCCAAAAACAGGGTTTTTTTTGATGGCTCTGGAAAGGTTTCCCAAATCTGTGGGTGTTAATTAATTTTAAATATGTTTTTTAAAGCTTGTTACACATTTATTGGGCAATATGACTTCTTGTGGCGCAGAGTGGTAAGGCAGCCGTCTGAAAGCTTTGCCCATAAGGCTGGGAGTTCAATCCCAGCAGCCGGCTCAAGGTTGACTCAGCCTTCCATCCTCCCGAGGTCGGTAAAATGAGTACCCAGCTTGCTGGGGGGTAAACGGTCATGACTGGGGAAGGCACTGGCAAACCACCCCGTATTGAGTCTGCCATGAAAACGCTAGAGGGCGTCACCCCAAGGGTCAGACATGACTCGGTGCTTGCACAGGGGATACCTTTACCTTTACCTTTATGACTGTAAATGGTCATGACCTACCTCCCCCACCAGTATGATCAATAATGGGCCTGGAGAGGGTGGGAAAGAGAGGATCTCTAGGTGGGCATATATGCAGCTATGCTTTCCAACCATAATCTGCATGATCGTGCCACTTCTGGGGTTTCTTGAAGCCTGAAGAACATTTCAGGGGTTTCTCAATGTAAAACAAGTTGGAAAGGTTGATCTAGAATGAGGGCCAGTTGAGGAAGAAAAAGGATGGCTGGTGCAGTGTATTAGGACTGGATGCCTGCTGTACCCATGGAAGCTGAATTGACTGGTTTTTCAGAGAGAGGCCTCATGTGAGGGTTACTGCTTAGTGTTTGTGTGGAGGAGGGAACTTGAATAAGGTACTGTAAAAGAAATCTGTGTGCTTCATAGAAGTTATTTACTCAAGTGGCAAGCGAAGAAAATAAGTCTATGTGGAAGTTATTAGACTGGGTGACAAGTTGGGAAATTAAGCTTTGTAGAGGTTATTGTCCTGAGTGCCATGTGAGAATATAAGCCTGTGACGCTAGGTCTACATAAGGAACTATTTGCTTATGTACTTATCTGAAACCATTACACTTATTAACCATGAAGAAACCATTGCATAGTTTAACTTATAAACTCTACTCATATTATGCCTTGTAGCTGACTTTGTAAAGTTGTGTTCTCTGAGTTGCTTCATGTAAGATGTGCTTTTTGAGGTGGATTTTTAGATTTGAATTGACAATAATGCTTGGGTTATACAATAATATAAATTCTCAGGTTATATATTGCTGTAGATCCTCTGGTTGTACATTACTACATTTTACATTGAGGTGGATTTTTAGGTTGTATATTGGTTTGATTCTTTGATGTTATATTTGCTAGGCTTACAATAGCAATTATCATCAGGTAGAATTGAGTGATTTTTAGGTTGTACATCAGTTGTGATTCTTGGGTTTTAACTTTAACAAACAAACAAAAAAAACAAACAAAACCCTTTTACCTTAGTGTAATCCATGGAGGGTGACTGGGGAAACTCATTGGACTTCATGGTTCAATTCACTTGAAATTTATGGGTTACTTAAATGGAAGGCACCATCATCTCCACATAATTTTTAGTGCCACCAGCTTTAAAAAACAATCCCTCAGACTCCTGTAAAAAGATTCATCATGGAAGATAATGGAGCTGGAAAATATTGAAATTCCTCCCAAAAACAAAACCATGAATCCAAATCCTAAATTACTATTGGGACCCAGGAAACCAGAAAAACTGATTTATTTATTTTTGATCCATGATACATGGAGTACCCCAAGTTTGAAGAGAAACCTGTTTGTTTGTTTGTTTGATATAAAGAAGACATTGTGTAGGTAAAGGGGAAAAAGAAGTTGTCGTCGTAGTAGTTGGAGGCTGATTCTGTGAAGGCTTAAGGGAGTGGCAGGTTACAGTGTATGAGTGATAGGGTTGTGAGTGTCCTGCATAGTGTAGAGGGTTGGGCTAGATGACCCATGAGGTACCTTCCAACTCTATTATTCTATGATTCTATTCTATGATTCTATGGAAAGGAGTCTCAAAGCGGCTTACAATCACCTTCCTCTCCTTACAATCACCTCACCTCTAGGTGAGGCTGAGAGTAGGGTTGGGTGTTTTGGTGTCTGAAGTGGCCATTCGTGCCCAAAGCAGCTTATGGAGGGGGACAAGGGGAGGTGAGTTGAGAGAGCCCTAATATTGCTGCCTAGTCAGAATAACTTTATCAGCGCTGTGGCAAGCCCAAGGTCACCCAGCTGGTTGCATGTGGGGAAGCGCAGAATCAAACCTGGCTCACCAGATGAGAAGTTGGTGCTCCTAAAGACTACACCAAGCTGGCCTCTGAGGAATGTTGGGTAAAAATGCATTAGGTCTAAGGTTCAAAATTGTCTGGTGCATATTGTGTTTTTCTGTGTATGTTTTTAATTTCTTAATTTTGTAAGTTGCACATAACAAATATTTATATAATGCTATGTTTAACATTGTACAGACATCCAGCCTTTTGGTTTCTTTCATTTATGTTTTTTGTTTTTAGTGCTTCCAGAATGGTCCCATGTTTTTCTATATGTATTTATATTTTGTGTTTGAATGTGTCTTAAGGCAGTGGTCCCCAACCTTTTTATCACCAGGGACCACTCAATGCTTGAGAATTTTACTGAGGCCTGGTGGGGGGGGTAGTTTACTCCTCTACTCTCAACCATTGCCCTAACGCTCTCTGATCGCTATGGTAATGTTTAAACATCCCTTCAAAATAAGATACAGACACGCGACAACAATGAACATAAGGAACATTTTATTTTCACGGAAATTTTAACTCATGACAATGACAAATCAATGGGAACCCTGAGCTTGTTTCTCTGCAATGAGATAGTCCCATCTGGGAGTGATGGGAGACAATGACACCTGAAGTGTGTTGTAAAGGGCCGAGGGGGATGAAGTTAAGGGCCGGGGGGAGGGTGAGAAGGCATCCTTCGGGGCCCACCTCCAATTAATCAAAGGACCACATGTGGTCCATGGCCCACAGGTTAGGGATCGCTATCTTAAGGTAAACAATTAATGGTATTGGATGACTGGGTTTATATTTGAAATTTGAAGTCCAGTATCTGAGACATAGTCATCTTTTTGTCAGCTTCAATTCTGTGGACACTTCCTCTTTATCCTCAGGTAACACATATGATTTCAAAGAACCTTTTCCATAATGCTTTTAATGCCAATAAACTTTTGTACCTGTTAGTATGTTGCAATTACAAGATTATATGTGCACATTTAATGTTTCTGGGTTACATGCTTGCATATTTTGCACTTTGTCTATTGATAGGGAGCAGAGCAAGATATTGCCCTGGGATGCGGTTTTCTTTATCCTTGGAGTGTGGACTTTTTTACGGATCCTGTGGAATGGAACAAGGATATTGCATTCATTTTGTCCTTCTCTGCTGCCATTTATTTTGCTTTCCTCTCCATGAACATTTACTTTACCATAATGTTATTCATATCAAGGCTGCAAGGGAAGGCTAGATTTGCCACAGGTGACAAGTGCAGCATTTATGTCAAGCACTTTGATCTTTCAGTTCACAACTGGATTTGCTGCAGCTGAACCACATTGTAAGAGGAAGACGTGTTTGGTTTGTGCTTTATTTGGTCTGAAGATAAAATATAGCGAAATAAGGAATAATCCAAGAAGAAAAACTAAAACACCAATTTGAATATAATTTGCACATCATTAACACTTCTGTAAGTAAGACAGGAAATTAGATGCAGGAGGATTTATGCTTTGATGAAAATGTGACCCTACTGTAAAGTTGAAGAGAACCATGTTTGCACAGCACCAATTCAAACATTTGTTTTTTGATTCAAGTTGTGTACCCACTTCTGTACTAGAGTTAGAAATGAAATGTCAGCCAGAGACAGGCCATTAAACAGGAAAACACACATTGTGTGTAAGCATGTAGAAGGTGTAATGCTTCTAATGAGCCTGACCTCGTGTACATTTATGGGAAGTTTAAGAATGCAGTACATTTAGGAATTATTTTGTGGTAACATAATAGAAAAATATGAACAAATGAACTTTAACTATTTATGCTGAATAGTTGCTCTCAGGTGTGTTGTTGAACAAAGACATACACTGTGATTCCTATCTCTAATATGAAATGGCATAACAATAACATTCTCTCTGACATTCCTGTGGAAGGCTTTTATTTCTCTTTAGTCCCCAGAAATAATGTTAAGTTCTCCTGTTAATGTCCTGACTGTCAGGGTAAAAGAGATAATTACTGTTGATCAGCCATAGAGGTATGAGGTGTGCTATACTGAAGTTTGAAAGTGCTTGTAGTGGCACAATTTGTATCTTCAGGCTACAGTGATAAAGGTGAGATTATTACTAAGATGAGACTCAAATATTATTTTGTAGAATAAAAACAAAAATCATTTTAAAAGGGGGGAGGAAAAAACATGTGTAGACCCACAATTAGAATATTAACAAGCTCCCATACTGGTGGGAATTTTAAAAGCCTCAAATCAGACATATTTGCCCCAGATTTGAATGCTGATTGTAAGATACTACTGCCATCTATAATTTTAAATGGATCATTAAATTGAGCTGTTTCTTTTAAACATATTCCCTTATTAAATATCCATCTTCTGCATATAGTTGATCTTTAAAAAAAATAGACTTTAGACAAATCTGCAGTGGTCTTAAACAAATCTTCTCATAGTAGACTGATAAGCCTAAAGACAGAAAATATTAAAACATCTATGGGGTGAGGAGTGATCGGAAGCTAACCAACTGTAAAGTTTATTTATGTCTCTTGTAGCTGGCAATTGCAAGGTCAAAGGGTTCAGAATAGATAGGGAGCAATAGAGGTAGCAGGGAAATAAAGGTAGCAGGTTGAAAGATTATTCTTTTCTGTTGAGATTTACATGTACAACTACTTATCACAAGGAATGAAATAAAAATTACAAAATGTATGACAAACCCAACATTTAGATCCTAAAAAGTATGGATATACAGCATAGTATATGGATATATATGGTGAAATCAAATGACAGGTGGAAAGATTTTTTCACGGAAACAACTGAAAAGTCACTGTACTCCTGGGATAGTATCTGTTAATAGGACCCGGAGTGGTTTCAAGACATTGTTTGGGCTTCATATACTGGAGGTACCACTTCTCCTCACGTGAGCCCACAAGCTAATGGTCATACAGTCCAGAGATACAGATAAATTAAACCTAAACACATTTGTCAGATAAACTTCTTTTCTTAGGTTCAGGCAACTTCCTGAGTAGATTGGCTCCATGTTTTCTGTCAAATTTTGTCTCAAGTCCTGTGCCAGGTAGTTTTGCATCAACATAATATATTTATATTATAGGGCCATAACATACCTGGATAAAGTAATGCATTTGTTTGTGGCCACTTTTGTGCTTGGAAAGTCTGTGAACTAAATCAACCTGATCACTTGAGAGCAGGCACATGACTCCTGGGGCCATGGTGGGTTATGACTGAGCAATTTGTCAAGCACAGAATCCCTTATTCTTTGTCCTCTTGCTGTTGTTAGTCTGCAAGTGTAAATTTTAGTGATCAGGCCTGGATATGTTGCCAGTTTTTGCACTTGCATGGCTGGTGGGAACTTATTTGTGAAGGGTCACAACAACGGATTACAAGATTCATGGGCAGAGATATCTGTCGTAAATCTCAACTCAAGAGCTCGAGCATATTTCCCCCATTTTAACTATATATATCTATATCTATATGTCTCTGTCTCTGTCTCTCTCTGTCTCTCTCTTTCTCTCTCTCTCTATATATATATGTATATATACCCCCCTCTCTCTCTCTCTCTCTCTCTCTCTCTCTCTCTCATATATACATATACATATATATGTATATATACACACATATACATCTATCCATATGGAAGGGTGGTATAAAAATCTAAATGAATAAATAAAAATATTTACCAGTTGGAAATAATGGTGCTGGTCATTTAGTGCAAACCCCCTGCACGTTGCGGATCACTCACAACCCATCCACTGTAACCTGCCACCCCCTTGAACCTTCAAAGAATCAGCCACTCCGTCAGATGGCTATCCACATGAAAACTGCATGGTCCATCTAATGATGTGTCATTCTGATTGATGCTCACTGGGGGACATGCCCTGAATAGGGCTATGGCAGTCCCTGTCTGAGGATCAATCAGAGGCACTTCCTCCATGTTCCTCCTCCTCCTCTGTGCCACTTTGTCCGTTTATGCACTGGGCACTTTATTGCCCCAGCTCTCGTGCAAGAACACAAATAGGGGGCAGATGAGGTGCACTGGGCCAAATGCTCCCCCATGTGGGTGCAGGAAGAAGTGGGGCCACCTGCCACGACTAAAACTCCAGCCTGCAACCCAGCATGAAACCTCCAGTGCATAAACGGTCTTCCTGGCACTTGGTGTGAGGAGGCATAGCCAGGAGCTAAGTCTGAGAGCTGGGAATGGCTGACCAGTCATGCTCCACCATGACAGCCCATGCTCCTTGCTCTCCTGGCCAAAGGGAGGGCTTGAGAAAGGCCATCTGGCTGTGCTCCATGGTGGCCACACTGTATACTTGAACTTTCTGGCCACAAAAGAGCTTGTGGGGGAGGGACTGTCCATCCCAGCTCGCCACCTGCCTCTCCCTGTTCTGCAAGAGCAACGGTGCAAGTACAGCAGTGTGGCAATGCTCCTGCAGAGCACAGTGGCTCAAGCGATGAGCTTGGCTGCTCTGTTCTGCAGGGGTCCTCCTGCCCTTCTATGGCCTGTTTTTAAAAATGGACTTATTCCTAGGCACATATATGGAAGACCTCCCATTTTCAGGCCTACTTTCATTGTTTGCCATCCAAACTGGACAAAACTCAGGACAATTGCACTATTCCCCTCAGAGAGTCACATTCTTAAATGACAGAAAAATGTCCTTTTTGAGTTAATTAAGGGTGTATTAAGTGCTGTCAAATCACTTCTGAACTATGGAGACCCTGTTAACTTACATTTTCCAAAACATCCTCTCTTTGACAGCCTTGCTCAGGTCTTACAAACTGAGAGTCATGTCTTCCTTGATTGCGTCAACCTATCTCTTGTTGGGTCCTCCTCTCTTCCTTCTGCCTTCAACTTTTCCTGGCATGATTGTCTCTTCTACTGACTCTTGTCTTCTCATACTGTGACCAAGTACTATAACCTCAGTTTAGTCATTGTATCTTCTAGGACAAGATCAGCCTTGATTGGTCTAGAACCCCCCCCCCACCACCACCCTTATTTGTCTTTTTGGCAGTCCATGGTAGCAGCAAAACTCTCATCCAATAGCACATTTTAAATAAATCAGCTTTCTTCCTGTCTGTTTTCTTCATTATCCAGCTTTCACACTCATATGTAGTCATGAAAAAAACTGAACAATTTCAATTTCTTCATTGTCAACCTTGAAGTTGTGTAATTTCCCTGCAGTCATTACTTTTGTTTCTTGATGTTCAACTGCAATCCTGCTTTGGCACTTTCTGCTTTAACCTTCACCAGCAGTTTAAAGTCTTTGGAAATTTCTGACAGTAATGTGGTGTTATCTGCATATCGCAAAATGTTAATGTTCCTTCCACCAATTTTCACTATGTCTTCATCTAAATCTAATCCAACACTCTTTATAATGTGTTCTGCTTAGACATTGAAGAGATAGGGAGATTCCATCTACTCCTGGTTATTTGTTTCTCCCAATTGCTCACAGTGTAGCTTTCACGTCACTTTCTAGAAGTATAGGTTCTTCTTCAAAAGATTGTTCTGTCATCCTTTTTTGTCTTTTGTATAGTTCCTCAGTATATCAGTATATTACCATTGTTTTAAAATTTTGTCCTGTTTAGTTAATTTATTTCCATGTTGATCTTCTAGCATACTTAAGTAAATTTTCCTTTGACCTCTTGGATGCTGTGGAATGCATCTCTTGTTACTCTTTTTGCTTTGTTTCTTTACATTGGTTATAATAATTGTTCTCTTTGTTTCTGTGTGCAAGTCACTGGAATTAGATTCTTTTTTGTCATGTTTTACTTTTGCTTCAAAGAGCCTCTTGTGGCGCAGAGAGGTAAGGCAGTGACATGCTATCTGAAGCTCTGCCCATGAGGCTGGGAGTTCAATCCCAGCAGCCGGCTCAAGGTTGACTCAGCCTTCCATCCTTCCGAGATTGGTAAAATGAGTACCCAGCTAGCTGGGGGGTAAACGGTAATGACTGGGGAAGGCACTGGCAAACCACCCTGTATTGTGTCTGCCATGGAAATGCTAGAGGGTGTCACCCCAAAGGTCAGACATGACCCAGTGCTTGCACAGGGGATACCTTTACCTTTTTACATTTGCTTCTCATCTATCTGTAAAAATTGTAATAGTTTCATTAGTCATTCATCAAGGATTTGCATTCTTTTGGTCTAAGGGGATAGACTTTGTGCAAACATATGTACTTGATAATATCTCTGGTTTCAACCCATATATCTTTTATTTCATTTTCACTTGAACATAGTAATGGAAATCTGTTCTTTACATGGTTTTTAAATGCCCCATGATTGTGGCTTAGAGTTTAGTCTGTCACTATAAATGCTTTAGTGAGGCTCCCCCTCCCCAGCTTTCCCCCTAATTTTCAGTATTAACAATTCATGGAAGGTATTCATGTTTAAAATTAAAGTCTATGGTAGCATTGTTACTAAAGATTCTAAACAGCAACACAGACAGCAGCATGAGGCAATTTAGCACTGTATAGTCTGAAAAGCAGTAGCATGAATCAAATAATATTTAAATTAGGATGGAGTAAGAAGCAAGCCCAAATGCTTCAGAAAACACAACACGGCTCTATAATCAAGAAGAAAACTAAGGAAGGCATAAAAATCACTCTAACTGGCACTATAATAACCTGCAGCACACTCATTTGGCAGTAATCAAATGTTACTATGTGGCATCGGCTAATATCTTATTCAGAGTCCTACCAGACATTGCAAAACCTCACACATCCTAGTGACTACAGGTAGCAGTCAGTCGAGCAAGGCCACAGCCTCCCTCTAAGGAACATTGCTTTCCTTACAACCATATCAAGAAAATGCTGCATTGTCATGTAAATGTGAGACAACTGATTCAGACTAAAATAATTAAATAAAACAAAAGAAAATCATAATCTGTGGTTTCTATTGTTATTATTAAAGACTTTGCATAGGTAATTTGGGGTTTTTTTCCCCATACAAATTGAGAATTTCCAAGCACCAAATATCTGTAATTATTGTAATTAATAACCAATGAAAAGTCTAGTTTTTGAATTGTCTTTTAGGGCAGCCCTCCAAAAACCATATCACAATTGTTTAGCATAGAAGTTATTTTATTTATTTATTTATTTATTTATTTATTTATTTATTTATTTATTTATTTATTTATCTATCTATTTATCATACTTCTATACCGCCCTCCCCGGGGGCTCAGGGTGGTTTACATTATAACAGAGAACCATGTCAAGTATTTTGATAGTAGAAGATAGAAGGGCCTGTAAGACAGAGCTCTTCCACCAGGCATTTGGTTGAGGCCGGGGGTGGGGGTGGGGTTGACTGGAGTTTCGATCAGGGGGCCCACCCTAGATGAGCATCCTTGTAATATAATAATAACTTGTGCTGATTTTGTTTGGCTGGATTTGGGGTAGACTGTTTCCACCAACTTGTGGGTTACTATATGTATTGTTACTGTTTTAATGTGTTTTTTTTAGTATTTGTTTATGGTTTTAAGTGTTAGTCATCTCAAGGTGACAAAAATCATGAGAGGTGGGACATAAATCCAAGAATAAATAAATAAATAAATAAATAAATAAATAAATAAATAAATAAATAAATAAACAAACAAACAAACAAACAAACAAACAAACAAACAAACAAACACATAAATACATAAATAAATGCAGGTATCACCCTGTATCTTAAGACTATCTGGGCACGGGGGGGGGTCATGTATCATGAGTGTGAGGATCTCACTTCTGCGAAAAACATGGAAGTGGCAGTGGTAGCCTGAGGAATTGCTGTCACTACTGGGTTTCCCTGGAAGTGATGTCATCATGCTTGAGACACCAGTTAGATTTTAAATCAAGAGTTGGCAAACTGTATCTTTCTTTTTAAAAATATTTGATTCTTCATTATTCCATGCCATTTCATACATCTGAGGAAATGTGATAGAAAACAGAAGTGCATGTCCTTGTGCTTCCTGTCCCTCTTCAAATCCTTTAATACCCAAAGCAATTTTCTATTAATACTGCAATAGAACTGACCAAAACGCATTCCCTTCTTCTTCTAGACTATAATTAAAAACACCAAGCATTTGGACTTTTCTTGCATTTCAGTCTACAAGTAAACTCATAAGACATCTTCTTTTATGTAAGCATTATTTAAGAAGAAATGGCACACTTGCAGAGATGCTGGAGATTGATCAAATTATTTTTGGCATTTCAAGCAAGAGGAAATGTGTCTCTTTATTGCATCATTCCCCTCCTGTTCTCATACTTCTTATTCACCTCGGGGGTGATTCTAGGTAACAAAATAGAACCAATTTCAGCATCAGCAGGGACTATATCTGCTATAACTCTCATTTTTTGTAGCCACAGAAGAAAGGCTTCAGCTACTGGCTGATGTATTTTTACAAAATATGTGGTTGGCCTTGGCACTCAGTCTTACTAAAATGAGGTTTCAGATGAAGATAATTAATTGTCTTTCATTCATGCCTCTCTTCAGAGAGAAAATATATCTTGCCATCTGGTCCCAGATAAGAGATGTTCTTCAGCTAATTCATTGGAGAATTACCCCATAATACATTCTTATATATTCAATTATAACCAAATTCACATATTGAAAATGTTGCAGGCCTTGAATCAAATGTTTTCAACAGACTCCTTTGATCCATTGTTTGGAAAATGTCACCTGTTTGTTTACAAGGGCATAGTTTTTGAGAGGGGAAACAAGTTCATCCCTGAATCAGTAGGATATTGATTATATGGATTTAGGCATATCCAGAAAAGTCTAACAGTAAGCAGAGTTATATCCTTCTAAGCTCATTGACTTCAATGGATATGAAAGGGCATAATTCTGTTTAGGATTACACTATAAATTAAGGAATATTACGCATTCACAGCTGCTTTCACTTTTTTTTAATCCACATGATATATAATGGCATCTTAAAACTAAGGCCTTTAAGGAGCTCACTATTCTTGTGTAACTTGTTCTTGATCTTCTGGACCAAGTTTTTCATTCCTCATCTTTCCAGTCTATAATCATTTACATAGAGATGCAAACACTGCATATATCATACCACATAAAAACCTTACCATCTTTCCAATGACACACCGAGGCTCTGATTGGCTCTCAGTGGGGGACATCCCCCAATAGGATAATGGTAGTCTGCCACTAAGGGCCAATAAGAGGCACTTCTCCAATGCCACTGCTGCTACTCTTCTTCTATACCACTTCCTGGCACAGTGTCAGGAGGAAGAAAAGACAGGGCATAAGCCTAGGAGCAGGGGAGGGCTGTCCAGCCAAGCTCTGCTGTGCTCCCTTCCATTCTGGCTGTCAGCAGGGTGGAGAGGGCCATCTGGCCATTCTCCCTGGCCCTGGGCCATACTCCCAACCCTCCTGGCAACAGGGGGAGCTGGGGTGGCATACATCCCAGCTTACTGTCTGTCCCTCCTTGCTCTGCAGGCACAAGAGCAGAGGACAATTGGTGGTAGGGCTCCTGCAGAGTGTGGCGACCCAGCCAGTGAGCTTGGTCACTCTGCAGGGTCTCTTCTACCCTCCTATCCTTTAATGGCCCATTCAGAAAATGGGCTCTGCTACTACAATATAATAAACATATTTAATCTAATATAATGAAATGTGTTGCATACTTCTGACAACAAGCTGAGGGTTCCAAAGCCTCCTGTTGGTAGAATCCCCCCCCCCCACAATGCCAATTACTGTTTGTGCTAAGGATTCCACACCCCACCTCTTCCCTTCAGGCCTACCATGCAGGGAGCCTCTAAGAGCCCCTGACTGAGGTAAGGGACATGTTTCTGAGAACAACACAGGGGAGTCCGTGGCCATGCATGGGCATTTGTTTTGAGGGGGGGGGAAACTTTCCCCTTCTCCTGAACTGTTGGTTGACATGGAGGCCACAGAAGTCCTTTCTCACAATATGGCTGTGGCCAGACTTGGTGCTGGAGTGAAGATACAGCCAAGCCATGCATGTCTCTTTTCCACATATCTCTGAATATTTGAGGCCTACCGTGTAAAGTTGTTGTGGAGATGAAACACATGAGGCGTAATACACAGGGTTGTTGTGCAGATGCAACTGTTCCAGGAGTTCTTTTGTCTCCTGTTTCATGTGCACAACAACCATATGCAGTAGGCTTCAATTGTTTCATTTCCACAACAACTTGTGTGGGAGTCCTCAAATGTTTCTTCTGCACAACAATCCTGTCTACCCTCTAAAGCAGCCATTTCTGCCTGGGGAGCTAATCTTTATACTCTGAAGATGAACTGTAATTCAATCCAGGAGCTGTCCATGCCCCACCTGGAGGTTATCTACCCCTGGGTTGGAAATATTCCTGGAGGTTTGGAGGTAGGGCTTCATAATGGTACAGTGCCTCAGAGTCTACCATCCAAATCAGCTATTTTTACCTGGGAGCTGATCTTTAAAATCTGGAATGGGGCTGTAATTTCAGGAGCTCTTCAGGCCCCACCTGGAGGTTGGCTACCCTGGGTTGAAAATATTCCTTGAGGTTTGGAGGAGGGCCTTAAAATGGTACAATCCCTCAGTGCCACCCTCCAATTTGCCAGCAGAGCTGATCATTATAGTCTAGAGATGAACAACGATAGTAGAGATAATGATTGAGGCTTGCAGGCTGAGGTTTGGGATGGAGTGGTGCAGGTGTATCTCACATGGGCTGTGGACTCTGGCAAGCCCTTACCAGGAACAGTTTGTATTTTGGGGCACAAACAGACAGACAGACCAGTATGGTTCCTGTGAGTCTTGAAAGAGCAGGAAGATTTCAGTAATGAATATTTAGAGCCTGAAATTGTAAATGGTAAATAAGTAACTAGCTGGAAAGACATAGGAGCTGAAGTGACTTTACTCAAGCCTCTACTGGTAAATAAAAATCAGTATTTGCCAGGAAGGTCTTACACAATTAAAGATATTAGTGATCCAGAATTTCAAGTGGAGTTAGCTTTACAGGAAAGTAGACAGTGTGACTTCGGGGGAACTAGGTGTTCCACTTTTATTAAGCAACAATTTGGTCTTGCAGACAACAGATATTGCAGTTGTCAGCAGTAGGCCTCAGGCTTCATAATGTCAGACATCATGAACCAAGCAAGGGACTACCCAAAGGATGTCTGTGGCTCTGTGCATTTCTTTTGAAGGGGCACATGTGAGGGAACAGATCTTTCCCTTCAGCCTAACTGCCTGTCGATGAGCTGTAATTCCAGGGGATCCTCAGATCCCACCTGGAGGTTGGCAGTCCCTGGTCTGGAAATATTCCTTGAGGTTTGGAAGCAAGGCCTCAGAAATGTATAATTCGCTCTGCAGCCACCATATAGCACCATTAGGACAATAAGCAATAAGAACATAAGAGGAATCCTACTGTATCAGCTCAATGATCCATCTTGGCTGATGTCCTGTGTCTTAATATAGCCAGTCCTGATGCCACATAAACAAGGGTGCAGAGAGCAAAGTCTTTCCAAATTCTTGTACTTCCCCAGCAACTATATAGCGAGATATATTATTTTTGAATATGGGTGGTCCACTTAGCCATTAACATATTTAAAAGTGTATCTAATGCATAACACACACTCCTTCAAATAATCTAGGACAAAACAACAATGGAGAAAATGAATTTACATGCATCACCATTCCGTTCCAGGCCCTGATGGAGCAAGCACAATTCTGCAGGGCCTGCAAGACTCTTCTCTGCCAGGCTTTTTTGTTGAGGTCAGCGAAATGATTACTGTCTGTGGGGACCTTCCCTATTATTAAGAAGCCCCAGACCATACATTAGCTCCCGAAGAACTGAATGCACTTGTAACTGGAACTGTTGGTTGCAAGTATTCTTGTTCCACCTGTTTTTAATGTTTAATTTAATTTTAACTCATATGTTTTTGAAAAATTGATGTATACTACCCAAAGTCAGCTCACTGGGAAGGAAGTATAAAAATTAAATAAATAAACAATGCAGGATGGACGACCTAGACCAGAGCGGTATTTCACATCATAGTTCTTGGCAGGATACAGGATACAGTCACAGAAGGAATTGAAACCTCTGGTAAGGCTTGCTAAAGAGTGGATGATATCATTATCACATTCTGAAACATGTAGGTCTGCTGGGCCTGATCTATCAGTCTAGCCTTCCTTTCTTCACATCTACATATTGTGTCCCTGCTGGTGTCCAGTCCACTTGACTATCCCCCTAAGTATCTTGAGGCTTCTGATGCTCATTCATTCTCTAGTCCATTGGTCTCCTTTGCCTGCCCTTAATATCTTTTGGTTGTGTCTGATGGCTCTACTGGAACAGTAGTGCATTTCCCCCCTATTTTATACTGAATAGCTTTGTTTGCGTATAGCCAAAGCTGATCATAGATTTAAAAAAAATTAGCTGCTGTGCTTTATCAGAACTACTTAAAGGATATAGATGGCCAATTCATAACTACCATTTATCTTAATTTCAACTCAAATTAAGAAACTAAGCAGCTATGGAAATCTCAATAGAAAAATATTTATTCTCTATCATGGGACTGTCATAATTAATTTTCATTTACATATTTTCCTGTTGGTGGTTAATATGTGATTAACGAAAATCTGGACATTGACTGCAACACACTTTCTGGCAAAGTCAGTGACTAAATGCTCATTTATGTTCAGGGGTTTGGATTACATCCATTCATAATGAAGGTAATTTTCTGGATGGGTTACTGTTTCAAGAAGTTCCTACAACTATGGATCAGAGTTCACTTCTCAGAACTTTTGTGCTGATTCAGAACATAAATCTGAATGTTTTCCCTCCATTTTTATGAGTTTTTATGGCCATGAATGATGTTGTGAAGAATTTATGATGGTAAAATCTTCACTAACTATGGGGTTATTGCCTTTTCCAAAGGAATAAATCCATGCTACCTAAAAGCAGAGGTATAAAGTTCTCTTTGCTATAGGATTCACAACTGACAGACAGATTCCCAGGGTCTTTCTAACTGCTGGATGTTTCCAGAGCTGTAAAAGACATAAATGGAAAATAGGATGAAGATTAATAGAGCTCTTGTGGTAGACAGGCGAAATGTGCACTTGGATATAAGCTAATCTTGAAGCTAACTTCCTCATCTTAAAGGCACATAGGAAAAAGGAGCATCATAGCAGAAATTAAACTATTTAAACTATCACTAACTGCATCAGATTATCTCAGTTCCATTAAATGCTATGAAATCCACAGTATTTAATATGATAATTAAATACTATGGTATCAATAGGAGACCACAAAAGAGTGACGTAATTTGGTCCTTAAATTCTTGTTACATGATATTGTCATATACTATTATTTAAATACTAGAGGCAAAACCTGTTGCACCTAGGAAAACAACGTGCGCGAGGATGCACACCTGCACTGTGGCCTTCCTGGAGCTGGCTACATGGCAAAAGCTTCTGCTCACCCCTGGAATCTTGAGGCCCCACCTCCAAACCTCAAGGAACATTCCTGATGCAGGGTCACCAACCTCCAGGTGTGGCCTAGAAATCACCTGACATTGGCAGGCTAAACAGTTCAGCTCCCCAATGGAAAATGGCTGTTTTGGAGGGGGGACTCTTCAATGACAACTCATATCCAGATTCCTGGAGATGAAACAGCTGCTCTGGAGGAATTGTATCTGAGGAAGAGTGCTTGCACACAAAAACTCATACCTTGAATGAAAATTTGTTGCTCTTAAAGGTGCCACTGGACTATAAATTTGGCCAGTAAGGTAATAAAGTTTTCATGCAATCATCTGTGAAATTGGGGATAATTTCTTTTCTTCCCCCTGTATAATTTATTATTTACTGACCATTTATTTACTAGAGATTTATATTCTGCCCTGCCTAAATAGCCTTGACTAGCCTGATCTCATCAGAACTTGGGAGCTAAGCAGGGTTGGCTATGGACAGTACTTGGATGAGAGATCACAAATCAGGACTGGAGTTACCATGCAGAGAAAGATGATGGCAAACCACCTCTGCACATGCCTAGGTGGTGGGGCTGCTTTCCCAGCTTCAATAATTATTTTAGCTCCTTAAGTTCCTGCCACTACATCCTTTCTGCAGGGTTAAGCCAGGGAAGAGGGAGAAGTTCTTTCTGGGCTCCTCTGGGACAGGAATAAAGCCTTCTCAAGTGTCCAGGAGGCCTGGTAGACTCTCAACTGCTGACTGCTCCTTCTCAGCTTCCAGCCAGATGTCTTATCTATTTCAGCTGGAGCCTTTTGTCCATCTTTCCCTTTTTACTCTGTAGGGTTCTCAGCATTCTGTTGGAAGCGAAACATTTCCCACTGCAAGAATAGAACGGAATAGTGTCTCATCTATTCAGGTTCCCCAAGGCGTGACAGCACAAATGAAATAACTTGTCTTTTGTAGTTTTATTAAACAAATGAAAGCACAGTTATAAGGCAAATAACGATGAACAAGTAAGCATGCAGCAACAGAAATTAACACCTCATGGTTCAATTTGAAGTCTTAACTTCAGTTACACCCCAGGTGCTGGTTACTTACCTGCCCCCTGTTTTCTGTTTCCAGTCCAAAGTGTGTGTCCCTTTACCTTAAGCTATCCTTTTAGTTCCTCTTGGTCAATTGTTAGAGGAAATGGCCTGTCATGAATAGTGATAGGGAATTAATATTTAAAGTGACAGGAGCAAAAGGCCGATAGCAACAAGATTCTACACCTGTGTATGTCAGGGTCGAACTGTAAGAACTGCAGCAGATTGATATTGAATGCAAATATATTTTTATTTAAAAGGAAATCCTAAACAATTTAAACTAGCACTTCTCAAATAATTTAATATACACAGACACTATCATTCAGGGAGAAATAAGATTATAGTATCCAAGATAGAAGAATTAATTTGGGGCCAAGAAAGGCATACAACCTGTCCAACAGAGAGATGGTCCTTTAAGAACAAAGGGCAGATGCTTAGTCCAGCTTAATATCTGGGTGGTTGATCTGGGATCAAGACAAACATATACTTTTGTATTTGGTGCAGGGATAGATATACTGTCTGAAATTCCCACAGCCAGCCCACAGACAGGCCTGTGGGGTGGTATTGAGTGATGTAGATAAATGGTGTACCTGATAGGTGTGTTGATGTAACTGAACCGGGTGAAATATGACTCACAGTCTGGTGAGGCATGTCTCAAAGATGGACAGTACCTAGTCTGAATGGAGGTTGATGAGATTAGCTCTCACCTTTGTCTATTCAATGGCTCAGATGGGCTAATAGGAAGTACTAGAAAGAAATTGCACTGAACGAATAGATTTTATTTATTTATTTATTTATTTATACCGCCCTTCCCTACGGCTCTGGGCGGCTTACATAAAACATTTTTGAACATTCACATAGAACATTTTAAAATCAAATGTAACAGTATAACAATAACAACAACATATCAACTGGAACAATTAGAACGGCACTTCAACAATAACTTGACAATCCCTCAGTAGGTTCGATCCCTCAGTCTGGGGGGCACCTGTAGGTGTTGTGGCTCAGTTGGCCCCACCAAATGCCTGGTGGAAGAGCTCCTTTTTGCAGGCCCTGCGGAATTGTGGAAGTTCCGGCAGGGCCCTGATCTCTTCAGGGAGCTCATTCCACCAGGTTGGGGCCAGGACTGAGAAGGCTCTGGCCCTTGTTGAGGCCCGACGTGCCTCTTTAGGGCCAGGGATCTGTAGCCAGTTGGAGGTGGAGGAGCATAGAGCTCTTATGGGGGTATAGGCAGGGAGGCGGTCTCTCAGATGTCTTTGGGTAAGGAGACAGGACATGAAGTGAACAAAAGAAAGTCTGGTTCATTCTGGGGGAGCCACTCCCTTCCTTGGACAGTCTGGTAGTTCTGGATGGGAGGGGCAATGGTCCTATTATGCTCCCTATAACTGCCAATTTAGCTTAAGTCTATACAACTAGCCTAGAGGAAATGGAGAAGGGATTTTTTCTTTCTTGTTTTAGCAACTCCAGACAAGATGGAGATTCTAGTCCAAGAACTGAATGAAATGACTTTCCATATTAAGCAACTGTCAGTCTAACTCTGATCTCTGTGTATACCAGTCTGCATAGTGCCAGATACATGTCAGGTATATGGTGCCTTCTCGAAGACTGCCTTCTATTATGGGGGCTCTTGCCAGGCTAACCCAATCTGCATGTGGGGTTTCACCCAATCATGAACTGTTACCAGGCAAGCCTGCACTCCCCTTCCATAAATAATTCGGTCTGGCAATTAACAGCAACCAGGTGGCCCAGGGTCTTCTTTATGCGCCAAGGTAACACCAATAACATACAGATGAGAGTACATTTCTCCCACCTCCCCAAGTCCAAAAATTGCTTAATGTAACCAGCAGAGGAAAAGATTAACAGACCAACATTTAAACAGGTGATTAATTGGGGCACCCTTAATGCAGGATCTTCATACCCACCCACAGCTCTCAACACCTGGGCAGGAGGAAATAGCTTGACAAAAGAGAGACAGCTTGATCATCATGCCTAGGGATTCCAATCACACCCCCTGCCCCGCAAGTTTCTATGTCATCCAAAGCTATCATTCTCAATCCCTGATTCCCTATGCCTAAACCTTTGTTTCAAAGAGACCTTTATCCCAAGGCATGATTTTGATTGGCCTTCTTTATTTATTCAATTAATTTATTGACTTCCACTCCCGGGCTTCCTTCGGAGACCTTCTCTCAGGGTTGTGATTCAGCCTTCCCCAGGATTGTTATTCAAAGTGATTGAGTTTCCTCTTTGGGTAAAATATCTAAAGAATTTCAAGAAGACTAACATCATTTCTGAGGAGGATTTCCACATATTGGACAGTAAATGGCTAATATGCTAGCCCTGTCCGAGAACTTTGATTGATGGGGAGTCAAATGGAATTCTACAGTTGAGGCTGGCAGTTAATACTGACAGTTGAAAGTGGCAGGTAGAACAGTGAAGTTCAGTTAAGGAGAGTCAAGGATAGACGGAGGATCCTGGACTAAGGAGATGGGATGTACACCTTCCCTAAGAGGAACAGCTCCTAATGAATCTCTGAAAGCAACTTACATTTCTTGGTCCAAAAGGAGTCCTAACCGTATGAGTTCTCATGTAACTAGCCATGGCAGAATTCTAATGTTGATCTCAACCCTTTGCTTTAATAGCAGTTTTTAATTATTAGTGGAAACAACCCTGCCTGATGGCTGTAATAGCTCACCCCCCCTCCCCCACAGACACACATATGCACAAACCTATACGAACATGGCTTTGTTGCATTGATAACAAAGCTTGTATATTTTTTTAAAACCATTTTTAGTGCTCTGGTGTCTTTGTTTAGTTAAAAACACACTAAATTCATCCAGGATGCATTGAAAATCCCAGCCTTCAATCTGGCTTTTGAAGCTGAAATGATATCTTGCGTTGATTTAATTATGGAAGAAAGAATGAATGCACAGTTTGATTGACAGAAGCAGTTTTGAACAGAAATCTATAGCCTATTATTTGGTGGTGACAGTATACTATTATGCACTGTTCCTTCTTGTTATTTCTTTATGAACTATTTTAAATCTCAGCTCTGTTAGAAAAGACCATTCTGTTGAAAGATTATATTTCTTGAAATATTTTGATTTGGTGTCATGCTATTTCAATTCACTATCATATCTAACTGTATAGATATTTGTCTGCAATATATGAGCAATATTTTCAATTATGGATCTTATCACAGTGGATATTTAAATAGCAGAATATCTGTAATCATCATACAGACTGTAATGTTTTGCTTTTTTTGAAGACTACTTATATGTAAAACCGGCAACCCCCCCCCCTGTAGTGTTCAGAGGTGTCATCCTTATCCATTGTTGTTCCTCTATATATTTATGAAACAGCCTAGGGGGTGGGACGTGTCTGGCTGTCCAAGTTGGAATAGGGCCAATCAGAGTGCAGCCAGCTTTGCCCTGATTGACCCTGCCCCTGCAGCTCCCACCCTCCATCCCTGGACTTTAGCCTCTTTGCTCTCAGATGCCTCAGTGCCTGGAGCCAGCAGCAGATAAAGGGAGAGGTCCTGGGCAAAGGGTCGTGGTGGAGGGCCTCCTAACAAGGGCCTCTTGGCCTGCTAGGCTGGGCCTGCTGATGAGGGCCTCCCAGCCTGCTGACTGCTCATTAAGGACTGCTAAGGAGCTCACTAGCTGCCTGCTAGGGAGCTCTAGTCCTGCTAATGAGCTGCCCAGCTCCCATCCGCTCCACTTGATCTGGCTGCGAGCTGCCACCCAAAGCCACCTTAAGCTGCCTGCCCTAAGGAGGGGACCCTTTCAAGGCCCGCTCTTAGGAACAGGCTTTGAAGCTAGTCTGTTATATTGTCTCATTGCCTTACTTGGCATTTCTGAATTATTTTCACTGCCACCAAAGGCTATGCCTTAGAATTCTTACTTGGACCCAAAAAATACATTGGATTAGCTATATTTGCTAGAATGACAGAATGGTCAGCACTTGGGGGTGGCTCTGAAGTGAAAGAGGATTCTTTAAATAAAATGGCTGTTCTCCTAAACATAAACACAGTTTATTTGGAAGTACAACAGCATAATGGTCCATAAGATTAATAGCTTCAGACAGGGAAAATTCTGCTTTCTTAAAATAGCCACTTTTCTCACCTGCCAATTAGGCTTGTAATGTCTACAAAGCTTAATTTCTTGTTACTTAGGCTAATAAATTCCACACTCATATTTCTCTTATAGCAGCTCACTCTATACACACTTAACTCTCTTCTTCCCTTTTCTGAATGAATTCTTTCCTCAAGCTAGTCTACCACATCTAATAGAGCTATCATTGAATTATGACACATTTCAATCACCCATCCAGCCTTCCTCTTTCTTACTCGAGAGGCCTACATTTTAACCCATGGCAAAATATATTTAAATCCCACAATAAATCACTGAAATAAAACATGCATACAATATTTACATAGAGAAACATCACATTGGCAAATGGCTTTAATGTGCATTTCCATGGAAAATCCTTCAAATCCTGTAACTAGATAGAAATTCATGAATATATGTGGAAATATGTACATAAGCATATTATCTTCAGAGTTTCATTGAATTGAAAATTAACTTTTTTGCAGACACTTGCCATATCAGTGTCATTCAAAATGGGTAACATCATTATCATCATGCCATGGCTCTGAATTTATGGAAAAATGTTAAAATGAGATTAGTAGATTCAGGGTTGTTCCTTCCAACAATTTAAGCCATATGTTAAAGATGTTTATTCTCACATCAGTGTGCCATTAAGAACTTTGAAAATAGGTTAAACATCCATGTAGTATGACCATATGGATAGCAGTAAGAAAAAAATGCATGCAAAAATATATAGTATTTATTCTTTAGGATGTTTTGGGCTGATCCTGCATTGAACAGGGGGGTTGGACTAGATGGCCTGTATGGCCCCTTCCAACTCTATGATTCTAGCTGAGCAGAAAAATGATGATTCTTGTCTGCAGTGAATGTGGAAGAATATATATATATATATATATATATATATATATATATATATATATATATAGACAGATCCTCTGGTCTAGAACCACTTACCAATAATAACTGAGCTACTGGTTCTTGCACTTTTCAAATGTTTGCCTCTTTCCCTCTTGGATGAACATTTTTTCCATAAAAATGGCATTTATTTTTATTATCTACTTATTTTGAAGTAAATGATGTACCTGGTTAGTATTTCCACTCAATATTAATACATTAAGGTGAGATGTGAAATGCCAGTTATATTGTTTTCTATTGAGGTTTAACATGTTCTATTGGCTGGTATATTGTGCTATTCTTCTTCTTTGGCCAACTACATAACTAGCCTTGGTAAAGGCATTATACCTCAAAGAAACTAAACAAGTTAGCATTTGGGGCAGGAGACTCAGACTTGGAGCTGTTCTCTATCTCCCCCCACCACTCTTCTTACATAGACATTCTCCCCTACCTTTTTCTTGTAGAGGAAAAGTGTAACTGTGTTTGGGATCACACTGCCAGGTTACTATTACTCTGATTACCATAGTACTGTTAGACATATAGTTTGCAAAACAAATTCTGATTATCATTTGGTGTTAACTGTGTTACGTGAAATAATGAGACAGATGCAACATAGTTATTTACAAAGCTGAAAGGAGAGAATTTTAGTGAAAGAGGCAGGGCAGGAAAAGAAGGATTCTGAGACCCTGCAAGGTGCTCCCACTTAGCAAACTAGAGTAAACCCTGCCCCTTTCTGCTTTAAACAACATTAAATGTTTCCCAACCAAATTTTCAAGATTGAAGACTAAAAATAACTATGGGTTCTAGGTCAAATCAATCCTGAATTCTTCCTAGGAGCTAAAATGACTAAACTGAGGCTATTGTCCTTTGATTATGTTATTAGAAGGCAAAATCCACTAGAAAAAACAAAAATGTTAGGAAAAGTTGAAGGTAGCAGGAAAAGATAAATACCCAACATAAGACAGGGTATCTCACTCAAGGAAGACATGGCCCTCTGTTTGCAAGTTCTGACTAAAGCTGTCAGTGATGGAATGTTTTGGAGGTCATTAAGTCACTAAATGGGTCACTAAAAGTTGGAAGCAATTTTATGGCACTTATCATGCACATACAACATGCAATAAGATGTTGACTTGAGACAGCTTTCCCACTTAGTCACACCCAGTCCTCCTAGAATCACAGAATCATATGATTGAAAGGGGCCATACAGGCCATCTAGTCGAACCCCCTGCTCTATGCAGGATCAGTTGAATGTATCCATGATAACTGTCCAACCACTGCTTGACGTCTGCTAGTGTGGGAGCTGTCACCCTCTGCTTAAACAGCCTATTCCACTGCTGAACTACTCTGTAAAAAAAAATCCTAACATCTAGCTGGTGCCATTCTACCATGGGTTTCTTGCCAACAGGAACCACTTCCTGATCTCTTCCAAGTGACAGCCTTTCAGATATTTAAAGAGAACAATCATGTCCCCTCTCAGCCTTCTCTTCTCCAAGCTGAACATTCCCAAGTCATTAAGGTTTTCCTCATAGGGCTTGATCTGAAGGTCCCAGATCATCCTTGTCACTCTCCCCTGCACCCTCTTAATGTTGCTCATGTCCTTTCTGAAAAGCATACAGTACTTTTTCTGGACTGTTGAGAAGCAGTATTCATTCTGAGCAAGTAGAGCTACCAGGTCATAGATCTGAGAACATGGAGTCACATGGTGCCATCTGAACTACCTGGACTGCCCTAACATAATGCAAACTCTCATCCTCTCTGTGTTGTTACCATCTGTGTACCTTTTTGGACTTATAACTAAATTCAAACTACCACAATTTATCACTTTCTGAACAATTAAGAATGGTTTTAGACTGGATCTAGATATTGTAATCATGCATACCCTAGATTTACTCATCCACCCAGGAAAATCCAGATAAATGAATTAGTGTGAGTGTATGTATTTAAGAAGATAAATTTGCAGGATAAGTACTAGCATGGCTGAAATACTTATGCTAAATAATTAATGTTGTTTATTAAATCTTATACATATTCTTTTAATTTGGTTGTCCAAGTTATTCTAATATTTTACAGTAATGGTTTTTAATGTAATAATGTAAGCAAACCAGCATGGGTTTCATATCAAAGACAAGTGTTTCTTTGTAATCAGTCAGGAAAATATTTCACCAGTTAATTATTATTATTTTTTGCTCCCTAATTCATTTGAAACAAATAGTAAGAAGCTGAAAATGGTTTGCAGTAAAATCTCTGTGTATGTTCTGGTTCATGTTGTATGAGAATGGTGCCACTTCAAAGTTTGCTTGAGCACTAGACAGAGGTCCATTCCCAAGGTGCACAAAACAGACTTGGAACATCCATTAATCAACCTTTAGTGACCTGTTCTGTCTCTAAATTAGCTGAATGCTCCTTCCATTGCATTGTACCCAAAGTAAAAAGCAATAAATGGAACACACTTTTACAGGTGTAGGCACAAACTATAACTCTGCTGGGATGGCATGAATCAATAAGCAGATTGGATGGCCCAGAGCCATATGCTAGCTGTTTCTGTTCTGCGATGCTTGTAGATATGTGATCTGCATGATTTTCCATTTACTTGAGGGGAAGGGGTGGACTACTCTATGCTTTTACTTTTGAGCTGTTTGTTACTAAAGCAACAAGAATTGTGGTTAACAATGTTGTTTCAATTTTCAGTTGTTTCAATGGGCTCTGTTCATTGCCCCATCTCCCCCCCATGATAGTCCCAGGGACCACTTCTATTACCAACCCAAATATCTAGCGCTAGCAATCCATGGGTAGTAGTCATCTATAACTGTAGTCCCCCCGGTTAAGCTGCGGATGTACAGGTTCCCCAAAATCCATTTCTATAGTTTCCCAGAATTCTTCTTTGTGCACCATTTCATTCAACCCTTGTTCATGTAAGAGAGGGTTTTTGGCACTTGCGCACGTACAAGCTTTGATTCTCTTCAGTTTGTCAGCATCTCCCCCTCCAGTATTGATGAAACACACATTTATAGTGGTGAAACATTGCAAAAAAGCAGTCACCATATGATTGTATATGAAATTACACCAACAGTCCTTTTGTGCAGTATTTTACTGCCACACCTATGTACTCATTGGGCTCCCCATACCAAACAGTCTTGATACAACTATTTTATCAATATGCGGGTGTTAATTGGTGACACGTAGAATTAGAAAAAATGCTATTGAACTGAAATGAATCAAAGCTGTGGGAATCAATTTATTGACAACATTCTGTACAAAATGTGGAAATAAGAACGGAACAATGAAATGTGTTTCCTAATGCAGTGGTCCCCAACCTTTTTATCACCGGGGACCACTCAACGCTTGACAGTTTTACTGAGGCGCACTGCCCTAACGCTCTCTGACTCTGGTCGCTATGGTAATGTTTAAACATCCCTTCAAAATAAGATACAGACACGCCACAACAATGAACATAAGGAACATTTTATTTTCATGGAAATTTTAACTCATGACAATGATAAATCAATGGAACCCTGAGCTTGTTTCTCTGCAACGAGATAGTCCCATGTGCGCCTGCCGGATCGTGGATGAAGTAAAGGGCCGGGGGGGGGGGGAGAAGGCGTCCTTCACGGCCCACCTCCAGTTAGTTGACGGACCACCTGTGGTCCACGGCCCACAGGTTGGGGATCGCTATCCTAATGGAAACAATGACAGATATTCTGAAATTTCATCTAGAGAGCATTTCAGAAGCATCCTTATTAAACTCCAGCTCCCATTAGCTCCTTAATTATTAGTGATAGGCAAGGTGATTACAGGTACTACATAGGAAGCTTTTCACATGCTGGCAAGGGGTCCTGGGAATTGTAATCCATGGTCATCTGGAGAGCAACAGTTTGGTTAACCCTTTAGTAAATGATGGAAACTACATTTAATTTGGTCCTTGGACAGACTCTTCTAGTCAGAGTACACAATGCTGATGTGGATAGACCGATTCTCTGGTGTCAGGCACCTTCATATTTCCTGATGGTTTGATTCCATCTGCACTTTACGTCCGTAGTGGAAACTTATTAAATGGCATTAGGCCTAAATACAATGTGCTTTGAAAAATAATGAAAAGAAATTGAGATCTTCCCAAAGCATTTCAATATTGCTGTTTTGTGTTAGAAAATAGGGATTCAGCCTCCAGGCAGCGGCTGTCATCAGGTTTCACATGTCACTGTCAAGCTCACAAGCAGTAATCTCCTTTGCATATCTTTAAGAATAAAAACCTCTCTAATTAAACTTTTAAAGCTTCTTATCTTCCAGGCCTGGTTGAAGCGGTAGCGGAATATATCATTCCTAGTAACAATGGGTAGAATTGCAATTCCCTGAATAATACAAATCTACTTGATTGTAACAAATTACATTCATTAGAAAGTAATAGGGTTTTTTCTCCTCTTTTTCTTTGATCAAAGTAGTTGCACTTTAATCCAGTTTAGCAATAGAGTCGCTGGCTCCCAATTAGAGTGGCAATTGGACTGCTGAAGCACTGACACGAAGCCAAGCTCGGTGTCACCTCTTCAGCACTGCAACTGGAAATGCTGTTCATGGTGCCACTGATGGCAGAAGAGCCTAGACAGAGGAAAGGAGAGGGCTTTTTAAATAATGCCTGGATTTTTTGTGCTAGATGAAAAGAGACTAGTCGTCAGAATCCAAACATGTTATTTCTCTTCATCTCCAGATCCTGGCACCCATTCAAGTCCTTAGGGGAATCAAATCCTTAATCTAGAATTTCTAGATGAGCTAGCCAGCCTATGACTTTATAGTGCAGCTCAGTGAGATGACAGGCTTGTCAGTTGGAGGTGATCAGTAGACTCTTTTATTTCTAGAACTGTTTTTGATTGCATTTTCCCCCCTTGTCTTGCCAAGCCCCTCTCCCTCATGGCTGATTTGGCAAGTGATTTAGCCATCCTGGAGAGGAGGGTTTGGAAGACGTTCAGAGATTGTTTCCTGTTAATGGTTTCTTGGATTATACCATTTAAAAAGTGTATGTGTGTTTGTGTGGGGGGGATTCCACCCACCCTATCAAATCAGTCCTGCCACAAATTGCCTTGGCCACTTCAGCTGTATGAAAACCTCTTCTGTCAGCAATTGTTGTCAAATGTTCATCTTCAATTGCTGCTTATCTCCTTCTACTATAACCTAGAGGAGACCATTGCTACTGTCAAGGTCTGTAAAGTTCCTAGAAGCATTTCACTGACCACGGGTGGATGCAGGGTGCTGAACTTGATGGAGATAAATGACTGGCCCATAGTGATGCCAAGTCAAAGTGAACCAAAGGGACAATAAATATAAGGTATGAAAAAGAGTGTTTGAGCACCAAATACCAAGACCACTAAAATACTTTTATCTTCCAAAATTTATAATTCCTGAGCTGTGATTCCACATTTGCTGCAATGCCATGGCAGGCATTCTGTGAATATATCTCTCCCCACTCCAGCCCACTTGGAATTGTCATGTTTACAGTGACTAAAGGAAAAAAGGAACCCAGGCAGCTTGACAAAACAATACTGCACACATTGTTTCCTCACACTATGCATAATTAGCTTCCAAATTCATCCCTGCAAGGCAGGGTGCTGGCAGTAGTTTAGCTGGCTTCCTTTGAAAAGATAAATTAGTGGAGGAGGAATCAACTACAAACTTTTGGCTATAATAGTTAAACAGAACCTTTATGTTCAGAGGCTGAATAGCCTTTTGAAAATCAGCCACCATGAAAATGCAGCAAGGAATACACAGGGGATTTCCACATGCGATAAATATAGTGAAATGTTTACCTAATGTAGGTGTTATATTCCAGCCGCTCTGCATGATGTTACCCACATCCAGCATCTGGCCAGCTAACAGCTCGCAACATCCTCTATTTTAAAGCGTACGTTTGGGAATTGCATAAAGTGAATTCACCAACCTAAAAAGTGAAATCCACCAGCAGACCACCAACAGGAAATGAGCAGTAGGAACGTATGGAGCCTCAAATGTGCTACAGTGATCCCATAAATTGTGGAATTCAAGAAGCACTATGCTGGACATGCAAAGTGTAAGTGAGGGAAAACACTCGTGCATAATAGGCCTCAGAGACACCTTGCAGCCAAATTGGACTGGCACAGTCATGAGAAAGAAGGAGGGCTACTTTTCACACTAGAAAAAGCACTGAAGCTGTGCAATTTGAGGCTGTGAACAGCAGTGAGCTGGCAGGAAAACTGTAATCTCTGGTGACCTTGTTGGCCCCTTGTAAGCCCTCTATTTTCACATCTGCTATATATGCTTAAACGCACTGGGATCAGTCTTGCTAAATACTCCTGGCTCAGTCATTATAGAAAACCCGATTAGGTGTTTCCTCAAAAATACTAGTGAAAGTGAATGAAAGGCAATTAGTTAATCTGAGATGCAATTTATTTTCCACTCTCCCTTTAATTTGTTTCTGGCTGCCTCTTTTGCATATGTTTCACTTCCACATTTTGGTTATCTTTGATCCCAGTTTGCTTTGCTTTTAGATACATTTTATTCCATTTCAGTTGTTTAACCTGCATTTCCATTTGCTGTATTGTTTTCTGATTAATCCTTCTTTCAGTGGAACTAAGAAACATGGCCAGTCTGTCTAAATCTGGTATAAATTATATACCCAGAAGTCAAGCTGCCAGTGCAGAGTACAGACCTGCATGCTAATTTATCCATCACCACTCTTAACAGCAGTGCAGTCTTTTCCAGGAGTGGCATAAAAACTTACAGAGAGATTAATGGAGCAAATATAGTCATAGGTGCTTTGAAGCTATAAATGGCCAGATGCAAGGGAGAAAGGTTCATCCTTTAAACATGGGAGTTAGGGAGTTACTGTACAGTTCCTATGGAGTTAGATGCAGACAGTCATGCAGGGCCGGTGGAATTCCATCCTGAAAGAAGACCCAGTTCTTCTGGCACATTTGGCACATAAAAACAAAATATATTTAGTTTGTTCTCATTATTATTATTATTTAAACTTTTATGATGCCACTCCTAGCCAGCTAGCTTGTGGTGGCTTACAACATAGTTAAAACAAGAAAATTCAGAACAGTAAAAATCTCTTCCCACCCACCTGAACTATCCCTCCAAAAACCTCAAGGGGTATTTATTTTTCATATGGGTACTGCCTGAATGTTCATTTATTTATGTTTATATTTATATGACTGCCTTCCTGACAGGGCAGCTTGGGATAGTTTACAACAGTATATAGTACACATAAAACATTTAAACTATTTTAAACATTAAAAGTTAAAGTATAATTCAATTCCATTACAGCACTGATGTTTATGAACCTTTCTTGCAAATACTGCTCCCAATCTAGGGAAGGCTTTTGTAGAAGGGGGCTGAACTCAATGTTGCTCTGTGGTTTAATAGTCCCAACCAAATGCCTGACAGAAGAGCTCTTTCAGAACTGCATACCCTTCAGAACTGTGCAAGCTCCTGAAGGGCCTGTGGCTCTCCTGGGAGCTCATTCCACCAGGCTGGGGCCAGAACTGAAAAGGCAGAGATCACCAGCCTGTTTGAACTGGCAAAGGGAGAGTGGAAAATAAGTTGCATCTCAGATTAACTAATTGGTTTTGTAACTTGCTGGATAAATGATATATTAATATCATGTGGTAAACTGTATTTCATTTCATGAACAATCTGTATATTAATATTTGATTAAACAGACACGTTCAGCAGGATCTCTTTTCTAATAGCCATTACATCGTTTTTCATTCATTGCATTCTGTGCCAGATGAGAAATATGGGGGAAGTCAGCAGGTACGTTTTTAGCAATGGCATCACATGACTCCTACCATGCATGTGACATGCCAGCCTGGCCCTGCAAAGGCCATTGCCTGTTGCACTTAGTGGTTGAGACAAAGACTAAAGTACAATGAAAGTGCAGGCCTGAATGGTCTGTTGCTGCTGGATGAACACAAGGACTGCCTCTCACCCTTCAAATCATCATGTATAAGATGCAATAGGACCAGGAAGGTCTTCGGTATATTACAGGATTCAGAACTGGCGAATCACTGTCCTGCCACAGAAGCTTGCTGGATGATCTTGCACCTGCCACATTCTTTCAGTCTGGCCCACCTCACACTGTGGTTATGAGGAGACAGTGGAAGAAGGGAGGATAATATATAAGCTGCATTGAGTTCCCATTATAGAGAAAAGCAGAATATAAATAAAAACAATACTCAAATCAGAAATGTAGTACCTCTAGGAATGAAATATTTCTCTTCTTTAAATTGTTCAGGGTTCCCCTGCCCCATGTTCTGTTTTGCCAGTCCTATGGTTAAACTTGGATAGCTTCTATAGTTAATTTCAAGATAGGTACAGACAGTTTACCAGAGGTCTTCTGCCCCCTTATATTTTACATACAAATGTCGATGCCGCTGAAACATGTATAACTCTGTGGGGTGAATGTGACCATGGTACCTTCACAGGGCAGTCTCTATGGAATCACAATCACCCAAGTTCCCTCCTCTCCCCATAATCATCCTCTCGGGCCCCTACCTCCAAATATCCAGGAATTTCCCTAGGTGTATATGGCAATCCTAGAAATAGCACTATCATCCCACAGCCTCTTTCTAAAGCCTCATCTCTGCCTTGTATACACCCCCCCCCCAGTCATCTTGTGCTGCTCTTCTCAGTTACAAATCCATGTTGCTGTTCTGCTTGAACAGCATTCAGTTATGTAATTGCCCAGTCACTGAAAGTAGCCTTGCACACTATGGCAGACAATCTACATCAAGAGATTGTCTAGACACCTCAACAGTATCCAAATCCAGCAGACTTCTGTTATTTGACAAGAACTGCTTTTGTACTAACTGCTTGTCAATGGGTGCTTGAGTTGTATGGGAATAGGATATATTTAAACTCATCTCATCCTAAATCTTTTGAGACTTCCTGTTTTATAGTCTTCAGGGGCTTAGAGTCTTGCTGTACAAGACAAATCCAGTCCATCTCTTTCTTGCCTCCCATGCACAATCGCTTCTAGGCTGGCTAACATTCTTAGCCTTCATTCTTTGCATCTGACAAGTCATTTTAAATGCTAGCCTGACTCATTTTCTCTCTGCAGTGTCCTCAAAACTTGAAATGCAGCCCAAATCAATAAAATGTCAAATGTACTGCAAGTATCTAGATCCCATCATCCATTAGTCATCACAACTAGCAAATGCTATTGTGCTGCCTTGCCAAATTATTAAATATTGTTTTTCATGCCACTTCAGGCCCATGTTATAAAACAGAAATTCAGCTGCAATGGTCCATTCTTGTCTACCTTGGGGGAAGAAAAAGATGCTCGCTCCTGCTACTCACTGTAACTGTGAGCACTTGTATACTTGAGAATATACAAAATATTTTTGCTTATTCTTTCCTTCTACTCACCAGCATAACTTGCTGAATGTTGTTAATGCCTGCAATAGCAAACCATAGAAATAATATAGAAAAGTCCTGAGTGTATTTTATGATTCATGCCATGGCTTTAGGCACCTGAGTGTTCTCTTTTTGGGAGTTCCTCACTGGAAACTGTCAGTCCAGATCCAAGGGAGAAAATAAATCATTGTAAGGGATGATTTGGGAAACATGGAATAAGGGATCTACTTCTGAGGACACAACAGTGTTTGAGGAAAATTTGTGTGCATTCTTTGATCCTTTAAGAATACTGATGCAGGGGTTTGCTCGTGTGTGGAAACGGTCCCAAAGAGGAAGTCCCAGTTCCTCAGAAAATTACTGATCTGTTCCTTTATATTGCAAGGATCACCTTACTTTGTCAAGATCCATTGTGAGATCTAACATTTTGGACTTATAAATAGGCAATGGTTCCAGTTTACATCCAGATTCAGGCATGAATATGTCATAGATAAATGAGTGCAACATACTTAAACAAAATAGTTAGAAGTATTGGTGTTCTGCCTGCAAGAAAACAGGAACACTGCAGATGAGGAAGAGTGTCCCTATTTGTATTCGTGAAACAAGATGGAATTGATTCTACAAGGAAATGTCACCAGAAGGGAGACATTTTTGTATGTCTTTCATAGCTACTAGTTCTTAAAAGTCACCCCTACCAACAGCCTTCTCTGTTGTTGAGATTTTTCTTTTTTTAATCACACTGTAAGAATCATAGTAAATAAGGATGTTTACTGAAGCTTAAGTTATTATTACTTTGGGATCTATTTAGAAAATAAGGAAAAATCAAAAGTCAATATTGAGTTCAAGTTCTTTAATAGCCTAAAACAAAAGTTGTTGGAAGAGATTTCTTTTAACCAGTGGGAAACAACAATGATATGCTCTACTTTGGCAAGATGATATCTAAAATACAGTAGTTTCAGTCATCTTAAAAGCTTGGAAATTGTTCAAAACTTCTGGACAGTAAGGTATTTGGCTACTCCTACCTGCTGTTTCTGTCATTTTGAATGACCGTTGGGCACATAAAACAAATTCAGAGAACAATGAGTTTTGAGTAACTGAAACTTACTGAATAGGCTGCTGCAAGTGATGGATGTTGTTTCTTTTCTTCCTCCACCCTACCGCTGAGGATCTCAAGGAGGCTCAGTGGACTCCTCCCTCCACTACCCAATCTTCAACAACAACCGCCCTGTTAGGCCAGACTAGTTGCCATAAAGCACTAGGCCAATAAAAAAGGTAAAGGTATCCCCTGTGCAAGCACCGGGTCATGTCTGACCCTTGGAAGGATGGAAGGCTGAGTCATCCTTGAGCCAGCTGCTGGGATAGAACTCCCAGCCTCATGGGCAGAGCTTTCAGACAGCATGACTGCTGCCTTACCACTCTGCGCCACAAGAGGCTCTTACTGGGCCAGTACAGTGGTGCTAAGGCATCTCAGCCATGCCATTATAGCACTGAAGTGCTATATTGATCTAATGCTATAGTGCTCAACTTAAAAATTAAAAAATAAAAGTCCATGAAAGATTGCACAGCAAAAAGGGCAGGGAGAAAGCATGGTTCTATTGGAAGCACTGCAGACTTTTTAAAAAGCATGCTAGAGCAATTCAGAAGCACAATGAAGAGGTAAAAACAGACTAAAGCAGTTTTCCTCAAGAACAGCTCAACCAAAATTTCACCAACTGAATGCAAATGGCTTGTATGAAAAGGTAACTAAAATTCCTTAGCAGTTGATTGCTAGAATGGTTGTGTATGAAATGGCACAAATCCAAATGAACTACAAAGGTTGTTTGAAAAGGGCTGCAGTGGAAGGAAAGGGAGGAATTATACATGCAATGACTGTTTTCAGTGGCACACTTAGGCTAGGTTGGAATAGACAGTTCCATGCACGATGCTAAGATCTTGTATTGTCAGGCAATCATGTGTGTATCAGGGATTACTCACTAGGTTAGCTTGTATCTTGTTCACATGCAGTGAACATAGGAACCAAAGTTTGACGGGCTGTTGATCTGCAAGCGAACAGTTGAATATGTCTGTTTTCTCACAGCTGCTTCCCCCCCCCCCACACACACACATACTACATTTGGATGTGCCTTGAGCTTTGTTGTAATACCTAGCCCAGGCACGCAGTGCCTGCATTGATAACTAAAATGAAAGTCAGGAGAGGTGCAACCATGGCCTGGTACAATGGAGGCATGGGTCACACACCTGCTCAGCACTGCATCTGATCTGGACCTCAAAGAGCAACACTGAAGCAATCCTGTCGGGGACCCATGCATGGAACCAGGGAGTCAGATCATGGTACCTTCACCAAGTGAACGCATTTATGCCTAAATACTTAGCATCTCTGGTGTGCTTATTTTGAAATACCTGCTACAACAGCAAATAAAGATGCCAAAGATAAAATATAAGATATATGTGTATGAGGGTGGTGTAATGCCTTCACTATGCCCAACATTAAGGCAAGGCTGATTCACTGAAGAACTGTGCCAAATGAAAGCAACAGTGTCTAGAAGATTAAGGAGATTAATAAACACAAAATGAAATTTGGTTACACTCCTGTTCCAATATGCCAGATATATCCATTTAATTAATATCAATAATTTCTAAACTATCATATTCTGAGTGAGTTGAACTAGCAATACAATAAGACTGCTTAGGCTGCTTATCACATTACCATTCAAGTAGGTTATATTTACGTACCTAACCAATCCTGAGTCAAATCAGTGTGGAATCTAGGCTCTCTCTGCTTTTTTGAAGTCTTCCACTACAGGGTCTGCCCTATTCTTGATGAGGGGAAGAAGAAGAGTTGGATTTTATATCACACTTTTCACAATCCAGAGGAATCTCAAATGGGCTTACAATTGCTTTCCCTTCCTTTCTCCGCACCCTGTGCTGTAGGTGGGGCTGAGAGAGCCTAGTTAGTACTGCTCTGTAGGAAAAGCTCTATTAGGACTGTGACTAGCCCAAGGTAACTCAGCTGGCTGCATGTGGAGGAGTGAGGAATCAAACCCAGCTCACCAGATTAGGAGCTGCTACTCCTAACCACTACACCAAGCTGGCTTGATGTTGTCAAATCAGCAAGCAGCAACCATTTAACTAGACGTGTTTTGCATGTTCAGCTGAGAGATATTACACATTCACCCTAGCAACTGCATGCCAGGCTTGTCCATTCCCTGCATCCAAAAGTGTAGGTCATGATCAGAACCAAAATATGTGTTGCTGAATTGCTGAAGACTTTGTGACATATTTTTCTAGCCCAATTTTCACATTTTAAGCATTTGTATATTCCAGCCCCTGTGACATAAAAAAGCCTGAATGGGGTGGTGGATGGAGTAGGGACTCATCACCTACCTGATTGGCTCTCTGTCCAATGAATGGCCAATCAGGTAGGCTGTCCCACCCTGGCCACATCTCCCTTCAACTTCTTCCAAGCCAGGCAGAGAGTGGGAGCTGGGAGAAAGGGGCAGGTCCTGGGGGGAAGGAGGCTGCCCCTGCCAGTACTCCCCTCACCCCAGTCAGCCCCACCAGGCCTAGTCAGGGCTGCCAGGGGGGGGAACTCTATTTTTTGTATAGCAGACTTTTCTGATAGTGTATATCTGTCTGTCTATCGTAAATAATAACTACAGCTGAAGACCAAGGGACTGATAAAAGACAGGTCAGTGAGTAGAAAGGAGAAAAGGAAGAAGGCAAATGGGAAAAGATATCAGGGCTGCAATGAAGAGAGAAAGACATGTGAAAGAGGTGGCATGGGAAAATGAAGTAACTTATGTGATTACTTGTAGCTTTCTGGCTAGTATGATCATAACAGTGTAGGTGATCATAGTAATTTATATCTCTTTTTGCTAAAATATCTCCCAATCTTTGATACCAAATATCTACCCTCTGCCCCCTTTGTATGCAAATCCATATCTTGGTTTTGAACAGATCAATGCAACATTACAATATTCCTCTTTTATGAGCAGGAGTCACTGAGCCTCTTCATTGCCCCTTTTGTACTTATTGCTAAAACTGCCAAATTCATTTTTATCAGTGACATAATGTAAGTTGGGGCTGAACAACTGCCGACATGGTTTTACACTAATTCCGTTTTTTAGAGCCAGGTAAAATAAATCTTTTTTTTTCTGTTTGGATTTTTTTTAAATGGCCAAATATTTGATGACGGGCCATAAAAATAAAGCATACTTTACTCAACAGGTTATACAAATGGTTTGTTAAGATTATAACATAATGTGTTAAGCAGAGTGATTGTTGTGCTTGGAAAGCAAATGTATGCTGGCTGCTTCCTCCATTTCATCCCCCTGCACTAATTTCTATCCATTTTTATGACAATAAAAGCATACCCATGCCTTTTAGTGAGATCTCCAACTCTTGGCTGCAGTCCATAATCCCTATTGGCAAAGGCAGCCATCCTGGCCACAGTTACACTGCTTAAGCACCATGGATTTACATGCACATGTAAGCCTCCTTGATTTTGCTGAGAGTTTTAAAGAGCACCCTGAAGATATGGTACTGCCATATACTGAATCAGGCAATACATCCATCTTGAACAATATTGTCTACATGGACTTCTGGTGACTCTTCAAGAGCTCTGACACAACTGCCCTTGAAGCTCCCTGTGAAACAGAATCTGGGAGGCCATGAGTGGCAGAGTTCTAGGCTGCTGTGCATGATAGGGGTGGCTATATGTGCTAAATTCACTATCCATACTACATTCAGTATTGATCAGGGGTGATTTACCCCTCCACGAGGTTGTCTAAGGAGAGGTAATCCCAAAAGCACAGTGGCCAAGTAGACCAAAGCTCCTTTGCTGACCTCAGGCTCATCAGTGCAAAGCATATTGTCTAACACTGAATCATTCTTCTATCCAAGAAAGACTGAAACCAATGAGTGCTTAACATTTTGGTGGCATGTGCCTTTTATTAATTATATATATCATCCAGTAGTTTGTTTGGACCTAGAAGAAACAACTAGGGAGGGGCTCTAAATCTGAATACATCCTCTCGCTTTTTTTTACCCTCAAGAATATTTCTTGAGGTTTACATATGTTGGCCCAATTGATTGAACTGTCTGTCTAAACATTGTTTTCACTTGTCAAGCACAGAACAAATGGCATTAATTGTTAGAATATGTAACAAACTGCCATACTGAAAGGTGTGCCACCAAATAACAGAAATGGATGTCTTGAAATTCTGCTCCTGAAAATGCACGCGAACAACAATTAGGAGATATTTGGGGGGCTAATATGAAAGATGCACCACTATCAAGAACTTGCATTATGTGGCCATAAATTTGTAGCTGTCTGATCATGATTTGAATTCTGTCTCATCTTAGCTAATTAAGGCTTTAGAACTGATTTTCAATAACGGAGTTTCTGATAAGCTGTAGCACAAAACAATTTTCTAATTAAATATAAAGTCTGACAAGCTTCCATCACCAGAGAGTTTATAGTGGGTGGTACCCCCCCTCGACACTCAGGAAGTAACAGTAACTGTTTTTTTAAACCTCAGAACAATACAAAATGTACACACTTCATCTGGACTTTTTAGTTTTCCTTCTTCTCTATGGCTTCTTTTGCTTGGATATGGGGAAACAGGTAGACTCAAGTTCCGTTTTCTTCCCTGAAAAGAGAAGGAGATTTTCTTCCCTGCAGGAGGAAGGGGGATTTTTTTCTCAGGACTACCAGAATACAGGTACTGAGCACTATTTAATATAGCACTATTACATTTTGTTTTTGCCACTAAAACTGTGTTCCGAGTGACATTGTGAGCAATCTGCAACACTCCTGCAACCCTAGCACCAAAATCGTTTCGTTGTAGCGATTTTCGGGGAATCGGGAAAAGTGGATTCACCCTCAGAAAATCGCTATACTCTTGCCAACAACCTGCAACACTTGCGAAAAAGACATGTGCATTCTCAATGTAGCGGCTGCAACAAAGCCACTCCCGCTGGCTCTCTCCTCCGAACCTCCGGCGAGATCGCCATTTTTTCCCTTGAAGTGGGGAAAGCAACGAACCAGCGAGGCTTCATTCACCCAGCGAGGCTTCTCCGGCTACAGTCCCTCCAGTTTTTCTCTGGTGTGACTGTCACTACATTCGGCACTGGAACTGCTCTATTACTTCTGATGTTTTTTGTTTTTTTTTACATCTTGGCATGACAACGGGAGGGAGGAGATGGAGGTCCATTGCACGAGGAATTACTGGCAGTCTTCTAAAAAAAATTAAAAATCACATTAATTAACCAGCCACTCTAATAGAAAAAAAAATCCTAGGGCTGAATCAAGAAACCACAAAACATTAGTAAACATTAGACATCATAACCAAATTATCCCAAATAATATGTTTCCAAGTGCTTCCTCAAAATTAAATAAAGAGTCAATTGGTTTTGGTTCTACCAATAGCACATTCCAGAATGTCAGGAAAATTACAAATACAAAATTCTGGAATGGCTTTCAGATTGAACCTGTCTTTGATAAAGGTACAAAAAGAATACACTGATAGAAGTTCTTATATAAGCTCATATATGTGTATTTGGCATAGTTAGATTAGGAACTTCCTGATTATTTTCAAATAGTCTCCTCCCGTGTCCTGATTGGCTTAACTGGACTTCCATACATAATAAAATCATATTTTTAAAACATTGAAGCCAAACAAAAAGAATAAGATATCTTTAAAACAATTAAAACAGCAATTAAAATCCATATGGATTTTATAGAATGCAGGCTATTAATGCACCCTCCCCCCTCCACACACACAAGATGCCAGTTTTTGTCTTCCATTATCTAGGGCAAGATATAATTAAAAAATAAATGCTTGTCTTTTCTCCCCTTCCATAACAAGGACTTCAAATGTAGCAGAAGAGAGCTCTTTATATATGCTACAAAGTATGACCAGCACCGTACCTACTTCACAACCCTCTTCCCCAGTTTATTTCAGAATCCCAATTTCAGTTGTACGTGCTTAGTTGGTAAGTGCAATCAGGAAGATTCAAAAAGCTGACAATGAGTTATGGCATATATTTCAGTTTTCTTGAAGCTCCTGGGTATAATGTACAACAATACCAATTCATGAGATAGGTTCTAAGGCAATGAGCTTTGGTGGAAGAAAAATATATCAAAAGACTTTCAGTTATGACAAGTATCTTGGGAAATAAACAATACTAGAATGTTAACTTGCACTTAAAGCTGGTACGTTTGTCATCAGGAGACTGGAATGTAAGTAATAAAAGTGGAAGCTTCAAAACATTCATTGGAAGGTGCTTTCTTATTAGTTTATACTGGATTCAAGAGTCATGCAGTGTAATCCAGAAGAGAGTCACATCCTTCTAAATCCATCAAAGCTAATGTGCTTAGAGAGGTATAACTCTGCTTAGAATTCCACTGTTAACCTTCCTTCCATTCATATAGCGAGTTATATACAAATGGAAATATGTTCAATTTCCTCCTAAAAGCAGAACATACCTGTATCTTTCTTCTCTGTAGCTACACTAAGCTGTTATTTTTTTTAATTACAATAGTCCCAACTCAGCCAATATTGAAGCAGAGAGAGGTCAACGTTTCCCTACAGTTCTTTTCCTTATGTTTTTTTCCCCCTGGACTTCCATGAAAGCCCACTACAGATGTTAGCTGTCTTAGACCAATGTGGGCTACAACATTGTTACTAGTCTGAAAAACAGACCCTGACCTTTTATATTAAGGGGAAGCTCCTGATACTAAAAGAGTACCATTTACAGTCTCTGAGGAGCCAGCCAGAATCATTGTCTACATGGTGGTATTTCTTAGTTGAGGATATTGTGTTGGTGCATGCTTCAAACTGATTAGACCGAGCCCCAATTTCCAGCTGACAGTGCAACAGTGAAACAAATGAATGGAAATATGCTCAGCTTTGTGAGTCAGACAGACTAGCAAAACGGTCAAGCCCAGAAAAGTACAGAAACAGACAGCCTCAAGGAAACCAACTCATTGTTAGTTTTAATACTATTTTCCCTTTGCGGGTACATGCGGGTAATGGTTGGGGGAGGTACCAGCTACAGCAAAACATCTGTACCCAATGAATAAGTTAGCCATTTAAAATGTGCAAGCTTAAAATACAGAGGGATGCCATATAGCATTCATACCAGCTCCACTGGGGGGGGGGGAATTTTCTTAAACATCTATCAAAGATAAGGGATAAGAATGGGGAGAGCAAAGTGATGATGTGCATGCGCAGAACATTTTCAAACATACACAAAACAATTGAACTGCCCCCCCTTCCAGGATTGCAAACACATTGTAATCTGAAGAAAGGGGTGATTGAGCATCTCTGGAAAGGTGAGGGCATAGTTTCTAAAAAGCAGCCAGCTCAGATGGCTGGATGGCTGTTTAAAATAACTAAAAATCAAATACTATACTGAAAATTGCAATCAACCTCACAAACCAACCCGGCAGTTATATAGACATGTCAATCAAACTCTAACTTGGGAAAGGTTTGTGTGTATCTAATCTAAGTACTGAATAGAACTGCATGGCTATAGGGTTATCTTTACCCCCGTCTTGGACTTAGTGTTTCTGGGGAAGTTAGTTGAAAGAGCTGCAACGGACCAAATATCAGCATTCCTGGAGGAAACTTCAGCCCTTGATCCATTTCAGTCGAATTTCCGGCCTGGCCATGGGATGGAAACGGCACTAGTCACCATGATGGATGACCCCCTTCCTCTGGGGTCGCGGACAGAGGGTTGAAATAGGAGAGAGAGTATCCAACTGTCATCAGCTCACATGTGGAGTCCCACAGAGAGCAGTCCTCTCTCCTATTCTATTTATCATCTTCATGCGCCCTCTTGCTCAGCTGGTACAGAGGTTTGGGCTGGGTTGCCACCAATATGCAGATGACACCCAGTTATTCCTCCTGATAGATGACCACCCCGACTTCCCCCCAGAAATCTTAGCCAGATGCCTGGAAGAAGTGACAAAATGGCTCAAGCGGAGTCATCTGAAGCTCATCCCTACAAAGATAGAGGTCCTGTGGCTGGGTAAGAAGGGACAAAGCAAGGAAGTGTGCCTACCCAACCTGGACGGAGTACGTCTAACAGTAGCCCACTCTGCCAGAAACCTGGGGGTGACCCTCGATGCCTCCCTCTCCATGGAGGCGCAGGTCACAAGAGTAGCACGACTGGCCTTCTACCACCTACGCCAAGCCAAGCTACTAGTGCCCTACTTGGCACCAGAATACCTAGCCACAGTGATCCATGTGATGGTCACCTCTAGACTGAAGTTCTGCAACTCGCTCTACATAGGCCTACCCTTATCCTTGATCCGGAAACTGCAATTGGTACAGAACGCAGCGCCCAGGATTCTCACCAACACACCATGGAGATCTCATATCTGGCCTATACTTCAACAACTCATTTGGCTCCCAATTGAATTCTGGATCAGGCTTAAAGTTTTGGTTCTTACCTTCAAGGCCATACCCGGTCTGGGCCCAGTGTAACTGAGAGACCGTCTCTCCACCTATACCCCCCCCCAAAAAAAGAGCATTACACTCTGCCACTGCCAACTGGCTGGTGATCCCTGGCCCCAAACAAGCATATCGGTCCTCAACAAGGGCCAGAGCTTTTTCCATCCTAGCCCCCACCTGGTGGAATGAGCTCCCTGAAGAGATCAGGGCCCTGCCCGAACTCCCATAGTTCCGCAGGGCCTGCAAAAGGGATCTCTTCCACCAGGCATTTGCCTGAGAGCTACCACAGGTACCTCTAACCTCTCACATCCCCCCCCCCACCCCATGGCCTGAAGCAGCCTGACTTCTCTAGGGGGGTTAGCCTGTTATGTTGTTATTGTTGGGATCACTGAAGTTGTTGTTTAGAACCACTGTTGGGTTGTTATTGTTGTGTATTTACTATGTTGTATGTTGACTCATTCCATGTATCCCCCTATGATGTTGTATGTAAACCACCCTGAGCCATATGGAAGGGTGGTATAGAAATAAAATAAAATAAAATAAAATAAAATAAAAATAAATCATACAATGAAAGAGCTAGCTGGGATTTTATTCAGAAATTCCCTTATTGGGGATATTATATGAAGCAGAAAGAACACAGCTTGAATTCTCCATGCTATGTTGAGCTGGTGGGGTTAGCAGTGTGGAAAAGGAATTTCTGTTTGATTTGTCAACTGTCGGACTTTGCTGTGAAAAATTCAGAAGGAAATTAAATATTAGATGTCAAAGGAGGCTTCATTTACAGAAGCAAGTATGACCAGCACAAATGCAAAGCAGATGCCAAGAACCCTAAAAAATATTTATTTAAAGGATGATACCTTAATAAAATTGCATATAATGGAACAGTTCACTTCTGATTTGAGTGTATTGCCTCCCTATGCTCTGGCAGTCAATTGGCATTGTTACAGCTCCCATCAAAACTTTTGATATGGAACCATTTCTGACTGTATGTGTTTAGACAGAAATGGAGTGAAAGGGGGCATTGTGGCAGATTGCCCATCCAAAACAGGATTTGTTACCGTGTGTTGTTGAAAGACACATGTACCCTAGGTATTTGTGTTTTTAAAGGGATACCACTTTTCTAGAAAGAGAGAAAAATGAGATGACCCTGCAAATTCTTGCCTATCTTGTGAGTCACCTGATGGTATGCTATAATTGTCCTGGCAAAAGGTAAGAGAGATCTAAGTGAGACAACTAGTATGTTCCACATAAGTTAGAGGGGAGAAGAAGAAAGTGTTCACGTCTTGAGAACATTTTTCTAAACATTTAGTTGTATTACTAAACTGGGTTTTTCAGAAGAAATGTCACCTAATTCATGCTGGGTCAAGGTAAAAAAAAGTACTAATGTAGGGTGAAGCTGTTTGTGTATATGGATCTTTTTGTAGTAAAAGATTATTGTTTCTTACCAATATATCCTGATTAATAATTTGAAGGTTGGATTAAGGGAGAGGCTGATGTCTGTTTAAGATTATATAGAATTATGTAGATTATATAGAATTACTCCTGCCTTTTCCCTTTGAGCTGAGCCTTTGTATTGTAGCTGGCCTAAAGTTCATTTTCATGGTTTCATCCATTTATCATTCAAAAGATAGTGTGGAAATGCCAAAAAATGGAGGCTTGATAGCAACATGGTAACATGAATGCAAAAGAAACGGGAGCAAAATGAGCTCAGAAACTTGACTGGAGACTCCACACAGAAATACAACTAACTGAAAGATCAAAAACAGCTTTCAGTGAATCCTGAAGACTTTGACAGATTTTTATCTGATCATTAAAAAATATTCTGAAATCCTGAAAGCGCTGTGTTATTGTTGCTTGGCAGGAGGGCAGTGCATAGCCCGCATGAAGAAAAGACACCACACGATGAATTGGAATTAAAAGGCCACAGCTTTATTTCTCCTAGCAAGGAGAGTTGGCGTGGCATGAGGAAGAATCCCAACAAAACAACCGGTTGTCGGGGACCCGCTTGCTAACTGAAAAAACCAGGGTGCCCCTTTGAAGAAAACGTCACGCCAGGCCTGGTGAACGATACAACAGGAACAAGCTTTATTTCAGCAACGTGGAGTCCGCTGGTATGGAGTAAGAGCTTCCACCGAACTCCAGGTGGAAGCTCCCTTTTATACAAAACCCACCTCCTTAGGCTGTATTGCCCCACCCAGTACTTGCGGAGGGAACATGCTGATACAATCATGACTCATGCACATATGCGAGGTTTTCCGGGGTTCCTGATGGCCCATTTTCCTGGAACAAAGGGCCATCTCCGGGCCCTTGTCAAAAGGTGGAGGGGGACATTGAGGTTCTTTAGCAGCCATTGCCACCTCAACGATCGGGTGGGGCGCCCAGCTGCCGGCTTGCCTATGATCACCATGCCCTACCTCCGTGATCGCGGGCGCCTCTGATGGCGGGGTTCGGTCCGGTTCCCCAGCCACCAAGGACCGAACCACGACATTCTGCCCCCCCAAAGGTCCATTCTCCAACCCCCCGGGACGGCCAGGATACCGCTTGTGGAAACGTTCAGTGAGTCGGGGCGCAAGGACGTCCGCTGCCCAGACCCATTCCCGGTCCCCCAAAGCGAAGTCCTTCCATTCCACGAGGTACTGCAACTTCCCCCTGTGGAGTCTAGAGTCCAGGATATCCGCCACCTCGTGGTGCTCCCCCCCCGGCAGGACCTCGGGCGCTGGCGGGGAAAACACGGGGTGCCAAACGTCACCGTCCGGAGTTTTTTTTAGAAGGCTCACGTGAAAGATGGGATGGATGTGCCGGAGGTTCTTGGGGAGCTTGAGCTTGACCGAAACTTCGTTGATCGGGGCCAAGACCTCGAAAGGCCCCAAAAACCGAGGGCCTAGCTTCTTGCTGGGCAAATTCAACCGTAGGTTCCGGGTGGAAAGGTAAACTCGATCCCCCGGTCGGATCTCTTCAGCTGGTCGTCTCTTCCGGTCGGCGTCCTCTTTCTGCGCTGCCTTGACTTTGTGGAGCTGCTCCTGCAGCGACTTCCAGCAGCTCCCGGCACGCTTCCCCCACTCGCGAAGGTCGGCCGATTCCCGGGCGGGGACCTCTCCAAGCTCCGGGAAGTGTCTCAGGTCTGTCCCGTAGACGACGGCAAAAGGCGACATCTCCGTGCTGCTGTGGTCTGCGTTGTTGTACGCGAACTCGGCCAGGGGGAGCAGGGGCACCCAGGTGTCTTGATGATAGGAACCGAAACACCGCAAGTACTGCTCCAGTACTTGATTAACCCGCTCGGTCTGCCCGTCCGTCTGGGGGTGGTAAGCGGAGCTCAGCCCTTGCTCGATGTCTAACAGGCGCAGGAAAGCTTGCCAAAACCGGGACACGAATTGTGAGCCCCGATCGGAAATCACCTTGTCCGGCAGCCCGTGCAGTCGGAACACGTGATCCAGGAACATCCGAGCCAACTGTGAAGCACTGGGGACACTGGCGCAAGGAATGAAATGGGCCTGTTTGGAAAATAGATCTACCACCACCCAGATCACCGTTTTCCCCTTGCTGGGAGGCAAGTCTGTTATAAAGTCCATGGAGATCACTGACCACGGCCGGGTCGGGACCTCGAGCGGGTGCAGCAGACCTTTCGGCTTGCCAACCCCCGGCTTGCAGGTCAGGCAGACAGGACAACCACTGACGTAAGCTTTTGTGTCCCGCCGCAGACTGGGCCACCAAAACCGCCGCCGGGCCAACTTCCAGGATTTTACGAAACCGAAGTGCCCGGCGGTCTTAGCATCGTGGCAGAGGCTGAGGGCTTCCCGTCGTAGCCCTTCCGGGACGTAGACAGCCTCCCCCCTCCGCCAGAGACCGGAGTCCAAAATCAAAGAGTCCCGGAGCTCAGCCAGCTCCTCGTCTGTCCCGTAGGCTGCCACTAGGCGGTCTCGGAGCGGGGCGGTCGCCGGGTCGGGCTCCCATTCCTCCCTGGCCCGACGCCTAGTGACGACCCCCCGTCCCAGCTGCTCCTCACCAAACACGGACCTGGTGCAGGGAGCGTACCCCTCCCCATAATGCGGCAGACGGGAGAGGGCGTCCGCGAGGAAATTCTCTTTGCCGGGGATGTGACCAAGCTTGAAATTGTACCGCGAAAAGAACTCCGCCCACCTCATCTGTTTGGCGTTCAGGGATCGCGGTTGCCGGAGCGCCTCCAGATTCTTGTGATCTGTCCAGACCTCGAACGGCTCCTCTGTTTCCTCCAGCCAATGCCGCCATTCGGTGAGGGCGAACTTAATCGCAAACGCCTCCTTCTCCCAGGTAGACCAGTTCCGCTCCGTTTCGGCGAATTTTCGTGAGAGGTAGGCCGCCGGCCTCAGCTGTCCCGCCTTGTCTCGCTGCAGGAGAACCGCCCCGGCTGCTGCGTCGCTGGCGTCGACTTGTACCACCATCGGCTGGGTTGGGTCGACGTGCAGTAGCGTGGGCTCAGACGCGAAAGCTTGCTTGAGGGCCAGGAACGCTGCCTCCGATTTCTCATTCCAGCCGAGCGCTGCGCTGGGCCGCGTGGCGCGAGGACCTCTCCCCTTGGTACCTAGCAAGTCCGTGAGGGGAGCCACTACGGAGGAGTATCTGGGGATGAAGCCTCTAAAAAAGTTAGCAAACCCCAGGAAGCTTTGTAGCTGTTTCCGGGTGCGGGGCCTTTCCCAGGCCAGCACCGCCTGCACCTTCTCGGGGTCCATAGCTATGCCCTGGGCTGAGATGCGGTAGCCCAAATAGTCCAGGGAGGGACGGTGGAATTCGCACTTAGCCAGCTTCACGTATAGGTGGTTTGCCAGCAGGCGCTTTAACACCTCCCTCACCAGGGTCACGTGCTCTTGGGGATCTTGGCTGTAGATCAGGACGTCATCCAAATAAACAACCACCCCCTGAAACAGAAGGTCCTGCAACACCTCATTAATTAGACTCATGAAAACCCCAGGTGCCCCGCTTAAACCGAACGGCATCACTTTAAATTCGAATTGTCCCAATTGACAGTTAAACGCTGTTTTCCACTCATCCCCCTCCCGGATGCGTACCCGGTAGTACGCCTCCCTTAGGTCCAGCTTAGTGAACAGAGTCCCTTTGCCCAGCCGGGCCAGCAAATCCGGGATCAGCGGGAGGGGGTAAGCGTTCCCCGCTGCGATGGCGTTGAGGCCCCGGTAGTCCTGGCACAGCCGTCGGGACCCATCCTTTTTCCGGACGAACAAGACTGGAGCTCCCATGGGACTGGAAGCGGGCCGGATGAAACCTCGGGCCAGATTTTTACCCAAAAACTCCCGGAGGTCCTTGAGCTCACCCTCACTCATCTTGTAGATGCGCCCTTTGGGTAGTACCGCCCCCTCTGGGATGTTGATAGCGCAGTCCGTGCGGCGGTGTGGGGGTAGCTCGTCCGCTTCCCGCTCGCTGAAAACGGCTGCGAGGTCTCGGTACTCTGGCGGGACCTCGGGCTCTGGTATCTCCTGCTGCGCCGCCGCCGCTCCCCTGGGACGCGCCGCCGTCCTCTTGTGGCTGGAATTCTCGTGGGGGACCCGATGCCGTGCACCCACCGTCAAGTCGAACTTCAGGGTCCCCGCCCGCCAGTCCACCACGGGGTTGTGTTCCTTCAGCCAATCCAGGCCCAACACCGCCCGATATCCCGCTACGGGGACCTGGATCAGCCACCGCAGCTCTTGGTGGTCCCCTATGTGGATGGCGATAGGACCCACCTCCTCCCCGAAAGGTCCCCCCTGAATCGGGCTGCCGTCCATCTGGACGAAAACCAGGGGAACCTTCCGAATGCGCTTCGGTAGCCCCAAAGCCCGGGCTATCTGGGGGTGGACCATGCTGTGGTCGCATCCAGAGTCCAAAAGAGCCTCCCCCACCCAACTTAGTCCGTTCTCCGGGTTCCGGAGCTCTAAAATTACCACGTTCGGAGGTCGCGCCTCATGCTGTAGGGGTTTTCCCTCGCACCGCGGGACCTGCTGCCCGGCGCCGTCTACAGCAGGTCCTGGCCGTTTCCCGTCGCCTGGGCGCTTCCCGGTTCGTTGCGGAGGTCCTCCGCCCGGCGTGCCTGCTGGGGGCGTTTCGCACCTCCCCCCTGGGAGAGCCCGCGGTCCTCCCCCCCTTGCCGTTGGCACGCTGCTGCGAAATGTCCTGACCCCCCGCATTTCAGGCACAGACCTTCCCGGCGTCTCCTTTCCCGCTCGGGGTTCGGGGGTCGTTTGGGGCGAGAGTTGTCGGGGCCCGGTCTCGGCGCCTCGGCTGACCCGCCTTTGGCCTCCCTGGGGGGTGCGGCGGCCCAACCCAGGCTGGCTTCCAGCTTGGCGACCACAAAACACCACCCCTCCAGTGTAGACAGATCTTCTTCCGTCCCCTTGATCACGGCCCATTCCCTAAGCTTCGGGTTAAGGCCCTCCCGGAAGTACTCGATTTGGGTCTCCTCGTTCCAGGAGAACACCTTGCCTGCTTCCCTCCGGAAAATGTCTATATAGTCCATAACCCCCCTAGTACCCTGTCGAAGTCCCTTGATCCGACTCTTTGCCTTGTCCTCAGCCTGGGGGTCCTGGAATCGTCGGCGGAGCGCGACCACGAAGTCCTGCAGGTCCCGAGTTGCCGGGTCGCCGCGCTCGGCCAACCCTAGGTACCACTGACCCGCCTTGCCCTGGAGACACGAGGCCACCCCCCAGACCAAGTCCTCGGAGTCCTCATACCGGTCTCCATACCTCCGGGCATGCGTCAGCGCGTGGAGGAGGAACTGCGGGAGGTCGTCCGGCGTCCCGTCGAAACGCGCCTTAAGCTCTGGGGGGGAACGTTTTGGAGAGTAGTCCGACCCCCTCCGGATCCGGGATTCTCGGCGTCCGCCGTCTCGTCCTGCTCCGCTCCACCGGCTACCAACTTGCCCAACGACGCCGTGCCGCTCCCTGCCTTGCACGTCGCTCCTGCGTTGGTCCGGCTCTCGCCGCCCCGTCGGCTCCCCCGCTCTCCCGAGATCCTCTGCTGTCTCGCCTCTCCGCTGGCCGTCTCGCCTACTCGGGACTGAAAACTGCTCCGGGTCGGGGTCCGGGGCCCGCTCACCAGTGCCGGGCTCGTCCTCGTCGCTGGAGACGTCCTCACTCGACGCGATCCCCTCCGCCGTTGTATTACCAGTCCCTCCGGGCCCGGCCCGAGCTTGCTCACGGGCTTCAGCTGCCTGCAAGCGCCTGGCCAAGTCCGCCATGGCCCGCCGCAGGTCCTCTAGGGATTCCTCAGGTCCTACCGGGCGAAGCGCCTGCCTCAGCTGGGTGTCCCAGGTTGGGGCCAACCCCCCAGACCTCGGCGCGCTCCCCGCCGTGCTTGGGAACCCCATGGCCCGGCGCCTTCCCTTGGCCGCCGCTGCCGAGGGTCTCGGGGTCCCGGACAGCTGCTCCTGGCCCCCCGATTTTCGGAGGAAATCTCCCGGGGACATTAAACTCATGTTCCCGGGGTTCGTGGGGGTCGAGACCGCCCCGTTGCTTGAAAACGCCATCTCTGGATCCGTCCCGATAAGCGCTCGGATGCGATGCCGACCCTGGAGTTCGGTGGGAAGCTCTTACGATGTCGGGGACCCGCTTGCTAACTGAAAAAACCAGGGTGCCCCTTTGAAGAAAACGTCACGCCAGGCCTGGTGAACGATACAACAGGAACAAGCTTTATTTCAGCAACGTGGAGTCCGCTGGTATGGAGTAAGAGCTTCCACCGAACTCCAGGTGGAAGCTCCCTTTTATACAAAACCCACCTCCTTAGGCTGTATTGCCCCACCCAGTACTTGCGGAGGGAACATGCTGATACAATCATGACTCATGCACATATGCGAGGTTTTCCGGGGTTCCTGATGGCCCATTTTCCTGGAACAAAGGGCCATCTCCGGGCCCTTGTCAAAAGGTGGAGGGGGACATTGAGGTTCTTTAGCGGCCATTGCCACCTCAACGATCGGGTGGGGCGCCCAGCTGCCGGCTTGCCTATGATCACCATGCCCTACCTCCGTGATCGCGGGCGCCTCTGATGGCGGGGTTCGGTCCGGTTCCCCAGCCACCAAGGACCGAACCACGACACCGGTCAGCCGACCGTGAATAGTCAGGTCTCAGATGGCGCCCTGGAGAACCAGCCTAGGCGTAAGCCTATAGCATGGAAAGCTCCTTGCCACCTGAAACCCACCCCTGGGAAGGTGGCTTAACAGGCATCCAATGGGCGTAAGCCTCTGTCTGTCTCCCTAAACCACCTGGCAATGCGAGCCTGCCTACCCAGCTGGGTTGACATTTCGCTCGCATACGTGCCAATCTCTTAATGAGACCCCCAATGATGGAGGGAAGAAAACAGGTACGCAAACCTGATTTTCCCAAAAAAGGATTCTCCCCATGCCAACCCGCCACAGAACTGAGGCCTTAAGGCCTCAGTTCCCGCCAACCTCCTCAAGCTGTAGCCATCCCACTAAGGCCGCCCTCAAGCTGTGTAACCACAAGTCACAGCCCCAGTCAGATAAATGCACCCCGTCGGAACGATAGAGTGCTTCGATCTGATGAGAAATGTCTGGGTGTCTAATTATGGGAATTCCCCATCCACTAAAAATTTTTGTTAAGGCCTTATTGACCCTGCGTCTTGATAAATCCACCCTGGATGGATCAACAGCATCCCTCCAAATCCTACGTTCAATAAATTCTGACCACATAATCAAGGCCCCAGGTAAACGAAAGCGCAAGACCGATAGATCATCATAAATTTTGCGTATCAATTCCAATCCTTTTGTGTGACCCAAGTCATTTTCCCCGAGATGTATTATGAGTATGGAAGGAGGTCCTGAACGGAAAACTTCTTCGGCGACGACCGTCAGCAATGATGGCCACTTCATGCCGCGATGCCCAGACCAGCGAAGATCCAGATGCTGTCCCAATCCGAGATCCTGTCCCCATCCGGATCTTGAAGCGTAACGACCGGCCCAAAAAACGATGCTGTGCCCGATTATTAAAACTGTAGGTAACCTTTCAAGTGAAACTGAAGAGAAAAATTATTAGAAACTGAGACCAGGACGTACGTACGCTTTATAAGCGGCTGACTTCCACCGGCCGATGGCCATAATCTGAGTAGGTGATGCACCACTGTGGAAAGCCTGTGTGGCCGCTCCTATGCGGAACGAGTGGACTCCAAATTGCTTGGGCTCCAGACCAAGGCTCTTTAAGCACATCCTAAGGATAGCGGTAAATTGATACCGCGAAAGACAAGTACCATTTTCGTGAATGAATAATGGGCCAGGCATATTGGGGCGTAGGGCTAAAAACTCAGCCATACTGCGAACCGGACAAGGTGAGCTGCGAGGAGAAGAGGCTAAGATAACTGAAGAACCAACACCAAATTGATCAGTCTTAGACCGACGCAACTTGATGTGTAGTTCAGACCCGTAGGACTGAATGTCATCAACAGACAAAGCTGCTCCTGTTTTTTGTGCCTTAGAAGCAGCCAAAAACTCACAACATCTAAAGGCCCCATAAAATGCCAATATGAAGGAAGCACGCAGCAATGACTCTTCATAATGGGAAAAACATACGTTTTTAAGCACTAAGAGTAAGGCTTTTAACAACTGCAAAGTTATAGGTCTCCTGGAATCTGGAGAACCAGGAGCTAACCTCCTCCACCCTTCAACTGCCCTTTTTGCCAAAAAAGAGGAACTCGGATCCCATTGACCCATTACTTTGCTATAAAAGGAAAGGCTAGCTAAATGAATTCTCATTGATTTGGGTGACAAGCCCTTTGTTTTCAGGTGTGCTAAATAATGAAGCACTCTGGGTTCATCTAAAGGGAACGAAGGCAAATAACCCTTAGCACTCGCAAATTCAAGAAAACAGTTGAAGGCTCGTGAATAAGCCTGCCGTGTAGAAGCCGCCAAGGAACCCATCACTCCTTTCAGGATTAATCGATGCCAAGGCTCCATAGATCGTCTGGAAAGGCCTCTGGCTCTCTGTTCGCCTCAGGGACCAGGTCGAAAAATCTTTTTCTCTGGAACCGAGAGAGGGAATCACCGATATCATTACAAATGCCTGGAATATGCTTAGCGACAAATTGAATATTGTCCTCTAGGCAGATAAGCACTAAGTGGCGCACCAGCCTCATGACCCTATCTGAGCGAGATGTCTGCTTATTTACAATACGGACCACTGCTTGGTTGTCACACCAAAACAGGACCTGCTTGTTTGCAAATAAGTCTCGCCAAAGTCGGACAGCAACCACTATGGGAAAAAGCTCAAGGAACGTAAGGTCCCTGAGTAAACTGGGGCTCCAATCAGACGGCCAATGGCGGGCACACCAACGGTTCTTGTAAAATACCCCAAAACCCAAACTGCCAGCCGCGTCGGTGTGGACTTGTAGGTCTAAACCTGTGTCTAATACAGACTTCCAAATGGAAATCCCGTTAAAATTCTGCAAGAACTGCAACCACACATTTAAGTCTGCTTTTATACCTTTCGTGATTCTGATGAAATGATGTGGGGCTCGAATTCCAGCTGTGGCTCTGGCCAATCTAGCACAAAAGGCCCTACCGGGTGATACAACCTTGCATGCAAAGTTGAGATGACCCAATAAAGTCTGCATCTGCTTCAAAGTGGCTTTTTTACTAGCAATCATGGTTGCTAGAAGGTCGTGTAAAACGGCCAGCTTATCCTCAGGCAAGCGGGAAGTTCCTTCAATGGAATTAAGTTGAATGCCCAAATAAGTAAGCTGAGAGGTAGGGCCCTCCGTCTTGTCCTTTGCCAGGGGTACACCTAGCTCCTCAGCTAATGCCTGAAAAGATGCCAATCGTTCTGCGCAAGCAGAAGAGTTTGCGGGGCCTGCAAAAAAGAAATCATCAAGATAGTGCGTGGTTTGATCAAATTTCCCTTTGTCCTTCACAGCCCATTCTAAAAAAGTACTAAAAGCTTCAAATGCCGCACAGGCTACCGAGCAACCCATTGGCATTGCTTTATCAACAAACCAATTCCCATCGAATTTAAAACCTAATAAGTTAAAATCCTCAGGATGGACTGGGAGTAAGCGAAATGCAGACTGAATGTCGCATTTTGCCATAAGAGCCCCGCGTCCACAGGACTTAACTATCTTGACAGCATGGTCAAAGGGGGCGTATTTAACAGAACAAAGCTCAGGTGCAATGGCATCATTGACCGAAGAGCCTTTAGGGTAAGACAAATGGTGAATGAGCCGAAATTGACCTACTGCCTTTTTTGGGACCACTCCCAATGGGGAGACCCTTAAATTGCTAAAAGGAGGTGCTGGGAAAGGACCGGCCACTCGTCCCGCTTCACATTCTTTTCTAATCTTATCTTGAACAACATCGGGCATTTCCTTGGCAGATTTTAAATTGGGGCAGTCTGTAGCCATGCGCAGACCTGTAAATGGGATGCGAAAACCCTCTGTGAAGCTGGTAGCTAAGTACACTGCAGAGGCTATATCCGGGTAATTTTTAAGAGCTGCTAACAGGGCTGATAACTTGACAGGTGTAGGTGCAAGGTTAGCTAAATCATAACACGACTGCTTAACTTTTTTCCTAGTTGGCATTGAAACCCCCTGACCCCGACCCACCTTCCTTTCTAGCGGAGGGTCGGGCTCCTCGAAAGGGGTTCTGTGAATTATTTCCCCTTCTGCATGTGGCTTTTGAATGATAGCCACCACATAACTCACAAGCGTGTTCAAAACGGCATTGTCGCCGCTTGCACCCCTTCCTGTTAAAATCCCAACAGTAAAGAACAACGCTCCTTTTAGTGAACGCCCCTTTTTTATCAGTATCCCGTAGCTGCCTCATACTGGGACCCACTTTTAAGAGCCAAGTGGCCTGGTGAATGATATCCCAGCGGGTCAAGGAGTTGTGTGAAGCCAGCTCCCTGAATTTTTTATCATAGGATAGGGCCGCATCGTCCCCTGCACATTCCCTGGCCTCAAGCACATGTGAAAGGTGGCGGCTAAGATGCCACCCTCTTTCTGGGTAAGCTGCTAAGACCAAGGCCATAAATTCTGCGTAACCCCTTAACCAATTTTGAAAAGTGCGTTCCCACATAACCTTGTCCTTCTTGCGCTTTTTTGGACGCTCACCTGTGTTTCCCCCTTCATCATCTGATGGTACCAATGAAAAGATGTCAACATAATCCCATCAAGTATTTTGTTACGTACCTTTTTTGACAAATGAATGCCCGGAGGGGCATCGCCATCCCTGTATCGCCCAGGAGGGTCAAAGACTTCCCCGGTAAGGTCCCCTTCATCCAAAAGTTGTTTTGCCTCCATGCGGCGTTGAAACAACCACGGAGGAAGGCCGGGAACAAAGGAGCCTTCTAACCAGTACTCCCCATTCCTCTGTGTGTCCCTTTCATCCTCCTCAGAGGATGACTCACCAGAAGTATGTGTACAATGTGAAGAGCATGTCCTCCTGTGGTGACACGTCCGACGTCGCTTCTTCTGCCCAACGCGCCCACAGGAGCCTTCCCCAGGTTGGTCATCGCCAGATGCCGACTCGCTGTGTATACTCCCTTCACTATCTTCTTGTGTAAGGTCTGTCGCCGGAGCTGCCCCTGTTAGCTGGGCGACAGCTTGGGAGTAGCCCTGCCAAAACAAGGCTGAATCCCCCCCTTCAACATGTGCTATGTTGGTATTAGGGGTAACCCTCCCGTTACTCACTGTTGAGCTGGTTCTTTGCCGTCCAACGGTCCGGGAACGTGGTGTGGTGACAACTCTACCACGTCTGATCTGTGACGTTGCAGCTCTGGCCTGACCTATATGACTCTGAATTATATTCAAATCAATTGGAAATTCTGCAGGTAAGCCCACAGAACGAGGTATGACCGAACGCCTGCCACTGGACCTAGGTGCGGCCCGGCGTACCGGCTGCCGGCCCTGGCGTTGTGAACCAGGCTGGGTGTCACGGCTAGTGACAGCCTGAGAGCGGTTCCTTGATGGACCAGCTGCATTTTGTTGTGCTGACCCACGTAGCCTGCCCCGCAACGGTGTCGTCGGCCGTACTGAATCAAGGTCACCCGCAGAGCTAGGATGAGCCCCTCGGCGACCTAAACCAACACCCATTGAGCGCTGAAGAGCTACTGCTGCAGCGGCTCTCTGTGGCCGTTGATTAACTGGGGGCCCATTGGAAGGCTCAGCCACCTCATTGGGTGCTGCTGCCCCTTGCCTCCGTCTGGCTACATTGGTGGCCCTTCGTGGCCTGAGGCCAGACTGAGCTGGGTCATTAGAGGTAGTGGTGCTTGTCCCCTGCCCCGAAGCATCGGGGGATCCCACCATCGCCACCAGGGTGCCACCTTCATTACCCCTTTTTCTGCCACCCCCAATGTTCTGCCTCCGTGGGGCCATTCCTTTTAAAAAGCACTTAGTGCTCTCACTCTTTCCTCCCCCTTCCTAATTCGCCACCCGAAAATTGCCTAGTGTCAGTTAAGTAATTGCAGTGTGTTTCCTAATCTACACTAAACTATTTTAAATTTTGATTGATTCAATTTAATTTAATTTATTTTTTTTTATTTTTTTTTCTAATTAATTAATTAATTAATGATTCTGTGCATATACATATACGAATTGTATATGTATACACTTGGACTACCAACCTGTGGCGAATTGGAAGGCTAACTAGCCAAATGCGTCACTGCGCAGTTTGGCCTATGAAGCCCAGCTCGATTTCCACGCAGCTGCAAGCAAGAAGCTTCTCGCAGCTGCGATCGGGAGGAAAGAGGCTGAGCACACTTGCCCAGCCCCTTAAGTAGGCGTCAGTGACGCTCACTCAACCCCTCGCCCCCTAGAGGCGCAAACGCGCCTCTACAGCCTCGCACAGAGGCACTTGTTTAAAACGCGTCGGAACGACGCGTCTTTTTTCCTGCCGGGCTCGCTCCTCCGCGGCAGCAACGGGGACGCCTCGGTAAGTCCCGGCTCTCATTGTTCTAAAACCCGTTCAGTATCCAATGGCAAGCCCCCCCCCCCCCCATATTAGAAATGACAAGGGATAGGACACTTGGGGTAGTAATACTTCATAAGTCATTATCATTGTTGTACATAAAACATGATGCAGCCCCAATACCTGTGGTCGAGTGAAACTATGAAAACTATGAATAAAATGGAAGCCTGAAATAAACTTCCTTGAGGTTAAGAATTACTACTGATGGAATTTGAGAGTTAGATCAGTAGTAATTCTTGTTTTGTTTTTGTTTTTTTTTTGGGGGGGGGGTTACAGTCCATGAGATCTGTAAACCTCTCCACATTGCACATCCTGTAAACTCCACATCCTGTAAACCTCTCCACATTGCAAAGGTATCATTTTTTTGCATATGTGATATAAAATGACAATCTTTAACCGTTCCTATTAAATAAAAGGGTAAGGCCAGTCTGCTCCTGACCACCGCAGGGAGAGGTGGTCAGTAGGGCCGCAAAGGGGGATGAGAGCAGAGGCTTGGTCAGGCTGCACCAGCCCTTTTTGCCCCAAGGCTGTCCTAACTGCCATGTCCAACTGCAAATTGCCTCAGAGCCCTGACAGAGCCGGCAGGAGGCTGCAGAGTGCTCCCCCTCCCCCCTTCAGGCCTGCTGCGAAGGAACCTCTGACAGGCCCTGACTGAGGGGAGGGAGGCGTTTCCAAGAGCAACGTAGGGGAACCTGAGGGCCTTCCTTTTGAGGAGGGGGGGACTTTCCCCTTCTGCCAAACAGTTGCCTGACAGGGAAGCCACAAAAAAAGCCCCTTCTCACTTAAAATACTGCTCTGCCCAGAGGTTAGACACAGCCAAGCCATGTGTCTTTCTTCTTTGCAACTCTCTGCAGGTTTGAGGCCACTGCACAGTGTTATTCTGCAGAGGAAACTGGCTCTTTTGTCTCCTGTTTCATCTGCACAACAACCCTGTGCAGTAGGCCTAAAGTCTTTCAATTCAATAACAACCTGTGTGGGAAGCCTTAAATGTTTCTTCTCTACCACAGCCCTGTCCAAAGTAGCCCTTTCTGCCTGGGGAGCTGATCTTTATACTCTGCAGGTGAGCTGTAATTCCAGGAGCTCTCCAGGCCACACCTGTAGGTTGGCTCCCCCTGTGTTGGAAATATTCCTGGAGGTTTGGAGGTGGGACTTCAAAATCATACAATGCCTCAGAGTCCAGCCTTCAAATGAGCCATTTTTGCCTGCAGTTGGTAGGGAGTGGTGCAGGAGTGTCCCCCCTAGCCTATGGGTTATTATCCTAGCCCTTACCAGCAACTGTTTGTATTCTGGGGCGCAGACAGGCAGACAAGCATCAGTCCTGTGAGTCTGGAAAGTGCAGGAAGATCTAAATAAATATTTACAGCCTGAAACTGTAAATAGAGAACAAGTATATGTCTGGAGACACATAGTAACTGAAATAGTAACTGGCAAATCACCTTGGCCTGGCGAATTTAAAAAAAAAACAGTATAAAAAACCTTTCTAAGGTCAGGACTGCTGTGCACAGAGAGTCTTCCTCTTAGGGTTGCCAGCTTCCCTGTGGGGCTCGCTACCCCACCTCCCTCATGTGGAGTCTGCTATGGGGAGAGAAAGGGAAGATGATTGGAAAATGCTTTGAGACACCTGAGGCCTGCTGGGTCACTGCGGCCCATTCCCAGTTCTCTCAAATCTCTCACAACCCCACATACCTCACAGGTTGACTATTGTGGAGAGACGAAGGGAAAAGATGTTTGTAAACTGCTTTGAGACTCCTTGGGGTAGTAAGCAATAGGGTACAAAAATCCGTTCTTCTAAGGAGCAACCATGAAAGAAGCATGTGGGCACATAACATTTTACCAACAGTGAAAATATGGGAAACAGAAGGAACAGGGTGGACACCTGTGTACTGTGACTACCCCATGTGTATTAGGGCAGAGGGGTATTTCGGTGAATGTGGCCTAATTCACACAAGAAGGGAAATTAAGCAGAACTGGGGGGAATTGCTTGCCATGTAATCTTCCCCTAAGAAGAGTCTCCAGTCTGATTTTCCGTTCACATATCGAGGACATGGCTCTGGAAAGCTCATCTGTAACCACTATGCCAAAATTCACAAAGGTCAGTCCTCTCCCACACTCAACGAACATTCCACACCACAAGTTCTTGACACCCATATCTCCACACCCCTGCCCTCATTTGCCACCATGCCACCACAACCTCCCACACAACACACACATTCAACCCCATGCCCTTACAGACTGGACAACTCCTCCCCTTCCTCTTCCCACTGCCAAGCTCTAGCACCTGTTGTATTCTTGGAGTCAACGGGCTTTGCCCCTAGTCATATATAAAAGGCATAAAATAATGTAAAAAGGCATATTTATGCAGTGTAAAACTATATAGGTATGTAAATATCATTCAAAAGAATCATTGCCAGCAGAAGGAATGGAATAAACTGCAGACAACGAACACAGAAAAGATTAATAATGAAACTGACCCTATTGGTTTACATCTACAGACTGGTCTGCCTGCATCTCAGTTCAGATTCTCTACATGAGTCCGTTTTGGATGCCAGATAATCTCTGCTGATTCCCCATGCTCTGTGGCCATGCAATCTGAGTTGTAAAATATTTTATTTTGGATGAACATCCTCATTTTGTTCACTTCAGAAAAGAAATAATGCTTTCCCTTGCACATCACTGTTTAGTTTGTACAGCTTGCTGTACTCTCCTTTCCTGTCGTGTGGTTGCTGTGCCACAACTATCTGGCCAGTAAAATCACCTGTTCCTGCTTTAGCATTTTGCTTGGGAGAGAAGGGAAAGGAAAAGAGAAAACTTATTTACAGTTTTTTTTAATCTTTTCTTCAGTGTACTGACATTTTCATATTCTTTTATTTCTGCTTCAGCCTCTACCTTCTCAGCCCTGCAATCATCTCTTCTTCAAATGGCATAAACTGGCATAAATGTCAGCCCGGCAGTTAAATGCAGAAATGTGATTTTTAGCACATCTTCCTTGTAAGTGCTGCAGCTTGGAAAACCGTGGTTACAATTCATGTCAGAAAGAGCATCACTCATTTCTCCGAAGCCTTGCAAATGGCATACCCGTGTTATATATGGTCTTCAGTTGTTAGCCGGTGATTAGGAAGATGAGAAATGTGGAGCTGAGCTGACAGCAACACTTGAGACACTTCTCAGGGACATAATCTGGCAAAAGAGCATCTAATAAATTTGCCCTTTTTCTGAACTCAACGTATTTGAAGTTACATACAGGGAGCCCATGGCTGATAATACTGAGAAAACCCTAGTGCACTTTTCTAGCTGAACACATAAAATAAGCTAAAAAGGAAATTTTGATAATATGATTTTCACTGCTAAGCAAAATGATGAATAAAATTCATTTATAATTTTATGAGAACTTATTAATGGCAAAGAACAGAGAGGATGATGAAAATACTAGCAGGTTATGACTCCTGCAGTCTATACTAGATGTGGGCACAGGAGTTTTTGTTTCTTCTTAAAAATATAATTCCAAATATATGATTTCATTATTTGGTGGTTTTGTATTGGCTCTGTTTTATTCTTGCTTCTTTTGTCATGGTTGCATCATTTCCATAATTCTATATTGACTGGCATGTAGGTAATTTGGGCCAGAAAAAGACACGGCACAACTTTTAGCAACAACAAAGGCCACAGCTTTATTACAACCCAATCAGGGTTGGCCAGGCACGAGATGTAGAATACTTCCCCGCGCAGCCGTCCAGCTGCTGACATGGGCTCAAGGGGCACGCCTTCCACCCAGCTGGCCCCACTCCCCAGCTGCGTCAACTGCGGCCTTGTTGAGGCTCGCCCGCTCTTTGTTATTGTTTCCCAGTCCTGTTCCCTCCTTCAGTGTGTACTTCCAGAGTTTTCCATTCAAACAAGACAAACCTCAGCGGAGTTGTAGCATGCCCCCACAACATCCACAAATTGCACTGGCTCTAGATTGGAGACTGGATCAAGTTCAAGGTTTTTGGTATTAAGCTCCAAAGCCCAAAGGATGTCTGCATTATATACTGCATTGCAACTTCATTTTTACCCAAAATGATGTAACCAAAGTGTCACAATTGAAATCTTCCAACTTTTAGGAGCATCAAGTCAAGCTCCGTTTTACATTGAAATTTGCATGCAGACAACTAGGCAAACAGGAATCTGTTTCACAAAATCCTGAAATGGATGGCATACTTAACTGCAGGGGGATTCAAAGAGTTCCAAATCCTGAATCTATATTCTATAGATGAGAAGTTTATTTCTGCAACTCATAAACCTTCCAAATGTTTATTTGTATCTGTTTTCTGTTCCCTGTAAACCACCCTGAGTCTTCGGGGGAGGGTGGTATATAAATATAAATAAATAAATAAAATAAAAGGCATGAAGGCATTCAAATACCTTTCTGAAAGGTCTTTCCCTGAAGCTCAGTTCAAGGCACTTGCTCTTCCCTATCAGTTTCTGTGATCAGAGTAGACAATATCATTTGGTGCTTTAAGCAGGCTCTAGGCACCATTTTCCCAACTCATTTATCATTTATGTTTTGTAATGGTTTCAAATATTTTGAGGACTCTGGTTCTGACTGTGTAGTGAGCTGAATAAAAATAGATCATAGAACAGTTCATGAAAGTAGCCCAAGTGGCATTTTTCCATTTGCACCAGGCTTGGCTACTAGCACCCTACCTGTCTTCAGGCTACCTGGCTACAGTGATCCATGCAACAGTCACTTCCAGACTAGGCTTCTGTAACTTGCTCTACATAGGCCTTCCCTTGTCTCCGACCCCAAAATTACAGCTGATGCAAAAATCCAGGTGCTAGGATCCCTACAAGGTCATCTTGGAGGGCACATGTCCAGTATATGCTGAGGCAACTGCATTGCTTGCTGATTGGATTCTGGATCAGTTTCAAGGTCTTGGTACTTTAAAGGCCAGTTGTGGCCTGGACCCCACTTACCTGAGGGACTGCTTGTCTCCTTACACCCTCAAGGGCTCTTCACTCTGCGGGCAGGAATATGCTGGTTGTCTCTGGTCTCTGGAAGGTTAAAGTGGCCAGAATTCAGCGGCTGAAAGGCAGGATGCACCACCGCCCCCAGGATTTCCCTACCCAAATCTGGCAACCATGTGGGGGGCCCAGCCTGCCCCTTGATAGTATGAGTGAGACAGGGGGGTGAGCGGCTGCCTCCCCGGCTCAGCCTCCACTGCAGCCATTTCCTCTGCCCTCTTCGCTTCCTGCCAGCAGAGCTCTTACAAAGAGGAGGAAAGGCCCTGGTTGGGATTCGGGGGGGGGGGCACCAAATGCACCACTGGAGGATTGTTGACTTTTGTATATGGGGGTTGGGGTGGGATGGAGGAATAGTGGGTTATCCTGTTGTTGCATTTTTACTGCCATCTTGGATTTTTGTAAGGGTATTTTTTACCATTTTATGGGATTTTAGTTTTTATGTAAACTGCCACGAGCTGGTTGAATCCAGGAGCGGCGGTCTAAAAATGTGAAAATAAATAAATAAAACATAATTCTGTTTAAGAGTGCAAGTCTTTGTGTCGTCCCCCCCCCACTACCAAGTTTGGAGAACATTTTGCCCTTATTGTACAGTTATAATGGTCAAATCTAAAAAGTGGTTGTCATTTTGAGGTAAAGGATATCATGGGTTAGCAGAACATATTCTTGCATGTGCAATGCCAGGTACATTCATTAAAAGAATTTAAGGCAGAAATCACCTGGCTAGACCTGGGAAAGCCACTGCTAGTAATAGATGATACTGGAAACAAAGACAGTACTTTAGTATGTTCATATAAATGGCTTCTTTGGACTGTCTTGCAGTAGATCCTCTCTGTCCTTTCTCTTCCAATCACAGAATCCCATTTCTATGCATTGTGATTCAGTCTGGACTTGTATGTAAAACTCGCTGCCCAGTTCCACAGGTCTTATTCTGCTTATTAGAAGAACTGATGGATGTGCAGTTGCCTTCTACTAAAAAAGACCCTTATATGCTCCTCTTCTCTACCAGGAGTCTCAAAACAGCTTACAATCACCTTCCCGTTCCCCACAATACCCTGTGAGGTAGGTGAGGCTGAGAGAGTCCTGATATTACTGCTCACTTCAAACACCTTTATCAGTGCTGTGGTGAGCCCAAGGTCACCCAGGTGGCTGCATGTGGGGAGAACAGGGAAACAAACCCAGCTCACCAGATTAGAAGTTGGTGCTCCTAATTACTACATCAAGCTAGAGTTTTTGGAAAGATAACATTGGATAGTCCTAGGCGCCATCCCTAAGATGATGATCAGATGTAGCTGTGATCCCCTATATACACCTTTCAAGGTGACTCACAAGTAGAAACAATAAAATCCAATCATATAATCAATTATTAATAATAAGCCATACAAATGAACCATATTTGTAGGTTTGAAGAAGAGCATGCATGATAGAAGAACATGATTTCTCTTTGTGGCTTTCCATGGCAAAATGTCAGATTTTCATGGCTAATCCCCTACTTTTCAAGAGATCATCATGAACAAGCGATAGCTTGGCACCAACTTTAGCAGCGACTATGGTGCTGCAGTAATAACAGGGTAAGTGACAGCACTACCTGTCCCTTTGTCACATTTGAGGTTAGTTAATGCAGACAGCAGATTAAATAACCACTTATCACTGCTGGAATTCGTACTGCAGTATAATGAAAAGCCAGCAATTACGCTTTCAGTCAATCATGACAAAGACAACAAAAAGAGATAGGAGAAACAGACAGAGAGATTTGATGCCTGGATCTGGAAGATGAGAAATCAGCTATCAAAGAAGCACACTTGTCACATGTCAGCTGGGGGGGGGGGAGTCATTATCCTGGTCAATAATAACTGTCCTGGTCAACCATGAACCTGCCCAGATTTGTCTATTTGGAGAACATAAGTTCACCTCACATATGAGCATCTTAGTACAGGTGTAGGAGAGGGTGTGGATGGTGAAGCCTAACACCTTGATACAGCTGGAGGAACTTTATTATATACATTAAGAAAAGCTGGAATAAAGAACAGGATGTGATGGTGACACCTGTGCCAAGTAATGGGATGTTTATGCTGATATGCAAGGATTTCTGAGGGGGGAAATATCTAAACAGAGTGGCAGAGTGTGGCTCAGAGAGGGATCAGACAGGTTTAGGATATTTACACAGTAACGACAATGGCAATCCCCGAGGTAAGTATTGTAGGTCTGATCAGTATTCAATACTTGAATCTGGTTCCAGTGCTAAGCACTCAGTGTGTTAGCCCTAGGCCAAGGAACAAACAGCCACTGACTACTGCTCAGAGTTTATCAGAGTTGTTTTCGTATTTCTTAGCCCAGCCCTGCCATGTTGACTCAGAAATCCTCCTCTTGCTTCTGCTTTCTACCAACTGTACCTGTAACTTATTACCAGTCTATTTCCTCACATTGATCTTTCCCTTAAAATGGACTCATTTTAACATTATTGTTTATCAATACATTAGAACTCTGCTTTGTTAGATATACTATATGTATATATACACTTTACATATAAATAGCATATTCAGAAAAATGGGAAGAAAAATCTGTTCAAGAGGTATACACAGTATATGGAAAACTACGAAACCAACAGGAAAAAAACTGGAGCACTGAAATATGGGTGGGTGGGTTAAAATAGGGACAAATCTCCCATCCTTTTAGCTCATGAAACATTTTGGAAGACAAATAATACATTCAATGAGTTATATGATCTACCATTCTACTAATTACTGCCCTTTTCAATTTACAGTTGAGCTCACTGTTGACTAATGGGTAAGTAATTGCATGGTTATCAGAATGTATACATCATTCTGCTCCATAATGTCCAATGATTATATCAAGACAAAACTAAATAAAACTCAACCTGTTGGTGCCACAGAATAACCGGAGATTTGACCGGTGAAGAGTCTTGAGCATGGAGAAATGGGAAATGAACAGAGATTATCTATAGAAATCCTCAGGTGAGACATCATAAGTAGAAACTGTTTATAGCATGTAAAGAATAAATGTGGTCAAAATGGGCACATGCAAGAAACATCTGGGAGTGGTTATTCCACCCTCCACATCTTTGTTTCCTTGCTTGTCCCCTCACTTCTCTGCCTCTCACCCTTTCCCTCCCCCCCCCTCTTTTCTCTTACTGTTTCCCAATTGCTTGGCATTTTCTCTCTGTGACTCCTCTCTTTCTACCATACCACACTATTCTCTCTATTTCTTTTTCTTTCTACTTTCCCAATCCTATATTTTTTCTGCTCCTGACTCCATCACTTTCAGGGCCATTTCGCACGGCTTCAAAATAGCACAATGGTTGCTAATTGGAAACGCTACTAATTTGCCATAACCCACGACGTCGTAGACAATCTGCAACAATCCTGAAACCAATCAGCAAAAAGCGCTTCGTTGTGGCGCTTTCAGGGGAATCCAGAAAAGTGGATTCACCCTCCGGATAGCGATACACTCCTGCAACCAATCTGCAACAATAGCGATAAAGACCTGTGCGTTACCATTGTTGTGGGTTCTTCAAAGTCCCTCCTCCTGAGCCTGTCCTCCAAACTTCCGGCGAAGCGATCGCCATTTTTTTTCCCCGAGCGAGTGGAGATCAACGCACCGGCGAGCCTCCGTTTAGCCAGTGAGGCTTCCCAGGCTGCAGTCCCTCCTCAGAGCAGTTTAGTCACTAAGCACAAGAAGCCCGCAGAAGCCCGTTTGCTGATGTATTTTCCCTTTATTTTTCACACTGTTTCGGCTGAAAATTGCGCCCGTGGGGGGGGGGGGAGGGGGGATTTTTTTTTTCCACTCGGAGGCAGCATGGCCACGATCAAATGACAGCTCAAACAGAGGCTTCCCCGGCTTCAGTCCCTCCCCTTCAGTCACTAAGTGACCTTCAGTTTCACACATTCCATTCAGCCGAAAATCGGGCCGTGAGAGGGGGGGGGGATTTTTTTTTTTCACTCGGAGCCAGCGTGTTAACGATCAAACAATCAAACGGAGCCAGCGTGTTAACGATCAAACAATCAAACGACAGCTCAAACACCCCAGGCAGCTGGATGGGTCTCTCCATTGCAACGAATCTACTCAGATTCGTTACAATGGGTGTGTTTTTTTTTAAAAAAAACCTTTCTTAAAGGGAAAGGGGCTGTTTGGGAGCATGCTAACGGCTGCCCATTGGCTGCTTGACGGCCAGGGGCGGGACGAGCTTGGCAATAGCGCTTCCTTTCTAGCGATTTCTGCCGAGACCGGAAGCCTGTGGGAAACGCTAAAAAACGCAACTGATTCCACTACAAAGCCAGGTATGCAAAACGACGAATTCCACTATTTTAAATGGCGATTTTTCATTCAGTGACCAATTTGCAACAAAGATCCCCGTGCGAAATGGCCCTCAGTCTTCCCCTCCATAATTCTCTCTCTCTCTCTCTCTCTCTCTCTCTCTCTCTCTCTCTCTCTCTCCCAGTCACCCCCTCATTACTGCTGCTGCATGGTCTGATGGAGCTTCTTTCACCCACCCACCTGTTGGTATAATGTACCAAGTGACAGCTAACAGCGTGAAGGTGATCAAACTGATCTAACTGACAGGTGCTGATCATGTGAGAAGTGTCAGGTGCACAGGAATGACACAGCACAAATGCTTCTATTGGCTGGATAGAAAGCTGATGCAACATTAGAGAAGGTTGCATGTACATAGGTTGTGTATATAAGGAATGATGGGAAAGCTGTTCTTCCCTCTCTGGAATGCCATTGTGCGCGCAGCACTCTGCTGGATAACATGTAAATATTCTGTACATAAAAAGGTTAAGAAACCTACAAACCTGTGTTGCTTGTGTTCATCTGTCACATCGAAGTGACAAACCACTACAACGGCTTCCGCTTCACAACAACGCCAACAGGGTTATGGGCCCAGCACGCTTCCGCTGCGCAGCAACGCCAACAGGGCTATGGGCCCAGAGGTTGCAGTGGTTGCAGTGGTGAGTTTGTGGCAGTGGTGTTATCCTGAGTGCTTGGATGTCTGCTGAGGAGCAGTTGTCTGCCGGTACTGAAGGCACGGAGGCAGGCGGGAAGAGAGACGTGTTGATGAGTTCTCCAGCTGCGATGATGAGCACAGCTGCTATCCCCGTGGAGAAGCTCAACTCGGAAAACTACAATGTGTGGGCGCTGCGGATGAAGCATTATCTAACCAGAGAAGGGCTCTGGAGGTATGTGGAGAATCCCCCTCCCAAACCGAGTTCACAGGAAGAGGTGGCTGATAAGAGGGCTCTTGCTACAATTGTGTTAGCTGTGAATGATCAACAATTGCTGCATATCTACAATGCTGACTCTGCGAGCGAGGCATGGACTGCTCTGAGCAATGTTTATCTCCAGGACTCGGCCGGTACGCTGATATCTCTGTCAAGGAGGTTGTATAGAACTCAGATGCTGCCAGGTCAGTCTGTGAGATCACATATTGATGCTCTGGGTGAGTGCTTTCGTAATTTGGAGCTTAGAGGAAAAGATACCTCGAAATTGGATCGCATTTTCATTCTGCTTTCATCTCTGTTACCTGAGTTTGAACCAGTCGTTTCCAGCCTGGAGGGCTATGAAGCACGTGATTTGGAATGGAGCCAAGTCACTGGGCGACTACAAGATTTTGAGTCCAGGCAAGTTGCCAAGGGAGTCTTATCTGTGTCTGGGCATATGGCCAAAGGAAAGTCGACTTCGTCTGTGGAATGTAAAGAATATTCCAGCTCCCAGGTGGCTTCTGTCTATGTTAAACCAAGCAACTTCCAAAAGCAGGAGAAGGTGTTTGGGAGAGTGAGAAAGTGCTGGATTTGTCAGTCAACGGGACACATAGCTCGTTTCTGTTCAAAAGCTAATTCCCAATCGGTGAAGGATGTTACAAATAGTGCCCAGAGGATAATGGGTACTGCTACCATCAAGCTCGTGAACACAGCATTACCCTCAGGAGGGGACTGGGTAATCGACAGCGGAGCTACAGGGGTCTTCTGCAATGACCAGAGGCTGCTGACAGACATTCAGACATCTCAGCTAAAGGAAGTGCGGCTGGCTGATGGACGAACAAGAGAAGTTGTCTGTATGGGTTCACTATATCTCCCACACCTTAATTGTACTTTTAAGAATGTAATGTGTGTTCCCTCACTTCGTTCCAATCTCCTAAGTGTGTCTGTCTTAACAAGTGAAATGTTTAATGTCATATTCACTAAGAAGGGGTGTTCAATTTGGAAAGAAGGAAAGGAGTTGGTGCAGGGGTGTTTGTCTGATGGTGTGTATCTGTTGAAGGAGGCTTCAGAAAGTGCACAGGGTGTTGATAACACTCCCATTCACAATAATTGTATACATTTATTGCACCGAAGGGCTGGGCATATAGGATACTCAGCATTGAAAAAAACCTTAGATATTCTTGGGGTTGGTGACATCTCGGAGTGTACAAATTATTTGGATTGCCAGGTGTGTAAGGAAGTAAAAGCCAAGGCGTATCCAGTGGCTAAAAGAAGCACAAGAGTAACACATAGACCTCTTGAGCTAATACACATGGATCTTATGGGAAAGATGCCATCTAGTGTCTCAGGACGGCAGTACATGCTTTGTATAGTGGACGATTATAGCAGGTTCTGCTGGACACTAACTATGAGGCACAAGTCAGACACATTCAAGCTATTTAAAACCTGGTGTCTTAAAACACAAAAGCAGTTGGGGTGTCAACTGTCCTCCATACAAACAGATTTTGGGGGTGAGTTTATTTCTCATGATTTTGAGCAGTGGCTGGAGAAAAATGGCATCAGCCATAGGATAGCAAATCCTGGGTGTCCCAGTGAAAATGGAGTGGCTGAAAGACATATAGGCAGACTGCAGACAGTCATGTGGTGTATGTTAAAAGACACAAGGTCGTCTACGTGTCTGTGGGCAGAGGCTGTCAGTGCGGCCTGTTATGTATGTAACCGTGTGTGGTCAAGTTCTATTAACCACATTCCATACTTCCTATTGTATGGAAAACTGCCTAAGTTGAATCACTTGCGAGTGTTTGGGTCTGGGGCTTGGGTGTCCATTCCCAAAGCAAAGAGAACTAAGGCAGGGCCACGGTCAAAGTTTCTGAAATTCATTGGCTATCAGTCTGGAATGAAGGCATATCGTTTTCAAGAGGGACAAACTGGAGTGAGGTTCAGCCGTTCTGCTTCATTCAATGAGCAGAATAACTGGTCTCACATACAGAGTCCTGAAATGGCTATGCTGCCAGTTACTCCAGATGCTGGTGAAACAAATCACAATGACCAGGAAGGTCAAATGCCTGTTCCATCTCAGCAGATGCAGGCAAGCTCAGAGACTAAGCCAAGTGTCAGAGCAACTCTTAGAAAGACTTGCAGGGGTTCCACCAAACCGCTTGCAGTATGAGACTCTGGGAACTCCAGTGATAAACTTTGTTGGCACACAGGAGCCAGAGAGTTTCAATGAAATTCTGAGTTTTGCAGAACCAGAAAGGGGCGCCTGGCTAGGAGCCATGCAGGCGGAATTTGACTCACTGATAAACAACGAGGTATTCACAGAGGCAGAATTGCCTGAAGGAAAAAAGCCTATATCTTGTAAATGGGTTTATCGTCTGAAGCAAAAGGCAGACGGTTCTTCACAGGCAAAAGCTAGGCTAGTGGCGAGAGGTTTTTCACAAAAATTGCAGAACTGATGAGAATGTATCTGATGTATTCACAAAGCCTGTATGTATAAACAAACATGAACTGTTTAGTAACATGTTAGGACTTCACTCTGTTATCTGAGGAGGGGTGTTGGTATAATGTACCAAGTGACAGCTAACAGCGTGAAGGTGATCAAACTGATCTAACTGACAGGTGCTGATCATGTGAGAAGTGTCAGGTGCACAGGAATGACACAGCACAAATGCTTCTATTGGCTGGATAGAAAGCTGATGCAACATTAGAGAAGGTTGCATGTACATAGGTTGTGTATATAAGGAATGATGGGAAAGCTGTTCTTCCCTCTCTGGAATGCCATTGTGCGCGCAGCACTCTGCTGGATAACATGTAAATATTCTGTACATAAAAAGGTTAAGAAACCTACAAACCTGTGTTGCTTGTGTTCATCTGTCACATCGAAGTGACAAACCACTACAACGGCTTCCGCTTCACAACAACGCCAACACCACCCACTCCTTGACCACTGCTGCTTTCAGTGGCTTGCCTGGCATTGCTTTTATCACATCTACTAAGACTCCCCCATCTTCCACCCCACCATCAAGCTCACCAACAGGAGGGTTGATGTTGGTTTTTGGTTTTTCAGACAATGTTTTTTGTTTGGGGGAGAATTAACACTCCCAAATTTATTTATATATTTGGTTAGTTTCAGATTTTTCTACAGATTCATAGTCCTAATCCATCTAGTATATCTAAGATTATCAGTATGGCAAATTTGCAGACTGCAAACACCAGTATGTGAAAAAGTTCCATCTAGTAATACTGAAGAGGAAGAAAATCATGACCCTGGAAGGAGTGAATTTTGTAAATCAGTACATACTTTTTAACTAGGCCTGGCTGACACTATAAATTAGAATTTTGATTTTTTTTGCATAATTTCATTTGTGTTTATACACTGGAGTGTGAGAATCTAATTTACAATATTTCTTATATACACCATCTATGGGGGAAATATATCTTTTTTGATGGCATGGTACATTTCTTTTTAAATCAATGCAGTTATTTCTCTGTTGCCCACTGAATCAAAGAAACGAGCATGATAGAAAATGGTAAGATACAATGATCACATCAACTGATTAAAATATATAATTCCAAATAGTTCCATGTTGCTTATGCAAACTCAGATGCAAAAGATCTTTTATGTGCTCTCTGCAGGGGAGAGGAGAAAGAAAAGATGGAAATGAATAAATTGGGTCAACATCAGTGGGTCTTCAGAGAAAGGACGGAAGATGGAGAAAACCTCTTTTGTGTGCATACATATTTACACAGCAGGCTTCACAGGAATCAATGATTGTCAGAATGTCACACTGAAGATTCTTCTTGGAAGTGGGTGACACATTCCAGAAATACTTTGCCTCCTCCAGGCAGAAGCTTCGCTTTAAATTGCAAGTTTATCATCATCACAAGTGAAGTGTGTCACCACAGCACATTTAAAGCAGAGTTCTTTGTAAATTTATGCCTTTGTGAAAATTAAACTTTATAGAATCAGATTTAGGGTATGACGGGAAAAAAGTATTTTTTCAGTCATTGTGACTACTGGAAATGATGGCTTTTTGGCACAAGTTCTGAAAGGGTAGGGAGAGACATCCAGAGAGAAACACAGACAATTCCATTCGAGGTTCAAGATGTTCTTTGTTGCCCTCATGAAATGTCTTCACCAAATCTGAGTCAGGAATTGGAATGTCAACCACTATTCTTTTTAGATTCACTGGTAATAAAGGGGACAAACCAGCTGTTTCCACCTTTAAAAAAAATTGTTAATAGAATGAGACCTTCTGCTATTTATGTTCTTTGGGGGAAAGGAAGACAAGTTTGAGTGCTCCTGAACATGGGAAAATCAATGTGATTAAATAGTTGGAAGTGCTGGTTTAGGACGAGGCCTTTGGTAATCTGGGTTTAAAACCCCACTCAGCTATGGAACTCACTGGTTGATCCAGAGCCAGTCATTCTTTCTCAGTCTAATCTTTCTCACAGGATGGTTGAGGATAAAATCCTGTATATTATCTAGAGTTTTTTGGAAGATGGCAGGAGGCAAGGCCACCTGTCTTGCAAAATTCCTTCTTTTTACAGGAGTATTGCTCATATGAATTTACAGAAATGGCCTTTTTTGTTTCTTGTTTCATTTAGCTTTTCCCCAGTTATCCCTCCTTTCCCAATGTCTTGTTTATGTTTTTTTAAAATATATTTTAGCTCTGGCTTTAATGTTTTAATATGTTTTGCCGGTTTTAATAGTTTTTAAGATATGATTTTGTTATGTGTATTTAAATTTGCTAGCCAATTGTTCCCTTAGGAAAGCAGAAAAGTGGGGTATACATTTTTGTAAAATAAACAGATTACACTGAGAATGCCATTTGCTCTTGCAAGTGGCCTAAAAATAAATATAGTTCTGAGTAAAGTTTGAGGAAAACAGTCTCTAATTTTGTAATTGATGTAGTCCAGTACATAAAACTATGAATTGCAGTTAAGGAAGTTCAAATCCTGGCTATGTTGAAAAATCTCTTTTTCTCTCAGCTTCTCACTTTTAATATGAAAGTAGTACTGGTGCCAGTACTGGTAGTACTGCATGCAGACTCTGCAGATAGGCCTATTGCTTATTATGTAGATTATTCAGAACTGGAGTCTAAGGACAGGTATTCTCATTGAAAATAAAGGCTCTTTAAAGAGACAGTGGCCCACAGAAAAATTGGGAGCCAATTGTGGTACCACTCTCTTTTCCCCTCTCTCCTGAACAGTGGTGCACCTGGTAGTGGTGGTGAAACACAACTAGTTATGTTTAATTTCATGTTGTTGTTTAAAAGAGCATGATTTTTTTTTAATACTATAGTTCTTGAACCTGGAAACTAATCTTGAAACAATTTCCTAAATCAGAAACAACCCTCTGACCTTTTGGTCACAGCACAAATCATGCCCTTCAAAAACATGACATGAAATTGAAATGATGTTTTAAAAAGCTCACCCCCCTCAAAGTGTATGAGAAAAGAGTTCCATTGAGCTTCTTCCACCATCTGCTCAGGAGGCCATGGACATGCCCGTTCTTCCCCCAGGTGCCTTTTGGATCTTTCCAGATATGTCAAATACGCAAGACTAATTGCAGTTGCAAAAGTTGGATGGAGGTGTCAAAACATAATGCTTTTAGGACTTGTTCAGTTCTATGATTAAATGTTGTCCAGTATCAGTGTAACAAATCAATCAAGTCTTTGAACAGAAATGACAAAATCAGCTGACGGCTATGTAAGTGCTATCTTTGGAATCCATTACAGCTATTTCAGCTAATTTAAAAACCACAGATGTGAGCTGGTCTTTCTTTAATATGTCACCAGATATGCTTCGGAAAACCAGAAGGCTTACTTGTGCTGCTGCTAGATTGACAGGGATGCTTTAAGAGTTGGTCAGATGATCATTTAAGGTGGTGCAAATTACGATGATGATGTAGGACCAATTTTTATCAAATGTGTTGGCAAAGCACTACTACTACTGGGGAGATTTGCAGATTACATAACATGAAGTATTAATGTTTATTTTGCCATGAATGTTCAGCTTGAAAATAAGTAGAAAATAATGAGAAAGTTACCTCCAGGGACCCCAAAGGAAGATTTGCAAGAGTAGCTGAGGCAAATCATTTTTTCAGCATTAGGAGCTAATGAACCCAGTCAAACTAAGTAGACTTTCTTGGTTAACAGGGAGAAAAAAGGTCATTTAGCACATCTTTATTATAACTAAAATAGATTGCTAGCTTTTGAGTTCCACAGAACTTTTCAATATATCAGTGCATTTTGTCCAACCAATTTGCTAACAAAGGCTACATATACTCCAAGTACAGCTGAGAAGACAGTCTCACAAGTAGTTTGGCCATTTGTTTGCTTCTCAGAGGACATCCCTCAGTTCTGGAAATTCTTTGCTCTAAAGAGCCAAAGAAGTCTGCTCCATATACCTCCTGGAAGTGCTGTAAGGCTGCTGCTGCTGTTGCTGTCAGAGAGGAAATTAGTGTTTGTGCTGTATTCCTTTTGGCTGAAATCCTGGACTTGGGAAAAGGCAGCATGGGAAACAAACCCGGTGACATGTTAATTGCTTGGGAGATGCACCAAAAAGAGCTGGCACTTGGAAATGCAAGGTCTACGCAGGAAAGAATAGTACAGCACTGTTAATTTGCACAGGAGAAAAGAACATTGCAGCAAGCTTGGCAGGAAGCACTAACCCTTGCTTACTCCTTTGGGCAACTGCCTTTGAGCCTAGGAAAGCTTGTGAGTCGCTGATTGCCCCCCGTGGGGGTCCTTTACCTCAGAGCACAAGACTGTGGCTGCAGCACCCCCAGCATTCATGATACTAGGTTACAGCTGACACTGCCTGGATCCAGGATGAATAGACACATTTGGGGACACTCAGCAGTTCAAGAATAGTTGCTGAAGTTATAATATGCCACCAGTGACCCCGACGTGTTTTGCCTGTATAGACTGATGTTAGAAAATGGCTTGTGCATGCACCTGCTTGTCCCAATTTGCTTCATTACTGTTCCCCAAAGAAATTCTCCATCCTTGACACATTCATACAGAATTAATTATGGCTCTCGTTAGGGTCCACCTAATCAAGTATTTTCCATGTAGTATTTCTTATTGTCCTACATTTTTTATCACTTTATAAATTCTCCATTGACTTGAAAGCAGCCAGAGGCTCATCAACCTGGCAATCTTGGAAGCAATTTGTTTGAAAGCGAGCTTCCCTAAGCCTGCCGGCTTCTAATATTGATGAGATCTCTCCTGATACTACGGGATAGATGTTCGCTGTGATTCATTGGGAGTTTTATGTTAAACTCATGTTCATCATGTTAAATGGGTATCAGGCACCTAAATCTACTTTTTTTGCCAGCTCATTCCTCTACAGAAATACAATAACAGCTTAAAGACGGAAAGAACGAGTGAAACTTTGCTCTGCTCATTGGACATAACACCACTATAATTATTTGTATCATTGTAACAACCAATTCCATAGCAAAAATCCGTATGTCTGAGCAAAGGCTTGATCTAACATTGAGCATTTTCAACACAGACTGTCTGGGACTTTTCACAAGGGATCACATTTTTCGAAATATTTCATACATTACATGGTAAATATACAATGTGAAGACTGTACCATATCATCTATGAACCATAATATGGGTCCAAGGAACCAGTAGAGAATGAGTCAGCAGACTGATGTGGCTGAATTCCAGATTCTATTACTTTAGGCTGCACAGGTGAAATGGAATCTGCATTTTTGAATGCCCGCTCATATCCCCCTTCTTATTTTTCAACCACTGCCCTGCTAAGCAGAGTGACACCCTTCTAAGCACATAGACCTCTAAATCTCTCTCCCCCCCCCCTAGTTTTTGTACATCTATAGGATGCTGCTTTGTGCAACCATAAGTAGTAAAACACATAATTCTACCTCTGCAAAGATCAGCATTATAACTGTATTGGAACCAGGCTATAGAATTTTTCATATAGGATTGTTTCCTTAATTTTCTCTCAGGTAGTACATTGATGGCCTTCTTCTTTTGATGCTGCTTGATCTGGTATGGTAATCATTTAAGAACACTTTTGTACTGCTTATACAGTATATTCAATCACTTTCATGCCAAATGGATTCTACTGCAATCTGTTTGAGAATTCTTCTCTTGAAACAATATATATATATATAAAACAACAAAGTGGACTTTAAATATAGCATTTTGGTTGGGGCATATTTTAGTATTGAGAAAAATTATTTTAAAAATGGCCATCTGATGTGTCGTCTTTCTCTGCCGCTATTAGCCAGATATGTTGTTTGCTAATAATGGAGGTGGTTTATAATGCAAGGCCTGTCCCTGAACAGCTTAGGGAATTCTATAGTGCTACTATCTGGGAATGTTTAGTTATTCAGATAGTATAATGCAATCTGAATGGCTCTGAATGTTTATTTTATGCTGAAAACTTAATTCAACTCTCACCATCTCTTGCACACACCATACATATAGGGTGTTAACAACAGCCTTTCCAGAAGTATCACTGTGTGGGCTTTGACTGATGAACTGATCCCAGTGGAAGAGCACAGGAGCAGCTGCATATAGGAGATGCATACCTCCCTTCCCCTAAATTGGATCTTATTCCATAGCCTGGCATTTATCACTGGACTTTTGATTACAGAAACACCACATTGTTCCTCTGTGGCATTTATTTTGGATTAATCGTTGCCTTCTAATCAGACATATCTGATGTGATTACATTGGAAGACTCACAGCATACATGGCTAGAATGTGAATTGTTGTAGACTCCCCTATGTTTATTTCATGAAGGCTGCCAAAGCTCTAAATTAAATCTCAGGGACACTAAAGGATGCTTAGTAAAAGGACTAAACTGGCAGGATTTTAATTAGAAATTCTTTATACAGCCTATTGGAAATAAAACTTGCAAGCAACGCAACCATGCTGTGTAAAGGATAAGCAAGTATATTTTTAATTGGACTGCTGACTACATAGGGAATGCAGTTCTTTACTCATTGGAGAGATTGGGACTTTGCCTTTCCTGTGTTTAAGAAAATTAAGAATTACTCCAGTCATGCTCTCAGTGGATTTAGAATGGAGTCATTCTCTGTCCAACTGCCATGTAAGACACAATGAAATTGACATCACTGTTGATATGCTCAGTAGAACGTAGTACAAGATACATGTGTTGTTTTGGGAGAAATATGGTAGTAGAAGAGCTGTCAGGAAAACAGAAACATTTTATACGTTACATTCTCAGTAGAAACACATACTGTAAACATCAGCGTTCCGAAATGCGTATTTTAAAACACATTTGCAGTATAAATACAGTACAGGTATATACCATAGGGAATCCCTGCCTGGCTGCAACTCCTCACAGCTCCCTTCGGTGTGTAACTTGTTTTCCTGACATAATAGATAAAAGCATGCAGGAAAAGGTATCCATAATGGCCTACGCTATATTTTGGTAAGATGTCTCCAGGCATGAATTTGCCATAAGAAGAAATATTAAGACTGCAGTTCAATGCATACTAACTTGAGAGCATGCTCAATTGAATGCATGGCTTAATTGTAGCTGCTGATTTTGTGGTGGAAGTTGCCTGGGGCTTTTTGTAGGAAAGGCCACAAATAAATAACCTAAATAAGTAACAGACCTCTGAACAAAGAGAACTAGGATTGAACTGCACAGCACTAGCGGGTGATTATTGTGACTAAATTCTATAAATGATATGAAGAGCTGTGAAAACAAAAGCAGAGGTATTCCATAGTTCCCTCTTATTATTTATTAGATGGTCAAAAGCACCGAGTTATGCTTACTGGATCATCAATTAAGTTATCAGGAGAATAAATACAATATATATCTGGCTACTTTATTTCAAAAGCTGCCAGGTCCACTTTCATATCTTGCTCTGGTAAATTATTGCTCAACTGTAATCTTTCCCCCCCAGCTATGAAAATCCCCTTGTAAAGTAGCTGGTCAGGTCCAGATTCAGCTGTGGGAAAACTTGAGTGGCATATATCATAAGCTTTAGCTCAGTGGCTGAGGCTAGAGGCAAAGCTGCAGGCAACAGAAAGATTCAAGTGGCCTAAAATGATATCGTTGTGGAGTTTCACATATATTGTGGCAGTTATCTTATGTTCTTTTTCTCCAGTGTCCCTAAAGAACAGGCAGTCCTTAAGGCTGACACTCTGGAAATATATATATATATATATATATATATATATATATATATATATATATATATATATATATATATATATATATATATATATATATATGCCACTGATCACTTTCAAATGGCACATGGGAATCAGTAAAGTTGTACAGGCAGGGCAAAGGAGGAGACTAGGCTATCCCTCTGTGTTGAGGCTAATAAAGGCTCCTCCACCCTCCAAAGTAGCCACCCTCCAAATACAGTCTATGCTCCAAAACAGCCATTTTCTCTAGGGGAGCTGATTTCTGCAGTCTGGGTCTCTACTGTAATTCCAAGGGATCTCTTCCTGGAGGCTGTCAGACCTACATCTCCTAGCACACCAAAGAGTTGGAAGAGTCCAGTGCCAAACCACAGTACAACAAAACTTTCAGTCCCTTTGAGTCAGCAGAGCTTGGAGAAGGAGCCTGAATAGGAACAAGGCTAGTCAACAGCGGGTTGTTTACAGTTTAATTTTCTTTATAATAACAATAAAGCCAAGGCCTTCCAAGGAAGCTTTTATTTTCATATGTTCAGATATTTTATTTTCATATGTTCAGATATTTTATTTTCATATGTTTCATAACAGATGAAATGCATTGAGATTATTGGCTACCACCTGTGAGCGTTCATAGCAATTAGGAAACTGGTCATTTCAAACTATTAAATGTTCTGTATACAGAAATAGCGTTTTACCTCACATGCTTTCCTTACTAAGATGGGGCTGCCACATTTCTGGGAGTTGTTACAAAGTAATTAATGGGAAATCTATATTTACATGAGTGATTTCCACATAATGAAATAGCTAGAAGCTCACTTTCCAGGCACAAACATCTATAGGAGTCTGTAGTGTACAGTTTTGCAAGGCTGATAGGGGGTCTGGAATAAGGATGTGTGCTTGGATGTACCCAGTCACATGGAGCTGCCTTATACCGAATCAGGTCTTTAGTTCATCAAAGTAATTAAATGTCTACTCAGACTGCCAATGTCTATCCAAGGTCTAAGTCTGAGGGCTTTCTTGTTACTTATTACCTGATACTTTTTTGGAGGTGGAGATTGTAGGGATTGAACCTAGGACTTTCTGCATGCAAAGCACAGGCTCTTACATTGAGCCACAGTCCTCCCCTCCAAAACATACCCAACAATACTTATAAGGAAAATACATTTTCATTAGCCTGATAAAATATTATAGAATCCCAATCAGTGCTTCAATCCTGATCTGAAATATTCCTGCGAATATTTAGGAAAATCCAGGAATAACTGGGGCTGGCATTTTAGAGCACCTAAGTTAAGTTTTTTTGTTGTGGTGGTTGTTGTTTTGTTTTTTGCTTTTTGCAGGTTTCGTGGGAGGGAAGGAGAATGGAGGCAGCTCTCAAAGGAAAATGGGAACCATGTATTAGGTGAGCTTGCCAGATTGGTTCTGCTGGGAATCTCTGGTTTGATGTCATTTCTGTTTGTGATGGGAGATGTTTGGCCAGTTGTTGCTCACTGTTTTGTGTGTGTGGCTATTTTATGCCCTGGAAAAAGCATGGAAGGTTGTTTTTTTTTCCCCATAGGAAAAAAAGGGAAGATTGCTGGGTGCACTTTGTTCAGAGTCCTGTACAAATAGACCCCTTGGTCCAATTTGCTTGGGGAGCTTTAGGGGATAGGCAGCACTAACTGTATAACAAGTTTGCTGTCATTTGCTCAACCCCCCCCAAAAAAAACCCCTTTAAGATGCCCAAAACAATTCCCCAGAGGGAATAAGAGACCAGAATAATTTTGGAACCCCCCCCCCAAAAAAAAATCCTGAATCTAATACCAAACTAGCTTTTGAGCTCCAAATAATCTAGAATATCAATAATTGTACCACATCTGGATTAGAAATATACATATGCCTCATCTGGAAGAGCTTGCAATTAAACAAGATGCCAATTTTGCTGCCACATATGGCCAGACAACATAACAGTATTAACTATACTATCTCGGACTCATTCACTTGCTTGTCTTCTAACACTTAAATGCAAGCAATGCCCTTCAATTGTCTACATATGACAAACAGTTCAAACTCTACACCAAAGAATATATGGAAAGAAATTTGACATCAAGAGTCACAAAACTGAGAAAACTGTAGAACATTTCAACCTCTCAGGTCACTCAAAGGGGGACTTCAAAGTAACTGTTTTATTGCAAAGAAATTTCAGAAACAGACTGGAATAGGAGATTGCTGAATTATAACATTATTACAACACTCAAAACAATGGAATCTCAGGGCTAAACAGAGATATTGAGTTCTTATTTCACTACATATGTACTCAAACTTAGTTGCCTAACAGGAGGTTAATTATGGGCTGACAAGGAAAACACGCACACACACAGCATCTTGTTTGGCATTTAATTGACCACAGTATGCTGCCCTAGCTGGCCACACCCAGGGGCAGGAAGTACCTGGGCTGCAGAGCCTAGCCAGAGTCCACATCAGAGTAAAGTCAAAGACCAGTCCAAGTCGTTAGGAATAAAAGCAAGCAGAGGTAAAAGCGAGGCAAAGAGTAGTTGAGGGAAAGCCAAGGTCAGAGTCCAGATAAACATATATTCAACAAAGTCAGTCCAATTACCAGATGCATAGTCAAAAGCTGTTTGCCAGGAGTCAGGGAAGCCGATGGGAGCCAGAAGTTTGCAGATCAAGGGATCCAAGCCAGACAGGAGAATTTCTACATAATTGCACCCATACCAAAGAGATGCTGCTGTCTCTCCTAAAAGCAGCCCAACTGATTGGCTGCACCAGGGGGAGGAATCACTCATCCTCCCCAGGAGCTATCCCAGCTGAGCCCCATCTACTTTGACAGCGTGCCTGCAGTCTGGCTCCTTTGGCTGGCTCCTTTGGCGTTCAGCAAACACTGTCAGAGCTGGAAGGCATTTGCGGATGCACCAAAGATGCCTCTTTGGAAGAGCCTGGCTGACTTGTGCTGCCTTCCCCTGCACATTCAGAGCCCCCTCTATCTTCTGCCAGAGCTGGCTCAGGTGCAGGCCCTGGTTGCTGTGGTAACTCCTGGGAGATGGGAGGTGGCAGCGGGAGCATGGCACTCAGCTTTATTTTACCAGCTGGAGTGTTGGCACAGCCTGGGGAGACCCTGAGCCACCTCATGATCAGCCAACCATGATAAAGACAGACCCCAGAGACAAGTCTATGGTTGCTTCAATGTATCTGAAGAAATAAGCATATACACAAAAGCTTATTCCCAGAATAATAATAATAATAATAAAAATAAAAATAATAAGTATTACCTGGTGGGTTACAACATTAAAAACCTCACAATAAAATATAACCATCCACCACTAAAACCATTCTAAATCTGATGACCTTTTTATTGTAAATTTAAATTTTAAATTTGGTTTGTTTTAAAGGTTCCACAGGTCTCATCCCCCCTTCTTTCTTCTACATTTTTTTCTTACTAGCCAACATGCTTAGGTATGTATTAGTTCTTTAAACATTTTCAGAACTCCTTTAATGATCAAAGGAACCTCCCATTTATAACACAAATGGTTTTCATCTGAAAATATCCTATTTTCCAGTTCAGCTAGTCTTGCTAGAACATCTTTTCAGTGTTGAGCTGAGTTTGAGAACATGTGAACAGGATCCGTGACCATGTGCAAAGTGTCTTTCTCTCTACCTACATACACTTCTAGGAGCACAGGAAAGTGGAAAAAGCATCTTGGAATAAACTGCATGTAGTAGCAATTTGTCTGTTCTTTAATACAGAAAAGGAGTGCTCCTTCTTCAAAGGCGAAAGGTAACCTTTTCTTTGCATGAGCTTCTAACCGGCTCTCAGTTGTTCAGCCTTAGGGCAGTAAAAGGTAAACAGAAGCTTATGCTAATATTGACTTTGAGCCACAATGGGAATTAGTAGGGCACACAGTGCAGTTCAAATGCAGTAAGAATTGCTTCTCAAGTTAGAAGATTTCAGGCATGAACCGGCAACACTCAGTGTTTATTTTTTATTTATTTGAAACATTTATTGTCTTTCTTAAGGAACTCAAGGCAGTTTAGGGCATAGATAAAATGCATAAAATAAAATACATTAAAAACAAGGGGGAGAGAGACTTAAAATCACAACCATATGAATTCCTAAATAAAACTATCCACAACTCCCTCCTAAGGACTGAAAGTGAGAGGAACCAATGTAGTTGTAAAGATAAAAGTGGAGGAGGGGAGAATATGTAAGCCATGTTGGATTCTCTACCCTGGGGACAAAATTGGGAAATCACCTCCTTAGAGGAAAGGTGGGGTCCATGTCTCCATTTTAGATGCCGGTTAGGCACACACACAAGGCTAACGGGCATACAAACAACATGTTCATATCACATAGGCTGTTCATAGTGTAGTTCACATATCTAGTGTTTGGCAGCAATTAAAAAAAAATGTAACTGCAATTTGGTAGAAATATATTAGGAAGGAATTTCCCCTCTTGTGTTGTTGGGTAAACCATTCCACTATGATTAGAGGTAGATATGAAGGAACTGATCACAACACTTGTTAATGGAATTCACTTTCTTCCTTTAAGAGATGCAACTTCTTTTTCCATTCTCAGCCAGCCCACAGGCATATACAGATGGGTGCATGCAAAGCAATTACAGCACATGGACCATTACAAGTAGTCTTTTTCATAAGTGTGTTTTTCCTATACATATCTGTCTCATTCCCCTTCTACCTGCCTGATCCACAAGTTATTTGGTGTAGTGGTTAAGAGCATAGACAAGCTGGGTTTGATTCCTCACTCCTCCATATGCAGCCAGCTGGGAGACATTGGCCTCATCACAGTACTGATAGAGCTGTTCTGACCAAGGAGTAATATCAGGGCTCTCTCAGCTTCGTCTACCTCACAGAGTGTCTCTTGTGGGAAAAATAAAATCAGAGTCCAGTAGCACCTTTAAGACCAACAAAGATTTATTCAAGGCATGAGCTTTCGAGTGCAAGCACTCTTCGTCAGACTATGAACTAACCATCATAACAGTAGGAATATATAAGCAAAAATTAATCCTGTTACATTAGTAAACTATGTCACAGCATCCAAACACAGCCAAGTAAGGGGAAGGTGATTGTAAGCCGCTTTGAGATTCCTGGTAGAGAAAAATGACATATAAAGACCAACTCTTCTTCTTCAGTCATGCAGATGAGGATGTTTTGGCTAGTTCTGTTGTTTTTTCCAATTCTGATGCAGCTGTCAGAGGAGGAAACCTCCCTTAAAGATGTAAAGCACGGGTAGCCATATGCACATGATCCCTGTGGTGCCGCAGAGATAAAATAATGGCTCTCTGTTCTCACAGTGAGCTTCCTGTTAGGTGTGTTGAATGTATCTGAGACCCAGCTTGGGATGAGAAGAAAGGAAAGGGGAACTCCCTTGCTTGATATTATGATTCTTTCCTACATATGTGTCTGTGTCTATGAGAAACCAAATTGTCTTATTTTTATTTTATGGCTTTCAGACTTATAATGACCACTGGAGGGTTTAAACATTCTTATTACCTTTTATTTTGATAACTGACCTGATCTTAGGAAAAGAAACAAGTCAGCTACGTTGAAATCAGTCTGAGCCACTGTGCATGCAGTTGGGTCCTCATGCACAGCCCTATTGGCATGAGGACCCAACTGTATATTGAGGCAACCATGTTTCATTCCATGAACACACCACACATTCTGAAATGGTCATGAAACAAAAATCATAGAATCTTAGAGTTGGAAGGGACCTCCTGGGTCCTTGTCCAACCCCCCTATTGCTCATCCACTGTAAGCTGCCACCTCCCTTGAACCTTCACAGAATCAGCCTCTCTATCAGATGGCTATCCAAAGATGAAGAACCCACCACCTCCTGAGGAAACCTGTTCCACTGAGAAACATCTCTAGCTGTCAAGAATTTCTTCTGGATGTTTGGACAGAATTTCTTTTGAATTAATTCCATCCCATTGGTTCTTGTCCATCCTCTGGACTTTTACAAGGAAGAGAAATACATAATGTGACCAGACTAATGCAGAAATGTGAATCTTATTAGAAATACACAGGTGGCCCAGCAGGACCTGCAAGTCCTTCAGGGTGCTATTCCATCTGCCGAGCATGCTGCTTATCGTATCCCTCAACCTCTGCAGTTTGTCCTCTAGCAGCCATGAAATACCTTGCTCAGAATACAAAAGGATCCCCAGAAAAGTAAGTTGCGTTTTCTCTTATCTTGGGCCAGTGAGACCCCCAGCTCCACTGCCAACTCCTTAAGCCTCGCCTCCTTGGCCTGAGAGCCCCTTGGGCAAGCCAACAGGAAATCATACAAGTAATGAGTTACCTCAGAAAATTCCCCCTTTTTCTTGACTTCCCATTCAATGAAAGTGCTAAAGGTCTTGAATGCTGTGAGGAACTTTGGACTAATCGCAGTTCTGTTAAAGCTGTTTTTGCAGAGCAGTTTATCACAGCTCTCTCAGTCCCTCCTACCTCGCAGGATGTCTGTTGTGGGGAGAGGAAGGGAAGGCCATTGTAAGATCCTTTGAGACTCCTTTGGGCAGTGATAAGCGGGGTATAAAAACAACTCTTCTTCTGATAAACATAGGAGAGAATCATATGTGAATTTGAAACCCTACAGCTTGTACAAGATTTCTGGCCAGTAACATGTATTAACACCTATAGGAGTATAAATTAGAGCAAGTGAGAATAATGCCACACTTATCATGTGACAAGCAGTCAAACCGTCTGCTATATCAGAAGTGTTTTAGCAACACTGATTATGCAAACAGCATGAGAGAACCAACAGAGTCCAAGCATAATTTCTCATCTCAGTTTTGAAAAAACTGTTTGCTTTCATCTTGTGCATTTGTTTTATCTTGTTAATGGACTCATATTTTTGGATTATTGCAACCTGTTACACTGTTAGCTGCCTTGAGTCTAAGGACAGAAGGCAAGGTATAATTTTTTTCACATACTTCCATCCATCCATCCAATTTATAACATGGGCCCCTCATACTCACTTAAAATTTCATAATGCCATTGCATAAATCATGAACAAACACAAATCTGTTTCATTTCTGAAACAACATAAATTGATCACAGTGTGAGATAGGTTTTCAGTTCCACTGCAAAACAGGATTTCAATCAGCCATTATAGAAATGAAAGAGTCATGTATGCGTGTTTGATATCCCAGAGCCCTACTTAAGTAGTTAAATGTTATTGCATGTTTGATATGTAGCAGCAAGTGATTGTTATGAGATTTGCATGCAGCATAATGGATACATCTGCCTCAGACAGGCTTTCTTCAAAATGAGATATACCATTACATTATTCTATATCCTTATTACTGGAGTGCCAGTTTCTACTCTACCATGTGTACTCTTGGGGCAGTTTTACTGAAATCACAAGGGCTTCTGTGAGACAAGTGAAAAGGACGTCACATGTTGATTCAATCTGAAACATTTGTACTGGTAGATCCATGAGCTGATTTGATATAACATTACTAGAAGGCGTGTGCAACATAATGCTGTGTGGCATTAAGGTGGTATAACTGTTGATGTACCTCATCTCAGATTTGTATTTGCAGGCTTAGAATAGCAATGTTTTTTGAAGGATGCACACATAAATACTTACATAGAAAAGTATCTCATACTGGCAGATCGATTTAAAGCATTTTAAGCTGTCTAGACAATTTTTGTTTGGAGGTGAATTCTGGACACATGCCAGTTTGGGGGGGGGAGAGAATGCATTGAATGCTATAGAGAATAAACTCTTCCTTGTATACACCATACCTTAAAAGTAAATTGTAAATGAATGGATTCCATCTTCCTGATAGGTCTAAGCAGTTATTCATTCATTCATTAGATTTTTATATCACCCTCCCATACGGCTCAGGGCAGTTTACATACAACATTGTGAGGTATTACATGAAATGACCAATTAAATCTCTATGCACAGAGCATAGTCAAAATAACATCAACAATAATCCAACAGTGGTTTACATTAACATAATATCAGTGAATTTGATCAACAATAATATAAGAGATGGATGAGTACCCAGCTTGCTGAGGGGTAAATGGTAATGACTGTGGAAGGCACTGGCAAACCACCCCATATTGAGTCTGCCATGAAAACACTAGAGGGCGTCCCCCCAAGGGTCAGACATGACCCAGTGCTTGCACAGGGGATACCTTTACCTTTACAGGGGATACCTTTAACAGAAACAAAAACTTAGAGAAACCCTCAGAGAAGTCAGACTGGGGAATCAAAGCTGGTTCTCCAGATTACAGGCCACTTCTCTTATTTTATGTTGCTTAATATTACCTTATTATTTAACTATTTAATGAACCAAGGTCTGGTTTCCTGTGAACTCACATCTATGTATGTTGCTTGCTTACCCAAGGGACTCATAGGGACTTAGGTTGAAGTCCTTGAGACTTACATATTTCATTTCTAAATTCTAAACTCTTATATATTAAGCTTTCCTGATTATCTTTTATTAAGTCCTGCCACTTGTAGCTTTATAAGATATAAAATCCACTTTTCAATCCTGACGGCATTCTGTTTTCAAAATAAATAAAGTGACTTTCGGTAGTACATTCTGCCCAGTAGCTGGATAGGAGATACATGGGGTAGTCCACAGCTGGACAGTTTACAGGTCTTATAGCCATAAACCATACCAAGTTAATGTAGTGTCCTGAGCATATTTTATAGCTGTGAGACTCAAGTCTAGTTTTTTAAAAGCACTGATGATGGTGTCATCCGTTCAGTTGTGTCCGACCCTTGGCTATTCTAAAGGAAAGTCTTTGCCATGTGCCCCTGTCTCTGACTACTTCTTCTCATAGAATCATAGAATCATAGATTTGGAAGGGGCCATACAGGCCATCTAGTCCAACCCCCTGCTCAATGCAGAATCAGCCCAAAGCATCCTAAAGCATCCAAGAAAAGTGTGTATCCAACCTTTGCTTGAAGACTGCCAGTGAGGGGGAGCTCACCATCTCCTTAGGCAGCCTATTCCACTGCTGAACTACTCTGACTGTGAAATGTTTTTTCCTGATATCAAGCCTATATCGTTGTACTTGTAGTTTAAACCCATTACTGCGTGTCCTCTCCTCTGCAGCCAACGGAAACAGCATCCTGCCCTCCTCCAAGTGGCAACCTTTCAAATACTTTAAAATACTTTTAGCTGGTTCATGGTCATCCCTGTATTGGCTTTGATCAAGTCGAGCCAGCGGATCCTTTGGCGACCACGTTTCCTTTTGACCATGCCGAGCATTAATGATTTTTCTAGCGAGTTTGATCGCATGACGTGTCCAGAGTAAGTGAGCTTTAGCCGTAATATCTCCCCTTCTAATGACATAGTTGGTTTTCTCCTCTCTAAAACAATCTTGTTGGTAACTTTGGCTGTCCATAGTATTTGCAGCATTAAAAGCATTAGATAAGATAATAAATATGTCTGGATTGTACCACTTCAAAATGCAGGCTAAGCTCACATTATGGAATACTCTTTCCATTTAAAAATAACCCAAATATACAACGAATAAAATACAATCTTGAAATTGTGCTCTTGACATCTAACTTCTTATCTACAGTGCCCCCCCCCCCGATCAAGCAAGTTCCACTTGAGTCTAAAGTAGGAATGGTCGAGATACAGGATTACCACTTTCCGGCTGTATGGCAGCAAATCTTCAGTTGTATACTGAGTTTCACCTACATTTATAACATCTAAATTATGCACAGAGGGATCATATCTGTGATTGTGTCTGCATTCCACAGTGCTTTTCAGAAGTGTACTGGTTGAGGCTTATGACTGGAAATCAATGCACATCAATACAATAGAATGTTCATTTTATCCCCAAACACATTTATTTACTTACAATATCTATATGCTGCCTTTCAATTTGTATCCTCAGACTGGTGTACACAAAAGCTCTATAGAAAGAGCCAAACACCAGAAAAATCCAAACCAATATCAAACATCAAGAATTCTCTTTGAGCTGTAGATCCAGGCCAAATGACCATCCTCACCCAATTGGCCCTACATTGACACAGGAATCTGAATTATTCAAATTCAGTATCTAAATCAATTTTAGCAATTTGGGGTCTTGATTAATTTAATCAAAATTTCTGCACAGTTCTTTTTAGTTCAATGAAACCATGAATTCTGATATGAGCTCACTGATGTTTTCCATTTAACTTAATTTTCTTCTCATCCCCTGCCTCCACTTCCTGTTATTATGACAGTTCAGATAGAATGCAAAACATTTCCATTGTATCGTGTTACACTACATTGTTTCCACTTACAGCCCTTTTCTTGATAACTCTCAGTTTGATTAATAAATTGAGTCATCTGGTTGGATACTGAGACTTGCTTAACCTTGAGTTTTTAACTTGTTATATTTCTGCTAAGTACATAAATAAGGCTCAGTATTACTGACTGTGCTGAATACTGTACCATATATCAGATCTTAAATGCTGATCACTGACTCAAGTGGCTGGAAGATGAAAGAAATCTTGGCCACTGGTAGCTTGTATCTTTGTAGAGATTTAATTGGACTCAAGTAGCTTTACTGTGTTTAACATTGCAGCCAATAATTCTGGGTTACTAAACTAATCTGATGGGTGACTTGTTTACAACATGTTTATATTAGTGCTGGTCTTTTCCCGTTCTACTATAGTGCCTGAATACTATAAATCATTCCTACATGAAATAATTATAATGAAACTCGTAGGCAGGAAGAAAACTCTACACAGCTGCTATTAGACAATTAAAAAAAATAGCCTGGTCTGTTTTTGAGGCTTTAATGGAACCTTGATCTACAGAACTCCATAGGTGAAGTGCTTGACATTATGAACACTGTTGGCTGCTAACTCTCTCAAGCCTAGCCATGGCTAAAAGCACAAGAATAGAATGTGGTTCAAAAGTTGGTTTCAGGGATGAAAAACTCTTATGCTATGTCAACTAAAATATTGCACCTAATCAAACTGGTGACCCATCTATGAAGCCTTAATTATTTTGGACCTGGGTATAATAGGAGTGCCCCAACCTAGGCTCTCCCAATCTCATCAGATCTTGGAAGCTAAGCAAGGCTGGACCTGGTCAGTATTTGGATGGCTGACCACCAAGAAATACCAAAGTAGTTACACAGAAGTAGCCAATGGCAAACCACTTCTGAATGACTTTTGCTTTGGAAACCATAGAGAGTTCCATAAGTTGGCTGTGAAAACTTTGAAAACTTTGCAAAGTCTTGTTTCGGGTGGGAAGAGTTTGTTTCCAATGAATTCTAATGGGATTCTAAAGGGTCATCATTTTGATGCTTTAGCACAGGGGTAGTCAACCTGTGGTCCTCAAGATGTCCATGGACTACAATTCCCATGAGCCTCTGCCAGTGTTTGCTGGCAGGGGCTCATGGGAATTATAGTCCATGGACATCTGGAGGACTACAGGTTGACTATCCCTGCTATAGCACATTCCTTAAAAAAGATGACGTCAATAAATGTTAAGACTGCGACTTGGAAAAGGGATTTAGTAAAATCCAGTTCTGAATATATGAATCAAACCAACTCTCTGCTAAACAAGAAAATCCAATTTTCATCCATAACTGTTTGAAACCAACTTCTTATACTTGGTTTCGATGCACTGTCCCATAAGAATTCAGTCAGCACAACTACAATATTTCTAAAGTTAATTAGCCCAGCAATTTTAAAGTCACAGAAAGCTCATTCTGCATGCATAATAAATAATGTTAATTTCAGAATGTTTTAAATTTAGTGATAGCTTTGTAAGCCTTCCCAAAATGATTACTGGAAAGTAACAGTGTTTGACTTGTACTGATGTCATGTCTAATTTCATTGTGTACTAATTCCTTTAAAGGCTGTAAGTGGTGTCACACCCAGTGGGAGGTAAAAGCTCAGAATGCATTCACATACAAGAAGATACCATTCATCCTTGGTTGTAGTTAAAAAGAGGCAGTGATTCACTTGCTACTGAAGAAACCATCTCTGGACCCTTGCAACACAGCCAGTTACTGCCTGGTTTTGCACTTACTGTTTCTGGGGAAGGTAACTGAAAGGGCTTTGGTGTACCAGCTTCTAGCATTCTTGTAGGAAACTTCAGCTCTTGATCCATTCTAGTCTGGCTTTCAACCCTGCCATGGGGTGGAGATGTTGCTGGTCACCCTGACATATGATCTCCAGAGCCAGCTGGACAGGGGTGGTTCAGTGTTGCTTGTGTTGCTCAATCCGTTGGCAGTGGTTGACATTGTTGACCAGAAGTTGCTGGCCCACCACCAAACCAGAGCCAGGATTTGGGGGACAGCCCATCAGAACTGTACACAGGGGGGCGCTGTGGGGGCTGTCATGCAGTTGACTCGCAGCTGGGTAAACCATGCTTGTTTAAATGCCACCACTTATGGAGGCCCCACAACCCAGGGAGTCCGTTCACACACCAAACTCCCTGCCAGCAGGTTCCATTGCATGCAAACGAGCAGCTGTGATGGAATATTAACCATGAAACATCCAGCTCCAACACTAGAACATGGCTGCTTCCACATCAACATAGGATGAATGGGAGAGAAGCTGCTCCATGGCATCCTGGGTGAAACAGCTGGGACCCATGCACATGGCACCTTTATGGGTGCTATAGGTCCCTCTACCCATTTAAACACTGTTCACATGTTCGTGCACACCTCACGCCATAAAGGGTCACTGGGGAGATTGTTATACCAAATGAATGTCTGTAAGGACATTAAATGTCTGTATTAAAGGGACAGGGCATTTTTCTCCAAGATTGTTGGCAGCTCTAATTTTCACCATCATATTTGTTTATGTACACATATCAGATCTACCCAGATAATTGAAAATTGGCAAACAAATTATTTCAAAAGCTTATTGGTACATTGGAAATCTGGGTGACCTTGGGCTAGTTGGGTGACTTTGGGCCGGTCACAAAGCTCCCTCAGCCACACCTTTGGGCAGTAAAAAGCAGTGCTCCCCCCTTCTAATGCAGATGCTGACATCCCACTTGGTGCCTCTCTGCTGATGCAAAGCCAAGACTCTCCCACTATAATACCTCATGCTGGTTAAAGGGACAGAATGACAATAAAAAATATAATGGACATTACAATGGTTTCTTAGTATCTCCCCTCTACTCAGCTGAAAATATCTGGGAAAGTCAGAGGCATATTAGGAAATGGCAAATTCTTCTCTGCCCTTAGCAAGCCCTTTGGGCAAGACAAGGAATGAACTGGGTTCAGATTGCATACTCCAAATTTTTCTGCAGCTATTTATTTTTTTATTTATTTGATATAATTTCTACCTTGCCTTTATGACATCATGGCTACCTATGAAAGCATGTAGAAAATATAAATATTCATCAGCTGTATTTCCTTGTAGGGTTCTTTAATTTACTGGCATTTTCACTTTTACGTTTGGAGTATAGCTTGTTAAATAAAATGAAATAAAGATGCCTTGTAGGCATATTTGTTCAAGTTTACATTGCATGTGCCATTACATACATGCATGAATAATCACCCATGTATATCTGATATACAGGCCTATTGGTGGAACCATGTTTAAGCTACAGTCTCAGCACAGTAGCTTGTGGAATTGGCCAGTACACTGTATTTTTATTTAGGAAGCTCTGAGTAATGCTTCTTTGAAAGTCAATAGAATATGATCTCTTTGTGCCTCCCAAACATATTTTGATAGTTCCTGGTTTAGAATTCTTTAGACTTTTCTGTTGATTCCAGCAGTAGATCAGAGAAACTCCCAACTGCATTAAAACATGATGCATTCTCAGAAAATAAATTGCTAAGGAAATAGAGTTCATTTTCATGCTTTAGTGGGGTTATTTATTGGAAATGGCAAAGCTTGTTCCATACAGTTAAGCAGAATGAAAATTACTGGGGCAGTATTATTTTTGAATATGGTCATTTTGCTCAGGTGCTTTTTAAAATGTTGAAATGAACTTCTGATGTGAAAGCATCCAATACTAGAAATAAATAAAACTCTAAAGATTTCATTTTATATTGTATTGAATTAGATTTGAGTGGGAGAAGCAAAGCAGCTAAATCCCAGATAAAATAAATCAGCAAAACACTTTGGTCAGATTGCACCTAGAGAACAGTGTGCTGTTCTGGAGGCCTCACTTCAAAAAAGAAGGTGGGCAAGATTGAGAGGGTGCAGAGAAGAGCAATGAGGATGATCCAGGGCCTGGGTACTAAGTTCTATGAGGAAGAAAAGGCTGGGAGGGAACATGATTGCTGTCTTTCAAGTATTCGAAAAATTGTCACTTATAGGAGGACAGGGAAAGGTTCCTGTTGGCAGCAGCAAACAGGGTCTACAGTACTAGGCTTAAACTACATGTAGAGTGGTACCGGCTAGATATCAGGAAAAGATTTTCACAGTCAGAGTAGTTCAACAGTGGAATCTACTGCCTAAGGAAGTAGTTAGCTCCCCCTCACTGTTATCAAGCAGCAGCTGGACAGATACTTATCACAGAAGCTTTAGGCTGATCCTGCTTTGAGCAAGGGGTTGAACTAGATGACATGTATGGCCTCTCCCAAACCTATGATTTTATGATTCTGCAATCAATATGTTACTTTATACAATTTCAGAATAAAAGATGAAGTGATTCTCCACTATAGTTTCTTTAAGGGCTTATCTTTACCAGTGTTCTTTGCCCCTGTTAGTAATGTACTCTGTTAGGGGCCATTCAGTGGCCAGTTAAACCAAAGTAATCGTATTACAGTGGAAGTGACTACTGCATTTATTCAGGTGGTAAGACATGTTGGTCTGAATCAACAGAACCAAGTTTGAGTACAGTGGCACCCTTAAGACCTACACAGTTTTAGTCTTATTACTAGCTTCAAAGCCCGTTCCTATGAATGTCCCCAGCCAGGCAGTTTAAGGTGGCTTTGGGCCTCAGCTCGCAGCCTGATCAAGTGGGGCAGGCGGGGGCTGGCCAGCTTGTTAGCAGGCCCGGGACAGAGCTCCTTAGCAGTCAGTCAGCAGTCTGGGAGGCCATAATTAGGAGGCCCTGCTTAGCAGGCTGGGAGGCCCTCATTAGCAGGGCCAGCCTAACAGGCCAAGAAGCCCTCATTAGCAGTCCCTCCACCACAACCCTTTGCCCAGGGCCCTCTCCCCTTACCTACTGCTGGTTCCAGGCACTGAGGGTGTCTGAGAGCAAAGAGGCTAGAGTCCAGGGACGGAGGGCGGGAGCTGCAGGGTCAGGGCCAATCAGAGTACAGCCAGCTTTGCTTTGCTGGCTGCATCCTGATTGGCCCTATTCCAGCTTGGACAGCCAGACACGTTTCACCCCCCAGGCTGTTTCACAAATATATAGAGGAACCATAGATAAGGATAAGCTTTCATGTGCATGTACTGTTCTTCAGATACAGGTACTAAAGAAATCAGAGTCCAGTAACACCTTTAAGACCAACAAAGATTTATTCAAGTCATGAGCTTTCGAGTGCAAATCCTGCTATTAGAGATCAAAGGCTACCACCTCCCCATAGGTTGCTTGCTCCATACAACTGTGAGACATTCCTCCCTGGGAATTGGTGGTCACTATCCCAAGGCCAGGGAGTCGAACTCAAAATTCCATTACAATGCCATATCTTTCAGTCATATTATCACAATTAAAATACCTAGTGAGGAATATGGATACACAAATTGAACAAGGTTAGCATGAATAGTGAGATAAAAAGCCTTTGTCCCTATTGAGGCCTGGGTATGCCATAGTATTGAGTTTTGTAATAACAGTCACATAATCCCAATTAAAATAAATTGTGAGGGATGTGGATACACAATTTACATAAGGATAAAAAACCTTTGTCCTTGTTGAGTCCAGGGTATGTCAAAGTATTGAGTATTGTAATAACATACATTTCTGCAATCTCCCTTTCTAGCTTGTTCTTGAAGTTTCTTTGTGATACAACAGCTACTTTTAGAATGTCCTGGAAGGTTGAAGTGGGGATGTGATAGCCTTTGATCTAATAGCAGCATTTTGGTTTCTCTCTGTAAAGTACACTGAATTATAGGGGATTGATTGGCTCTTTTGACAAAGGATTATCATTGACTGTACTTGGTTGTGACACAGTCTACTGATGTAACAGAATTGATTTTTGCTATATATTCCCTGTCTTGTAAGAAGATCATAGTCTGACGAAGGGTGCTTGCACTCGAAAGCTCACACTTAGAATAAATCTTTATTGGTCTTAAAGATGCTACTGGACTCTGATTTTATTGTGCTAGTTCAGACCAACACGGCTACTCATTTGAATCTATCCTTATGATAGGAACTGATGAAGTGCGCTTACATATGAAAGCTTATATCTTGACTAAAACTATGTTGTTCTTAAAGGTACCACTGGCCTCAAAGCTCGTTCTTCTGCTTTGGACTAATATGGCTACTCAACTGAATGTTCCTCATGTTGTTTTGCCTGCTTCCCTGGACTAGTTGAAGGATTTTAATGGGGTTAGTTTCGGAGGTTAGCCATGTTGATATCCAGAAGAAGAACTATGAATCTTTAGTGGCAGGGAAAATTCCTGGTTCCGCATGGCATCAGTGCTGTCCCAGGACTGTCACATTCCCTTTTTTGCCCCAGGCATCAACAGGGCCTATGTCATGCTAGGGCTGTCCAGAAGGGAAGCATCAGGCCGTCCTGGCCAGGCTCCTCCCCACCCTTACCTGGGTATGGCATCCTGAAAGGGTCAAAAAAATGCCCCAGGAACACAATGCCTCATTCTTTAACAAACAAATAAAATGGCTCCCAGTACATTGCAGCATGGTGAAACCTTGTCGCCTGAGCTGCCATGCAGGAGCAACAATCCAGGGCAGATGAGGAGCAATAGGCCAAATGCTCCCCCATGTGGGAGTGGGAAGAGGTGGGCAACCGGCCTCCCACGTGGTATACATCTAGGTGGCTCTCAAGGGGAGAGGTACAGCAGCAACAATCCTGTCTCCATCTCCCCTGTGTATTCAGGGGCACAGAGAGAAAAGCTTGGGGACAGGATTGTGGGTTTCATTCTGAAATATGGAGGCCACTAAAGATATACGAGAAATACTTTCCAATCCCTGAACATGGAATTGAAAAATTCTCAATGCCCTTCAATAATTCAGTGACATAATAATGATCTATACCTGAAGACAGCTCAACATAGCCCTGTTGTGATGAACTGCCTGAGCAAAAGTAAAACTTGAGATCAATGGACAATGTGCACAGAAGCATTTTAAGGAGCTTTTCTGTTTTTGATTTGGGGCATTGTTTGCCTCAGTAGCTGAGCAACCAACTGAAGCTGAGCCAACAGCATGTCCAGCAATCCAACAAACACCATTTCAGCAGTAGCTGTCCAAGGTAATAGAAGCTCGACTCACTCCCCAGCTTTCAGTATTAACATTGAGATATAATTGTAATTTGCTGTGCATTTATACTAGAAAGCATAATTACATGCTTCTGTTGTTTTGGAATACACCAAGGCACCCAGAAGTCTAACAGATTATATGATTATCCTTTCATAATCAATGCCCTACCATGCTTTAAGGAGAGAAGTATTTTGTCCTCACTGCAACAGTCTTCCACATTAAGTAGATTCATTTTAACAAGATTGTATTGTAACTTCATGCATTGCCAGTTGAATCAATTTCCAGCTCAGGCTCAAGAGGAATCTGGGTTTCATCGACATCACAATGAAAGCTTGTCTAATGTGCTTGAAGGTCTTGCCCAGTGGCAATGCGAACGTTGTGCAGAGTAAATCGGTCACAGGGTGTGCAAATGCCTCCCGCTGACATAAAATGACATCTGTTAGCAGGATTAAAGCAGAACCAGTGTAATTAGAGTGCTGCCAGTGTGACACTTAAATCCTGCTTGACACAAGCTAGCCGATGGGATGATGAGCTGTGCCAGTCAGATTGCAGGCAGAAAACACCGAGATCATAACCAAATGCTGTTAGGCAAACCAGAGGACTTCCGCTTCCCAGGAGCCTTGTTCTCTTGGAAAGAATATATAGCTAGAAGGGTCTTGTTTGTTCAGTTCCTAGTAATCATTTCTAGCCTCCATTAGCCCAGCGCTAGAGGTCTGTAACCTGATTCTTCATAGGTAGCATTCTTCCTTTAACAATATGATTTTTGAACTTTTAGCCTTTGTATCACATCTGCCTGTGAGTTAGACTTTGTTATTTACAGTGGTACAAGCCCAGCGGTTGATTTTAACCTGCAAGGAACACTGTTGGCTGGCCCAATCTTGTTTTCTGAGTCACTCAGCTATCCCTGATGAGAATGGCTTTGACCTGTTGTATTTTTGCACAAGTCCCCACAAAGAAATATTTGCTCAGCAGCCTGCAGGAACTTAACAAATTGGTTGCTGCCATTGTGTGGACAAACTCTGTGCTTCTAATTGACCTTTTTTTGCTGAAGCAATGGAGGCTTGCTGTGTGATGACAGGTATCTATGTGGCAAAGTTCTTTTAGATTTGGGAGAAAATCGACTACCTGTGAGAAGCGTAATATACACAACGTTTGCTCTATACTGATAACAAATCCAGTACAGTCCTTTAAAAGAAAAGGTTTGCCCACTAAAACAGTGCGCATCTTGCAATCCTAAGGCTCTTTTATGTGAGCTCTTAACCAGAGGTGAAGCACTTGCCTAGCCAGGTGTTCCATACAACAAGAATCATGTTTAAATGGTCCATACCTTGTGGGGAAATGAAATAGCATGTAGCATTCTTTCATGCCTATGTTTAACTTTTTTTTAAAGTAAAGTGTATGAATATAAATAAATTGTCTATATTCCATTTATGTTAGGTTTTCCTGCTTTTGTTATAGACAGCACCACAAAATGGAGCTTCCTACCTACTTTTAAGATAAATGTACTTGTATTCATTCCTTAAGAATTAAATCCAGAAGCATTCACAATCATGTATCAAAGCTGTGAATACCCTTGGTGTAGAAATATCAGATTCTTTTGTTCTGTTGATGTTGCTGCTGCTGTTGTTGTTGTGTTCTTACAAAATGCAAGCTAGGGAAATTGTATAACGTTTTCCCTCTCAGCAGAGGTCTTATTTTCTCTCAATTGCTGACAATTGTGGCTAAATCACTATTGATCATAATCTCCATGTGATCAAAAGTGAAATACGATAAAGGATTTTCCTTTTGCTAGTACTTCTTAATAATCATGTTCTCTTAATGAAGAATTCAATAGAAGCAGCAGCATCTGTCAGTTTTTTTCTTTTTGGTTAAACTATTGTCTGGAGTTGAAAAAATCTTTTATCAGGATGATTAGTATTTTGTTAACAACCAGAGACAGTTCACCTTTTTCATGTCCAAAAGAAAGCAGATCTTCACTGTGCAGCATCCTTTCTTGGGCATGGTTAGTATTCAGCCCAGCCAATCCAACTGCAGTCAGTCCTGTGGTTCTTTAACGGTTATTCTTGCCCATTGTTGGACTCGTATGTCTGCTTTCTGCTGATTGCTTAGTGTTCTGCCCTGACAGTACTTCTCTGTGTCCTTCAGTGTAGCAAACATTTGCTTGCTGGTGACAGATTTGTGTTGACATGAAAGAACAGAGAGATCACCCAGAGAAGAGTGTTTTAAGAATGTCACAATAAATAGTCTTGGGAAAGCTAAATAAGCTACAGCTAAGGCATCCAATGAAGTGAAGGGAAACATTTATTTTAGCTGCTTTCCTTTTAAACAGCCTAGTGAAAATGAGAATTTCTTCACATGGCTTAACTTGTACAGAATAGTCCTGACAAAAGTAAGTTATGGCACCACTCTGTTTTAAAGATGCCCAGAGCTTATTCTGATTCCTCATGGCATAAATAAACAGGCCCTTACTAATACTGAGTGATAATTTGCTTAGGCATTTGAACTGATGCTGGAGTAGAGCATCCCTGCTTTGGGATGGCCCAAATGTCATAGTCATTTAGAGAACCAGGCCCAGGGATAGATTAGCTCTGTCTTCCATCATTAAATGAGCAGCAGGGCACAAGTGGTAACATGACATCTCACCACACAGGAATCACATAAAATTTCAATTTAAACATAGGAACAGAGAGCTGGAAGGGACCTCAAATACTATCTAATCCAACCCCCCTGCACAATGCAGGAAATTCACAGCTATATTCCTCCCTACCATCTCGTGACCCCTACCCTATACCCAGGAAGAGAAAACAACATCAACAAAACCCCTACAGGATCATTGGGCCCATCTAGCCTGGAAGAGAATTTCTACCTGAATCCTGCTGAATGACCACAAGTCATTCAGACCACAAGCCCTATCTGCCTCAGAAGGTGTCTGTCATGGAAAGAGGTAAGGAAGGCTATTGGAAGACACTTTGAGACAAGGTAGACAAGGGATGAAAAAAACTACTTTTCTTCTTATTCAGTAGAATGTAGAACTAGACCTTATGTTCTATGCACTCTTGATTATTTAAGCTTAATTATTCATTATTTAATATATTAATACTAAGAAAAAAATGAAATATGTTAAGCAACGTATAGGCACAATCCAAATTTTACTAAGTACTTTTGAAGTTTCATTGGTCCCAGAGGATGAGTTAAGCTCTTCTACTCAAATTGCTTCCCATAAAACAAGGGGTTTTTAAAGCTAAAATCAAGATTTTTAAAAAACCTTTGTTGAACTTTTAGTCCTTCTAATATCTTTGATTGTGAGATCAAGCACAAGCTGTTGATGGGATTTTGTACTCAGAGAGAGATTTGCAAAGGATCACACTATTTTTTGTCAAGGCAACAGTGAAAATAAAACACTGCTTTGACAGTGTATTTTTTCATCAGATTTTCAGTTCTTACCTGACAAGTTTGAATATCAAACATGATTGAGCTCTTAACTTACTGAATCAGAAATATCTAGAGATTTAATATATGTAAGAAAAATAAAATTTATTCGTTTCAGTTCATTGACAAAGATTTGGTAGAGTGCGTTTCATTTTCTCAAACCGGTTATATTCAAATAATACTAAATATAAGTTATATTCTCTGGACTTACAGCAGGGGTAGTCAAACTGTGGCCCTCTAGATGTCCATGGACTACAATTCCCATGAGCCCCTGCCAGCAAACACTGAGAATATATAACTTACAGGGACAGTTGCTTTCTCAAGCTCCAAAGGGAATAAGCTAATTCTTCATTTAAAATACCATTGGTCTTTCAACGCCAGCAATGTCTGCTTTTCAAACAAGCATTAACACCCATTTTTATAAAAAGAATTAATTATTGGCTCTGTTCTAAAGGGGTCAATCACTGTTCATTTCTTACTGTATCTATCCTGAGAGGTCCAGATTATTTTGACAAAATGACATCAAGTTTTTATATGTAAAGACAGAGAAGATTATTTGGAGAGCAATCCAAAACAGGCCTACTTAGGACTACTCAATTGCTCTTACTCCCACAGAAGCATTTTTAGGCTTATAATATTAGTAACTCATTTTTCTCCATACTTAATAGCACTGAATATATGTGCTATTTTTTGCTTCTCTGTACATAAAGGCCTCTCTTGTAATGAATATAGTATTTCTTAGAGAAAAAGAGTTTGTGTGTGTGTGTGTTCGTTGGTAAAAGTACTTGGCCCATCTAGTTCAACAGACATTTGTCCAAAAGGAAGGTACTTCCTACCTGATTACTTAGAGCTGTCCAAAAGGAAGATACTTCCTACCTGATTACTTAGATGTAAGTCCAACTGAATTCAAGATGGTTTTAGATTCTTATCAGTGCACTGAGGACTACAGCCTGAGACTGATGACAAAGCACAAAAATGGGCAGATAGAAACAGCTGCTTCATATCTTGGATTAGGGTGGAGGAAGTTCCTCCAACTTACATTGTTCTTCTATTAGAGTCTCCTCAAAATGGAGACAGGCTTCAAACTTTGATCAGAGAACTGTTAGGGTTCAAGCCATTGTACATGACAAGGTACTAGACATTTGTAGATAGCTGTAGTTGACATATTGACTTGAAATGAAGTGCCACATCTTTAACTGCAGGACTCTAGTGTCTCCTTTAAACTAGTGTGAGTCATTATTTCCTGGGGAAATGTGCCTTGAAGAGCTCTCTTGTCTCTGATGACACTACAGAGGAATGCATCTAATACCACTTGAGTTCATGACATAAGAACTCAAACTGCCTGCTCTATCTAAAAAATAAACAAGCAGCACTTACTGACTTTATAACCCACCTTTATAGTCAATGTGTATCATAGTGTCTGTTTTATGTGCTACTAATTTTCCATGATATAAATGCATAGGAAACTCCTTTCAAATTGGCACTTTATAGTCCTAATTTTTAATTTTAATATAATTTATCTCTTCAGTTAATTTCACTTTTCTTACTTTTCCCTACTTTTAATTTTAACATAATTGATCTCTTTTGTCAAATTCCATTTTTAAAGTATCATGTGTTAGTTTTTTTGTTTTGTTTTGTTTAGAGCATTTATAATTCTCTCTCAATGAAACATTCTGAAGGTGTCTTCAGAACATTATTTTTAAAAAGCAATGCAGCTACGATAAATGAAACAAAAATAAAACAGGAGCATAAAGTAACCTGCACATGAATAAAATCAGAGCAAACTGCTTGATGCATGAAAATGAAATCCCCTAAAATTAAAACTCATAAAACAGCAACAGAAATGAAAGACTATTCCAGGACTAATCAGCACATTAAAGCAGAATCTAATAATGGACTAATAATGGACATAAAGCAGCAATGAAGACAAAGCTTTTCAAAGTAAGAGATGCAGGATTAAAATAGCAAATAGTTGGTAGTAACAAAACCCCTTCAAATCCAGGGAGAAAATGGGAGCAAGAAAATTGGCTTTGGAGAATAAAAGACAGATATTTTTCAGGCTGTCTTCTGCATTCACTTTAATGTTTAAAGAGACTGCACAAGGCAACTTGAGAAATAGCTGAGCAGAAGGAAACAGACTTATCCCCATTACTCAGCTAATTTGCGGGCTTTCTGAAACCCTATTTAAAGGAACTTTGGTCCCTTTCCATACAATTTAGTGTCATGAACCAGATTGGTTTGCAAACCAGTCTCCTGGGTTGGTTCGCAGGTTGGTTTGTGAGTCGGCCACATTCCATAAACCAACAAAAACTGTATTTTTCCAGTTTGTGTCCATTCATTATTAAACAGGCAACAGGCTGATCTGGGAGGATGCAGCACCTCACAATCCCTGTCTCTGGGCTGTGTAGGCTTCTAAGTAAGAACTGGCAAGCAGTCTAAATCTTTTTGAATGGTTAAATTATGACTTTTGTTACTCACTCCTAACAGCTGCCCATACTGCTTCAGCATGAACCAGTAAAGCTTCTGAACAGGCTTCTAAGTCAACTTCATACAGAGAGCATTCTTACTACTTTTAATTATAACAAAAAAATTCAGAAATAAAGATTATAAGCCAGTTTGGTTTAGTGACTAGGAGTACGGACATCTAATCTGACAAGCCAGATTTGATTCCGTACTCCCCCACATGTGGCCAACTGGGTGACTTTGGGTTGGCCACAGCACTGATAAAGCTGTTCTGACTGTCCAGCCTCACCTACCTTACAGGGTGTTTGTTGTGATGAGTGAAAATGGAAGGCAAACATAAGCCGCTTTGAGACTCAGGGTAGAGAAAAGCAGCAAATAAGAACCAACTGTTCTTCTTTTTCATATTTATGATTCCCAACCAACCCACTCTGCCTTAGAAATATATTTGCACTTTTGCTTTTGGCTGGACATTTTTGCTATTCTCAGACACTCCTCTTACCTGAGTCTAAATATCTATTATATTGCCTGGTATGAGTTACTGTTTCTATATGAGACAATGCAATATTATTTTGTAGTTTCTTTGTCTGTGACCAAGGACATTCTGTTCTGGTGCCTCTGTTTCTAATCTCACAGGTCCCAGTGTTTGACTAAAATTCTGGTCTAGGGAAATACTTTCTGTTCAAACAGTAACTGTTCCTCTATATTCCCATCCCGGTACATGATGATACATGACATGTATCAAGCTAAAATACAAAATTGTGGGATAGATTACTCATGGAAGAATTATACCATCAATTTTTGGTATTAAAAGAAGCAACAATGTGTGCTCATATGCATTTGGTCTGTCACTATGTTTGCCTGCTCGCATCAGCTACTTGTTTTGGACCTTTGATCTTCAAATGACCATGATTTTGCTGCAACAAACTCATGTGTGACATCTAAGGAATCACAGAGAGCATGAAGCAACAAGAAGTATTCCCCATATGCTTGCTTTCAAAATAAGACATGGATTGGCCTGGTTCATTTTTAAAAGCTCTCTTTGGAAAGTGTTGGATCAAAAATGAACATCATTTGACCATTGCACCTATCTTGGATGTCAACCTGTAGTGAACAAAGAATTAATGAAATAATTTGATTCCTTTGATAGAATAAAAATAATGTCGCAGTCATCAGGAAAATCCTAATATGGATGAGATGGAGTAGTATGACCAAAGCAGAAACGGATGATCTCAGCCTTGGAGAAGACAATACTGACCTGACTGTATACTCTTAAGAACATTTTCCAGAAAGCAAGCCTTCAATAAATAGTCCTGAATAGGATTCTGATTAGACCTGTTTAGGATTGTACTCTAAATAGCAAACATTGCAGCCAGGCAGAACACTGGGGAATCCAGGAAACTGGGAACATCTGAGCCCTGGAACCAGCATCTGCCCCCCCCTTTTGTAAATATTAGAATCTACCCTGGACTCTCAGCCTGTGACCCTCTGACAGCCATGTCAGTAAACCCAGAATAATCTAGGATTACCAACTTCCATTTGAGGCCTGGAAATCTTGAAGAATTACAACAGATTTCCAGACTATGGAGATGAGCTGTCCTGGAGGGAAATGTGAGCTTCAGAAGGTGAACTCTATGGCATCACGTGCCGTCTGAGCTTCCTTCATTTCTCAAACTCTACCTTCATCAGGTAACACTGCTGATTCTCCAGGAATTTCCACAGCCAGAGTTGGCAACCCTAGCACCATTTCAAGTTTATAACTTGCTTTAAGAGTGTACTGGGTACCTCTTGGGTTGCATGTCTTTATTTAAATTGAATATTGTGTACATTATTCTGGAAGCCACCTTGAGGCTTAGAACTAGGATAAACGTTAAAATCCTTTAAATAAATAAATAAGCTGGTCCTTTGTTAGTTCTCAGCTGAAAGTCATTTAGTATGCTCTTTCTTGTGGGATACATGGGGAGCACCATTTCATTTTAAAACAATGCCAAAGAACAGTTTATACCAACTGTTAAATCTGTGGGTTCAGAGACCAGGACACTGGGCGTTCATTTCAGCTCTTTAGTGACCCCAGCTCTTGAGTACAGAGAACCGAAACTGAACTGAGAAAACAATCCCCCCCACAACCCCCCCCACAAACCCAATAAATACAGTGGGGGGGGGGAGGAAGATTCCTGCCAGAAATAGGTCAATTCTTTTTAAATTAATTGGATCCTGAATTTGGGACCCAGCCGCATAGTGGCCAGTTACACTTGCAGGATAACAATCCTGCCTCAGACCTCAAGCTCAGGTTCTCAGCAGGTCTACATACACAACACCCACCATCCTCTCTTGCCTTTGGCCTTCTGTTTCCTGTGGGTGCTAATGACATCTGAGTGTTGTGTCAACAGCCACCAGTCCACCATAGTTGCCCACACAGACATGGATGTTGTTATCTAAAAAATGGTGTGACAGCTCTCATGAGACAAGGTGGTGGCAACTACTTCCAACTAACAAAAAGTTCCAAGATATGGTTTCTGACATTCCATATCACTGTGCAGCAGATTTTGCTTTTCTCTTTAGTGTTCTTATAAAAGAGGATTAAACTACATTAAAGAAAGATAGATTCCAAAATGTAAGAACCATTTCCCGGCTGTGGTTTTAGCAGATTACACAAGCTGCTGCAATTCTGTTTGCTAATGGAGCTTAGCATGTTTGTTAAACCTATTGTCCCAAGACCCTTCAACAAGGCAACCAAATGGAACACAACTAACTTCTTAAAAACCTTTTTCAAACTGTTGTTTCTTTCTTTACAAACTGATCCCAGTTTGTGTGTGTATGTGTGTGTGTGTGTATTTACAAGAAATCTTAATGCTTATGACAGAAATAAAATAAGTCAATTATTTAGTAGAAGGTTATATTTATTTATTATTGCTGTGTTATTTATTATTACTGTGCGTTAATGTAATGTATTTAGAAGGCATTTATTCAAAGAACATTCTAACCTTTGCAGTGTTGATTACATGAAATGCAAGAGAACATTTTGAAAATGCTATTGGGAAACAATAACATTTAACAATAAATTAAATGTCAATCTCCCACATTTATAGCAATGTTACTGGATGGGCAACATGATTTTATCTCATTATTTTTATTAAATAGTTGTACATTCCCCCAAAACTGATTGTGTATACAACAATTTGGGCAATGCCTTTTAAAAAATCATTTGATTTGCACAAAGACCAATTTCAAGATCAATTTATTTTATGTTTGAAGTACCACGTGGGATTGGAAACATGATTACAGAAAGATCCTTAATAAATCTTTGTTGGTCTTAAAGGTGCTACTGGACTCTGATTTTATTATTTTCTTCACGTATACCACCTCTGTAATTTGGAGATCTCCCAGAATTACAACCTCTATAGAAAATGTTTTTTTTTTCAAGGGAGAGCCCTAGAGTTCCTTTCCTCCCCAAGCTTTTCCTCTCAGGGCTACTCCCCCAGATCTCCAGGCATTTCCCAAAGTGGAGCTGGCAACCATAGCTTTGCATTCTAAGAGCTGCAGCAATACCAGATAAAGTGACAACCTCTGAGATCATTTCCTGGCAGTCTGTAAGTAAAATGAGATGTATAACAAATGTCATTTCCCACCTTTCTCCCTAATGGGGGGCACAAAATGGTTTACACTTCATCCTCACCACTCCCTAGGAGGTAGGTTAGGATGAGATGAGAATATGTTCCAGGTCTAAAGTCAACCAGCAACTACCAGCAGCAGAATGGGGATTCAGACCTGGCCCTCCTAGACACTCTATCCATTAAACAACACTGACTCTGATCTTCTTAAACCTCCTGTCTGTTGCCTTTCTCCCCAATGAGGACATGAAGCAACTTATATCAATTTCCTCCCCTCCGTTTTATCTTAACAAACCTGTGAGGTAAGCCTTGCTGAGAGTATGTCAACCAGCAACCTTCCATGGAGATACAAACCTGGTTCACTTTGATCTTTGTTCAACATTCTGCCCCTTCCCCCACACAGGCAGTGATAGGTCAAGGGAATGGTCAGCACCCCGCCCTGTGCTTTTCACAGAGGGGATAGTTTATACTCTTCATCTGTGGTGCCTACACTTCCATGACTTCTAGTGAATAAATCTTGGCTTCTACTGTAAATAGTAGAGGAATGGTAAACCTACCATTTCCCTACATTTTTTTATACTGCCAGTTCCACCAATATATTGAAGTGTGTGCAGAAGGGGGGATTTTGAGGTCCCTATGTTTACTTTTGGATGAGAAATGCCTGCGACAGACAACCATTGCTTCCAAAGCAAACAGGGAGGAGGGGTGTCTGGCGACTGTGTGGGCCAGGATTCCTGATTCCTTTCATGTTTGGTACTGCAACAGAAATACTACCATTCTGGTGCCACGAACCAGTTCTGAATCACCTACCATGGCTTTATTTATTTTGCCTGCCACAGACTAGATAGATAGACAGACAGACAGAAAATGAATTTTCTTTTAAAATTAACATGGAATAAGATCATGTTTTTAAATAGAGAAGAACTAACGTTTTATATACTGTAAAATGTATACCTTTAAGCACAGTTTAAAACACACACACGTTTCAACGAATATGGCTTGATTCTTCCCATCTAGCTGGCATGTGAGCTGGTGATTCATCGTTATCACACTCCCCCGAGTGGAAAAAGTCCCCTTCCCGCATGGGCGCGATTTTTTGGCTGAAATTAAAGGGAACTGGCGAACAGGAGGTTGTGTTGTACTTGGGGACTTAGGGGAGCTTTAAAGCACTTCTGTGGAGGGACTGTAGCCGGAGAAGCCTCGCTGGGTGAATGAAGCCTCGCTGGTTTGTTGCTTTCCCCGTTCGCTCCAAGGAAAAAAAATGGCAATCACTTCGCTGGAAGTTCGGGGGAGAGAGCCAGGGGGAGGAACTTTGTTGCAACCACTACATTGAGAATGCACATGTGTTTTTCGCAAGTGTTGCAGTTTGTTGGCAGGAGTGTAGCAATTTTCTGAGGGTGAATCCACTTTTCTGGATTCCCTGGAAATCGCTACAATGAAGCGATTTTCACGCTAGTGTTGCAGGAATGTTGCAGATTGCTCACGACGTCATGTGGAATGTAGTTTTAGTGGCGAAAACAAAATGCAAGATTAGTGCTATATTAAAGTCGTGTGGAATGGACCCCAGTCTACAGTCTCATATGATATCATATTAAATCAATGCAGCATTTATTTAAAAAATAATTCCTTCCTATCATGTAATAACATCTCCCCCCAAAATATTTGCCAAGATTTCAGATTTATCTTCAATTCAAATAGAGAAATATTAATAACCTATAATTTCTTTATGCAGAAGGAAAAGATAACAATCTATCCCATTACAAACGATTCCTATAGATTTACAATTGTGTGTGTTTGTCTGTGTATGTTTAGTTCACCAATTTCAAATACAAATACAAAAAATTCATTTGATTAATTTCCTTCAGATATCTGAGAGCATGGAAAATAAAACATGCTATTCATTCTTATGTAATTAAAAAAAATAAACAATACTTTGCCTTCAATGCAGAAGAGTTATAGCTCTCATTTTATTTTTCAAGAGTGAATATGCTATATCAGGAGTCATTTGGGGCTACATTGCACACCAGGTATAACATATTTAGTATACAGTGGGTCTGCCTCATAACCAAAGCTTGCTTTAGGTTGCAAAACATTTCATAGCTCTTGGAATTCTATTTGCAATTAAGGCTTGTGTTGATTAGGCACATAAATCCATTCTTTGACTAAAGCAAATGAAAAACTGAAGGCATTTCTTGTTGCATATTATGCAGCCATGCAGAATTATCTGTTATAGCTCCTTTGCCTTATGAAGAGGAGAGCTTATTTTGCAATAAGAACTGCTACTCAAAGCATTTCTGCTTTTAAATATGGATTTATATTGTCCACTACAGGTTGAAATTGGAATTGTTTTCAAAGTAACACATTATTCTGAAGCAGGGTCTCCTACTGCCAGGCATCCCAGATAGAACAAATGTCATCCAGTCTATATGTATAGGAAGGGGAGGGGTTTTAGAAAGTAGGTTTAAGTACAGCATTGCCTTCAGGACAAAAAAAATAAAGGTGAATTGACACATTCATGTTTGTCATTGTCACCTTCTGACAGCAATTTGGGGTAGAGAACTGCATGGGTGAAACTGATCTGATGAACTACTACAGACAAGACTTTCAGATCACTTAGCATCACTTAAAATATATTCTATGTCAGTGTTCACACATTCAACAACAAACATTCAAGGTTAGCTGCATAGATGCAGTAGAAATTGGTGGCAATGAGGCTGCAGACTAGCAAAGCAGAAACATGGGTTGGGCCACTTTAAGGTAAAAATAGAGGTGGGACATACCATTTCTAATATTTTTCTCAAGTTAAGGGGGGGGGGGGAACCTTCAAAAATAAAGGATCTAGCTAGCCAGTGCCTATAGTGCTACTTTTCTTTTAGCAGGGAATGTGGAAGTATCCATACCTGAGGTCTGAATTGGTTCAGCCAATAATTCCATTCCATTTGTTTGCAGGTATAGACCAGGGCTGATTCTGCACTTACTTTGTTTTTTTTGGTGTGGATCCTGCTGAATTCAGATCGATTTGAACTCGTGTCTTTCTCTTCCCCTCCCCACTGAAACAGGAATGTGTTCTGCCCTTGATTGGGAAAACTCAGAGGGGGGGGGAGCCAAGCCCAGACATAGCCTATTTCTTTCTTTTCTTGAATGGGGGGGGGGGTCTTGAAGACCACAGAGAAAGGAGGGAAAAAAAACCATGAGGCAAATCTCTATCCACAGAAGTAAGGGTTTCTACAGAAAGAAAATCAGGGCAGAGTCTGCACTTACTTTTTTTATTTCATTGTCAATCCTGTTGAATTCAGATCGTTTTGAACTCGGGTCTTCCTCTCCCCCCCCCCCTATTGAAACAAGAAAGTCTTCTGCACATGGTTAGGGAGGCTCAGAAGAGGGGGGGAGGCAAATGGAAATTCTTTCTTTGTTTTCTTGAAGGAGGGGGGGGGAAGGATCCAAGAAGTCTGAGGAGGGAGGGAAAAAATCCTTTCTTTTCTTGAAGGGGGGGGGGACGAAGAAGGCACAAAAAAAAAATCCAAGGCTGACAGAAGTTGAGAGAAATTAGGGGCTTCTCCTTTGAGGCAGGCTTGTCACATGACCACCTGTAGCCAATCACGGGTCCTCTACCACGGAGGAGAGCCCAGATTCAAAACAATGCGATTTTCTGAATATATTCAGGATTAGCAACAGTCTGAGATATCGCACAATAAAGGTAGGGTCACTCCGGATCAATCCTTCTTGCTGCAGAAGGAAAATTTAAATCGCCCCAAATCCAAACAGAAATAGCATTCTGTGTAGAGGGCAGGGACTGAATCGATCTGAGGTTGGAATAAAAGCTCCGTGCAGTTTACACCTAGGGCTTCCTCTTTAAGAAAAGCCTTGGCTGGCTTCGCAGGTTTAGCCAATCAGAGCTTCTGTATCACGGAGTCAGCTGGCCAATCAGAACTGCTCTACCACGGAGGGAGTGCTTTCTCATGCTTTCTGAACCACAATATTCCAATATCGAGGATTAAAAGGACTCCTGGATATGGCGAAGAAATGGTAGGGTGACTCTGGATCTATCCTCCTTGGTGCAGAGGGAAAATTAAAATCGCCCAAAATCAAAATAGAAATCGCATTCTGTGTAGAGGGCAGGGACTGAATCGATCTGAGGTTGGAATAAAACCTCTGTGCAGTTTACACCCAGGTCCAAGTTATAAATCATCATATGTAGGGGTTTCTATGATTGCAAAAAGCAAGAGAAAGATAGCAGCAACACAATGGCAAACATATCTCCTCATATCTCCTATAGGGCCCAGTCATGTGGGCAGCTAGTTGAGCAGCCTGCCTGAAGCACATTATGGTGGTGTGGTGCTGTATTGGCTGCTGCCGGTAGCCCAGGTTAGAGAACCACTGGGTACCCATACTGGCTAGGCTGGTGGAACCTCCAGCCAATACAGTGGGTGTCTCTTCCCAGTTGTGGTGTGTTGCACATTGCTCCTCTTTCCTTTTTTCTTGTTGGAGGCTTTTATTGGTTAGCTGTATCACAGTGGAAAGAGATGGACAAGGTACATTGGGAACTGATTCAGATTGCATTGTCTGAAAGGCCCTGTGATGACCTAGCCCCATTCTCTCATTCAGATGCAGGATATTCCTTCTATTTCTTCCTCCTTTCTGAATGAATAGCCCCTGTATCTATTTTTCTTGTCTGAAGATATATGGCTGTCCCACCCTGTCACTTTATTGTATTTTGATGATGCCAGTTCAGCTGAGGAACTTGAGGGAAGAGACAAGATCATCCTCTTAAACTTCTGAAAATGTCACACTTTTAGAACATTCAAAAATAAGCAGAATGTTTTATTCAGTGTGGAGGGGGAAAGGTCAGGTGAATTCAAGGCTAAAATGTCTGAGGTGAATCAAATATAATACTCTCACAAGGTCCAGCAAATATGTTTCCTGCATTTGAGAGGTCTTAAGCTTTTAATAAAGTCTTAGAACCTTAGATATTAGAGATTTTGTTTTCAGTGTTTCCTAAATACTGAAGAATTAGATTGCTGTCCAGTTGCTTATCATTCATCGTCCCATTGTGATTGGCTTTTAGTGGAGGCCAGCTGCTACTTCTTACTTGTGATTTTAGTAAGCACACTCTCATGCCACTCTTCCTGCAGGGAGCTCAAGTGTCAGCCCCTCCTCCTGTCACTTAATCCTCACCCCAAACCTGTGAAGAAGGTTAGGCTGAGTGAAAATGACTGGCCCTAGCTTCATAATCAACCAAGGAACTGACCCAGCCCTTTCCAGATCCTAGTCCAATATTTAAGCCATGCTGTCCCTCTTCCTTTCTGCAATAAGATCATATATTACCCCTTACTTAAAAGTGCACTGAGAGCAACCCTGTTTGTAGGAAAGAGAACATATGCATTCCTTCCTCTGGGGAGCAGCTTCAGCCTTTGAAAGAATGAATATATTAAACTGTGAAATTCAGTGTGGCGGTGTATTCGATTGGAGATGTGTGTAGGCATGATAAGTTCAGTATTACTGTAGAAGAAGTAGTTTCTGAGATCGTTCAGCTTTGAAAACCTGGAGAATTTTCTGGGGAAGCAACAAGTAATGCTCCCAGTGTTTATTTTAAAATCTGATCTTTACATTTTGGTAAGGGATCAAACCCTGTGATGTCAGGTGGGGTCCTGTGTGCTGCTGGTTCAGGAAGAGAGGCCTTGAGCTGGACCAGGTGTTGAATACAGGCTATGACTGGAACCAGAGTTCCTAGGGCTCTGACCATTGACTCGCTCTTTGGACTTCCCCAGCTCTGGTAACCCTCTGGCTTCTGACTCGCAGCTTGCTTACGACCCTGCTATCAGATATTCCAGTGTAGCTTTTTTTGCAGCTTTTGTAAATAACAGAAATCAGAGTCCTTTTAAACCTCTGCTTTCTGGGTCCTCTATAAATAGGCATGTGCAATGCATTTCAGATAGTTCAGAAAGTACCCAAATCAATATTAATTTAGACAGCTTTTGGACAAATCCGGTCCAAATCACACTTCCCCTTAAGTTACACTGCCCAAATCAACCTTAGCCAAATTGCCGAACCACAATTTGGGTGAGATTTGGCCATGCGGTTATCAGGCAGTTTAAAAGGACTAAAATTTTCATTTTCTGTCTATTCCGTCATCTGGGGGGATCTGGGGGTTGAGGTAGAGGCACCAAATTTGCACCATAGCTATAGGAACATCTCCTTGAAAAAAACTCAAGTCAAGGGGGGGGGGGAACCTAAGTCTAATATAGAAATGTAACATGAGATGTGTTAACACATTATACCTGTGCAGAGCTGAGATCTTCTGCACTTTCCTACTACATGTCTTCATAGTCTGTGTTTTATCATTTACACCTTTAACAACTGAAGAGACTTTGATATCCCTAGAAACTGCTACCAAAGCATTGTTACTGCAACAAATATGTATCTCTATCACAGTATCAAGGGCCATTCAGCTAGATGGAAAACAAAGTCAAAATGATAACTATAAAAAAGGAAATATGACATTTTACATTAAATGTTGTGAACTATGTGTAATGCAGTATGTAAAACATTGAAGAATGAAAACTGAGTAAGAGGGTGTGAAAAAATTATTTACATTGGCTCACCAAGACTAACTAATTTTTAAAAATGTGGTTAGGGAATTGGTCCCTGTGTCATTTTCTGTTTAGGATCATTTCTCTGTTTAGGATAATTAAATCATTAAAATGAGTTCAGATATACAGAGAGAGGTTCTTTTCCCCCCAGCAAATTTTGGGACCTCCATGTTTGCATGCGTATTTGAAAGAGATAAATGACTCCATACAGGAGGAGCATAAATCTATGTGTGTACAGTTTGCTTTGGGGATGGGCACTAACCAGGAAAAGGCAGTTCAGTTTAGTTAATGATTTGTGGCATGCTCTGTTCACACAGCATGAACCATCACTAACTTTTAGAAGCTAAATGAACCAGTTCAGTTCATGAGGTATGTTTTGTGGTAGAATGCCCCCCATGCTACCTCCTGAAACTGCAAGGAGCCCTCTCCCTGCAGCTTCAGAAAGCTGGGGGGTGGGGGGCTGCCAGCTGGGAGCAGGGATAGGGGTCACAAGGTAGATATGTCCAACCCATGCCTTCTCTCTCCAGCCCTTTAAAGGCCAGCTGCCAGCTGGAATCATGGAGGGTGAGCAAATGGTGGAGTTGTTCACCTTGTCCTTGCTGACCCTGATCTGCACTGATAACCAGCACCTAAAGGCACAGGGAGAGCATGGGTGGGGTGGACATGCCAAGTGGGGATCGGGGATCAAGAAGATCTGAACAGCTGGAAAAGTCGGCAAATGAGAACAAGATGCAATTCAATAAGGAGAAGTGTAGTCTTCTATATCTGGGTCACAAAAATGAGAGGCATGCTTACTACATGGGAGATATACTTCTGGGTAGCTGTGTGTGTGAACGTGATCTTGGGGTACTTGTGGACTGTAAGCTAAATATGAGCAGACAGCGAGATGTGGCAGTAATGAAGGCAAATGCAGTCATGGGCTGTATCAACAGAGGCATCACTTCAAAATTGCAAGATGTCATATATTCACTGTATACCACATTGGTCAGACTCCACCAGGAGTACTGTGTGCAGTTCTGGAGGCTTTACTTCAAAAAGGAGGTGGACAAAATTGAGAAGGTTCAGAGGAGAGTGACAAGAATGATCCAGGGCCTGGGGACCAAGCCCTATGAGGAAAGACAGAGGGACTTGAGAATGTTCAGTTTGGAAAAGAGGAGGTTTGAGAGGGGACATGATTGCTGTCTTCAAGTATTTGAAAGGTTGTCATTTAGAGGAGGGCAGAGAAAGGTTGTTGTTGGTAGCAAAGGATAGAACTGGGAGTAATATGTTTAAACTACTTGGAGAATGATATTGGCTAGATATCAAGAAAAAGAAACTCAGTCAGAGTAGTTCAATAGTAGAATTGACTGCCTAAGAAGGTAATTATCTTCCCCTCACTGGCAGTCTTCAAGCAGTGGCTGGACAGATACTTTTCCTGGATACTTTAGGCTGATCCTGTATTTAGCAGGGGGCTGGATTAAATGGCCTGTATGGCCCCTTCCAACTCTATGAATGAATCTATTCTTCTAGAATGGGGGCAGCATGGACTTCTTCATCCTGCCCCAGCTCTCCCCGAGTTTTTGGGAAACAGCTGGGGATCCAGAGCAAGTTTTGCTCACTAAATCTTAACACTCTTGGGGGGGGGGGGCTCATAGTCAATGAGGCAGTCTCATTGATACAAAAATCCCAGAACATTTGTGGATTTCAACATGATATCTAAAACTCTGAACCTTCAATCTGAAGCCAGGGCAGTTGGGAGAGCACAGGCCGAATGTGCAATCTCCTTTGGATCCCAGTAAGGACCCATGCTGCCATGTTTTGAACCAGCTGAAATTTCCAGAGCAACTTCAAGGGCAGTCCTGCATACAGTGAGTAACACTAGTCTCGCCTGGAAATGAGTGCTGCATGGATCACTCTGTGGCAAGATCGGATATTGACAGGTAAGGCTCTAGTTGCCACTCCTGACAAAGATGTTAAAATCTAGAATAAGTGCATAGGATTGCACTTCAAGATAAACAAGGACCCACATTCCAATTTGTGTCTTCTACACTTTGTAGGAAAACGCATTGCCATAGATTGATTTTTTTGGCTTTTATTAGTAAACTGCTTTCTGCCATTCTGTCATCCTTGACTAGTTCTTAACTCAAATTTGTTCAGCTTCAAGCTGAAATAAATGATTCATTGTGGGGGACAATTTGTGTTGTGAAGGCCGATTTTTTTAAAAGAAAGGATTAGGACAATATTTAGCTTCCCGTGCTGAGCCATTCACAGAGATTCAACAGGTGAAATGATGCCTGAGCTGAGCTGACTATACATCCCTTCCTCCATCCACACACACTTTATAATAGCGGGGAAATAGCCAAGGGAATCCACCAACAGTAAATAAATAACAACCTCTGCAACAAGCAGCTAACTTCATTAAACCTTCCCCCTTGGAAAAAATGGCCTTTCATTAGATATCTCACCTGCAGCAGATCAATTCTATTGAGCAAGAGGCCTGGACTAAACATGTTACACTGTAAAAGTTAATAAAGGAAATTCATGTATAGTGACCCCAGGTGATCTTTTAAGAGAGCTTGGACTGGAAACTGCTGAATTTCTGCCACATTTATTCCACACATTTATTTCCCAACATTTATTTTTATTTACAAACAGATAAAACCATTTAAATTCCCGTGGGGATTAATTCCATTTAAAATGAATCTTTCAGTTAGTTCAGTACCCAGTCCAGAAATTAAGTCTTCTCTTTTGCGAGCTGACAAACAGTTTTGTTTGCATCAATGCAGCATAAGTGGGCATGTCATTCACATATCAGAAACTTATCTATAACAGGGTGCAGTTGACGTCCTTCTGAGCACTTGGCCAAGAAGTAAACATGAAGAACTTTGCCATGGGTTTAGCAGCAGACAATGTAAGGAAAGGGTAAAGTTCAAAGGGTTGTAGTATGAAATATAATATAACACAAAAGGAAATAAAGAGGTTAATATATCCATTATACAAAGCAATTGGAAGTGCCCCCCCCAGGGAAGCAAGGAAACAAAGTCAGTGCATCCACCTTAACACCTAAAAGGTTGGCCAAGTTCTGTTGCTATGGATGCTCCTTTCTCCAGATCAGTTTTGCTTAGGATGGTAACTGTGGTGTCATCATGCAAGGTCACCTTTAATTATACCAGCAAATTAGGAACTGCCTAGCTACAAGGTGTCTTCACTCAGGAATGTAAGTGTCTTGGAGAGAGGACTGCAGCCTGAATTCTATACGTTTCTATCTGAATACAGAAACAGCTTTGCAGCTAGTGGATAATATTAGACCCAGTTCATTTAATTGCTCTGGATGCCTCTGGTCAGCTCTCATTCAGATATAGACAGACTGTTAAGAAACCCTGTGCATCTAGTTAGCTTTCTTATACCAGTTATGTAACTGCTAGCCAGAAGTACACCTCAGTAATATTATATGTTCATTTTGTGAATAGTGTGCAAGTAAATACTATCGGAAAATCTCTACTTCCATTCTAAGGGTTTTCTAAATAAAAGAATATCTATTGTGTTCTTATTATAGGCGAAATTCATAAAGCATAATACTATCCATCCATTATCATTACATAGATGATGAAAGGGCAACAGTTGCAGGAGTCCCACTAGCTATCTTGCTTAAATTATTATCTATAGTTAAGATATCTTCTTAGAATATATAAAATGTCTGAAAATAATGACTACACGTTTCTTGGATATACTAATATCTTTTGGCTCTCAGCCAACACGCCCATTCTTGAACCATTTCGCCTTCTGTGAAGGGGACAGTCCTGCTGTTGTCAGACATTTCTGCACCTAAGCCTCATCAAATTGCCTCTGGTGATAATGAATTAGATACAAGGCCATATTATTAGGTTATCATGTTGTCTTCTCACTGATCTTCCAATCCCATTGGTCATTGACTAGCATTCCCCACAGTACTCTAGAGAGCCTATGGCCAATTGATACTAAAATATTAACAATAGTAATATAAGGAAAGGCGATAGGATTTTGCCACCTTTGATACTACAAACTGTTTTTGGAGGATTGGAGGTTTCAACCACTGATGAAGCCAATGAAGACGGAATTGATCTAGAAGCCGTTATGGTTGTTCATAGAATCATAGAATCATAGAGTTGGAAGGGGCCATACAGGCCATCTAGTCCAACCCCCTGCTCAACGCAAGGTTCAGACCAAAGCATCCTAAAGCATCTGGTATATAAAGCATCTGGTTCCTTCTGGTATATAAAAGATGTAAAAGAAATTGTATTTACTTATTGTATATATTATTACAAACATATTGCCTTAGAAAGGTTCCCTGTTCTCTTCTGTTGATTGTTCATTGTGAACCTTTCTTTTTTTGTAATCCTTCCCTGAGAGGCCAGGTTTGTGCTGTTTATGAGTGCTATACCATCCTCTTTGACTTTTAGGGGGGAAAGTCCAGCAACTATCCACCTATGTTTCTGGCCATATTCTTGACATTGTACTCTGATAATGAAACTCAGAACAGTAGTACTAGGGCGCTCACAGTATTAGGGAGGGAGTGAATTCATTAAGAGTAGCAAAAACCCACATGTTTTTAGGGGTCTAGATCAAATAACCAATGTTGTTCGTTGGGATGTAGTTGGGCATGGGAAAGCCTGAAAAATGAGATAATATGAAAGGCAGGGAGCCCATGTAAAATTAGCCTGTGACAATTTTAAAGAGATAGGAGAGTATTACACATCAGGATCAGATATCGGGGATTCAGTCTGTGTTACTGGTCTAAGTATATATATATAAAGTTTTCCTAAAATACCACATGTCAAGATCTCCTCTGTCTCAGTTTGTTCCAGTGTGTTTATGACAATCACTTGGGTTTCAGGAAATTGCTATGTGTCATCATCACTTTTGTTTTTGAAAAGACCTTTCAGCAGTAGGGAAATAATATAGTTCCATGGGTTGTCAGAATTTCTCACATGACAGGAATTCATAAGTACAACCAGTAACATACCTAAAGTATGAATTGGTCAGTTTGAATTATTTGTATTCTCAATTCAGAACTCCTGTGCTAATCTCAAGGTGACCCCAATTCATCTGAACTACTCAATTCATAATTAGCTCTCCTTTAATACCACTATTGCAATCCCCCTTCCCTTTCCTACTGATAGTTACCTGAACAGCAACAGTAGGACAAAGGTGGCTTCTGTAGTTTTTATTAGGGAGTAACAGCAGTAAGGTGTTTCTGTGCTGCTATGCTCTGCAGCAATGTGGGCACCAGGATTCCTCAAATTCCTTCTGCCCTAATGAAGAACATAATGCTTCTCATTGCAGACCCAAGAGCAAAGAAGGGAGAAAGGACAAGGAAGGAAGAACAGCAACACAAAGCAGTGTTGTTGTTGTTTTTTGAGAGGGGATTGTCACAGCTTTTCTTGAATACAACTACAGGAGTGTTGATGCAGCATAGGGATGGATCCTTATATTGAGTAACTCATCTGCTGCCTGCTATATGCCTCCTTCCCAGCCTGCCTATGGGGGCGGGCGGGAACAGAGTGCCAACACTCAGACTTCCTATGGGTGTCAGCCAGTGCATGGTTCCTTGCCACCTGCTGGTAAGAGCCAGCTGATAGCCTTCAAGCTGGGCATGCTGCTGAAGACTCCTTCAGGGAGTCCCCAAAGCACAGGAAATGAGCATGCGGAAACACCCTCTCCCCACAGAAATGAGTCATCCCAATGCCCAAACCACCAACATTCCTATGACTATACCCAACAAGGCATCATGGAGCCAGATGTCCATTACCCACTCCGTGAGGCAGAAGCCATCTGCAGGTGTTGGGATCTAATCAATGCTATACATTCTCACCACCAATTAAACTATGCTCTGCTGACTGAGCTCTTCAAGTTCCCAAAACTGCTGCCAGCCCGGCCAGGGCATAATTAGACACCTGCCTCCCTGGACCTTTCCACTACTGGGATTCCTCCCCAGCCATTGATCTGCATCATAGAAATTATACTGCTGCTGACAAGGTCCTGGCCACTGCCATTTCATGCTGCCACTCCAAACCTCTGCAATGGCCACTGGAAAAGGCTGGGGAGCCCCTTTCTGCAGCAGCAATGAGTGGCCACTAAGGGCCTGCTGCTGACAATTGCTACCACTGTAACTGTGTGTGTATGTGGGGGGGAGGAGTAGACACTGCAACCATTTCCCATTCCAAGGAAGCTTCTTCCGTGAGCTTGCTGATGTTTTCTGCTGCTTATGCACTGGTGGAGCACAGCTGTGGCTGGAAAATGTGTTGCTGAGAGCATGTGCACTGAAGGCACTGGTCTGGGAGACATTCTGCTAGCACAGAGAGCTGAAACCGACTGAGAGCGAATCCCCAGTGGCAGGGAAGGGGCACCCCAGCGTGGGAAGGCTGGGCTCCAGGTTCACCTTGAGCCTTGCCCCTCTTAGGCCAATCCAGCAAAGATGTGATTGGCTGGCTTTGGGCTGCAACAGGGATACCCCCCTTTCCACCCCAAACTCCATGTGACTTCCTGAAAGTGGCAAAAGGCCACTTTCTCCTGGCCCCAGCCAGGAAATGCAGCCCCTTGGTAAATCAGGGCCATTGCTTACGGCTGTTGGCTTATAAGCTTTATGTGGAAAGAATGTAGATGGATGACTTGTGAGGGAATTCAAAGTGAGAGGCATATTTATTCTGACATCCCTTTGTCTTTAGTTTGGCAGGCATCAAATAGCCAATAACACAGTAACTAATCTGGGGACTGCAGTGGGTGACATCTTTTGTGATCCAAGTGAATTTGTGCAACCAGATAATATTGTCAGTTTTTCGAGGGCAGCAACAGTTCTAGGTACTAAATGAAATTCCCAGAACATGAAAGCATCTTGCTTTCATCTATATGCACAATTATTTATGTAGAATTTTAGTCATTTAATTAGTTTGCAGTTGAGGCTGAATGACTGTTTATAATGCTCTCTGATTTGTACATCTGCTGAATGCAAATGTATATTCGTAAAGTTTAAAAAAATTATTCCCAGTGCTTTTAAGAATAGAACTTCCTTCTGTTTTCAGTTTAAGAAAGTTAATGAACTGCTATTAAAGGTATCACTGAAATTTGTATTCTTTTGGCTCAGAATGCAAACAGCAGCAGCAGTTTGAAATGCTTTCCATTGAAGTGAGGTGGCCATCCATTCCCTTATACATTTACGTTTTCATTGCTGTTATGCAATCATTCAATGACAGGTGGTAGGCCAGCTTACTATCCAGCCAAAACAAGAGCTTTCCCACTTCCTTCACTCCTTATTAGAATGTCCTTTCCCCCCTTCCCAAATGACAGTGAAAAAATGTCCCAATAAATTTCACTCTGATTTTTAAAAAGTACTTGGTGGGGTGGGGGAGGCTCAGTTTCAAAACAGAACTCACTCAAGCAAAGTTATACTGGCTAGAAGAATTTTACTTGCATAGAATCAAGAAAGACTAAGATGGGTAGCCATGTTAGTCTTGTCTCTAGCAGCAGAAAAGAGCAAGAGCCTGGAATGGCCTTAAATACTAACACCATTTTTGGCAGCTTATGAGCTTTTGTGAGACATTGCTTACTTCTTCAGATACTCAGAATCAAGAAATTAATTGGTTTCTGGTGGAAATATTTTGTACAGAAGGACATCATAAGGGAAAATATTTTATGATGATTGGAAAAATTTAATGTCAGTTTCAATAGTTCATGACCATTTTGCCCTTTCCTCTCACTCTCTCTTAGCTTTGCTTTCTAACAACAACAACAACAAATTTATTTTTGGTCAGACCAAACAGTTAAAAGTATAAGTACATCCCAAAAATTTGAACTCAGGCACTGATCATGAGCCTAACTACCCAACTTGAAGCCCAGTAGTCACAATGTCTGAGACCAGATCCCAGCTTGGAGCTGCTCCCAGTGCCTCCACAACTGAGCCTGGAGGAACTCCTAACCCAGAACAGCTTCTGGAATGATTCCACATGAAGAATTTGCCCTCTGGACACCTTCTAGTAGCTTGTGGGTTTTAGTGCTGCTTCCATGTGACACTGGTAGCAACCTGGAGGTCTCAAGTGGCTGGCACAAGTTTTCATAAGATTTGTTCCATGATGTGAGAAATCGAGGCAGAGGAACTTGAGGCAGAGTACATAAACCCCATAAAATCCCCGATCTTAAAACCACCCACCTCCAGATGCCAGAAATGTATGGAGAGAAAGACTTTGACAGTTCTGTCAGGGCTATCAGCTCTCCCAGGAGTTCATTCCACCAGGTTGTGTCCAGGACTGAAATGGCCCTGGCCTGGGTCAAGGCCAACCATACTTCTCTAAAGCCAGGAACCACTAACAGATTAGTACCCACAGAGCACAAGACCCTGCAGGTGGCATAAACAGAACTGAATTCTAAAGTGATGTTGAATTCTAAAGTAAGGATTTCCTTTTCAGTAGTGAAAACCTCTGGAACAGAAGCAGCAGGTCCCAATGCAGCTGTTTCTGCAGTTGTCCCCAGAGAGCACATATTACTTTTATGGATTGACAACTTGCTGTGCTGAATAACCTTCTGGGTTTTGAGACCTTAGGACATGCTTGTATAACACAGTGAGCATCATCTTGTGTGAGAAAATGCAAGCATATGGATATGTTGATGCTTTCCATTCCAGATCCTCCACTTCAATTTGGACCTGCCAGTTTTGCTTAAGAATTGTTTTTGCCACTGCAATATTTTGTCAGAACTGACAGGTAACACCTGACGGCACTATTTGAATTAAGATCTCATGCTTCTATGGCTACTTACAACTAATCTCTGTCTCCCTGCTGCATTTTTCTCAGTGAATTTCCCCTGTTGAAGAAGCACAAAGACCATACTTGAATGATGAGTGGTATGAAGAGATCAATTTTTCAAGGTATAATGGCAGAAACACTCAAGGCTCACGCTATGCTAGGCTATGCTCTATTAATACTGGCATAATCCTTCCATATTGTCAGGATCTACTTGCTTTTAAATAAAAGTGACAGGTTACTTGCACGTACCTCAAACCCAGCTCCAATCAACCCATTCTTTTGGTCCCAGAATTAAATTTCTATCCCACTGCTATGAACTTATTTGGATGTGCATTAACTTTTACCAATGCTTTCCATAAACATCATGGGTACCTCATTTCTTTAGATATATGTTATGGAGGTACACAGAGTCTCACATCTCAAATACTATTTGGCATATGGATTTAGTTGAGCAAATTGCTAGATTGCAAACTAACTGTTGGGTTGATCACAATATATAAAGGGAGAAGTGATCAGTGATCCACATGTCATGCACTGATGTACCTTCTACAGATCTCCTGCACATTGTGGACTTCCTCATGCACAATGAGAGCCAGCATGGCGTAGTGGTTAAGACCATTGGAGTCTAATCTGGAGAATCAGGTTTGATTCCCGACTTTTCCATATGCAGCCATCTGGGTGACCTTGGGCCAGTCACAGTTCTTCTAGGGCTGTTCTTTCAAAGCAGTTCTGTTAAAGTTCTCAGAGTCCCTCCGACCTCACAGGGTGTCTGTTGTGGGGAGAGGAAGGAACAGGTGTTTGTAAGTCACTTTGACCATTTCTACACTGGGAACATCACTGTCCTGGCTCCCATGCGGGAGCACAACTCTGGGGTGGATGAGGTGCACTGGGCCAAATGCTCCCCCATGTGGGAGCACGAAGAGGCAGAGCCTGCAGCCTGGCATGAAGCTGCTGTTGTAGAAATGGTCTTTGGGACTCTTTGGATAGTAAAAAGCAGAATATATATATTAAAAAACCTCTCCTTCTTTTGGTTTTCTTTGTCCCATCCACTCTCACCTATTTCCAGTACATTTATCAATGATTGAACTGTTGTTATTTTCAAACTACTCCCTTTCTTTCACCTGCCATGAAGACAAGTGGTTTTATTTTGTTTTTATAGATACAACACTTAAATTAATATATTGGTATAAGCACACACATACATACACACAAAAATGTTTTTGCAGATTTTCTGAATCTTTTTTAAAGAAACTTTCTAGCTTCTTTCCTTGCAGAAGTATGCCTTTCCCCTCTTACTCTCTGTGAAGGAAGAAGCGAGACATTCACTATTTTTTTAAAGAAAACTGAGAATTCAGAGAACCTGCAAAACCTATTATCACCATGGGATGTCAATATAACAAATACAACAATGTTTTTTGCACTTTAAAAATAATAACAAAAAGCCCTGATTAGGGGACTAGCTTCTCCTGGTGCAAGAAGCAAGAATGGCATGGCTTGAAAGGGATATAGCATTTTACATATGGTTCATAAACAGATGGGTGATGAAGCTGCTCTCCTTCTATTCTTCCTCATGCAAAGACAGGTAAGCATAGGGGGACTTGCATCAACCCTCCCCAAAAGTCACAGGCAGCCCACCCTTATGGAAATGCTATCCCCACCCTACCCCAAGCAGCCCTGTGTGTGCCAATGGAGACTTCACCTCTTTCACTTGGTCCCTAAGTGTGTATTCATGTTGTTGTTGTTTTTTAATTCAGCCATAATATGACCTATTAACAAAAGTATGTGTGAACAATAAAGTGTGGGGTGCTGTGACCCCACAGATGATGTCAAAACCACAATTCAGATTATTTAAGGAACATACAGAAGAAAATAAGCTGACTCCATGATTGGAAATGCAGAGGGAAGACAAATGTGGGAAAGGGGACAGGTGCAAGCCACCTGGTACAAAATATTGCTACTGTGATGCAGAATAGCCTGAATGGGTGGGTGGGGAGTGGCAACATTGTCTGTGGCTACATGACTACAGAGGCTAGCATCAACATGCTGGCAGCAGTGCAGGCTGCTTGCCTCAAGGACATGGTCTGCCTGCTAGGCAGGGGGTGGGGGGTAAGCTTGAACACTAGAGCATCCAGGATTTACCCAGCTGCTGGAACTCCCCCTGTGCTAAGATTTTGAGAACTGAACTAGGAACTGCCCCCAGCACTGCCGCTATGCCCCAAGGGGATGGATGTTCTCCCACAGGTTGGGACCTGGTCAGGGAGGTTGTGGGTGGGAATCATCACTGTGTTGCATCCCCTCTGCAAGAAAGGAACGTATAAGCTGGCTTATATCAATGACCTCTGGCTAAAAGACAGCATTTCTCTTTGGAATGCAGAGCTGTATGGTGGGTGCTGGAGGGGACAGGCCAGCAGACATGGCCAGAAGAAAAAAAGCAGGTGAAAGAGGTTTGTGGGAGGAAGAAGAAGAGCTACAGCTTGGCACCTCTGCTTTGAAGAGCCTAGTCAGGGAGAAGCCTAATTATTGTTTGTCAGTGGTGTACTGGGAGGTCAGCAGTGGTGGGGCTACCAGAAAAGTAATGGTGGAGTCTTCAGCTGAGGTGATGGTGAGGGAGTACCTCAATGAGTTCCTTGAGACTACCCTCACCAATGCCATCATCTGGGCTGCACTCTCTTGTGTTGCCACTAGTCTCTATTCTCCTGCCTCACACCTGTGTACAGAGTGAGTGGTTGGTCGCTCATCTAGACTTGGCCAAAGTGGAGAAATTAGCCTTTCTCAAAATCAACCTCCCCCTGCTGGCCTACTCATCTCTGGGACTCACAGGGTTAGATTCAGGCCTCCTGTTGTCTCTCTGCATGGTTCCTATTCCTTCTCCTCTCTGGGGAAAGAAGAGCTGAAGAGAAGAGCTGTTTTTTGTTTTTTTTTTAATTGCCCGACGGAGTCTCAAAGCAGATTACAATAACTGACCCTCCCTCTAATCACAACAGACAGCTTGTGGGGTACATGGAGCTGAGAGAGCTGTGATTGGACTAAGGTGACCCAGCTGGCTGCATGAGGAAAGGTGAGGAATCAAACCAGTTGTCCACTATACCAAGCTGGCTCTCCTGCATGTGACCTGCAGGTTATGCCCTTGGCATTTGGTGGGAGAATGGCCAACTCTGCTGGATGGCGATGGGCTGACCCCACATGCACTGAAATTCACCATCTGAGAAAATTGGTTACTGCCCTTTACTTTTTACCCTCCAAAAACATCTCCTTTACCCCACACCCACCTCATGGAACAACATCCACTCATAATACCTACCTCTAGTTTAACTAGAAGTTTTTCTGTTAATTTTGGGAGAATGCACAGGCTACTACCACTTTCTTATGCATGCATTTTCCCTACTGCACACCAGCATTCTGATAAAACAGTACAAAAGTGCTATTTCATTTGTTTATTTATTTATATTTACATTTGTATACCATCACTCCCAGCAAGCTGGTTTGTAGCGGTTCACAACAAATAACATAAAACAGACATCTTTAAACAGCCCCGTGGCGCGGAGCGCCACGGACTTAATAAAGCAGTAAGGGCACTGTGGGAGGAGTTAGGGCGGGCCCTGTCCGGGATAAAAACTCAGAGGGGCCAATCAGGAGCCGCGAAGCGGAGACAGCCACGGGTGAGTGGTGGGCCGCGCTGCCTTCTCCCGGCCGGCAGAGCGGCCTCGCCACGTCGTAGACGCGGCGAGGCCGCTCCGCCAGCCGGGAGAAGGCTCGAGAGAGCCTCGGGGGCCGGGTGGGCCTGCTCCCAGCCCATCTAGCACCCATTTCATTCCTCATTGAATGGGCTTTAGATCTAGTCTAATATAAAACCATATAACACATTAATAATAATCCTAAAAACAATCCCCGACTCTATAATAATAATAAAATGGTGGTACACCTCCCCATGCACCAGGCCATTGAAATTGGTCTGGATGACACTATAATTGGCAGTTAAAGAGTAGAATAAATCGGGCAATCATCCAGCAGCTCCCAGCTCAGTCTAATACTGTGCACAGGAACCAAGGGGTTGGGGAGACCTGATCTCATACCCCAGGATCCCAGCCCGGCCTCAACTAAACGCCTGGTGGAAGAGCTCCATTTTGCAGGCCCTGCAGAACTCAGAGAGTCCTGTCAGGGCCCTCAGCTCACCCAGGAGTTCATTCCACCAGGTAGGGGCCAGGACCAAAAAGGCCCTGGCCCTGGTCAAGGCCAGGCATACCTCCTGGGGGCCTGGGACTATCAGCAGATTCATACCCGCAGTAGGGTTGGGTGCTTCGATGTCGGAAGCAGCCAGCACCGGGGTGCTGGGGGGGAGGGGATGCATGGGCAGTGGTGTGCCAGCAGGCTCACACATAGGGTTGTGCGATTCGGCCGCCGAAGCAGCCGTTCCGTCCGGGCGCAGCCAGCGCCGCGCCGCGGGGGGGGGGAGGGCGGTGCCGGCAGCGGCGTGACAGCGGGCGCAACCAAGCTGTCATGGAAAGAAAAATTTCTTTCCATGTAAGCATGTAAAATATTATATCCATAATTTATATCACAGAAATTCACAAACTATAAGCTTTCTTTTCAAATTTGAGATCAGTATCAATGTAATATATTAGATGCTGTATCTATCAATATTTTCTATCTGTACTAGGCCTTTGTAAACTAACATGCCTAGTACAGAACTATGATATGAAACTTTGAGCAAAGATACACACATACTTGAGTTTATGGTTTACTGAAAATAAATATACCAAACATGAAAGCCCTAGAAAAGATATGATTAATGTGAGGCCCTCTTATTTCGCTAAATCATAACCTGTCCACATTTGTTGCTTTAATTTAATTTCTTTTTTATTGATGGAAATTTAATCTCATTTACCCTCTAGAACGTTAAGCAATGAATCTCAAGGCTGATAAGTTAAAATGAGGGAGACAAGCAATGGACATGAATAAAGTTCTTTCTATGCTATCATTATTCACCCGATGAAACTGCCAAATAGTTAGACCAAACAGAACTCGAATGTTGAATTCTGAAAACTGCACTATCTCAAGTATGTTGTACCGCAATTTCAACAGAAGAAGAGAATGAATAGCTAGAAACTTGACTATTGGTGTTGTTTTTCTTGAACTTGAAAAAAATGCACATTAAGGAACACATAAGGATAGTAAAAATGACAGCTGGAGTCAATTTTTTCATATCTTGGTATTTGATTTATAATACAATTCACTACATTTCTTATATGATACAAGTCACTACATTTCTTTACATCTTTATGTAAGTCTGTCTCCTATTACTCTTCTCATCAAAATTTGTAGTTTTTTCTCAGCCTAACAGGTTTTCCTTTAACTTAAGAGAGCCAGTTTGGTGTAGTGGTTAGGAGCTCAGACTTTTAATCTGGTGTGCCAGGTTTGATTCCTTGCTCTCCCACATATAGCCAACTGGGTGGCCCTGGGCTTGTCATAGCCATAACATAGCTGTCCTGACCAAGCAGTAATATCAGGGCTCTCTCAGTCCCACCTACCTCACTGGGTATCTGTTGTGGGGAGAGGAAAGTGAAGGTAAGCCATCTTGAAACTCCTTCTGGTGGAGAAAAGCAGCATATAAAATCCAACTCTTCTTCTAGACAGCTCCTACTGAACTAAGAGGCACTGAAGCTTGAGGAAGGCTTCAGAGCACAGAACCATAGAATCAGAATAGGAAGGTGCCTCCAGAGTCATCTAGTCCAACCCCCTGCAGAATGCAGGAAATTCAGAATTACCTGCCCACCCACAGTGACTCGTTTCATGCACAGATGATGCTCTCCCCCCAAAAAACAGAATTCCTGGCCAGTCTGGCCCACAGGAAATTCGCATCCTGACCCCACAGTGGCGATCCATATCAGGTTGTGAGGTCCATCCTTACAACCAGTGGAGGATGGGAGAGGACTTACTGCTGGGCAGAGTCAGCACTTACTTTGTTTATTCCATTGTCAATCCTGTTGAATTCAGATCACTTTGAACTCGGCTCTTCCTCTCCCCCCCCCCCATTGAAACAGGAAAGTCTTCTGCACGTGGTTAAGGTAGTTCAGAAGGGGGGGGGGAGCCAAGCCTCTTTCTTTCTTTTCTTGAGGGGGGGAGAGGAGCCAGGCAGGGAGCCTCTTTCTTTTCTTGGAGGGGTGAGGGAGAGGATCGAAAAAGGCAGAGGAGGGAGGAAAAATCCAGGACCAACAGAAGTTGAGAGAAATTAGGGGCTTCTCCTTTAAGGCAAGCATGTCACATGACCAGGTGTAGCCTATCAGAGGTTCTCTACCACGGAGTTTTCTTTCCCAATCCAGATATTGAGGATTAAAAGCACTCTAAGATACCGCACAATAAAGGTAGGGTCACTCCGGATCAATCCTTCTTGCTGCAGAAGGAAATTTTAAATTGCCCCAAATTCAAACGGAAATCACATTCTGTGTAGAGGGCAGGGACTGAATCGATCTGGGGTTGGAATAAAAGCTCTGTGCAGTTTACACCCTGGTCAGCTGGCTCAGCAAGTGGACTTATCAAGAAAAAGAGGAAGGCCCAGGTCACACTGACAATGACATCACATTTAACATGAAGAGGAATTTATGTCATCACGTTAGTGATGCTCTGTGTTTGGACAAAACCTCTATGGCATAAGACAAAATATCAGAATGTCTCTGTGATATCACTGCGTGAAGATGTCACTTCTGACACTTGCTAAATGTGATGTAGCCACCTCACCAATTACATCACTCTTGAGAGTTCCAAGAGAAACATTTTGACACTATATTTATTTATTTCCTATACAGCATTGCACAAAGAGGTGCTAAACTCCACCTATACCCCTTTGTTCTGCTCAGCAATTGTAGTTCAGTTATGTATTTTTAGTTGGTTTTAATTTTTAGAGCACAGGCTGGAATGTGGGCTTTATATGAGGTCATTCAAGTTGGATAATCCTAACTGGTTCTTTCTATTTGAGTTTAAAGTTTGAAGTTCTGGGAACACCATTTCCCCCTGATTCCCCAACACAGACTGAGAGTATGCAAGCACAGGCATGTGCTCATTTCACTCACTTTCAAAGTCTAGGGATGTATAGCTGAAGTTCAACAAACTGATCTTCATATTAAAACCAATTGCTTAACCATTACACTGGTACAAGCTGACAAGTTGCCCATCTGGGGGTGAAAAAAAATGCCCATTCCTACAAACTTGTCAGAGGGCATAAGAGGAGCTGATCTTACTAGCCTGGCCTCAACCTGGTGGAAGGGCTCTGTCTTAGAGGACCTGCAGAACATTGACAGTTCTGTCAGGGCCCTTACCTCTTCCAGGAGCTCATTCTACCAGATCAGGGCCAGGACCAAAAAGGCCCTGGCTCTGGTCAAGGCCAGGCATACCTTCCGGGGACCAGGGATAGCCAGCAGATTCCTACACTTGGAATAACACTTCTTCCCATATATGATATTAAGCAGATTTGTGCTGATTCCAGTTTTATACTTTTCTATGGATTTGATCTCTCTCTCTTCCATTCCTCATGCACTATGGTTCAAGTAAGACAATGTATGAAATTAATTCAGAACTTGGAGCATATGTAGTTTGATATAGCCTGCAGCTCCTTCTGTTCATTTGTATCTCTTCTCTCTCATACATTACTGAATGCACATTGTAGTGTTCATCAGTCTGCATTGGACTATATGTATGATTACATCAAGACTCTTTGTGCGGTGTTTTGCTAATGTGCACAGGCACTCCTATTCAGTGGTCGTACAAGAAGGATCTTGATGCAATCATACATATGATCTTATCAAGGCTGATTTGTGTGTGCGTGTGTGCGCAAGAACATCAGTAATGGGAGTGGGAAAAAGAGCCGATAAGAATTCAAAGGAGCCGAATACTGAAGCAACATACATATACAAAGGACTCGGGATTTTTAAAAATGGAACAATAGATTCTTAATACATCAATTACTCTTCAAAAAAAAACAAGGCAAGATAATTGAGAACTAAAACAAACAACCTGTGGGTGAACTTTGGATGAGGAAATGTTTGGAAACATCCCTATTTTGTAGAGAGTCATATCTTGTTACATGATTTTTTGTACCTTGTTCATGATACTTTCATCATAGACCTATTTTGGACACTGGTTCTGGAAATGCCTGTTTTTACAGGTACTTCTGATAGCCTTCCTCATAATAACTGTTCTGTGTAATCCTACTGTAGCTATTTCTATCATTAAGGGGTTTTGGCATCATTCCTTTCGTCCCAGAAGACACTATATTCCTCGTTTGCTCCATCATTTCAGAGTATCAGAGGGAATAGGAGACCTAAGAATTCCATAGTGTTTTCACTAAATTACTTTTTATGAAGGTTTTTTTTAGTCTATGTAAGCATCAGGATCTCCTTTCCTGAGCTCTTTCATGTCTCATTAAAACTGCGGATTTGCAACTAGTTTTAGGCATTTTGCCAACATCACAATTACTGTGCTGATCTATTATCAGGGCTTCAATTGGGTGAAAGCAATGAGGTTACAGTCAGAATGTATTTCACTTTAAACTCATAAGGGGAAGCAACCTTGAAAACAAATCTATGTAAAAATGAATAAGTTCAGTTTACACTCAGCTATGTTTTCATTTGAAATATGGATGCAGGGCTAATCAGGGGGTAGCCAGGCAGGGTTGGCAGCTAGCGGCTGCCTCCTCACAAGAGGCTAAGGATTTATGATATGCATGTGTGTGTAGGGGGGATCACATCAATAGCATGTCATGCATCTCTAGGATTCAGCAGAAAGGTTATGGCTTTACAGTGTGTCACCACTTTCAGGTTTGGCCAGGAAATGACATCACACTATCAACACATTAGTGATTTTTGCCTTATTCCCTGACCCCACCTCCTAGTATTGACCTACCAAGTGGTAGCAGGAGTCATGCAAAGAACTGCCCACAGGAGATTCCCCCATTAAAGCTGGAGATCTGGCAAGCATAATTCATATCTGTTGTCTAGTAAAAACTGGCCAATTGAAAGGGATGAGGAGAAGTCTATTGAAGGATATACGTGCTGTTTCATAGCAGGCTTATGCAGCAAAATACTGCCAGCAAGCATTTTGAGGAACAGCAGTGGTCTGTGTACTGGTAAAGAAAAGTGAGGCATGACTGTTTGGTGCCCTGAACTTGGGCCCAGGGTGGGCTACCCCATATGCTCAAATGCCCTTTGGGGAATTCTGAGTAAATTGTGGGGAGTGTACATGGTTGTACAGTTGAGCTGTTAACCAAAAACCCATTGCATGGAGGGAACAAAACAAAAATAAGTAAAAATGTGGAAGGAAACAAAGTTTGTACACCCTATAAAGGATTTTCACATATACCTAATGGCTACAAAACTCTCAGTCCCTCCAGTTGCTGTAGAGATGACCTTAGAGTAAGGCTGCTTATATTCTGTAGCCAGAGAGACTGAAAGGATGGGCCTTGGAAGTGACTTAGTATCTTCCTTCCTGTAATGGGAGGCAGTGACCTTCCTAATGACCATTCTGTCTTTTTTTTGCTGAGTAGTGATGAGGCACACACATTCATGTAGAACTCCAGTCTATGTTAAGCAATTAAAATATTGTTCCAACATGGCTTAAGGTCAAAAGTACAGTGAGCCAAATATTTCCAGTAGGGAGTGTTGACTTCTCAGTAATCCAGACACATACACCATGTAGTAGCTTTATTAACAAGGGAAGGGAACTTATTCTACTGCTTATTAATGAAAGAAAATGTTATCATTCTCTGGTATAGGAGAAAGCTGGGGGGGGGGTTAAAATACTGATGAATAAGCTAAAAACGAATACCAATAAGTTGAAAGAACTTCTTTGGGGTTTTAAAATTATTTAAAAAATATATGAATATATAGATTTCCTTTTGGCATAAAACCCAGCTAGTATAATGGTTAGAATGTAAGACTACCACAACCAAGGAGTCCTAACTAAATTTCACTCAGTCTAATCTTCCTCACAGGTTCAGATGGACAGCTGTATTGGTCTAAAGTAAGAGACCAAAATTTGAATCCAGTGGTACCTTTAAGACCAACAAAGTTTATTCATAGTATAAGCTTTTGTGGGCAAGAACACTTCTTCAGATACATTTAAGTTTCTAATCCATACATATAGGTAGTAGAGTCCGAACTGCAAATTATCATAATGAAGACATTTAAACATATGCAAGGACCAAACAGGAACAACAAGTTAGTTTTATATGATCACCTTTTGCTTGGGTTTTATTCTGGGGGAAAACATAGTGAAACAAATACATATAGCAAAATTGGAGATTGATGTGTAAATATGCCCTTCCTAATTGTGGAATGCTGACAGTAATCAACTGAGATCCTGTTGTTACACTCCATCTATCTCCTCGCAAGCATGGAGGTAACTAAGAGCATTCTTTTCTGCAAGGTGGGTGACTGATTATGTAGAGTTATGTCTCTTCTGTCATCAGACCAGAGAAATATATTCCAATCTACCATTCCTAATTTACTCTTAAAAATAAGAAATAGAATAAAAAGTAAAGTCAATGAATGGTCATTCTTGGTAAGAATGCAGATGTGAATGATATTAACATTTGTAGTGGGATAAGAAACCAATAACCCTGTTAAGTCCTGTTTTTTTGGTTTGGTTTTGTATAGTGTTGGAATAACCTGTAATTCAGCAATTTCCCTTTCCTGTTCCTGAAGATTCTTTGTAATAAAACATCTCCTTTGAGGTCACTTACACCTAGAGGAGATCAGCCCTGACTGCTCCTTAGAAGGCCAGATCCTGAAGATGAAATTCAAATACTTTGGTCACCTCATGAGAAGGAAGGACTCCCTGGAGAAGAGCCTAATGCTGGGAATGATCGAGGGCAAAAGAAGACGGGGATGACAGAGAATGAGGTGGCTGGATGGAGTCACTGAAGCAGTAGGTGCAAACTTAAATGGACTCCGGGGAATGGTAGAGGACAGGAAGGCCTGGAGGATCATTGTCCATGGGGTTGTGATGTGTAGGACATGACTTCGCGCCTAACAACAACACACCCAAAATTGTACTATGTTGCATGCTAATTTGCTTTGCACCCTTTATCTATATGTATGGACTAGTAGTTTACATTTATTAGTCTTAAAGGTGTCATTGGATTAAAAAAATGTTCTTCCTCACAAGGTTATTATAAGTATATAGTGGGAGACAGGAGAACAATGTAAGTCACTTGGGGTTTCCGCTGGAGAGAAAGGCAGGGTATCGATGAAGTAGATAATATAGGTAAGTACCATGGGTGATCTTAGGCTGCTCACACTCTTTAGCCCTATCCTACAAAATGGGGTTATTGTGAAGATAGACTAGAAAAGGGGAGAACCTACCAGAGTTCCTGAAAGAAAAGGTAAAATAAATATGTAATAAATAAAATATGACTGCTGATCTTTTTAAAAGAATAGATTCTTCTACCAAAGCTCAATGTTAAATGCAAATCATAAATTTTTACTTGGGATAAACCAAGCCATTGTGGTTACTGAAATTTGCTGGAGAGAAGTTTGGGTGAGGGAAATTTTTGCTTCAGCGCTCCCTTCCTATTATGGTCCCTCTGCTATGGATCAGGCTCACGACCAGACTACCAGACTCTGTCCCTGATCTGACCTCTTGATATTCAAGAATGACCCTGTTTTCATGTATTAAGTGTTGAAAGGTATGTGATCAACAGAGAGAGCCAATCATCCAGCTATGACTACAATTTTTGCTGTCATAGGACAGGTCTAAGGCATCCCTTTTGCCCCCATAAGCAAACTGGTGGAGCAGATGGGATGTCCTCTTTCATCATACAGTTTCTTTTGATGCCAGTCTCGACTGACATTTTAATAGCAAGGCGTAGTTATATTTTTACAGAATTACAGCTTGAGTTATAAACGGCTGCAGTTTGTCCTTTGCTGGCATCGCTCACCCTATTTCACTTCCTTTCTGACTGAATGTGTACAACTTTTGTTGTTTTTTTTGGTTAAGCACAAACTTTCAAAAGTGTACTCATGCAAGTTCAATTTAGTTCAAGCAATGGTGATTCAAGCTTGGTTGCTGTGTTATCCATAGAAAAATGTCTGTTCTCAATTCATATGTAACAATTACATTAGGGTTAAATGGGGCTATAAATCCATGTCTAACTTTGAAATACGATGGTCATGGCTAAGGCAACTGGAGAACTCAATTTCATGCAAATATACCTCAGCTGCAACGAGACAAAATATATCTCTAAACCATCTGTCAAAGGAAAACTTCTCCTGACCGTGCCTGACAATGATGTTTGCTTCTTCTGATTAATTGCTTTCCTGCATTGGCTTTAACCCCCCCCCCCAAAAAAAAAAACCTGTGTTCATTTTAATTTTTAAAGAGCTCTAGTACTCCCAAAGGTCAGAGGTTTTTCTTAACCTCTCCCTATTAAAATTTCATGGGATGCAATTAAAATGTGCCCGTCAACAGATCATAATGAAAGAAAATAATGAGCTAAATTAGTCCCCGGTGTAACTTGACTGACCTCAGTAGAATGACAGCAGGGATAAAATTTGGACCATTGATTTATGATATGATAGTGACACCACTGATGTGCTTGTTGCCCTAGGTTGTGTGTCTTCTCATTCCACCACCCCCCCCATAACTGTGTCCTAATTTTCTTTTTCAGTTAACTAAACACACAAACTATATTTAGCACATAATATTTTTGGTACTAATTTTCATTGTAAGATGCTAGAGTCTTCTTGAGATCGCGTGTGCACTGTGTTGTTTTACAGAATCACAGTTAACATTGTGTATTTCCTTGGTGATGATACCACTCTAATGGCAGAAAGTGAAGAGGAACTAAAGAGCCTGTTGATGCGGGTGAAGGAGGAGAGTGCGAAAGTTGGCTTGAAACTCAACATCAAGAAAACAAAGATCATGGCATCCGGCCCTCTCAATTCCTGGCAAATAGAAGGGGAAGAAATGGAGATAGTGACAGATTTTATTTTCCTGGGCTCCAAGATCACTGCAGATGGGGACTGCAGCAAAGAAATTAAAAGACGCTTGCTCCTGGGGAGGAAAGCTATGGCAAATCTAGACAGCATCCTAAAAAGCAGAGACATCACCCTGCCAACAAAAGTGTGTTTAGTCAAGGCTATGGTATTCCCAGTTGCAATGTATGGCTGCGAAAGTTGGACCATAAGGAAGGCTGAGCGTCAAAGAATTGAGGCTTTTGAACTCTGGTGCTGGAGAAGACTCTTGCGAGTCCCTTGGACTGCAAGGCGAACAAACCGGTCAGTCCTAGAGATCAGCCCTGACTGCTCTTTAGAAGGCCAGATCCTGAAGATGAAACTCAAATATTTTGGCCACCTCATGAGAAGGAAGGACTCCCTGGAGAAGAGCCTAATGCTGGGAGCGATCGAGGGCAAAAGAAGAAGGGGACGACAGAGAATGAGGTGGCTGGATGGAGTCACTGAAGCAGTAGGTGCAAACTTAAATGGACTCCGGGGAATGGTAGAGGACAGGAAGGCCTGGAGGATCATTGTCCATGGGGTCGCGATGGGTCGGACACAACTTCGCACATAACAACATAACAATTTCCTTGGTGGCATGCTTGTGGAATGTATAGCTTCACACACCTAATTAAGTGGTTTCACAGTTACAATGAATTCCTACATTCATTGGGGCCTGGTTTTGGTACCCACTCTTCCACCCTCCTTGGAGTAGAGAAGGCACCAGACAACTAGGAGGGAGTACAGTGCTGCTCAGCCAGTCAAGGGGGCACTTGCAGCTAGCTATGGAAAGCCATCAGTCTCTCATGTTTCTCTCTTTTGGCTGTTATGAGCTGTTCTACACTGCCTCACCCTAAGTATGATATGGCATTATCTGTCTAGTTCTGGACCAGACAGGAATTGGGTGGGTTGGTGGGGGGAATATGTCATCAATTGGCCTTCATTCAGACTTGTTTACTCCACTTCATAATATAATAGGAAGGAGTTACATCTCAGCTGATTCTCCTCCCCAGACTATATCTATTTTTCCTCTTTCCTTTTACCATAACTCCCCCCCCAATAGATTTTCTTTTCCCTCCTAGATCTTTCCCTCCTATTCCTATGTCTTTCCTTCCCCCTACAGCTTTTCCTGTTCTTCTTACTTCCTTGACTCCCATCAGTCCCCATTTCCTCCTTACTGCCCAATTTTTGTTTCCTTCCTTGCACCCACCTTTCCCCCCCTCTTTCCTGTCTTTGTCTTGACTGTGTTCCCATTCTTCCTTTCCCCAGACATTTTGGATTCCCAGAGCTTCCCCAGCCAACCCAAAATGACTGAGGAAATCTTGTGACGTCTCTGCATATTGAAACTTTTGATATGCGCTTGCTACATGTCCTGATAAAAAGAAAATCGGGCTCATCAGTGTACTACATGCTCATTCATTCATTCATATCCCACCACTCCCACACAGTGGCTTGTGGCAGGTAACAAAATAGACCACAATAAAATCCCTTTAAAATAGTAAAACCCAATAAAATCCAACCTTTAGCAATGGTAAAAAAAAATCCTCCCCCACCTTACAGGCTTCATAGCAGTGCTTCAGGGGTAGCCTGATGACCTGGCTTGCTCAGGGAGGGTCCCAGATCTTAATTGCCCCAGCCCCAATCCAAGACCTGGTAGAAGAGCTCCATTGTTGAAAATGTGAATTAGAGCTGTAGTATAAAGTCCCCCCTTATTTTAGCTTCACACCCTGTGAAGAAGGTTAGCCTGAGAGAGAGGGCCTAGCCTATGATTACTCCATGAACTTTGCTAAAGAGTTCGTATTTGAACCTGGGACTCTCTGATTTCAGGGACTTGTTAGTTTCACCCATTGTGGAAGAGGAGAATTTCCATACCAGGCTAGAATCCATTAATAAGAATGTTATTTTAGCTGCAATTAGTCCAATTATGGACTAGAGCATATCCCAAATTCAGTGCCCTGAACAACTCTTGACAGGGTAGTCAAGCTGTGGTTCTCCAGATGTCCATTGACTACAATTCCCATGAGCCCCTGCCAGCATGTGCTGTGGAGAGACACAGTTTGGCCATTCCTGACATAGAGTTTTATACAGATGAAAAGTCACACCCCAATTAAGTCATCTTTCGATTGTCCACTCTGCGTACAGACACTTATAAGGCTCTTCTACTCTGTCAGATAAAATTTCATGAAATTATAATATTTGACCTGCCTCCTTAAAGGAGGGCAATTAAAAATAGATGTGAATTTTAACATTACAATGAGGTAGGTTCAATGACCGGGAATAAATCCTGGCAGCATGTCAAACACCACTATCTCCTCTTATCATCTACTAAGGCTATGAATGGTACAGCTGCCCTAAACAGGTGTCTTCGAGCTAGCTCTTTACAAAACTCCTAGAACACCAAACTCCATCAACAGGTGGCCTGTGCTATCTTTAGTGGTGCAGTTAGATTTCTGCTAAACCAAATACATGGAACCTTCAAAATGATCTGATATGGTCAAATACTAAATTTGTTGTTGTTATGTGCGAAGTCGTGTCCGACCCATCGTGACCCCATGGACAATGATCCTCCAGGCCTTCCTGTCCTCTACCATTCCCCGGAGTCCATTTAAGTTTGCACCTACTGCTTCAGTGACTCCATCCAGCCACCTCATTCTCTGTCGTCCCCTTCTTCTTTTGCCCTCGATGTAAATACTAAATACTAAGACGCAAAATGTAAAATCTATAAGGTGCAAAATGAATATATGGCTTTTTTCAAGAAATGGCTTATATATGGTCATATAAAATGTATCCTGACCAAAGTTATATAAGCAAGAATAGAATTCAAAGTTTACAAAAATTAAAAAGTACAAAATAAAACTGTATAAAAGTTTATACAATTCATCCCCACTATTATTCTGACATGCTAACCACTGCAATACAGTGGCTGTATAGCTAAATATTTATTGTTCAGTTCTTTGCAATATTAGCTGTTCTTTGAGTAGAAAACTGTAAGATAGCCCATGGTCATTGTGTCTTTCATGCTACCAGTAGAGGTAATGTAACTGTAAATTAGAAGGATTGATTGTTAGCTGTACATTCTGCTGTTCTGAAAGACCCACTGAGAGTAAAACTAGCACACTCAGATTTGAAGAATATTTCTCTCTTATTATCTATGTTACATTCCTTTGTACCACCCCTTCTCCATGTGGATATATATTTTCATCTGTGTGACCTATGTGAACAGAAGAAATGCTGAATATACAATTGGCACTTACACTTGAGTAACTAATTCACAACACAGATTTCTCCTCTTTTAATGAACAATCTTCAGTAGTTCTCAATGACACATGCACCAAATAATGAAAAAAATGCGACCTTTCTAAACAGCAAAGCTGTTCAAAAATTCTCTAAATAACCCCCTAAAGTCTTATTAACACATTTACAGTACATTTTTCAAGAAAAGGTGTATTGTTTGAGGTCCTGATTGCTCTATTTTATATTTCCTTTAGTGTATCCCTTGAGGTAATAGGTATAAAGGAGAAAACTGCTGGATATGTTACATACTGATTTGAAAGAAATATAACAAATTGACAATAAAGTAGCCTTACTATTATAACGTTGGTGTATAGAATTATCAGATACTAAATTTGGCCATATATCACATTGATTTCAGTCAGAAAAGTTATGTATTCAACTCCATAGATACTTAAACTTGGCTGGATAAATTACCTGCAATAATATGTTATCTGAACAAATTCAGATACTCCTATACATTTGCTATCATATTCAAACCATCATAAGATCTTGTCCAGTCTATGACAGTAGAGGATGCATGACACCTTTTAAATCCATACCCACATTCTTCCATGATTCCATCCATTGTCCTAGCTTTCTGTGTTACTGCCCATGTCGACCAGTTTTCTGTATCTCATCAGCTAGGACTGTAGCATGGACGAACAGGAAATATTTCCTTCTTTGTATAATTATTACTATGTTTTTGAATCCACTCTTGATCATATATTGGAAAGTATACATCAATGTAAACATAAAATCCAGTTTCTCTTATTAGTTCAAGCCATCCATTCCCTTCAATGGAAGATTGGATGATGATCACAATTCTATAGTCTGTAAGGCCTTGCCCTTTTCTACTTTTTTCCTGTTATATGATACAGTTCTCCTAAATTACCCTTACCATACATGTCAAAACTTAGCTATGCACTATAAACAGGTATGGTCTGGAGATCTGGAATTATAACTGTTCTCCAAAATACAGGGTTCAATTCACTTTGAGAAGACAAACCCTAAGGTTTGGCTTCCAGGTAGGAAAGTTCCTGGAAATGTTAGGCTGGATCCACAAACCATACCCTCCCCATTATCCAACCTAAAAATTCCAGGAATTTCCCAACGTGAAGCTGGCAACACTAGTTATAGGCCATCAGGAAAAGTTAGTTGGTATAAATATGAGGTTTTGAGCCAGACCTTAGGCTGTGAGTCTATGTGGCTCGAGATCTATGATTAGGGTTTATCACATCTCAGTACAACTCAGTACCACTGGAATAACAAGGATATTTCAGAGGACTTTTCCATGATATCCTTCCCATTGTTTATTGTTGAGCTAAGGAATCTCTATCATTAGAATGCAAGTCACAGAGAATAGCAGAATAGTTTCCTTGTCCCCAGGATCTTATTTTCTGTGTATAATGCATTTATTTTACTGAGCAGAAGCTAAGGACATCAAATTTGATATGCATTCTAAAATGATATACCGCAAGTAACCAGTTCTACACTTAACTGCCCCCAAACAGAGCATTTGGGATGCAAACTGGTTCACACAAGGTCATGAATATAAAGTTGTTCACACAAGGTCTGTTTGCCCAAAGATGGCAATCTGAACAATGGCCTTCATGCTGTCCTAAGTATTCCATTTAGTGACTTCTTCCTAATGGCAGAAGGCAAAACTGTCCCTACTGCACATTAGGTATGGCATATGGAAGTCAAAGTCACAAATTATGTATTCCATTGCCAAGAAAGAATAACATCAGAATTAGACTTCTAAAGCAATGCATTTTGTTGTCATGGTAATAAGATTCCATGTATTTCGTTTTCACAAAAATAAGCTTTTATTATTTCAATACACTGAAATTCTTCTGTACAACAGAGGTAGAAGACAATTAACTTGGCCTACAAAAGTGGTCCCCAATCTTTTTATCACCAGGGACCGGTCAACGCTTGACAATTTTACTGAGGCCTGGGGGGGGTAGTCTTTTGCCGAGGGACATCGCCACCGCCTGAGCCCCAGCTCCACTTGCTTTCCCGCCGGCTCCCCTAACTTCCTGCCACCCACTGGGGGGTGCTGCCAGCAGCAGCTGTGCAGTGCCATACTGAGGGGGAGCCCCAGCCATATTGGTCGCCGGAGAGCAACAAAGGTGAGCCGGTGGCAGAGTGGCAGGCAAGCCCCCGAGGCAGCAGCCGGGGAGGAGGACAAGGAGGAGCCACAGTCCGGTACCGACTGATCTACGGACCGGTACTGGTCCCCGGATCGGGGATTGGGTACCACTGGCCTACAATATTCACTGTTTAGCCATGAGGTAAGTTAAAAGTATGTTTTTGTTTACTATTATTCCTCTCCCCCCCCCCGTAATTAAAAATGACAATGTCACGTTATGATGGGACTATAGTCACATACAGAGTTCATAAAAATCTACTTATTCAAATGGGGAGTGGGGCCTTAGGTGCCAGGAGAGGGCACCTACACTTCTACACCAAAGTGCTATCAAGCTTTGTAAGCTTCCCTGAAGAAAGGTGGACAACCTCATGCTTTGTTTCAAGCAGTGCATTTGGGGGGGGGGGGTGGAATCATTCACATTGCTTCTTATGCATATTTAGTATATATTAAAGACAGCACTATCTTGAATTATTGCTTGATACATAATAATACTAGAACTTCCATGTGAACCAATCAGGAGCCCATCCAAGTAAACCAATCAAGGGGAGTTTGAAAGCATATTCGCCAGGCAGTCATGTTTATGTTGAAATTCAGAGTACACCTGGTATGGACACATGCAAAGAATACCTACTTTTCTCTCAGATACATATGAACCAAACCACCAAACTCAGGAACTGTTTCTGAAATCCATATTCTTTCTCAGTACCCTATTAGCAACAGCATGTTGATAAGCTGAATAGTCCCTTTAGCTTTATCTTAGACATTTAAACAAATTTGATAAAGAAATCATTGCATTGTCTATTAGGACTAATAAAGTGAACAATCTATCACTGTTATCTGTGACTTAACACACCTATAAATATTGCCATGCTCAATACAGACCTGTGCTGCAAATGTAGGACTAAGAAGGCCTGTTCTTAACATGAACTGACATGAAACAGGAATTTGGAGCAGCAAATTCATCAGGAGTCAACATTTTGCTTCTTCCCCTCGATCACTGATTGTAATTCAAACTGACTTCAACAGGGGTCATCATTCTGAATTGTCACTTCAAGTGCAAAAATACCGAATGCTGACACAGAAACTAAATTATTTTAAATTTTAATGTTGTCAGCTTTTGAAGTTTGACTGGTGCCTTTATGAAAAGGCTGCAACAGAATCTGTCAGGAGCCACTTCCTATGAAAAGCTGCTGAAAAGATGCCAGACTCCAGGTTGGACCTGGGGATCCCCCAGAATCACCATCACTATCACCTTTATTCTTGTAGCCCGCCCTTCCCACGATGCTCAGGATAGAATCATAGAATCATAGAGTTGGAAGGGGCCATACAGGCCATCTAGTCCAACCCCCTGCTCAACACAGGATCAGCCCTAAGCATCCTAAAGCATCCAAGAAAAGTGTGTATCCAACCTTTGCTTGAAGACTGCCAATGAGAGGGAGCTCACCACCTCCTAAGGCAGCCTATTCCACTGCTGAACTACTCTGACTGTGAAAAAATTTTTTTCCTGATAGGTAACATCAAATCAATAAAATACAGTAATAAATAGCATTACAATCACATATTAAATTTAAAATGCTTTATTGTTATCACAACATATCCATTAATTGATTTAAGCACTCAATATTGCAGTAGATGTTTTCCTAGGAAGGCCAGCCAGTTAGGTGTTGTTAGGTGTTATATTCCTGGCCTCAACCATAAACCTAGTGGAATGGCTCTGTCTTACAGGCCCTGCAGAACTTACTGAAGTTCTGCAGGACCCTGATCTCAGTTGGCAGAAGATTCCATCAAGCTGGGGGCAGAGCTTAGAAAGCCCTGGCCCTGATTGAGTCCAATCTCATCTTTTGGGGGGCCAAGGACCCTGACCAAGTTTTGATCTGCTGACTGTAGTGCAAAATGGGAGAGGTGGTCCCGCAGATACAGTTGATTCCCAGATACAGCTCATCTCCAGGCTACAAGGATCAGCTCCCCTGGAGAAAACAGATGCTTTAGATGGTGATCTCTATGGCATTGTACCCCACTAAGGCTCCTGTTCTCCCTAGGCTTTGTCTCCAAATCTCTAGGTGTTTCCCAATCTGGATCTGGCAACCCTACCCCACCATCCACTGTCGGTGGCCAAGAGAGAACTAGCAACCATGGTTAGGGTGGTAATGAAGTTAAATATAGATACTTATTACAACAAACTTGTCATGTCAAAATCAGTTGGTCTTTATTGCTCAGGAGGAGTCTTCTACAGGGCAGACAATGTTATGGACAGTCAGTAGCAATAATAGCTAAATAAAACCTCTGTATTCAGTGGCAGGATCCCTCCACAAAAAGCCATTATTTTGGTTACTAAGCCAGCATACAAGATTCTGCTCCCATTTTAATCCACACATTTCTCTTGTGTTTCCTTTCTTCCCACTTCTTGATCTTGTGTCCCAGTTCTCAATGATGCAGTGCTTACTAACAATGAATTTGATTTTCTGCTCCTGAATTTTGGTTCTGTAGTCATATATTTATTAGGGCATTTCCACGAATGAGTAAAAATAGTGTCATGCCCACAGAATGGCAGAGCACAAAATTATATTGCTGTCCCCAGGTCCTCCTTACATTTTTGCTATCTCGTCTTTGTCTGCATTCTTTTTGTGCATCTTACCCTCCTCACCTGCTGCTGGAAGAGGCGGAAGCACCTTATACACATTGCGCTTCGCGGCTCCTGATTTGCCCCTCCGAGTTTTTATCACGGACAGAACCCGCCCTAACTCCTCCCCAATAGCCCTTAGGGCTTTATTTTATAACCGCAGGAGCGGTTAAAGATGGGGTGGTCTCTCTATTGGATGTAATGGAGGAAGGAATGGGGACATCCTTTTCAGGAACACCTAGAAGTAGACACCTTGGATCAATCATTTTGAAATTTTGAGTACAGTCAAGGAAGAGCCTCCCAGAGCTACCCTGAAAGTTTGGAGGCTGTACTCCCCCCCCAGTCCCTGGGAAGCTTGGGGACGCTGAAATTCCAATTACAGTTTATGGTGCCATGAACTTTCAGCCGAAGTGGCCAAGTCCTTTGATAACATTGCCTACATGCGTGTCCACCTATTTGTTGCTCCAGGAAGTTTGCCATTTTTAAAAATGTAATTCTCATCCCCAGGAACAAGGGAGAGGGAGGTGGGAGTGAGGGCAGGATGCTGCAGATGACTTTAATGGGTTTGAGCCTCCATACCTTCCTTCAGCTGGTTGCCTGCTGGTTGTTCTCCGGTTGCTAGCAGTTTTTAGGGTGGTGAATCCACTTTTGGGGATTCCCAGAGAAGCACTTTAAAATGGAGGATGTAACAAGCAGTTTGCTGCCTAGACAATGGGATGTGGGCAACGTCATGTGGAGGGGCTGGAATATAGCATCTTTATTAGGTAAGCATTAAGCTACATTTATGACGTGCAGAAATGCCCTTAGATTTATATATGTTTATCTTTTTCTTAGATTAAGGGATGCTAACAGTACACTTAAAGTTGTAGAACACAAACATAAACATCTGTTATCAGATAAACATAATGCACAGATTTGAAAACATGCAGCTGAATCTTTTGAGACAATTCTGCCTCCAAATGCTCTCTGAAATAAAAGTGTCCTCCTTACCTCCATGAATTTAGGCAGAAAAGGTAGGATATCTTTCACACTTAATATGGTAGGCCATTGCAGAGGATGGGAACTACCACAGAGAAAGTGTTTGCTGTTGGTATCCACACAGTCTTAAGAAAGGGCACCATAAGGAGAAAGTTGTCTGAGGAGCATAACTGATACAACTAGTAAATCTAGAGATGCAGTTTGATATGTATGAGTCCTGTATTGCGGTTTTAAATTCTCCAAGGCAGCCTGAAAATTGACACTGAACATGACATCAATTTTCTCTATTTTGTAATCCACCCTGAGTCTAAGCAAGAAAGACAGGCTATAAAGTAAATAAAATTACTGGTACCTTGATGCGGAAAATATTTTAATCATCTGTCATTATAATCAGACTACATATACCTGTTATTTATGATTCCTCTGTTTTAGGGTTTTCACGGTGGCTGATTCAGATTAGCAGTGCCAACTTCTCCACAAGCTGTACTCCCGTGTCTTTAAAAGCAGTTTAATCTGCAGGCATTGGCGATGGGAAAGTGCTGTCAAGTTGCAACCATTTTATAGCATTCAGAAAGTGTTTTCAGTGTGAGAGATGTGCAGAGAGGATTTGCCATTGCCTGCCTATGCATAGTTACAATGGTCTGACTTGGTGGTTTCACACCAAGATCTGATGAGCTTGGGCCAGCCTGGGCAATCCAGGTGATGGGAGACACTTGCAGGTCATAATCTTTACATTATCACCTGAAAATGTCTGCTGTGACATGGATAGCCCAGGTTGGTATCATCAAATATTGGAAGCTAAGCAGGGCTGGTCCTGGCTAATGTTTGGATGGGAGACCTCCAAGGAATACCAAGGTCATGGAGATAGGCATTGGCAAATTACCTCTGAATCTCTTTTGCTATGAAAACTCCACAGGGTAGCTGTAAGTCAGTGGTGACTTGATGGCACTTTCCATCACCAATCTTCACATTATGAAAAAACTTCCTATTTTGATTTCTGCTGATTAAGCTACTGGTAGTGCCACAGGTATAGGCTAAACCAGTGGTGTTCTTTTCATTTCTGGCCAGTTGGTGATTCTAACTCAAATATATCTCCAATACTTGAGATAGATACTATGTGCCTCAGTGAGACATATTAAGGACCATGCTGGGCTTTACTTAACACCAGCTCAGTATTTTAGGACCATGGACACATCCAGTAACAAATTACAAACAGAACACCATCCCTCTTGCCAAAGAGAAACCAGACCTCAGAATTTCCCACCCCAGCTAGAAAGAAAGGCAGCAGTTGGGATCAGCCAGGCTGCTTCTCCTGAAAATGCCTCCGGCAGAGGGAAAACAATGCTAAAGCATCTCTAGCTATTTGGTGCTTCAATCCAACTGTGCTTCAATCCAAAGATTTTCCATTAGGCATTTGCTGTAAAACCTAAAACAAAAACAAAACAATGTTGCACAAATGCAAAGAAGCAGCAGCACAGAATTGCAGCAGCACAGAGTTACATCCAGCAGCATCAAATTTAGGCTTTCAAAGCACCTTATAAACTCGGTGGTAAAGCATCAGTAACAAAAGGGCAAAACATCCTGCAGTGGGATGCTCCATAAATATTGTGTTCCTCCTGAACACAATGCTTAATCCCTTGCTGTATTTCAAAAGAGTGGGTACACAGAGAATGGTCTCTGGTGAGCATTTGTTTCTTTCAGGCAAACACAAATAGGTTTCCGCTTCCATCCTGACCTTGCTGCAGGGCTCTTAAAGTTGCAACAGGAAATGAGGCAGCCCTGGCTTATTGCAGTTGTTTCTTTCCCCAGCTCTGTCCTGCTCATTGCAGAAAGCCGGGAAGTGAACAATAGGGCCAGTCGAGAAATGGATGGGGAAAGCTGACCCGCTTTGTATCCTTGAAAGGGTTGGGAGGAAAGTGATCACTGCCCTCCAACAAGCAAGATACCTTGCTCCGCTGGAGGAATCTGTACTCCCTTAGAGCAAGGCTCCTCTCTTATCCACCTCAGCAGTTGAGAATAAAATGACAAATTACTTTCTTAAGCACACTCTTGGAATGGACAAAATGTAATAAGGCTTTAGTAACTTTAACTGAGTCTTGCAGGTAGCATAGGGGAAAAACCTAAATGAACATATTTTCCCATAAGGCCAGACTCACCCCTATATTACTGCCCGGGTTTAATTTGTGAATACAGGTGAAAATCTGTGTGAGGAAATACAATCTATTTATGTTGGTTGCCGGCAGGATGATTACAAGTCTGTTAGAAGGGGATTTATGCAAATAACACTGCTGCCAATGAATCAGAAGGCCCATTTTACCCTCACAGAGTTTAGAAAAAAGAGTGGCTTTGAGAATCTCGTTAATGTGTTATTTTGAAAACAGCTTCTACCATTCAAAATACTTCCATAGGACTTGCTTGAATAGCGGTAAAGTTTAATGTTGCAAAATATTGCTGTTTGAGATGGAGGGCAATTTGTTGACTGTCTTTATGTATCCCATCTCCAGTTTTCCTACCCAGTAGGAACTAATTCTGTTTAGTAAGCTCAAGCTGGATGCAAATGTTTATTAAATGCAGATTCAAACCCAGCAGTCTCAGGCAAGCTGCTGCAGTGCCCACTCTTTGCAGCTTAGCTACCATAGGTGCCTTAGCAACTGCTTTTCCCAAGGGCTGCCCATAATGAAGAAGTCAATGACCTGTAAATTACAACTAAAACACTCAAGCTGGTCTTGCAGATGAATGCTTTTGATTATAGTCTATAGTACACAGAGTTCAATTTCTATTTAAAACAAAGAGCTCAGAGGATTTTTTTTTTTTTAAATGGATATACTAGTTTTTATAAAGGAAGGGGCATTTACAAAGACCTTAGGAAAATATATTTTAAAAACCCTGTTTATTTTTATATGCAGCCATTTATTCACAGCCCAGTCCTACTGAAGTCAATTCAATTTGCAGTGCAATCCTAATCAGAAGTATACAGTCAGAGGGGGATAGCCATGTTTAGAATTGAACTGCCATAATCTTGTTCTGGACTGGAATTTACAAATAATAACGTGATGATGACCAGCGATCTTGATGGGAATGGTTTAGACAGCTACAAACTGGGTCCCCCATCTTGGCTTCCTCAGTCCTTTCACATCAAACAATAGTGATGAATCACCTTTACTTTTTATGTTAGATTACCCTCTTACCGTCTGACCACAGCAGTTTAGGGAATCGTTAGTCATTGCTGTGTGAACAGAATTTCCAGGATTCCAAAATCAATTTGTAAAAAATTTGTGCCAGTTTAACTAACCAAGAACATGTAACATGTTGGCCAAGATGGTTAAGAGCCAATTTGGTGTAGTGGTTAGGAGTGCGGACTTCTAATCTGGCATGCCAGGTTCGATTCTGTGCTCCTCCACATGCATCCACAGCTGGGTGACCTTGGGCTCGCCACGGCACTGATAAAATTGTTCTGACCGGGCAGTGATATCTGGGCTCTCTCAGCCTCACCCACCCCACAGGGTGTCTGTTGTGGGGAGAGGAATGGGAAAGCGACTGTAAGCTGCTTTGAGCCTCCTTCAGGTAGGGGAAAGTAGCATATAAGAACCAACTCTTCTTCTTCTTCTTCTTCTTCTTCTTCTTCTTCTTCTTCTTCTTCTTCTTCTAAAAAAGACACAAAAATATCCTCACAAAAACACAGTAATAATTATCTGATTTATACCATGAGATTTCCTCAATTCTATTCATTTATATAGTAGAAAAGGGATTTTCCCCATAGCCCTTAGACTGGTTAAAAATTATTACCCCTTGGCTTATTTCATTTTCTTTAAAATACAGGTGGGGAAGCAGGACCCTGTGGGCTTAAATTCCCTTGTATTTCTGGGACCGGTTCAGTACCTGAATAGCCCAAGCTGTCAGAGGAAGGCAGCTGAGAGGAGGCAACAGGCATGGATTGGACCTGCCTTTACCTCCAAGATCCTGGGCCACTGCTGCCATTCAATGTGCACTGCCTGTCTTGAAGTTGGAAGGGCATGTGGAAAGTCACCCTCTCACACACACACACATGCATGCCACTGCTGATATTGAGGCAGGCTGCAGAACACCTGTGCATTAAATCCTTTAAACGGGTGGGACAATATTAGAGAAGGTGCCCCATCCATGCCACTACCATTACTGTTTGAGGTGAAAATATCTATAACTCTTTATCCCCCCCATGAACCAAGTTCAGTTCTCAGTAGAACACCACCAATTCCTAATGATGACCGTGAGAAATTCCCTATCAGCTCCACTTTGACTGATTGTGCATGGGGTGGGTAGTATGGGGTGGTGGCAACAGGGCAGCACATCTAATCCCCAATTATGTATGATGATGCTGCCATCCCAGCCTCGGTGTAGTCCCCCAGATAGTCCATGGTATGCAAATGTGGAAACTCCTGCATTCTACACAATACTGGGCAATTCTGGGCAGCCCTGTGCATAACGAAAGAGCCGGGCATTTGGGCCCAGCTTCACCCCTGACCTACGATGTCCCTGCAGCTCTCATCATCTCTGCAGAGCTGCGGAGCCGGATGGGGCATTCCCCCACCCCCACCTTGGCAGGGGAGCAACATGCCACTCCCTTGCCATTGTACAGTGAGGGCATCATACCCCCTGATCCCCACCCCCCCAGCTGCTGCTGCCACATAGCACACCGGGCTCTCCAAGCCCTGGCACTGTGCACATTTTTGTCCATGTGTATTGAGTCCATGGGCAGTCCATGTGTATTGAGGGATTCTGTCCCATGTGTGTTCTTGGGATGCGGCAGGGCATGCTAACCCACTGCAAGGAACTGGCAGTGACCAAGCATAGCCACTGCATGCATAATCAGTCTTTGGGGCAAAGGAAAAATATTCCACTGCTTTTACAATTGGATTTTTTTTTACACTTGTATGATCTTCCCAAGCAAGTGTGTCATGAGTTACATGGGCTGATAAAATACAGCCATTTGCTTCGCTTGTGGTAGCATTTACACATCTGATTCTGAGCAGAGGCTAAGCCAATTCAGGAGAAACAATCTAGGAAGATAAAACAAATGTTTGACATGATGAGCAGGCTCTTAAATTGGCTTTACAATGTGAGGAGCCAACCAGCAGCATGGACTAGAAGTAGCACAGGCAGCTGTGGTTGTAGAATCGTGTATAGAAACAGGGGTGCCTGGGGAACTGGTTATGGCACTGAATTAGAATCATAGAATCATAGAATCATAGAGTTGGAAGGGACCATACAGGCCATCTAGTCCAACCCCCTGCTCTACGCAGAATCAGCCCTAAGCAACCTAAAACATCCAAGAAAAGTGTGTATCCAACCTTTGCTTGAAGACTGCCAGTGAGGGGGAGCTCACTACCTCCTTAGGCAGCCTATTCCACTGCTGAACTACTCTGACTGTGAAATGTTTTTCCCTGATATCTAGCCTATATTGTTGTACTTGTAGTTTAAACCCATTACTGCGTGTCCTCTCCTCTGCAGCCAACGGGAACAGCATCCTGCCCTCCTCCAAGTGACAACCTTTCAAATACTTAAAGAGGGCTATCATGTCCCCTCTCAACCTCCTTTTCTCCAGGCTGAACATTCCCAAGTCCCTCAACCTATCTTCATAGGGCTTGGTCCCTTGTCCCCAGATCATCCTCGTCGCTCTCCTCTGTACCCTTTCAATTTTATCTACGTCCTTCTTGAAGTGAGGCCTCCAGAACTGCACACAGTACTCCAGGTGTGGTCTGATATACATTGATCTACATTGCTGCTTATTCCTCTTGCACTCTAGAGAAAACATTACATAAAAACACAGACAGCTGCACATGTCCTACCTAGAATAACACCTAGACTGGCCTCTACTTACGGAACAATGTTTGGCAGCTGTACCTCTAGATTCCAGTAATATCCATTATAGAAGTGAATCTTTGTTTCATAGGATTGGGACATTACATGGAAGTAAATCCCTTTGAGCTCATTGCAAAAGTGTTTGATATGAGTACACAGATCATGGCCTAAAAAAATGCCAGGCTGCTTTAAAAATAACAGTAGAAGAGAATTATTTGGATTTAAGTAAGTTGAGGGGAAACATTGTTGCAGGGATTCAAGGATGCAACATGTCCTTGAAAAGTGGGATAAAATCTTTTGAACAATGACAATTTTCTGGAGTCCTAATAATGGTGCACTGAGAAAACTGTCAATCTATGATGCCAACACCTATCAGATGAAATGATTTCAACTCCATCAATTATAGCCTTAGCATTTACCTAGCAGCAGGAGACTATTAATATCTTGTGATAACTTTCCCCTCAACTGACATTTTTCTTAATTAGTCTTTCTTCATCTTCTGCAAAGATGTTCCATAAACTCAAGGAGGTAATTTTTTAAAATCAATGTCTAACATGTTCTGTACGTATGATCAATACCTTTATCTCAGTTGGTGAGCTGTGAGTTGCTATATGCCAAAACGTTATATGAATCCCATGAAGTCCTGATGGCAAGAAAATGAAACAGAACAGCTGCCAAAAAGAAGCTGTATAAACAGAGATCTAAGGATGTGTCTGGAATAACACAGAGGTTTTTATTTCATTGTTCTATTGTTAGAATGATGGCATCAGTTATTTCATACAAAAAAGTCCCGGTGAGCTAGCTAATTTACCTAAGGATCTTTAAAACAAACACATTGATAGACGAAAGTGCCATCAAGTTGCAGTCAATGTATGGAAATCCCATAGGCTTTTCAAGACAAAAGCAGGGAGTCATTAGCAACTCTGAACTTCCTTGGTGATATCCTGTCAATGTACTGACCACAGCCAGCCTTATACATCTTCCAGGATCATACAAGATTGGGTTATCCTAGGTTTTACTGGTCAAGGCAAACATATTGGGCATGTATGTAAATCTAGGGTTGGAGCTCAGGGCTATTTAGGGAAACTTAGTAGAGGGGCTTCTTGTTTGTCGCACCAAAGCTCTGAAGCTCTCTTCTCGGGGTGAGTCATCTGTCCTTTTCTGTTGCCATTTTCTGCCAGAGGATGAAGATATAGAATATTATCATAGAGTAGCAATAAAGGCTGAAGTTACGAAGGAGTGCATTGATTGATCTTCAATGAGATATGAAACCAAAAAAAAAAAATCTAAATCCTTATTTTAAAAGAGAATCAGAAATAATTGCTATTGTTATAAGTGCTTTAAAAACACCTATCCTACAACATTGCTAATAAAAAGCCATGTATATTCAACCTACCATTTACTTGTAGTATACTTTCTTGGAATTTCTTCTATTGAAGTCACATCAGAGAAAATAGTTGGCAACCTCTTTCCTCCTTTTCCTTTGCTCCTTTTTCCTACAAGCCCACCAGAGCAACTCGTTGTGCCTTTCCCCAGGAAAGGTTCCTTTTGAGAAGCAATACATGCTGCATTCCTTTACACAACAGCTCTGCCTCCTTCCCTTAAGAGACAAATGGGCAATTTCATCAGTATTACTCAGGGAAGAGTAGGCACTTCTGCTGAGATAAAGGATTAGTACTAGTGAAATGAGGCATTGATTCCCAAAACAACTCCACTCCCCAGACAGCTGCTACTTTTGAAGGTGGATATATGTTGACGGGCGAGAGCCTTCTAAGACTATAGAAAAACCTGGGCCACGGTTGCTAGCTGAAAGTGAACACAACAACGGGCATCGCTTGACTGCTACTGTCTATATTGTCCTCTGGAGAAAAAACTAGTCCTGTCAAAGGGAAACAGAAAACATGTACTGTATTTAAAAAGAGAGAAAATAATAACATTGGGACCCACTGATACTTTTTCTGTAGCCTGTAAAATGCTTTTAGAAAGTGAGTGAGGTTAGGTGGGGCTCCTGCCCAGCAGGACTTCTAATTAGCCTCTGCAGTTCTGATTGGCTGTGCAAATTAAAATATCACCGTTTCAGTGGCAGCTGCCACTACAGTGTTGGTTTTCCTCTCTCTCTCTTTTCTTTTTAAAAAATACTCATTCTCTGCACTTGGGCTCCCTAGTGTATGCATGTGCCTCCATGTCCCATAGTGGTCATTTTGTAATTGTACTCATCCCCTCTGTCAGAATCCCAAAGATGCCCACAGGCACAAAAAGGTTGGGGACCACTGAAATATGTGAATTTGCCTTGAATATTCAAGATCTCACACCATCCTTGCAGTTTAGAATCTGTGATATTACAGCTCAGTAGGATCCTGGTTCCTTCTTCCCCATTCCTGCACATAGACATAAGATTGATTGGTCACCAATGAAAGTCACTTTCCAGTATCTTGCTTGAAATAGACAGCTGAAGGGGATTCTTGAAGCATCTGTGGTCCATCCCCTCCAATAGCATTTTCTGCATCTATAATCAAGAAAGAGCAGATGAGGGAAAATATATACTAGATTGTACTACAGTTCATTCTATCTCCAGGCACATTTTAATACATTTCCATGGGAATGCAAAATGATATTATAAATTATATAACACAAGCATTCCTATTAATTCATTTCTGTAAAGCCTAAAACAATATGGTGTTATTATCCACCACCACCACCCCTTATATCTGAATAGCAAAAACATATTCAGACTTTGTTCAAGTGCTTTATCCAGAAAAGATCAGTTGTAACACTGTGACATGTATTTATTTATTACATTTATATACCGCCTTTTCTATAAAAATAGGAAAAGTCAATTAGAAAGACAAATACCTTTCAGTGCTTCTGTGCTATCCTTCCTTAAGCATTGTGAATAAACTAGGGCCGATCCACACCCGATAAATATAATGAAATGCTCAACTTATGAAGACGCCAAATTTTTGACAGTTTGCACCACATTGCCAACCTCCCGTGTCCATCCAACAAAGCTCAAACAACATCCACCATTTTATAGCTGTTGGGGAATCACATAAAGTGAATTTGACTGCCTAAAAATCACAAGCTACAGGAACACAACTATCAGGCCACATGCTAAATAAATATGTGGTGGTGAAGAAGCACTAACTCCACCTCTGTCTCCTTTCTTCTGGGGATGGGTTTTTGTTTTGTTTTTTAGATCAAAATGGCTGGAGCAATGAATAGGAGTTCAATCATGCAGGCAAAGCCAAAAAAGGATTTCCCCCCAAAGTTGTCACACAAAGCATGCCTCTATAAAGCCCCAACCCCCAAATCAGGCATGAGATTAATTCTTTAAGTCTCCATAAGGGATAGCATTATAAAAAGCACTAGGCATCTATGATGAGATGCATAGGCATTTCACCTGAGAAGTTTTACTTTAAAAAAATTAGTGGGCATTGCGGGCCCTTTAAAACATTGTGAAAGGGAATTGGCAGTCTGGCTTGATTGACAGGCAGAAGAGAGTAATGTGTAAAGTGCATTGCTCTTCTGTCATTTCAAGCAGACATGCGGAGTGTAAGCAGTGCAAGAAGGCGGCAGACAAAAACGAGAGAGCCAGAAGGGGAGGAATGGCTGGAGGCATGATAATTTTTGGCTGGCATAATGCTATTTTTTCAATGTGTGGAAATGCCCTAGATTTATGATTTTTGTTTTCTTATATCAAGGATAAAACTTTCATAAGCTCATACCCTGGAACATCTTGTTGGTTAAGGGGCTACTGGACTTAAACTGAGCTGGTCTTCTGCAGACCAACATGAAACAATAATCACTAGGGCTCTAATCAAAATAATGTTGTATATTTACATGAGATTCAGCATAATACTCTATGCTGCATTCCCAAGTATTTCAAATTCCTTTCCACTTTCCAGTGAGCAGATGTTATCGTGCTTCCATTTTTAAACAAAGCTCAGGGCTTGTATTTGCCCAAGGGCTAGTATTCATAGTCACTGTAACTGCCCAGCCAACCAAGTGGGGCATGCAAAGGCGGGATTTATGTTAGATCCAATGACTCTGAACTGACCTAGAATCTAGATCTGTACATTCAAAGTACGCTGGGTCTGCATATACATCCCTAAGTAGACAGAGTTTGTATGGCTTGTTAATTGCACTCTGAGGAATGGAACTGTCTCTTCACCCAAAGCACCTGTTAAATAATTAGAAATGTCAATTGTAGGTTTGCAAGGAACTCATCACAAGATGGAAAATAAATGTTGCTTTAAACATAACTCTTAAGGCTTGTCTGTGGAGTCCTATTTATAGTCTATGTTTAGAGAAGCACGTTTTCATAAAATACAGAACACTGAGGCTTTCCCTTCCTTAAGCAGGCTGTTTGCTAATTTTCTGGCATGAGGCCACACTGGAAATTACAGTTGTAGGTTTCAGTCTGTCAGTGTGTTGTAAATATTTTAAGCAATTCTACCCATTTCCATCTGGATCTTTGTACTATGCAGCTCTGAAGAGAATAATTGACGTTTTGTCCTTGTTTTAAAGTTAAAGTAGAACACGAGAATGTTAACATTTCAGCTGTTTTCATAAAGTTCTGAGGTTTATGAAATTAGGAGTGTTTGTTAATTGAGCAAACTAAAATCTTTATTTATTTCAAGTGCTCCGCAATTTCTTTTAGCTTGCCCCACCCCCAATGAGGCAGCTCCATTGCAAATTAAGAGAGAACAATGACATTTGATATGCACAGTGATGACAACATTTTACATTTTGGGTTTTAAAACTAGTTTAATCTGCCCAGGTGTTGTTGAGGGGAAAGGAAATCCATCATCTCTATTATAGCATTCTAAGGGATTTCATGTCAATGTTGGAGACATTTCTGTTGAGATAAGAGGCAGGCAGTCCAGCATCAGGGACCTGATTCAAATATCCCTCTGTGGCACATTGCTGCCAAAACTGCATCCTTTATAAAGACCAGGCGGGAAGCAAGAAAAGGACAGAATAATTTGAAAACCAGAAACCTCAGGTTACAAATCCTCATCCCCTTCACAAAAGAGATACAGTGAGTTTCAGATGGTATTAAAGAGAGTTGGGTCACATTTCAGGCAGGGACGTTAATTGATCATAGCCCTTTTTGATTACCTCTACAGATTCCATTTTTTCCCTGGAGCTAGGGAGATTCCTGTGAAAGATCCAAAAAGAAAAAAAAACACTTACATTTCAAAGCTATTGACTCTGATTTGAATGAAATCCTGTTTTGATTTCTTATGAGACACTCAACTGAGTAAATGCACTTAAGATTGTTTTCTAAGACTAAAAAAACCAAAATTGCTTGCAGGCCTTGTTTCCTCACAGGGTTCTTGACTTTGTAATCATTTCTGCACATGTACAGACGTGATACCAACTGTGCAGGTTCAAAAAGTAGCATGCACATTTTAAGACATGTGAATGATTCATCCTACTATGCAAGCATAAAGAGATGGAGAACTGTAAGTGATTCTGTGCATGACAAGTACAATTTAATGTTTCAGCTTCTTATCAAAAAGCTGCTTCCCCCACCCCCTGTTAATTCTGGAGGTGCAGAAACTGCTGCAAACTGTAACATAGAAATAACAAATGCAGCTTATTTTACCTATATCACAGATTAACAGTTGTCTAGGATAAAGGGGTTCAAAACAGCACACAAGTAGAACCTCAAAGGCAATCTAGTGAAGGGCCATGATTCACTTGTAAACAAGAAATTCACTCACAGTAAGTTCAAATGTTGCTTATGTTTGCATCACAGTTCTCAGCATGGAATTGGATGGAATTGATGATACTGAACTAGATTCATGAGAAGGTAGATCATATAACCAAATTATTGAATGTTATGAGCAGATCAATCAGCATCCCTTTTGGCTCTAAAACTTAGCAGCTTTTTGAAGTGTGCCCTTTTGGGAGTGCACAGTTTCAAGGATGTGCGTGTACAAAAGAAAAACAGTGGGGGTGGGGTGTGCTGAAACAGAAATATGAAGAGGAGGTAAAAAGAAGGACCATGGGGTAGCAAATGTCAAAAGAAGAACAGAGTTTTAATACCCCCCCAAGAGGGGGTCAGTATCCCCACCACCATTGCTCCGCCTCTGCAGTCTCTGAAGCAGTGATGCTGCATGTACTGGAGGAGAAGCCAGAAACTGGTACAGGTACACCACCCACCATGCCACCAGAAGAGGAGCCACCTCCTTTGTAGGACATGCTCCTACCTCCAGCTGAAAACCTAACATATGCAGCCAGCTGCAGCCTTGTGATGGGGACTGGTGCCATTGTTGGCAGTACTTGATTGATAGATGTAGAAGAATGAAGAGAGAGAAAGAGGGAGAGAGGGGAATCCAAGGTCAGATCTCCTGCCCCTGTACTTACAACCAAGGAGAAGGAGACCTTCACCACAGAAGCGCAATGTGGTGTGGAGGACAACACTCTGGCTCACCACAATGCCCAGATATGCCAGACAGGCCAAGCCCTGGCCAGCAGCAAACCCCCAAGGGCATGAGGCAACAAGGGTGGCAGAGGAGCAGCAGAACCCATCACAAGTGATGCCCATTCCTCGCTTAGGCACCCAAAGCGGCCAGTCTCTCCCGGCGCAGCCAGCGCCATGCTGAGGGGGCAGGGGGGGCACGGGTATCAGTGCACCGGTGGGCACACACACTGTTGGCGTGCTGGGAGAGACTTCCCCTCCCCCCTCCCCGCGGCGCTGGCTGTGCCGGGAGAGACCGGGCGCTTCGGGTCAGGAAACAGACTGCAGTGATTATCAAATCATTTTATTCCATCACTTAGAATTTAGCAAATTAAATCCTTGCAATAACTTTGATCAGTGTGTCGGAAGATTTGTCTGTTATTTTATGGATTGATTTGCTATGTTTTAGAATGTCCCTGCCCTTCTTTTCACCCTTATTCAAAATCTGCTCTTTGACTTCCTAGTCTCTAAGCAACTATATCTCAGTCAAGGGCTGGTGCCATTCTTATCTTTCAGGGAAATTATATAAGATTTGTTTTCTTATGTCCCTCTCAGGAATGTGAAGTGTTCTCTAAATTGGGGATAGAGTGAATTATGTTTAAGTACCGAATGGTTGAACTTCCCCACCCCTAGTCTGTTTTATCCTAGTAAAGAAGAACTTTGAATCTTGTTCATGACTCAGGCTTGCTCATGAATCAGACTTCAGCACTTACATGAGCTTGCATCAGAATTATCATTCTTAAATAAAACTGCCTGCTTTGTTAGCAGGCCAAAAAACCTTGAGTGAATCTTTCCTCTCTCAGATTGACCTTAAAGAAGGAACATGTTGGAGTAGAGATTTGAAGACTCGCGAACAGTGACCTCCTTAGGCCAGCAGAGGTTAGAAGAGAAGCCCCATAATTTTTTTTCATAGGGGAGGGGCTGGAGAAATGGGATCTCAGAATGGAAGATGTCCCTTGGTCCTAGGATCTACCACTCCCATAGAGGGAGTGGGTGAGGCCAGAGTTGCTCCCACCAGGAGGTCCTTTAAAAGATGTATCCTGGGAGAATAAGGGCATATGTTCAGACCTCACCTAAAACAACCAGGTAGAAGTTATTGGTAGGAGCAAGAGAGTTTGCTGTAACCATCAATCACCAACCCCTTTTTTTCTGAGGTTCTTCCCACAGAGCAAGCCCTAATAAAGGAACCAATGCTGGACTTTGATATAAACATGAAAGTGGGAGAAAGTAAGAGAGGAAGAATTACTGTAAGCGTGGCAGACAAAAAGTGAAAGTAAGCATAGAAGGAGGGATAAAAAGTGAGAGAGAGACTGATAGAAGACATGGGGAGAGAGAAGGATTATCAGTAAAAAAAATGTGTGTCATTGACTATACATACTGATGAGCATTGAAGGTACTGTAACTTGTCTAATGTGTTTTAGGGATTGAGGTGTCAGACTTGGAAGTCCCAGATTCAAATCACTATTCTGTCTTGAAATTTACTGGGGTTATTTACTTTCTCATAGAATACACATACCCCCTTCAAGGATCGCTGCCTTGTTGTGGCAAGGGGGCTTGTGTAGTTCAGTGAAGCTATGAGCTATACCGTGCAGGGGCACCCAAGACGGACAGGTCATAGCTGAGAGCTCTGACAAAAGGTGATCCACTGGAGAAGGAAATGGCAAACCACTCCAGTATCTTTGCCATGAAAACTCTATGGACAGTTCCAATTAATGGCAGAAAGTGAAGAGGAACTAAAGAGCCTGTTGATGCGGGTGAAGGAGGAGAGTGCAAAAGTTGGCTTGAAACTCAACATCAAGAAAACAAAGATCATGGCATCCGGCCCTCTCAATTCCTGGCAAATACATGGGGAAGAAATGGAGATAGTGACAGATTTTATTTTCCTGGGCTCCAAGATCACTGCAGATGGGGACTGCAGCAAAGAAATTAAAAGACGCTTGCTCCTGGGGAGGAAAGCTATGGCAAATCTAGACAGCATCCTAAAAAGCAGAGACATCACCTTACCAACAAAAGTGCGTTTAGTCAAGGCTATGGTATTCCCAGTTGCAATGTATGGCTGCGAAAGTTGGACCATAAGGAAGGCCGAGCGTCAAAGAATTGATGCTTTTGAACTCTGGTGCTGGAGAAGACTCTTGCGAGTCCCTTGGACTGCAAGGCGAACAAACCGGTCAGTCCTAGAGGAGATCAGTCCTGCCTGCTCCTTAGAAGGCCAGATCCTGAAGATGAAACTCAAATACTTTGGCCACCTCATGAGAAGGAAGGACTCCCTGGAGAAGAGCCTAATGCTGGGAGCGATTGAGGGCAAAAGAAGAAGGGGACGACAAAGAATATGTGGCTGGATGGAGTCACTGAAGCAGTAGGTGCAAGCTTAAATGGACTCCGGGGAATGGTAGAGGACAGGAAGGCCTGGAGGATCATTGTCCATGGGGTCGCGATGGGTCGGACACGACTTCGCACATAACAACAACAACAACAACAAGAATACACAGCTTATATTGGTGTGAAGATAAAATGGAAAAGGAAGAATAATGTATGCCCTCTGTGTTTCTTGGAGGAATAGTTTACAGACATATATTATCTAAATGATAAAAATAGTTTTTAAATCACTAGAACTGAAACAAGCATTTTCATTGCAATTACTGATGATCACTACAGTATTGTATATTAATTTACCTTTTGAACTGGAGCATTTTCCCAAACTATAAATTCTTTGAAGTCTGCCAATCAATAATCTAATTTCTGTCTGCCAGAACCAAAATGCAATCGATTCCATTAATTTAGCACAGAATATGTGTGACTGCAATCAATCCCTGCAGTTTCTATATCATAAAATTATCTGTTCATAATGAATCATTCCTGAATCTGAAACTAAAACCTTCACCATGAAAAAATATGCTTTAAAGATTCACAATAATTAAATGTTCATGAAATCTGATTGACCTTTTCAGTAGCAAATATCCTAGATGAACTGGGAAACCTACCTTCCCTTTTATGTCTAATGGTTAGACGTTGCTGATATACAACACAAGAAGAAAGGAGGCAATTACCGTTCCTGACCTCCTTGATTAAAACAATAATGGCAGGAAACTGTAGCAAGTCTTGGCTGGTCGAGATTTATTCATTATATAAGGTAAAAAAGTAGGGGCTGCAAACAGTGGAGATTTTACATTCTTCAGTGTAGCATTAGAAAGAAACAGCCGAACAGCTCAGGGCTTTGAGAGAACAGTGGTTTCTCTCAAGGTTTCCCAGAGAGCAGAAACAACCCAAAGGTAGTAGACAAGTGACAGTGTTCACTTGACCAAAAGGGCAGCATAAATGACTATTCTGTCGCTTGCTGCTTGCCCATTAGAGATTTTCACCAGGCAAAGACATACTGGAGAAATGTATTATTCTGCATTAGAGAAATGCAGCAAAGGTACTGCATTAATTTAAAAAACAACTATCCAAACTTCTGAAAGGTTTTAAAAACTCTGAATATACTTAGTATTAAAAAAATATTATAATGATAGTACATCAGACCAGATCTTGTTCCCCATTCCAAGAGATTTTCATGAGAATTGCTGAACAGAATTTGGGATTTTTTTTAAAGAATTGAAATAGTCTAGAAGGCATGAGAACACTGACTTCTGCCACAGGGAATCAGTGCAAGAAAGTGCACACACTAATATTTGCTGTACAGCATGGTTTAATAAGTGTTCAATAAGAAATGTCTGGGAAGCTGTTTGCAACTTATGATCTTACACCCTTATAAAGTAATCTTGATGTGGGTATATGTTTGTTTTTTGCAGTGTTTTTCCAGTGCCACACTGCACTAGGCAATATAGGGTAAGGCTGAGATTGTTAAAGAACCAAAGAAATAGGAAACTGCATTAAAAAGCAGTCAAAACAAACTAATGTTCATTCAAAGCTCCATATACAAGTTAAAAAATAGACAGATCAGTGGCAAACACAATGGTATGAAAATAGCTGTTACAAACGTTAATTAAATGAAACTATTCCACCTCCAAGCGAAAAAAGGCAAAATAAACACAATGCTATTTTATGGACTGTGTTTCAGAGGCTCATGTTCCTCATGAACATGCTACCCTTTGATATAAAGAATACGAATTACAGAAATTTGCCTTTATTTTCCCTCTTCATTCATTTGCATGTGGGTCAACTTATTGAATAATGCATGTTTTCTTACATTTGTGAACATAAGGTTCTCAGAATGTGCCTTTTGATCAATTAAGTACATTTCGAGAGTCCAGAAAAAGAAAATGATTAAGCTGTTGCTGTGCAAGTCTTTCTTCTCAAGAACTCCCATGGGGAAAAATAAAAATGAACACAATCAGATACCTAAAAATTACTTTCAAATAGAAAAAAATATTTTCTATACCTATAAAGACTGGCTATAGGAATATTTACCAAATTGTGCCCATGGAAATCTCTCCCTGAATTTTGAGAATTAGTTGGTCTTAGTTTTGGAATATTACCAAATACTTTAACAATCCACTACCAAACTGTCCCATTTATCTATTTATTTATATATATGGGACATTGGAGCACCTGTTCTCATCTGTAATGGATCATCAGGTAATGCCAGGATATTCCTGGGCCCCACCTGGAGGCTGACAACTGTAGTGTCAAATAGGAAGCACACAGAGAAACTGGATTGCTCTGGGTTACACATTGGGCCTTGGGGATCTGAGATCCAATACTTGACATTTCCTTTTGGATGAGTGGGAAAAATATCAGGTCCAGGTTTTCTGAAAATGGATGCTAATGTGGTTATAGGCATTGTGGATGTCTGTGGCACTGTTTAATTGCAATTGTTGGAACAAGATCAGTTTGATTTCCATGTGTGCTGACAATAAGATCCTGGGGAGTCTGGCGACCACTTACAATCTAGATCCACACCTTTCCATGGCTTGGTGTTGTGGTTGGTGTAGTGGTCTGGAGCAAAAACTTCTAATCTGGGGGGCCAGGTTTGATTCCCCACTCCTCCTCCACATGCAGCTGGCTGGGTGACCTTGGGCTCGCCACAGCACTGATAAAGCTGTTTTGACTGAGCAGTGATATCAGGGCTTTCATAGCCTCATCTCTACATTGCAGAGTGTCTCTTGTGGTGAGAGGAAAGAGAAGGTGATTGCAAGCCACTTTTGAGACTCCTGGGTGTAAACTGCACGGAGCTTTTATTCCAACCCCAGATCGATTCAGTCCCTGCCCTCTACACAGAATGCGATTTCCGTTTGGATTTGGGGCGATTTAAAATTTCCTTCTGCAGCAAGAAGGATTGATCCGGAGTGACCCTACCTTTATTGTGCGGTATCTTAGAGTGCTTTTAATCCTGAATATATTATAAAATCGCATTGTTTTGAATGGGGGTCTTCTCCATGGTAGAGGACCCGTGATTGGCCACAGGTGGTCATGTGACGAATTTACCTTAAAGGAGAAGCCCCTAATTTCTCTCAACTTCTGTCGGTCCTGAATTTTTTCTCCCTTCTCTGCCTTTTTTGATCTTCTCCCCCCCCCTCCAAGAAAAGAGGCTCCCTGCTTGGCTCCTCTCCCCCCACCCTTCAAGAAAAGAATGAAAAAGGCTTAGCTCCCCCCCCTTCTGAACTACCCTAACCACGTGCAGAACACTTTCCTGTTTCAATGGGGAGGGGGGGGGAAGAGGAAGATCCGAGTTCAAAGCCATCTGAATTCAACAGGATTGACAATGGAATAAACAAAGTAAGTGCAGACTCTGCCCTGGTAGAGAAAAGCAGCATATAATAACCAAATCTTCTTTTTCTTGTAAAATCTAGTAGTAAGATTAAGGGCTCTTAGTCCTCACTCAGTAGGAATATTTTCATAAGGTTGGCCATAACCTGAGGGCTCTCACCTAACAGGAGAGGATTAGGCAAAAAGGAACCTTAATTCAGAATGTAACACTTGTATATTGTTAAGATCTGTACTGTATTGTATTGTACTGGGGGGAGGGAGGAAGGAGGAGTAATTGAGATAAGATGTTAGGTCGAGATGGGGGGAATGGAACAGGTAAGGAGCAATATGGAGAATGGTGGGACCAGCCAAAGGATGGGGATCCCAGTGATTGGGGGATGAGGGAATTATGGTGGTAGAAGGTGGTGGTGAAAATGCTGTAATATATGGCAAAGCTTGTAGTCTTTCTAACTGACATCACATCTTGATGAACACCATTGGATGGGTAAGGAAGAATATACTCTCTGACATTGGTGCTGTGCAATACCAGGTCCAAAAATAATGAAATCTTAACCCTGCATGAGTGTCTTGTGGGACAAGATGTGGACCAGTCTTGTCTGATGGAATCCTGAGTGAGGAGGGATGGCAAGACATTTGCCCCAGGACAACTAGCCCCACCCAGGTTTTCAATATTTTACCAGTCCTGGATAAGAGGATGGGATGTGTGGCACTGCTAATCTAAGAATCTATTTCCTTCCAGACACTCCCAAATCCAATGTTCCTAGGAACTGAATGTGAGGGTCTTGTGTGATGCACAGTGGAGAGTTTGGCTATCTGCTTGGTGTACTAACCCTCTAATGCAACAGCAGATGTCATGCATGAATTCTTGGAGTTGGTCCCTGCATAGGCTATACAGTTCTCCAGTTTATTAATTCTGGGGGTCGTCAATCTGCACACAGATGCAACGGACTCCTTGAAGAGCTCTGACCTAGTGTCAGCCATGGCAACACTAGGACCATTTATGCACTGGAGGTTTCATGCCGGGCTGCAGACTGGAATTTTAGTCATGGCAGGTTGCCCCACCTCTTCCTGCACCCACATGGGGGAGCATTTGGCCTGGTGCACCCCCCAATTTGTGCTCCTTCATGGGAGCTGGGGCAGTGAAGTTCCTGGTGCATAAACGGTCTAGAACTCACCCAATTTATTGTTGGCCACGCACATCAAGCAGGCCATACCCTAGACTGGATCTTTGGAATGGGGATAAATATTGGTTTGGTCCCATCAACTAGGCTGCAGTGGTTTGAAAACTATACCCTGAAGGCTTGGATTGACATACCGCCTCCCTCCCTGTATAGACAAAGAGTAGATTTATACTCATCCAAGGAGATTTATGAATCCTATTGAATTTTGGAATTCTCTGCAGGATCCAATCCTTCCACCCCACCCTGGGCACCTGAATTAATGAGCTAGTGGAGGATTGGCATGTCTACCTCTACAAAACCATTTATGAGATTGCTCTCTGATGCCCTCTCACCTCCTGCCCAAAGCTGGCTTCCTGGTATGCACCAGACCTGTGCAAGCTTAACCAGCATGTGCTTTTTCCAAGCTGCTGGAAGCAAGTCACACAAAAGTTAGGAATGTTTATTTGAAAATAAATTACTAAAAACAGCAGTATTCCCAATTTACGATTGCATTAATTTCTTAAAGCAAACTAGACTTCCATTTTAAGCCTGAACTTGAACTCTTGACTGGTTTTTATCTAGTTCCATGACCCCATAAATGTCCTGACCTGCATAACTGTTGGTTCTCATCCAAAGGGTGAAAATGCTCAAGTGATCTAAATAAATCTGCATCTGTTAATATTATATATGAAAGCTATACATGTCTCAGAGTATTAAAACAAAGCCTCAACATATTACTAACTACTTTTAGCATAGCTACCAAACATAGCTCTAAAAAAAGGAAATTTGGAACTCTGGATAATCAAAGAATTGAAAGAGAACAAACAGATTTCAGTAAGCTATCATGTAATCAATTTCTTTTGTTGATATTCAGCTTTTTCACATATATTATCTTAACCTTTAAAATCTCTGGTCATTTTTAATGTGTTTTGCTGCATATAATAAATCCTGGTGCTTTATTAGACTTGGTAATCAGCTTTCTAGCAGATAAATAGATTTAATAAATCTTACACTCTGGTATCATTCATACCCTTTAGTTCTCCAAATAATTTAAAGCCCACTTGATAGGGTATGTAGAGTGTCATGTGGAGAGTTGCTGCAAGATTGTGAGTGGCCTGAATGGCCATCAACAAGAATAGTATGTCACATGGCACCTGGAAAATCAGGTGAGATCACTGCCTTCTGCTATTTTGGCATATGCGCTGGAAGCTCCATGAGTGCTGCACAGGTCATGCAACTGTTGGAAGAGCAGGGATAAGAAAATATTCATTATTTCAATTAAATATGTTAACCATTTCAATTCTTTTCTTTTTTTGCTGTTACTTTCATAGATTCATATGCATTATGCATGGCTGCTGTATTTATGTGCACAATACACTCATCAATTTGGTGTTATGACACCAAATTGGGAGGTGTAGTGAACACTCCAGAAGATAGAGTTCAGACAGATATTGAGAAGGGGGTTGAAGTAGATGGCCTGTATGGCCCCTTCCAGCTTTATGATACTACTAGAAATATAGCCCATTGCAGTCTGAAATGCAATGGGCGCTAGCAGCCCCCAGGAAAGGCGATCCACGCCTTTCCCAGGGCGAGGAGAGTTGTTTAAAGCAGCAGGGCAGTTTTAAGAAGCTCTCCGAGCTCGGAGAGCTTTTTAAGGAGGCAGCACAGTTTTTAGAAGCTCTCCGTGCTCCGGGGAAGGCGATCCACGCCTTCCCCGGGGCGCGGAGAGCTTTTTAAGGCGGCAGGGCAGTTTTTAGAAGCACTCCGTGCTCCGGGGAAGGCGATCCACGCCTTCCCCAGGGCGCGGAGAACTTTTTAAGGCGGCAGGGCAGTTTTAAGAAGGTCTCCGTGCTCCGGGGAAGACGATCCACGCCTTCCCCGGGGCGTGGAGAGCTTTTTAAGGCGGCAGGGCAGTTTTTAGAAGCTCTCCGTGCTCCGGGGAAGGCGATCCACGCCTTCCCCGGGGCGCGGAGAGCTTTTTAAGGCAGCAGGGCAGTTTTAAGAAGCTCTCCGTGCTCCGGGGAAGGCGATCCACGCCTTCCCCGGGGCGCGGAGAGCTTTTTAAGGTGGCAGGGCAGTTTTAAGAAGCTCTCCGTGCTCCGGGGAAGGCGATCCACGCCTTCCCTGGGGCGCGGAGAGCTTTTTAAGGTGGCAGGGCAGTTTTAAGAAGCTCTCCGAGCCCCAGGGAAGGAGATCCACGCCTTCCCTGGGGCTTGGGGAGTGTTTTAAGGGGCGGGGGACCAGGGACCCTACCTTTGCTCTCGGCGGCCAGCCAAGTAATGGCCGCCGTGGAGCAAAGGAAAGCTCTGGTGGGGGGTGGGGCGGAAAATGGGGCGGAAAATGCCGGACCCGGGCACTCCACCGCTGCCGTGAAGGAGCGCCCGGGTCCGGCAGAAGCCGGAGAAAGGCGGCGATGGGCGGGGGAGGCTTCTGCCGGACCTGGGCGCTCCTTCACGGCAGCGGAGGAGTGCCCGGGTCCGGCAGAAGCCGGAAAATGGCGGCGGTGGGCGGGGGAGGCTTCTGCCGGACCTGGGCGCTCCTCCACGGCAGCGGAGGAGCGCCCGGGTCCGGCAGAAGCCGGAAAATGGCGGAGGTGGGCGGGGGAGGCTTCTGTCGGACCTGGGCGCTCCTCCACGGCAGCGGAGGAGCGGCCGGGTCTGGCAGAAGCTAGAAAATGGTGGCGGTGGGAAAGGAGCAGGGACGCCGCGTCTTCGACGCGGCGTCCCTGCTCCTTTCCTTAGTTGCAGGAGGGCGGCTGGAGGACTCACCGGGCAGGCAGCGTCTTCTGTCTGTCTGGTGACTCCCCAGCCAGGGCAAGCGAGGCTCGGGCAAGCGGCCAATGGGGAGCCGCGCTTCGCGCGGCTCCCCATTGGCTACTTGGGCTTGGATGGACACTCGGGGGGCCCAATCAGGAGCCGCTTCGCGGCTCCTGATTGGCCCCCCCCCCGAGTTTTTATCCCGGACAGGGCCCGCCCTAACTCCTCCCCACATGCCCTTACTCTTTTATTCCTCCCGCTCCTCTGGAGCGGGGGGAGGGGTTTAAAGATGTCAATTTATCAATGAGATATATGTTGATTTATCAAAGTAGAAATTGTGTTGCAAAATACATTTTATTCAGAATCAGGATGCAGAAAATTGAAGAAATATATGAATTAATTTGTACAAATGAGAACGGAATCAAATCAGAGATTTTTGGTCAGGACAACAAGGCTGAGGTATACAAAATCATCCCTTCATTTCATACATTTCCCCTTCTTTCCTGTAGCTGTTATGCCACATGGCACACTGTTCTAGATGGCCCCTTACAGCAGTGGCTTTGTGAGAGCACACAGAGTTGATGGGGGAACAGAAGGTAGAATCATAGAATCATAGAATCATAGAGTTGGAAGGGGCTATACAGGCCATCTAGTCCAACCCCCTGCTCAACACAGGACTAGCCCTAAGCATCCTAAAGCATCCAAGAAAAGTGTGTATCCAACCTTGACTTGAAGACTGGCAGTGAGGGGGAGCTCACCACCTCCTTAGGCAGCCTATTCCACTGCTGAACTACTCTGACTGTGAAAATTTTTTTCCTGATATCTAGCCTATATCGTTGTACTTGAAGTTTAAACCCATTACTGCGTGTCCTCTCCTCTGCAGCCAACAGAAACAGCATTCTGCCTTCCTTCAAGTGACAACCTTTCAAATACTTAAAGAGGGCTATCGTGTCCCCTCTCAACCTCCTTTTCTCCAGGCTGAACATTCCCAAATCCCTCAACCTATCTTCATAGGGCTTGGTCCCTTGGCCCCAGATCATCTTCGTCGCTCTCCTCTGTACCCTTTCAATTTTATCTACGTCCTTCTTGAAGTGAGGCCTCCAGAACTGCACACAGTACTCCAAGTGTGGTCTGACCAGTGCCGTATACAATGGGACTATGACATCTTGTGATTTTGATGTGATGCCTCTGTTGATACAGCCCAAAATGGCATTTGCCAAGATAGGCATTTGCCAAGGTAGGGAAAATCTGCTTCCCTAAATTCCCTCCATTCACATGCATCTGGACACAGAGATATTGCATTCCATATTGATGTTCTCTGTACTGCTCTCTTTAAATAAAGGGTTTGTTACAAAGAGGCTAATGTTGGCATTTTGTTTAAACTTCATTACCCAGTTTCACAAAATTGGCCTGTGATAGATCAGCATCAGGGGTCACCTGCCTAAGTGCTACAGTAACAAGTCATTGGTGTAGATGTGAGTACTGTGGAGGTACAATTCTGTCAGACATGGCATTGATTTGAACTTTCCACAAAAGCTTTTAGGCAATTCAGAGAAGGACTCAACAAACCTCTGAAAGAGCAATATGATCAGTTTGAATGGCAATTGGGTTTGTGTTGTGGCATCCCAAATTAGCATGTTTACTAGGGAATTACAACACACAATTACACTTCTGAAATCCCATTGACTTCAGTGAGATTTAGGTATCCTCCTAACTCTGTCTAGGATTGCAGCCTTTGAAGATGTTAGAAGTCATGGTTGCAGTTTGCATTCTGGCAGCTCTTATTGTTCCCAGTTTCACAGTCTGCCTCTAACCTCTCTGCATCTGTGTAAAGATGACTCCTTTTCTAAAATTACTGCATTTTATAGTCCGTCCTCTGTGCCACAGAGATAAAGGTTAAAAAAAAAATTAAGACGACATGTCAGCCTTCCACACTAATCCATATCAATATGGTCTCTCCTCTGCTCAAGAGCCAGCATGCCAGACATGTGCTGACTTAAGAGGCCTGTCATGGTAGAGTTCCTCCATGACTGTCAAAACTAGCACAAAAAAATTAATCTTAAAAAAAAAATACCAATCATCAGGCTGCTTGATTCCAGCTTCCCTTACTGAATACTTTCCAAAGGCTTTTTCAAAAATGAGAACTTTTCTGCTATTTCTGTTATTTGGTGTTAAATGACTTCAAAGGGTCTCTGTTAGCTATGCTTACATGAAAGACCTGGATCTGATTAGGTATTTGCTATGCAGTGAATTAAGTTCAGAATTACCTGGGTCACCATACATGTTTCTCTGGCTTGTGACATTCAGCTGACTCTGAATCAAGCACTATTTCCTGTTGTTCCCCAGTTCTTCTTTCCAAACTTGGAATGGTCAGTGTTTGACAAAGCCAGTTACTTCAGAAGTGCATAGACATAAAATGTTTTCTGTTATCCACTTATTTTCTACAATAATTTCATTGACTGCTGTGAAACTTACTGTTTATAACTAATATACAATTTACTAAACAATACCTTGTTGCCTGGACAAATACAGTAATCACATTTATGCCCCATTCACTGATCAAAAATTGCATGTTTGGGGTATCGATTGACATGTGACCAATCTTGTTCAATTGCAGCGCATTAAATTCTTTCTCATTCAAACAAGTTTAAATGTTAATAACACAGAGACCCTGCTTCACCTGGGTTTGGAAAAAATGTGTCAAAAGTAGTATGTAGATGCTGCTAAGATTCTATCAGTGTACTTTCTACAGACATCCAATTGCTAGGCAATTAACTCTCTAAACCAGCTTCCAGCTTTTATAAATAGCCAGTATATTACATGGTTGAACCTGATCCTATTCCATGCTCTTCCTAAACCTCTCTAAAGGATTTACATGCAGAGGCTGTCAATATTTGAACACCAGTGCTAGGAGAGAACATTAGGAAAAGGCTTCAGTGTGTCCAGTTGTTAGCTCTTCACCATAACTGGTAGGTCACTATATGTGACAAGATGCTGGACTAGATGAACCACTGGTCTGATCCATCAGGAATCTTCTTAGATTCTTGTATTGTCTAAGGGCCTCCCCTTGGTGCTGAGATAATTGTGTTGTTTATCACTATATGTTTAATGGACTGAATGAACTACCCCTAAAAGAAGACATGAATCACAGTATTGGGGGAACTAAGGGCCAGGCTTCATTACAATTTTGAAATGCATCTATATTTTTCCAAGCACCATTGTTCAAGTAAACCAACCTGCTAAGGAAGCAGTTGAATTTCATCTTCAAGACTCTGGTGTTCTTATTTCACAGAATCAAAGAATCATAGAGTTGGGCAACTCCACCCTTGCTTCAAGTGCCCCACTGATCCTTGCTTTTTACCATCAGTGTTCTAAAAATCATACACAGAAGATCCTACTAGCATAAACAAATATCCAGCTAGAAAAGCTTGGAATCCAGTGCAGCTTTCTGGGCTGGCTTCCTATTCAGAATCCTTCAAACTACTTAGCCACAAAAGGTTGGATGATGACAACCCCTGGTTGTTCCTTTTGCTCAGTTTGCACTGAGCGTGCCAATGCAGCCTGTTAAAAATGTTTATCTTTCTTAGGCAATCGGTTATTCCTGTATTGTTAGTATTAGATGGAAAAATGAGCCACAGAGGAGGGTGGTATATAAATGTAATAAATAAAATAAATTATTGCCACTGAATGAAGAGGACGAGGAGGGGACTCGGGTTGCTGTATAGCCTTTCTGCATCTCCACACCACTCTCTGGACCCACAGCAGTGCTGTAACTAAACATTTGCCTTTTACAAGGTGAGAACAGCTCTACCCACCAAAGGATAACTTTGTTTCAATTGTTAATATTCATGACTGCCTGTAATCAACCACCCCAAAATGCAAGAAATGGAAAGCAACAATAGGCTGGATTTGGCCATCTTTTCTGGTGAAAAAAAAAAGGGAAAAGTCTAGTTTGACCACCAAAAAGACTATTCTGGAAGTGATAAGATCTGCAGGAACAAAAGACATATGTTATGGGAAGTTTTAACTGGAAAGCATTGAGTAAAACCACATCTAGATAGCACAAGACAATCTAATCTCATCAGATCTCAGACGCTAAATAGAATTGGGTGGTTACTAATTGGATGGGAGACCACCATGGAAGAAGAAGAAGAAGAAGAAGAAGAAGAAGAAGAGTTGGTTCTTATATGCCGCTTTTCCCTACCCGAAGGAGGCTCAAAGCGGCTTACAGTCGCCTTCCCATTCCTCTCCCCACAACAGACACCCTGTGGGGTGGGTGAGGCTGAGAGAGCCCTGATATCACTGCTCGGTCAGAACAGTTTTATCAGTGCCGTGGCGAGCCCAAGGTCACCCAGCTGGTTGCATGTGGGGGAGTGCAGAATCGAACCCGGCATGCCAGATTAGAAGTCCGCACTCCTAACCACTACACCAAACTGGCTCTCTTCAAGGAATGACACTGTTGCTATGCAGGGGCAGGCAGTGGCAATCCATCTCTGAATGTCTCTTGCCTTGAAAACCCTATGAGGGTTTGGCTCAAGCTGGCTGTGACTGAAAGGGTGAGGGGAGGAAAACATTAAGCTACTTCCAATTCAATATTTAGGTAGATGAATACAAAGAAGTACTCATTTGTTTTTGAGTGGAGTCAGTGTCTTTTAGCCAAACTTACCATGAGCTTTTGTTTACTCTCCTTTTTTTGCTCTCTTTCTTCTTCCCTTGCACCCACAATGCTACATATGAAGCAACAAAAACATGTTGGAAATTAAACTCAAAGAATATTGTGATAATGCTCATCTATTAGTACCATCAGTACCCATATTCCAATATTACAAGAACTCTCAAAAATAACTGGAGCTTTTTCTGAGAGTTCTCCGAGAAAACTCAAGCAGAACAAGCCAATCATGAGCTGAGCTGAGCCAAGTTCGCCTATCACTATTTTACACATCAATAGAACTCCTCAAGAAGTACTTTAGTCAGAGATGGGCAATTTACAGGCAGTGCACACATATGAAGAAGCTGCGGCTTACCATGAATACTCAGCAGGAATATTTATCAACTTGTAAACCCTTTTGCAATGCTCAAGTAGATTTTCCTTTAATGCTCAATAAACCCTGCTTTATACCTCACTTGATATTCAACTGCCTCAAATCCAAAAAGTTTAAAAGTGCCTGAAGGCCTTGGAAAAACTGCCAGTGTTCAGTCAACCATTCTATGTGTTTCCCCTTTTCCCCGCCTAAATTATTGTTCATAATGAAAAAGAAAAGAAAACTTGATGCCGAAAGCTACAAGAAATCAAAACTTCATAACCTGTTGGAGATTCCCCCCCTCCAAATTATTTACATACATCTCATTATGGACAAGTGTACACATTTGGCTAACAGATTTCCACTTCATTCAGAAATGAATAAGCACTTACCTTCAAATCTAAAGTACCAATAAATTATCCTTTTTTTTTGTGAATATAGCAACAGCACATTCCCTTTAGTCAAAATGCAAGAGAGCAATTATAACATAACTTGCCAGTGGGTATGTAGTTATTCATTAAAAGAGACAAACCAACAATCCAAAGTGTTTCTATAAAGACTTCCATGTTGCAAGGTGTGGTGCAAGGCTGACATCCATTAGGGACAATAGGCAGGGTTCCTAGGGCCTGCGATGCTTTTAGGGGCCAATGAAAATGTTTTCATTTCTTTCAAATCAGAAGTGGGAAAATAAACTTTTAGAGTCAAAGAACATTTTAAATTTTTTTCTCTCTCATCAGAAAAAATAAATGACATTTTAGGGCCCATGAAAATATATTGACTGGCATGATGTACTGGGCCAATGAAGACGCGAGTCGGCTTTGGCATGAACAAGGCCACAGCTTTATTATCCAAACAACGATTCCATACCAGCAGTACCATTCCAGGGCACCGCTGGTACATTGCACCAGAGCAGCATGCTCCACAGTTTCCTGTGTCCTCACAGGGGACACATTTCAGAAGTGAACCTGATCTGCCACTTTCTGCATCCCTTAAGGCGGCACATTTTGGCAGCAGACCCAGTCTACCACTGAAATGTGTCCCTGCAGGAAGAAGAAGAGTTGGTTCTTATATGCCGCTTTTCTCTACCCAAAGGAGTCTCAAAGCGGCTTACAGTCACCTTCCCTTTCCTCTCCCCACAACAGACACCCTGTGAGGTAGGTGAGGCTGAGAGAGCCCTGATATTACTGCCTAGTCAGAACAGCTTTAACAGTACTGTGGCAAGCCCAGGGTCACCTTGCTGGTTGCATGTGGGGGAGCGCAGAATCAAAGCTTGCCAGATTAGAAGTCTGCACTTGTAACCACTATACCAAGCTGGTTCTCTAACCGCTACACAAAGCTGGTTCTGCCACGTTGGGGGGGGGGGCTGGAGGGGTTTGCAGAAAGGTGGGATGGCATAAGCATACACCTTCCTGCAAAAAAGAAAAAAATGCCTCATTTGGCCCTATGGCACTACAAAGCACCGCAAAACCAAGTGAGACATTTTTTATCCCCTCTGTTCCTTTGTAGGCCCCTGTAGCACTTAAGGGAATGTGGAAAATATCTGTGTTCCCTTAAAATGGGGCAACAGTGGCCGAATGCATACCAGGCCTGGGAGGGGGCTGGCACGGTGACAACATCAATTGGAAGTGGGGATTTGCCCCGCTTCCATATAAGTACCATCCTGGGCTTTTAAACCTTTGCAGAATTAGCCCACATGCTGAGATTCCACCTAGCTGTAGAGTCCGTGAAGAACTATTTTTTCTCATTTTCTACTGATTATCTACCTGACATGAGAATGGTAAAATCCTACTTGAATCCTGTTTTAAAAGCTGATGCTGATGGATCCAGAACTAGGTTCCCAAAACATCTGACTGAAATAGATATGTACAAATGTGCTAGTTTCCTGTTCATGTTATATATTTTCATTGCATTTTTGTCTTACCTATTTTCTTAGCTTATTTTCTGTTTTCATTTAGTTCTTGTATTACACATTACAGCATTTTATGACACTTTTATGATCTTTTTATATAATTTGACAATAATACATTATGTTCCATGTTGCTGTCATTTGTGTACAAAACAAAAACAAAAAACAGCGGTACAAATAACAGTTTTATTTTCAACTTCCCTTACCTTGGTTGTGGAAAAAAGATAATTAACATTTCTTCCTGAACATGAAAGATACTCCAACTTTAGACTAATCCAGAGCTATTTCCATTTGCCTTTCAGATTCCTTTTAATTTGTCCTTTTTAATTATGTCACTTTTAAAAAAAATGTAGATTGGGTCAAACACAAGGACTTTCTGAGGTTGGTACAAGGATCCCCAATCATCTCAACTTTCCCATTTCTGACCCCAGGTTGTTTAATTACTGAATACAAATTAAGGGTTTTTTTGTTGGAAGTTCTTTCACGTTGTCTTCTTAAGTATGCTGCTACTCTTTTTGATGACACCTATTATGCCTCCTGTTTCCTGTTTCTGTTCTTTCTTGCTTCATGCTCCCTTGCCTGGATTTCACTGCCTCTCAACATCAGCATGTTTTATGTCTTACAAGTCTTTAAACAACAGTTGTAACTGTTTATTTTCTTCCGTTAATAAACACACACACCACCATGGACCCACTTCTACTTTAGTGTCACTGGAAGTTATAGATAGATAAAACTTATTGTCATAGTGAGTGCTCCTCCCTCCAAGAAAAGCAATACCTTTGAAGCTTTTCCTTAAGGGATAGTGCTTGAATTCTGTACAACACCTGAATGACAGCCACTCATTTATCACAGAAAAAGAACCCTCATATGGAGAGAAATTAAGATAGAAACACTGGCAACATTTTATTATAGAAGACAAATAGCATAGGGGAGTCATACTGTTCCTCATAACCTGCATGAAGATATTGTCTGTTCCAGGGGAAATCAGATATCCTCATTTTATCTTAGAGAGTCTGAAATGGAACTGATACTGAACAAGAACTGCATTGCACATTACAATTGTGTGTGTGTATTGTCCATGCTCTGGGTCTTCTGGTCTGGGAAATGGTGTGGTGTAATGGCTAGACTGCTGCACTAGGAGTAAGTTCACACTCTGCCTTGCAGTTTGATGGCTGATCATGACCAAACACACTTTCTTAGTCTAACCCACTAACAAAGTTTTGTGTGAATAAAATAGGTAAGGGTCAACAATAGATCTTGGACTTGCACTAGTTACACTGTACACTCTTGATACCAAGCAGCTTGTGTGTGAATATTATCAACTGTAACTCCTTGAAGCACCAATGACACAGATAGTTACGTTTACTGTTTTAACTTAGTGCTGGACTGAAGTCTTCCAAAAATTAAAGAAATTAATGGAAGCAGTTATCCTTTGTATCTGTTCTCTGAAAGCCTAAAAAGCTTTTGCCTTGCAGGGGGATATTGACCACCTAATGAGGACACTGACAACCATGATTTGGCAGAAAATATTTGGCCACAGCCTTTATTCAACATTGAGCGTGGCAAACATGGGAAGAGAATCATGCCATCTTGTGGTTACCCTACCACAAGGAAGCCCACTACAGCCTGCCCCTCAACGGGTTGCCTTGGCTATCCAGCCCCAAAACCCAGACATAATGGCAGGCTGAAACAGGGGGGGAGGCACCATGGAGTGACCCCTCTGGGCACCAGCCTCTGTTGGGTTCTCCCGACCCCCGGAAATGCTAGCCTTCAATCAGGCTCTGCATCTACACAGCCCCTTAAGGGACCCCCCAAATCTAGGGGAGGACAGCGCACAAGCTTGGCCTCCCCAAAATTGATCCTTCCCATGCTCCACTTCCACAGGCTGTGACAATGAATCAATAATATAACCCAACATCTAACAAAAAGTCAAACAATTCATAAACAGGGAGGGAGGGTGGGTTTTGCATCTTCGGGCGCCCTGAAGGGGGGAAAGAGGCCAAAGAATATCAGGCCATCCATTTAACTGACACCCAGTTTGGCCACACCCCCTGTTGCCATGGCAACACACACACTGCTCAGAGGATGCCAGGGCTGGGCAATCTCTCCAACCAGCCAGGTCCCTGTCGGCGTTCCTCCCCCGCAGCAGCAATGGCCCCCTTAGATAAGTCTTGGGGGCTTTTTTGTTGTGGGGGACTGGTCAGAAGAATTTATTTGATTGAAAATATTAATAAATCTACTTTTTCCCTAGCAGCTGTGACCCAAATGTCACAAGGATTTCAACAAGGATGGGAAATTGCTCACACTCTCTGCCTTCCTCAATGGGAAGGGACTGTGGCTCAGTGGAAGAAATTTTGCCTGGTCTGCAGAAGATTCTAGATTCAATCCCTGGTATTTCCAGGCAGTAGGTGCTGCAAAAGATCTCTCTCTTACCTATTCCACACAGGTGGCACCATGCTGGCCTGCCACCAGATGCTTGCAATGGAGCAGTTTGCCTTGCCTCTTCTCAGGTCCAGATGGGGGAGAATTTTTGCCCCCAGATCCAGTCCACCCCTGATTAGTGCCACCAGGTGAGGCAGCCAGGGTGGAGAGGTTCTGCTGCATTATGCGGAAACACGGGCATTTTTAAATTACAATGCAGTCTCACCTTCTTGAAAATAATTTTTAAAAATCTCCAGTGGGCTCAACAGTGCTGCACAGGGCTGCAGAGCTGACTGGGGCATTTTTGTCCCTTGTGGGATGCCATAGATTGAGGGAGGAGTGAGTCCTCGATGGCTTGATTCTTCCCTGCTTGCCAGGCTTGGCCTAACATAGGCCCTGAGGGCACCACAAAAAGGAAGGGAATGCAGGAATAATCTGCATCCCCTGGCCACAGGGCAGTTGAGAGCCTGAGTCAGGCTAGCCCTGGGCTGGCCTCAGACCAGTGCTGGAAGTTTGGATAAGCCCTGCAACCAGATGTGCTGACCCAGGCCTTAGTTGACATGAGGAAAAGGTATCTGTGATCCTGGAGAGCCACTGCCAGCCTGAGTAGACAATGCTGACTTTGAAGGTCCAATGATCTAATTCAGTCTAAGGCAGTTTCAATCATTTATTTATTTTATTTATTGGTATTTGTGTTTATGGGCCACCCCTATTGCTTTAGGATGCTTAGGGCTGATCCTGCATTGAGCAGGGGGTTGGACTAGATAGCCTGTATGGCCCCTTCCAACTCTATGATTCTATTCTATAATTCTATGATTCCTATTGAACTAGGCTTCTTGGGGTGGCTTACAAAGATGTAATAAAAACAACATTAATACAATACATTCCAGTGAAATCATTAAATACATTTAAAAACTGGTAGAAGCATTGCACTGCCACTTTACTGAATATCAATAGAAGTTAAGAGTGCCCAATCCTGGAATGGGAGGCCCATATGATATAATCTGGGCATACTGGCTTCATCCATATGGCTGGCAGAAGAGCTCCATCTTTTAGCCCCTGTGGAATTGTCAGTTTCATCAAGGCCCTGATGTTCTCCAGGAGCTCATTCCACAAGGTGGGACCCAGGAATTTTCATGTAGAGCAAATTCCACTCAAGCAAGAGTGCAGGAGGGCCATTGCAGTATATCCCCCTTCTTTCTGCGGACCATCATGCTGAATCACATTTTTTGTTCTGGAAGGTCTCCTGACATGATTGCTCTCTTTCAGTATTTGAAATGACAGCAGGGAGCAGGTCCAGTTGGCAGCATAGGATAGGATCCATAGTAATGGGTTAAGACTATGTGTAGAATGGTGCTGACTAGATATCAAGGGGGGAAATTTCACAATCAGAGTAGTTCCACAATGGAATAGGTGGTGAGCACAGCTTCACTGGTGGTCTTTAAGCAATGTCTGGACAGATACTTATCATGGGTATTGTAGACTGATCCTGCAATGACCAGGGGATTAACTAGATGGCCTCTGTGTTATGAGACTCTATGACTCTGAGCAGGTTTTTTTCGGGGGCACAGAGAACTGCTGGAGAAATGACTAATTAGATCACAATCAGCACTGTGACCCTGTTCCATTTGTGAAAGACTTCAGTCTACGTCACAGTTATTATGAGACTTTTAGCCATCTCTAGTAAATGGAACTGCATAAGTAGGAATAAGCATTCATTGAAAATCACACACACACAAAACCCCATTAATTGCTTTTACAAGTTTAGAAGAACTGAGAAAGACGGAGGTGAATAAAAGTACTGCCGTTTGTTCTACGATTTGAAAAAGATTGTAATCACAAATATAATCCTATTTGTGAGAGCAAGGTGAGGCTTGGAAGCATGGACATATTGAAAAGTGTTGCTCTTGTTTAAATTTCATTTAAGACAAACAATGTTTCAATAGTATCTCTTTTTTTTCCCCCTGATAGAAAATGAGGAAGCTTCCTCTGTTGAATTTCCCCCAATTCCTGCAGCAATGAAAGGCAGAGGAGCCCTTGCCAAGAAAAAACGAAATAGACCATGCCTTTCTGCGCTTGATGGAACTTCCTGCTTTCCCTTTATACCGTGAACACTGAGCCAGAATTGAAGTTCAGAACGGAGAAGTGACATTGTTAAGCCTCTGCTTCACATCATCTCTGCTGGATTGAGAAATACTGCAATGCTAACTTAAAAAGCGAGTGTACCTCATACTTCAGAGGGCTCAGCACTGAAGGTGTACCATTGACTATTTCACACTGGAGATGCATTTTCAGACAAGTAGAAATGTCAACAGCACTATATTTTTAGAATAGCTTGCTACTCCTATAAAAGCCTCCTAAAAGGAGAAGAACAGGTAGTTTGACAGACTGTAAATGGAAAATTCCTCAAGCTGTGTTTTCTAACCCATCTTCTAAATCTAGACACTACTTTGGATCTTTCACAGATACTTACATCTTTGTATATATTTATAATACAGTTTTATAACAGTTGGACATTTTAATTGATTTCATAGCATGTTCCAAATGTAAACACTTATGGAGTGCTAGTCTGCAAAGCTATTTTTAATAATCCTTCCCCCCTTAAAAAGCAAGAGTTTCTATTTGAAGGTGCTAATTAATAGAGTTATACAAAAGCATGGAGCCTAAAAACAAGTTCACACTGTTAATTTAACACACTCAGTTTCTTTCAGTAAACATATGTCAAAGATAGCACTTTCTAAATTGCTTCTTTTAGATAATTTACAGTTAAAAGTGAATAACCGAGTAATGTTCCAATGTTTCCATGCAAATTTAAATTTAAAAATTTAAGTTTACATTTGGAGAGTGAAAGCTTAATGTATCCATTCAAATTTTATATTTATTAACATATTTAAACCTCATCTTTTGCTGAAGTGAGAGCTTAAACATGAAGTGTTTTTAATAAGGAACAGGTGTAAATAGGGAACAGGTTGCTGGAAGAGTGATTTAGAGTGATTAGGAACATTTTCTGAGAAGGGTTATTTTATGATAAATGGAAGGGAACGAGCTTGGGAGGGGCAGGGAGAGGTCAGGGGTCCCAGCTATTGGGGGCTATGGGAGGTAGGATGGTGGGAGACGGGCCTTGAATAGAAAGGGTCCAAGATATGATTATGTTTGAACCATTTCTCACCTTCATTCTGCAGGGGGAGGGGCAAAGGGCTTTTCCCTGACTCCGACACTGATGCTGTGCAATACCAGTTCTATCAAAAATATGACCGCGGCTCTGCAATTATACTTTGCAGAACATTAGGTAGACCTGGCATGTATGACTGAGACCTGGATGAAGGAGGGCAAAGCAGTTGCCCTGACAGAACTCACTGCCCCAAGTTACTCTGTCCTCCATCAGTTCCAGACCTCAGGTCAGGGGTGGGTGGGTCTGAAACAAGTGTATTTTGTACTATTAGAAACAATGTTCTTTGAAAAGAGACAGTTATCATCATGGTTTAATTGTATTAGTTCATGTTTGCACAGTAACTGCTGTGCTGTTTTTTGTTATCCAACTACTGTGGTGCTGTTTATACTTTGCCCTCCTAGATTTGGCAACTAGCCAAAAAAAGCGGTGGGTGAGATAGGGCATGGCTTGTAAGGTAAAAGCAGGCCAGTTCCATCACAGAAGGCAATGGCATCCACCTTTATTAGTCTCTTTCCTTAAAAAGCCCACAGGGCATCCAAAAAGTGGCTATGATTTGATAGTATTTGCATACACACTCACAGCATTAGCAAAGGCTCGCTGAAAATTATTAGTAGAAATGAGCAAGAGTCTAACAGTACCTTAAACACTAACAAAAAAAATCAGGCTGCTTCTGCATTTGGTGAGAAAGTTGTACTTGTAAAAGTTTCTGCACAAGGTTGATGGATTCTGGCATAAACATTCTGACAGCAAAACTCTTTTGTAAGAAAATAGAAAATATTTGTAGGTAACACTTTTGTAGGATTTAGCTTGCGAATTATCTCTTGGAGTGAGAGTTTTAGTGATTCATTATATCCATTGGATTTACTGTGGAACAAAATTGGAATTTCTCTTCAAATTGTGGGCATATTCCAGGAATAAAAACAACAGCAAAATAAAGCTGGTTAGGTTGTAGCAGCAGTGCAGAACATGAGAAATCTTCACTTAACTGAAGTGTCTTTAAATTGTAGAGCTTTGGTGGGTGCCATATTGTTTTCTGGTGTCTCCCCACAAAATTCAGTCAAATTGTCTGCAGGTGCTAGAACTTCAGGAAACAGCTGCTCCCTAAATTACTCTCAACACTATCATCATGTAATCCAGTCTCCAAGAGAAATTCAATGGCATACACAATAAGTATCATGTTTGCAAATTTCTGATTTAACTATTGAAGGAGGATGAGATGTATTTCAGAAAAAGCTACCCCTTTCTATCAGAGTTTCAAGATTCTGACAAACAAGATTCCATTGTCTGCCATTTTCAAAGCAAATCAATGCACTCCATCAAAGTCTACAGTAAATCCAGATTTCACTTGCTGAACATTTGGCTCTGAATATTTGGGGGAACAGCTCACATAATGTGTAATTTTGTAACATTTTGCTACTCTAATTCTACCTGCTCAGAGTTTATAGACACCTGTTCCAATATATATAATGGATTGAACCCAAAATGTAAACTATAGATGTTAGAACAAGTTTTAGAGGAAATTATTGGTTAACTTTGATGGGGGCCTAAATGTCCCACAGATTTTCTGCTAGAAAACTTGTGACATGTTGTCAATGATTTCATGATCTTAAACCTACCATGGCAGTGTAACAAGAACAGGAAATTTTGCCAGGAAGGATGTTTGAATAGCAATGAATGGCTTGTGGCCAGAAGTAAACTGTTTTACAACTTATCAGGGACACATTGCCAAGATACATGAGAAATGTGCCAGACACAGCTTCAGCATTTCTGTCAGTGTAGGCCAGCTGTAAGAATGAAGCAGCCTAACCTGTTTACTCTTTCCAAATCCACATTCCCCAAAGAATTGAGAGTTGACATCCTTGTTTGAATACAAGAGAGATGTCAAGGATTGGCAAACTTGTGTTAGGAACCAATGAACTACAGAAAATTGGATGTCAAACAGAAAATGACATCTTGCCAAATGTGTAAATTTGGTGGACAGAAATGAGCTGCTAACAGACAAAAAAAATCAAAGATCTTCATCAAAAGATAATAAATTTAATTTAGATGATTATTTTCCTAATCTCATTTGTTAATCTTTGCCGTGTCACTAACTATTTTACATTGTTGTTTTCAGCCATTCAGTCATGCCTGACTCTTAGTGATCCTATGGCATAGTCACTGCCGCAATATACAATCCTGCACCACTTCCCTCAGCCATGGAATGCTCTGGCCAGTGTCCAACCCAACCACATCCAAACATCGTGCCCTTTGTCAGTCTGGTTTCCTTTTTCCACTGACCAATCCAAGCATAATTGCTTTCTCCATTGAGTTGGATCGCATGATATGGCCAAAATAAATGAGCTGGAATTCCATGATTTTGCCTACAAAACATATATTAGACTTTATGCACTGTAGTATTTCCTTGTTTGTGGCTTTGCTGTCCATGGAACCTGCAGAAGCCTTCTCTAGCACCAGAGTTCAAACAAATTGATTTTTCTCTAGTCTGATTTTTTCATCATCCAACTTACACAGCCATAAGTGGCTATTGGAAATGTGATAGATATAACTAATCTACATTTGGTAGTCAGGCTTATGTTCTTGCTTTTCCATGTTCTGTTCAAGTTCCTCATTTCTGAGCAACCTAAAGCAATTCAATATTTTATTTCCCTACTACAATCACCACTCTCATCAATTTGTGATCCAAGAGAAATGTATACTTGCATGCATTTGAACTCTTCACAACCAGTTGTTACTGTGACATGTCTGGTTTTTGCAGTGGTCATTATTTTTATATTTTTAGTGTTTAAGAAAAGGCCAGATTTCTTATTTACTTCATTGACTTTTGTAATCGGCCATTTTATAAGGTCAAGCCTTATTCATATACATATATGTATACATATAAATGGACTTCGAGGAATAGTAGAGTAGCGATCCCCAAACTGTGGGCCGTGGACCACATGGGGTCCTTCGACTAATTGGAGGTAGGCCCTCCCTGGCCCTTTACAACACACTTTGGGTGTCATTGTCTCCCATCATTCCCAGATGGGACTATCTCGTTGCAGAGAAACAATCTCAGGGTTCCCATTGATTTATCATTGTCATGAGTTAAAATTTCAATGATAATAAAATGTTCCTTATGTTCATTGTTGTGGCGTGTCTGTATCTTATTTTGAAGGGATGTTTAAACATTACCATAGTGATCAGAGAGCGTTAGGGCAGTGGTTGAGAGTAGAGGAGTAAACTACGCCCCCCTACCAGGCCTCAGTAAAAGGCGTTGAGTGGTGCCCGGTGATAAAAAGGTTGGGGACCACTGTAGTAGAGGACAGGAAGGCCTGGAGGATCATTGTCCATGGGGTTGCGATGGGTCAGACACGACTTCATACCTAACAACAACATACATATACATATACATATACATATACATATACATATACATATACATATACATATACATATACATATACATATACATATACATATACATATACATATACATATACAAAATCTGTGTACACACATTTTTTCTCTTTTCACATACATTGAATAAATCTCAGGTTACACTTACATACAGCTGAACATGTGATACAAACCCTACATTTATCCAGGTACTATTCCTTGGTTTTGTTTGTAAAATGATCATGTGTCAGCACTTTCATACGAACATATGTAGGCACACCAATGCAATGTGTATGTGTAAAATGTGAAAAGGGTATTGGATCTTTCTTTTATGTTTGCTCTTGATGAAGACTAGAAGTCATTTCATATGTCCCTTCAATATAGAAGGGGGTATAATGGGATTTTGCATGTTGTCTTTATTCCTGACATCCATTTTAGTCTAACTAAAAAAGCCCCCCCCCACACACACAGAGACAAACATAAACACATAACTGTGCAATGTTGATATCAAGTATCAAGACAAAAACATGTAATTTAATATTACAAACCCTTCTTTCTATATATGACCTCCTTTAAAGAATCTGAAGAAGATTCTTGGAAGGAACTTTATTCTGTTGTACACGTGCAGCATATTGGGGCAGTGTATGCAATCCCCTCCACAAATGGCATATGAAATGGTCTCCAAATATCTCTGTTGATTTTTTTTCCTTATAGAATTCCCTGCTTTCCTCATATTCTTTACACTGGGGGGCACTATTATCTTTTTATGGTCTACTCTACCTTTAACCTTTTGAGCACTTATACTTCCTTGAACACATTGAAGATGTATTATAGTGAGTCAAACCATTGATCTAGCAAGGCCAGTAGTGTCTCTTCGAACTGACAATAAACTTCTGTGGTTTCAAGCAGAGGTCTTTCACATTGCCTTCTACCAGATCCTTTTAACAGGGGATGCGTTACCTACTACCAGCCTATTAACAGGAGATGCATGCAAATCATGCTTTGAGCTACATCCTTTCCTCCTAGTACAAAAGTTCTGCCCTTCCTATCAAAAGCTTTCAAGGTAAGCCATCCCTTCACATGCCCTGTGAGTTTCTGAACTCCAGTCCTGTTTCCTCTTTTCATTTTCACTGGATGCCTTCTTGCCTTTTGTATTTCAAATCACTTTGCCATTCTTATCGTTGGCATTTCAATGCTTTCTGATGATCTTTACTTGGGTATTTGTTTACATTCCTTAGCAGCTTTTTACTGTCATCCTTGCTTCTTCAACTTGTCATCTGTGTCAAGTGCTTGATTTCCCTCTATTACCATTGCTGCCTTGTTCACCTTTCTATTTATGCCTATCTCCTTTCCAGCTACTCCTTTGCTTGACATTGAGGTGTCTTGCTCACAATTGTTGCCTTGCCATCTATCATTTTGACTTCAGTTTTGAAATTTCTGAGTTCTTATTCATGGTCATTTGTAGATGGCTAAATAACATGGGATTTGTTTAACAATAAATATGCTCACTCCTATTTTAATTCAGATCTCCCCCACACACAATAAGCAACAAGAAAGTAACAACTTTCACTCTTTAAAGTATCTATTGTTGACTTTTTCGTCAATCTTGATACTCATACATTTTTCACCATTCTTTTTTTTTAGTGCTATATATGATACCATTCTAAGAAAGATCTCAGAAGCTAAAGAAGGGTAGGATCAAAGAAGTCCAAGGTAGCAATGCAAAGGCAGACAATGATAAACCACATCTGAACATCTCTTGCCTTGAAAACCCTATGGGGTCACCATAACTTGGCTGCAAGTTGAAGGCAAAAGAAGAGATAACTTGAGTTTTGACATACTACAATTAGATGGGTCTATCTAGTCTGGATTTTGATGTTTGTCTCTAGGAAGAAGCAATTTTAAAAAGCAAGACATATGCTCAAACATTGGAAAGGCAAAACTCAAAAGCCTAATTCACAAGTATGTTGGACTTTCAAGGGTTAATGCCTAACATAGTCTGAGAAACTTTGAAAAAGAAGAAGAGTTGGTTTTTATATGCTGCTTTTCTCTACCAGAAGGAGTCTGAAAGTGGCTTACAATTCCCTTCCCTCTCCCCACAACAGACATCCTATGAGGTAGGCAAGGCTAAGAGAGCCCTGATACTACTTGGTCAGAATAGCTCTATCAGTCCTGTGGTGAGCCAAGGTCACCCACCTGGCTGTATGTGGAGGAGAAGGGAATCAAACTCAGCTTGCCAGATTAGAAACTGCTGTTCTTATTCACTATACCAACCTGGCTTTCTTAACCACTACACCAAGTGATAGGCTGTTCTCTCTCTGTCAGGAGAGTCAGTTAAGAAATGATAGTTGGGAACAGATAAGAAGAAACAGTTTGACTGGCAGGGTGGTATAAGGCCAATCAATAGATGAGTCAATTCTTTGGCATAAGACAGGCCACATTTTTATTAACTACACCAATCTGAGAGTTGTCCTGGCCTGAGGTATAGAGTAAAACCCTGTGCAGACATCTGGCTGCTGACATGGGCTCAAGGGGCACCTTGGGTCCCCTCCCTCCCAGCTGGGAGGAAGGATCCCTTGCCTCTTGATATGCTCCTCAGGAAGGAGGCCAGTTAAATGGTTGTCGGGTGTCCACCTCATCCAACCATCCCTACCTTATGGATCCAAACCCCTGACCTTTCCAGCAGGCCAAGGTTGGGCTCGGTGTTAACCGGTCTCTTACTGAGACACCCAACCCCAGTGTCACAGTACGCAGACTGGTTCCTGACTAAAATAATCTACCTTGTGCCCCTATTCCGCAGCTGTGACAAATATGTTTTACAACTCCCAAAACCATATGACAGGGTGTGAGGGTGGCTCTCAAGGGCAGACCAGAGGGTGAGCTCCCACACGTGGCACCCTAAATATGCACCCAGTTGCCCTACCCCTTATGCTGTCTCCACAGTGTGCTGCACTAGCGTGCTCACACTCCTGCCGGGCCCGATGCACGCATCCTTCCTGCCCCTCCGCCACACCAACTGCGGGCTCCAATAACTTGTGGCTGGTTTTAAGCACTAAATGTGGACTGGGAAGGAAGCAAATTCTTTTATGTAACCTGCCTTGAGCTAGGTAAAGATATAGTAAAGGTAAAGGTAAAGGTATAAGGTATAAATTGAATTATTATTAATAATTATTATAAAGTGAAAGGATCAGAGAGCATGCTCATTCAAGCAGAAAAGGGGAACTGATTTTAGTTAGAACAGTAATTTCTGCCCATTGAAAAGGGTGATAACTCTTAAAGGAGGAGTTATCCCTGGTCTGTGTATATTGGTTGTGTGTTCCTTCTTAGAGAATGGCACAAACTGGCCCACAAATTAAAACTTGTTATAAACTTTGGTCAGTTCATGGTTTATAAATCTATGTTCATGGAAATTGGAACTATCAGGAATTTCCAGGAACTTTGATGCTTATGCATGTCATCAGACAGGAGCGGGTGAAATGCCTCTTGGGGTTTCCTCAGCCAGCAGATGGGTGGGGGGTGAAGTGTTGCTGCCCTCAGACAGAAGGGGATGAAATTCCCTCTGGGAAGCACTTCACCCCCTTCTTTCTGCTAGCCATTATTTATACCTGGGAGGTACTTCCCCTCTTCCTTTCTGTTGGCCATGGAAAGCTTCAACCAGTTGAAGGGGCAGAGCACCACTTGGGAGGAACTTCATCACCACATTTAACTCTGTTTCTGCTTTTTTAGGGAGCAGAAAGCAGGGAGTTAAACTTTAAATAGCTAATGAACATATACAAACCAGTTCAGTTTGTGAACCAGCATTTCACTTGGTTTAGGTTCATAGTTTGGTTCATGGTTCAGCAATAAACCAAACCACAAAAATGTAGTTCATGCACCATTTCAGCAATCAAATATAAGGTGATTGTTTTTCTTCCCTCTGTTCCCTGGGCTTGGCCAGCATAGATATATAAAGTTTCTGGGTGGGACAGCCATAGACAAACAAATAAGAAGAAAATATAGGAATTATTTAGCAAGAAAGAAGAAAGGGATAATCCGATTCTTGATGGAGGGAAAAGGGTTAAATCACTATAACACCGTGAAAACATATACCTTACATGCACAGTGCCCATTTAGTTTTTTCTGTAAACATCCATTGAGTAATTCTCATGTAACATTCAGTATATGTACAAATCAATATGTGATTTAGCCAGAACTAGTCTTTTGTTTCATGTGTAAATTGAATATATGTTGGCTCTTTCACACAAACAGATGTACACATGTACATGTCCGATATACATGCATTTACTGTGACATGTCTACAGCCTTTGAGGGAAAGAACACAGACACAGCAATAGTAAGTATACTGTAAATAGTAAGCAAATAGTAAATAAACCAGAAACTGCTCAAAATGATGGGGTGGGGAAAAGAAAAGAATAGTGATGCTTACCTATGATGTTGTGAGACGTCTATAACAACCACTTTATAGTTTAAAATGCATAATAGGTGCATGGAGAAATAATGACTGTTTTCCAAAAACAATAATTGTTTTTTGGATTGCTAGGAAACAATTATCCCAAGAACAAGAGCAGTAGCTGGGAAAACATCATTTTGGTGAATGAAAGCTTAATGTCAGTGCAGTCCTATTTGGGGATGCCAAGTGTCTGAAAAGGCTCTTTGATTTTCCTTCATCTTTGGACTTTGTTATCACAAGCCTGGATCCAAACAGCAATTTTAGGTAACTGGGAGGACTTACTCAGTGGAATGCTTTATTTCTGTTGGAGCACTGCTTTTGAAACGTCTCTATCTTTTAAAATGGCTATAAGACTCCTGCCCAAGAATACAGATTCTCAAAACATACTTGACTTGTGAAACCTTTGTAGAATATACATCTGCAATCTGGCCGGTGTTTCTAGAATCTTGGTTATTTTCCAGCATCTTTACTATTTTTAAGTGACTGTTGATTCTTGCTTTTCATTTTCTCAATTCTTGATTATGTGTCAAATCTACATTCTTGGTTCACAGATTTTGTCATCATAGTCATTTGTGAATATGTTCTTTATCATTTCTCTTGTTTTTGCATATTATCACTGTTTTTCTATGTTGTTATCCTGCCCATTCTGTCCATTTTCATTTCTGATGCTCCCAGTTTAAATCCCAGCGAGCCGCCAGGTTGTTTGAGGCCCATTTCCAAAAGGAACTATCATAGGCCAGCACTGCTGCATCCCCCACCAGAGCCTGGGCCTCAAGAACATTAGTCAAGTGTCACACCAGCTGCCAGCCTTATTCTGGATAGGCCCAAAAACCAAACACAGATACTCCACATATCTCCTTATCCGGGCACCAAACAAAATGTCCTTCCCCACCGCTTCCTTGTATCATTTGGACCCGCGAGAACCCGCCCAATGGGTCTCTTTCCCTAGCTTGACAAACTTAAAAACATCAACATAAAACCTGTCCAGGTCATGCTCCCTAAGATAGCCCTGAAGGCCCTGCTCAGGATACCACCCTTGCCTTGTGTGGTTGGCAAGCGTATTTTAGCCCACCTGCAGAGACTTATGGAACTGAATGGATTCACGAATGCTTTGTGGGACCCGATGCTTCCTGGTGACTTGCTGGCAGTACTACGTGTCTAGCAGTCCCATTTGACAGCCGCCATTGACGAGATCGCTCCATGGCGCCGTCTCCACCCTCATCTCAAGCTGGCTCACTGGTATATGGGGGAACTAAGAGAGAGAAAGAGGGAGGTGAGACAGCTAGAATAAGTGTGGACAAAAACTCATGACAAGGCAGCAAGAACGTCTTATCACATGCTTATAAAGGCATATTAGATAGCAGGGCGGCTAAACAAGATTTTTATGTTGTCTCTATTGCATCTGCTAGCTCTTATCCTGCACAATTATTTAAAGTAGTTTGATCCTTGACCTTCCTAAAGGAAGGGAACAAAATATTAGTAAATTGACACTTGGCTATGAGGCATTAGCAAGCTTTTTTGTGGATAAAGTCTTGTTACTCCATTGGGATCTTCCTGCCACTGTTGATACAATAAAGGAACTGGAGGATTTTGGCTACCTCGGGAGGATACATTTGATGGCTTCAGGCAGCCCTCAGAACCCAAAGTGGACAAGTTGCTGAGTTCAGTGAGAATGACCACCTGCCCCCTTGATCCATCCTGGTTGCTCAAAATGAGGGACCAGTGAATAGGAGGGCATCTTGGAGATATTGTCGGTCTCTCCCTGTCTACAGGAAAGTTCCTGGAGTGGCTAAAGGAGGCAGTGGTCTATCCCTTACTGAAAAAAAAACAACAACATTGTTGGACCCATGGGATATGGCCAGCTATCACCCAGTGTCACATTTGGCATTCCTGGCAACGTAGTCAAAAAGGCCATGGTGGACCAGATCCTGGCATACTTGGATGAAACTTTGGGGCTCCACCCATAGCAGTCTGGCTTCCATTCTGGCCATGGGGTGGAGACGGTCTCCTTGATGGATGATCTCCGGTGCTAGCTGGATCAAGGCAGTTTGGTTATACTCATATGACTCGATCTGTCAGCCTTGGTCAACTATGTTGAAGTTGGCCCACTGCCTTGCCAGGGCTGAGATTTGGGGAACAGCCATTCAATGACTTTGCTCCTTCCTCCAGAACTGGATGGAGAGGGTAGCTGTCGGGGAGGAGTTATTGCATACCTATCAAATCCCTTGTGAGGTCCCACAGCGAGAGGTACTCTCCCCCACATTATTTAATAACTTTATTCATCCTCTGGCCCAGCCGGCTCAGAGTTATGGGCTGGGCTGTCACCAATGACACCCAGCTTTATATTTTCATGGATGGATACCCAGACTCCTCCCCCCTCCCAGGTACAGTTGCCAGATGATTGGAAGGAGTTATTGGATGGCTAGAGCAGAGTCACCTGAAACTCAAGACGGAGGTCCTGTGGCTGGGTAGAAAGGAGACTGGAAATGAAGCATGTCTACCCATTCTAGCTGGGGTGCAGTTTAACATCACACCCTTGGCCAGAAATTTGGGTGCGATTCTGGATACCTCCCTTTCAATGGAGGCCCAGGTCACAGGTGCAGCCCACATGGCTTCCTTCCATCTTTTCCAGGCAAGGCTAACTGCCTTCAGACCGTCTGGCTATAGTGATGAACACAATGGTCCTCTTCAGATTAGACTTCTGTAATTCGCTCTATGTGAGCTTTCCCTTGTCTTTGATCCGGAAATCATAGCTATTGCAAAATGCAGCTGCTAGGGTCCTCACTGGTACATTTTGGAGGGCCCATATCCATTCTGTGCTGAGGTAGCTGCATTGGTTGCCAGTTGTGGCCTGGATCAGATTCAAGGTTTTGGTACTAACCTTTAACCTGTGAAGCCCCTGATTGGGGTGACAGGAAGCCTGTCAGAGAGCGGGCTCAGAGAGTTTGTGTGAATATTTCTGGCCTTGAAAGTACCCGGATGCTACTGCATGCTCTGCTGCCAGTTTTAAATCTGGTGAGGAGCCATGCTGCATGCTAGAGGAGGTGGCAGCAGCTGAGTGGGGGTAAGAGAGAGACAGAGAGAGAATAAGAGCTTCAATCATAAGTCATAAGAACATAAATGGTGCCATGTTGGGTCACACCAGTGGCCTACCCAATCTAACACTCTGTGTCGAATGGAGGCCAAAACCCAAGAATACAGAGCATCACTGTCTCATATGTAAGAATATATGAGAAGCCATATTGGTTAAGGCCAAAGGCCCATCCAGTCCAGCACTCTGTGTCACACAGCGGCCAAAACCCAGGGGCCATCAGGAAGTCCATCAGCAGGGCCAGAACTCCAAAAGCCCTTCCAAAGCAAGAACATGTCCTTATGTGTATGTGTGTGTGTGATTAAAAATGTATGAACTGTCTGAACAGAGACAAATAGTTTGCACAGCTGTCAGCAGTGCTGACTGCAACAGGGAATAGATGGGGAGCTGAACCAGTGAGTGACAGAGCACCTCTAAGTTTTCTAACCTTTCCTGAAGATAGGTGTTTCCTTATTTGGTGAGGACCTTTGTGGGAGGGTGAAAACATATTGAGGCTTGGGGATGTTTTCCCTACCCTGATTCTTGGTGTGTGGGGGTGCTCATGATGGATAGCACATGTCAGTATATGCTTTCCCATTGTTCCTTATTAATATCTCTGTCAGTGGATTGGTTTCATTGTCACTCAGCATTTAAACTCTGACACATGAAGAATTACATTGTCACATTAAATAATGATTTTCTTGGGAATCCTTGCATGTTTTTTTTATTAAAAAATTAAATAATCTCTTTATTGTATCTGGGCTGTTTCCTGGGGCTTTGGTTCCAACTGGATGGAAAGCACAATAGTTGCAACTCAAATGTCTAATGGTGTTTCTCTTTTAAAGGAACTCCAGAACCTTTCTGCTGCTTTTTGAAATTTTGCATGGATCTAGCTCATCCCCTGTGGAGTCCTTTTAAACCCCATGTTGTTCTCTGGAGCTCTTCTTACTGAGTGCATACTCATAAGCCCTTTACAGTTGGCTGAGAATTGTTAATGTAACACATGATGCAAAATACTCAAAATTCCAAGTGTAATTTCTGTATCTGCATATATTTTATTGGTTTTGAGACTGATTTAGATTAGTAATAATTTATGATAATAACTAGACATTAAAATACTTCTTTTTTAATTTGATCATGTACCAAATAAACAACAAAAATTAATATTTGTAAGATGCAAATAGGTTCGGGGGCTAATTGAGTTGTATTATTAATCTTACTTATTTTTGCACGGATTTATATCAATATAAAATCTTACCCATCATCTTTACTCTAAACCCTTTGACATCATTCAGCTACTATGCCAGATGTTTCCTTCACTGTTAAATTGGCTTTCAAAAAGTCAGTGACAATTAACTAGAATAATGCTCAAGCATGAAAAAAGGAAATAAAGATTGTCTCTATCTGAATCACTGGGTTTTTCATCATCTGCCATTAACCTTTGTGGAATTAAATCAATGTGACAACTTTGAAGCAGTTATAAGCATTTGTCACTTACATTCTCAATTCTGCAAACTGCAGTGCAACCTCTAATATTGTAATCCTTGCATATTCCTTGAAAATTAATCTCTAGATTTATTGCAAAAAGGTTACAGCATGGACATGGTTCACATTTCAGAATTATTACTATTATTTGCTCAGACCAGCTGGCTCTGACTCATAAGTGCCAAAGCACAGGAGCTAGAATTATTTCACTTAGCAGTTCAGGATAGGGAAGATCTGGGGTACTGGATCTACTTTCACTTGCCTTGTCAGGTTCACCCAGGCAATCAGAAAGGCATATTTGCAGGTACTCTCTGGAAGGGTCAGAAACAAACTTGATCAGCTTGTAAGGAAGATGAATAGAAAAACACCTGAAGATCACTATGGGGCATAAACTCAAGTCTGGTATAAGTGGGAGCCTTCCAGATGCTTCTTCCATTTCTTTTTTTAAAGAAGGAAAGAGTGACCCAGAATGAAGAAAGGGAAGGCTGAAAGAATAAGTTACTGGAGAAGTCCAGCACCTTTGAAGTGGCAGCCAAAAGGGAGAATAAGGGAGAGATAATCTCAAATCTGTTTGGAAAAGGCTTGCAGCTGGTATCTACCAAAAGGGCTGTAGGATCTATCTTAAATGTGGAGGATCTTGATGACTAAGGCCAAAATCTAGATAGAATATCAAGGCTGTGCTAATCCATTGTTATTTTATTGCCCATAAACACTTGCATTTCATTTGAAAAATAGTTTTCTCCCTTAATGTTTCTGACCTAAACACTTGGTTTGCAACTTTTATAATAAAAGTCACACTTTACTTACACAAATCTAACTTAAGGTGACCAGATCAGCTGGTCGCTTTTTTCTCTTTACTTTTCTGTAAATGCTTCATATAGTAATAAATAATAAAATTATATAAGGTGGCCAGATTTTAACATTGGTAAAGCAGGACACCATTGACCGGGGGGGGGGGGGTTCTTGATTAAAAATTTGGCCTATATGGAGCAACAAAAATGTCCCTCCAAAAGTGGGACAATCTGGTAACCTTAATCTAATTCAGCACTTCAGATATTTCATGCCATTTTCCAAACTACTCTGCTGGATTCATTATAAAGTTTATTTTTGAGATTGCTCAATTGAAGGAATCAAAATTGGTTGCCAGGCCCCCCTGGCCAGTGGTGAGGAATGCAGGATAAGGCTGGGAAAGACCTAGAGATTTGAGAATGGACCCTGAAGATTGCAGAGACATCCAATTTCTCCAGTGGAATTGGTCCCTGTACTATGGAGATGAGCCAGAATTCTGGGAGATCCCTAGGTCCCACCTGAAGGCTAGCATCCCTAACCTAAGCTTAATTGAAGACTTTTTTTTTTTTGCCAAGTTGAGTCTAGGGTAGAGTCTGCACTTACTTTGTTTATTCCATTGTCAATCCTGTTGAATTCAGATCGATTTGAACTCGAGTCTTCCTCTTCCCCCCTCCCCATTGAAACAGGAAAGTGTTCTGCACATGGTTAGGGTAGTTCAGAAGGGGGGCAAGCCTCTTTCTTTCTTTTCTTGAAGGGGGGGAGAGGTGCCAAGCAGGCAGAGGAGGGAAAAAATACAAGATTGACAGAAGTTGGCAGAAATTAGGGGCTTCTCCTTTAAGGCAAGCTTGTCACATGACCAGCTTTGGCCAATCAGTGGTTCTCTACCATGGAGAAAAGCCCAAATTCAAAACAGCCTGCTTTCTCAATCCGGATTTGAAATATATTTAGCATTAAAAGCACTCTAAGATATCGCACAATAAAGGTAGGGTCACTCCAGATCATTCCTTCTTGCTGCAGAAGGAAAATTTAAATCACCCAAAATCAAAATGGAAATCGCATTCTGTGTAGACAGCAGGGACTGAATCGACCTGGGATTGGAATAAAAGCTCAGTGCAGTTTACACCTAGGTTCCTCTTACCAAGTACTTTTTGCCTGCTATCATACAACAGCTGCAAATGACACCAGGACCCCTTTCTGGTTTGGAATGACATAGATTTGGAGTAGTGCATAGGAGTATTCAAATCACATTTCATTCCAAAGTGATGGGAAAAAATCCCTGTCAGGGGCCAATTTTGTATAAAAGTAATATTAGTTAGCAGAATTAATATATAAATGATAAGATGAGGCAAGGCAGTGTTACAGTATTAAAAAGGCTATTTTACTAGACTAATAGGGTAGGAGAAAATTGGAAATGAAACAAGAAAATGCATTGCTTCCTATAGCTCTTGATGGAGCTCTACAGTCCTAGCTGTTGCATGGTTGCAGTCCAAGATTTATCTCTCTCACACTGCCTATAACAGTCCAGGGAAGAACAAAGTGAGGAAGTAGAAATCCTTCTCTTCTGTTGTTTGTTGCAGACATGGGTAACAAACACATAAGCAATGATCAGTTAAACACTTTTGTACAACAATAAACAAATCACATGACCCACACTTGCCTCTTCCCACTAGCAACTAGTGTCAATAAACATTAACCCTTTCTCTGACAGACAGCGGCTGACTCTTGCTAAAAAAAAGGCTAACAACAACTAACACACAAAAATAACAAGTAGTTTGGCCCTTATGCTTCATTCCAGGACTGATCATTTCTATGCAAGGGGCAGAGTGAGGAAAATACATGGTGCAAGAAATCTAACATTTCCCATTCATGAAGCAAGGTAGAGGAAGTACTATGACCATCTGTGTCCAAATGTTCAGGAAGAGCTAAGCTGAATATCCAATGAGAACTCCTAGGCTCAGACTTTACACTGTTATTCATCCTCATACCTTGTCCTCAGAAATTGGTGTGGCTCCAACTAGAGTTGGTAAGAATAGTGTCGTTTGCTAGACAAATGATAGGAATAATCAGGAAGCACGCTGATATGACCAATGATAAAAGGAGTTTTCCCAAGTGATTAGTCCACCCTCTAGTATGGCCAAGAAGCTGGAGAGAAGACTGCCTAGCTTTGGTCAGGGGAAGGATTCAAGAGGCTTAGCACCTCAGCAAAGGTTTGCTGTGGTGGGAATGCAAAATGGAGCCAGATTAGGTTTCCCCAAAATTTTGGTCATCAAGAGAGGCTGCCTGTTAGTCCTAACCCCAACTGAAATGGGAAGGAAAGAGTTAACGTTAAGAAAATCAGTCATCAGTAAGACCTCGTTTAGCTCATATATTGGGGGTCTTGGGTCCTCATTCCTGTGGGCGGCATTACTATAATTATTCATCTTTTATTATATGGTTTGCCATCTCTGTTTTTAATTAAGCATCCTGTGCCACGATATTGGTCACATTTGTTTACCTTATTTATTGTACAGCACTCAGCTCAGAAATGCTTTGGAGTTCTAAACAAACAGCATTGTTTTGCTGCAGTTTCTATTTCCAGTGCCTCTGCAGTGAGCATCTCATCTCTTTGAAACTTTTAAGTGTTAATATTTTTCTCCTTTTCTCTAAATGCTGCTGAAGATAATGAGCTGTGCACCTAAAAGTCCCTGAAGTGACTGTCTTTAATCAATTTTAAAAGATTGCCTTTCTACACTTGTAGTAAAATGTGTGTTTAGTGTAAATAATAGGTCCCCCATCTTTCTCTTGAAAACAGACTACCTAAAGCTCAATGCAATAAGAGTGGAGACAAGAAAGAAAATGAATGCTGTTGTCTAGAGTTAGGGGAATCATCCTAAATGCTTATTCTAAGTCATCAACAGATACTCCTGGTGCTGGTCTGTTTGTGAAGCTCCACTGTGCCTTTTCAGAACCAAAGCCATTAAGCTATTAATCTTGTTGGATTTTGAGAAGCAAATGTGAAAACTGGAAATTCAAAAGAGTGGCTGAGGTGGAGTGGGGGCAAGGCCAATGACAGTTTGTCCTCCTGCTTTTGATTTGGCATGAAGTGATACATTTGCATCTTCACATATATTTGATGAAAAGCAAAACCTCTCATTATCTAGACATTTTTAACTGGATAACTAACATTATCTAGACATTTCTAATTTATGCACTGTAATCCAAAATACATGGCCATTTTATAAAACAAAAGTCTCCTTATTATGATGGGCTTCCAAGTAATAAAGAGACGCATCACACACACACAAACTGTTCACTAGTGACTCATGAAATCTCATACCTTGCCACAAATGTTGTTAGTCTTTCAGGTGCTATTGGACTCTTTTCTATTGCTACAGACTAACATGGCTACCCATCTTGATGTGGTTAGGGACCGAGTGTGGTGTAGTGGTTAAGAGAACTACATATGTTTTCATGTTTGCAAATGTGTGCCCTCTACAACTGGGAAGATGCTGGATAAAGGTACAGATTAAAATGATCATGTTCATAGAGGTGCTCCAGGTACAACTTTTCTGGCTCCTTATTCTAAGCCAAAATATAAGAAATAAGAGACTTCATTTTACATACTATAGTTATGCATACCAAAATATAATTTCCCATTAGCTCTGATCAGTTATTTTATGTACTAGATAGATGGAAAGCCCACTGTACCCAGTGAAACAATGGGTGCTAAAATGTACACGTGCACTGTGGCCTTCCTGGGGGCTGGCTACAAGAAAAAAGCTCCTGCCATTCCTGGACTCCTGAGGCCCAACCTCCAAACCTTAAGGAACATTCCTGATCCAGGGTCACCAACCTTCAGGTGTGGCCTAGAAATCACCTGGCACCGGAGGTCATCTGCAGACTATAGAGATCTGCTCCCCAGGGAAAAATGGCTGCCCTGGTAAATGACAACTCATCTTCAAGCCTCTGGAGATGAAAGGGCCTGCATGTGAGGGGGGAACATCATGGCACTGTGCCCCAGAGAAGTTGCCAATCTCTAGGTGGAACCTGAGGATTTTCTGGAATTGCAGGTCATTTCCTGGCAACAGATATTAATCCTCCTGAAGCAAAGGGTCATTTGTGAAGGGAATCTCTCTGGTTTTGGATCCCATGGAGGTACAGGAATACCAGGCTTCAGGTAGAAAACAATGAGAAATGCTGTTATTAGTAATTGCTAATAACAATAAACATCAAATAATTCATAACGTTTTCACAGTTTCTTCTTTCAATGAAAATCTTTAATTGATATCAAAATTTGCTTGAAGGACTGACAAGTTTTCAATCTGTATGTTCTTCTATTCATTCAATATGAAAGTAAATAAAACACACTTGAATGTTACAGTTAAACATGAAAACATTGTTGGGCAAAGAACTTAAAGAGGGTTTCTCAAATACTGCATCTATGTCAGCTTTTAACCACTGAGAAATTCCTGAAATATTCTTCAGGCTTTGAGAAACCCCAGAAGAGAGATCTCCAGGTTCCAGCTGGGGCTGGCATCCCTGCCATTGTTCATGGATACCAGCCTCCAGGTGGGACCTGGAGAACAACTAGAATTAAAACTCCTCTCCACACTGCAGAGATCAGGTTCCCTGGAGGAAAGGGCTGCTTGGCAGGGGGGGGGGGGAGTCTCTGTGGCACTGTACCAGTATTGAGGGATGCCAGCCTCCAGTTGAGACCTGGAGAACACCCAGAATGAAAGTTCCTCTCCTGATTGAAGAGATCAGTTCCACTGGAGGAAAGAGCTTGGGAACCAGACAGTGGGCTGTGTAGTAATCTCATCTTACATAGAAACTCACATGAGAAAGATTCCTTCCCAAATTGTAAACTTTATTAACCACAAAATCACCTCTTCATGTAGGGAATACCTCAGGAGGCAGTTTGCTCCCCCCATGTTCTTTAAGTTGAAAGAGGCCAAGAGGCCAGAACAAATTACTGGCAGCAGGTAATGCTGCCTCCTTTTCCACCCAAGAAACGTCTGAAACTGACAGAAATTTGGAAGCAGAAAGCTAACCCTTATGAACTCTATCAGGCCAATGGTTCCTTCCTGATTGGGGCAAATTTACCAGGGCAGACATTCCTGGCTGAGGGCCATCTACTATTTGGGCAATATTTATAGGGGGGCAATCAGGTAGGGTGGTGATGATGCAGTAAAAGTGCTACACTCAATATGCCAGCAAATTTGGAAAACTCAACAATTCCAGTTGAACTATTCAAAATCTTAAAGGACGATGCAGTAAAAGTGCTACACTCAATATGCCAGCAAATTTGGAAAACTCAACAATGGCCACAGGATTGGAAAAGGTCAGTTTACATTCCAACCCCAAAGAAGGGCAATGCCAAAGAATGTTCAAACTACCGCACCATTGCACTCATTTATCATGCTAGCAAAGTTATGCTCAAAATTTTACAAGCTAGGCTCCAGAAATATGTGGACCAAGAACTTCCAGAAGTACAGGCAGGATTTCGAAGAGGCAGAGGAACTAGAGATCAAATTGCCAACATACACTGGATCATGGAGACAGCTAGAGAGTTCCAGAAGAACATCTACTTCTGCTTCATTGACTATGCTAAAGCCAAGTTCTTAAAGAGATGGGAATACCAGAGCATCTTATTTCTCTCTTGAGAAACTTATATGCAGGTCAAGAAGCAACAGTGAGAACTGAACATGGAATCACTGATTGGTTCAGAATTGAGAAAGGAGTTCGGCAAGGTTGTATACTGTCGCCTTGCCTATTTAACTTGTATGCGGAGCATAACATGAGAAAGGCGGGATTAGAGGAGTCACAAATTGGGATCAAGATTGCAGGGAGAAATATCAACAACCTCAGATATGCAGATGATACCACTCTAATGGCAGAAAGCGAAGAGGAACTAAAGAGCCTGTTGATGCGGGTGAAGGAGGAGAGTGCAAAAGTTGGCTTAAAACTCAACATCAAGAAAACAAAGATCATGGCATCCGGCCCTCTCAATTCCTGGCAAATAGATGGGGAAGAAATGGAGGTAGTGACAGATTTTATTTTCCTGGGCTACAAGATCACTGCAGATGGGCACTGCAGCAAAGAAATTAAAAGACGCTTGCTCCTGGGGAGGAAAGCTATGGCAAATCTAGACAGCATCCTAAAAAGCAGAGACATCACCCTGCCAACAAAAGTGCGTTTAGTCAAGGCTATGGTATTCCCAATTGCAATATATGGCTGCAAAGGTTGGACCATAAGGAAGGCCGAGCGTCAAAGAATTGAGGCTTTTGAACTCTGGTGTTGGAGAAGACTCTTGTGAGTCCCTTGGACTGCAAAGCGAACAAACTGGTCAGTCCTAGAGGAGATCAGCCCAGACTGCTCCTTAGAAGGCCAGATCCTGAAGATGAAACTCAAATACTTTGGCTACCTCATGAGAAGGAAGGACTACCTGGAGAAGAGCCTAATGCTGGGAGCAATCGAGGGCAAAAGAAGAAGGGGACGACAGAGAATGAGGTGGCTGGATGGAGTCACTGAAGCAGTCAGTGCAGACTTAAATGGACTCCGAGGAATGGTAGAGGACAGGAAGGCCTGGAGGGTCATTGTCCATGGGGTTGCGATGGGTCAGACACGACTTCGCACCTAACAACATAACAAATCAGGTAGGGAATGAGTTTTCTGCATGCAATTCGAAGTGATTGGCCATCATTGGCAGAGTGCAGTTTGAACTGATTGGCCCTTTTTGGCAGAGTGTTCTCTCTGTATATATCTTGGTGGCACACCCCCAGGGAGGGCCAATCAGGTAATGAGTGAGCTGTCAACTTTAGCTTTATTATGTTAAGTTATTTTTAGTTAGACAATATTATTTCAAGTTCCCTTTAAGTTCAACAGGGCAACTTTCTTTTTCTTATCAGTATAAACCTAAAATTTGTCAAGAAAGTAGTTGGATTTGTGGATCCATAGCCATAGCTAAAGATTGTGATTTATCTGGATAGGAATGACTACATTATTATTCTGTAAGTTTATTATACCTTTGTGTATTCCAATGGTAGCAGTTATATTTCTTAAGGCCTTTGGTTTAATAAAGCAATGATAACCAGTTTTGTGTATCATTATGCATGCATACCAGCACATCAAATTTTCCATCTGTCAAAAGGACAGCAGTACAAAAATTTACCTTACTCAACAGTTGTTGTAAAAGTAATAATTGTTATTACAATAATAATTATATGCATAGCTGGCTTTGTAGATATGCACAACAAGAAGACGCTATCAGGGGACTATCTAATAGCTACTGCAGGTGTTCACAGCAGATGTTCTGTTCAGGAGGTAAGAAACCAAGCTGTAGTCATTTTTCTCCCAAGTTATTCATGGAAAGTCATTTTTGGGTGCATTCATTGCCCTATGTCATAACAAGATTATTTAAGTCATCTCTTTCTCACTGTCAAAGTAATGATTCCATACCTTCCAAAACCAACAAAATCTGTATAAGGTGCTCAACAGGAATAGGCCACAAATCCTCCAGTGAAGCCTGACATCTCAATAAAAATATTTACTCTATTGCTATAGAAGGCCCACGTATGTGTAAAGTGTCGCCTAATCATAACTAACTTATGGCTACCTCAGGAGGCTACCTTTCAAGGCAAGTAAGAAGCAGAGATGGTTTGCCATTGTCTTCTTACACAGAATCTTCCTTGGAGGTTTCCCTTTCAAATACCAACCCTGCTTATCTTCTGATGAGATTGGACTGAACTATATCTCCTTCCCTGAAGACCTAGATACAAGGAGTTAATGAAACACATATGGATTTATTCACTTCATGATGCCAAGAATCCTCAAAGCTATTGGCAGCTCCAATGGTTACCTGTCTATTTATGAAGTCAACTTTCTGAAGTGTTGGATTCCCTTTTATTTTGGTGGACATTTGGTGAAGGACATTTGGTGGCCTGAAGAGTGTGATTTTCACTGCTACTCACCTCTTTGGCTGCCTGAAATGGCCCCTGAAATCCCAATCCTGGGGATTCCTCTCTGTCTCCTAGGACAGTGATCCCCAACCTTTATTAGGCTGGGGACCGGCAGGGCATTGGGCCGCGCCCGCAGGGACTGCGCGGGCCACGCCCACGAGCCGCGCCCGGCCGCGCCCGCGGGCCGCACCCGCGAATCGGGCCACGCCCGGCCACGCCCGCGGGCCGCACCCGCGGATCGGGCCGCGCCCGCGAGCCGCGCCCTGCCGCGCCCACGGGCCGCACCCGTGGATCGGGCCGCACCCGCGGGCCGCGCGGGCGCGGCCCGGCCCTGATTCCCTCTCCCCGCAGTAAGAAGCTTCCCGGGCCGCGAGCTTGCGGCCCGGGAAGTTTTTTACTGCGGGGGGGGGGGCGGGGAGAGGGAGCCGCGGCCCGGCGCCATGGCCTTTGCGGCCCGGTGCCGGGCCGCGGCCCGCAGGTTGGGGACCACTGTCCTAGGAGACAGATTCCTGGAGACATTAATGATGTTCTGTGGAATGGTGGAACCACAAGATGTGCTGCATTGGTGACAGTGAACGCATCTATGGAATCATGTCATTGGTGCAGTGGTTAGGAGTGCGGACTTCTAATCTGGCATGCCGGGTTCGATTCTGCTCTCCCCCACATGCAACCAGCTGGGTGACCTTAGGCTCACCACGGCACTGATAAAACTGTTCTGACTGAGCAGTGATATCAGGGCTCTCTCAGCCTCACCCACCTCACAGGGTGTCTGTTGTGGGGAGAGGAATGGGAAGGTGACTGTAAGCCACTTTGAGCCTCCTTCGGGTAGGGAAAAGCGGCATATAAGAACCAACTCTTCTTCTTCTTCTTCTTAAAAAATCTGCACTAGGCAGTATGAGCCAAGACAACAGGCTCTGAGCCCTGTGATTGGCCAGCTAAAGCTGGATGGAATTTAATATGGAGGGAAGAAAGTTCAGTCAGAGTAGTCTTACAAATCCTCATTTGAAGATTAGACAGGTATTTACCCCAAAATTAAGCCAAATTGGAAAGAGAATCCTTCTAAGAAAGAGAAGGCCTAATTATAATGGGAAATAAGGAGAATATTTCCTAAGATACATGTGTGCAAGTCAGAGTTTCAGTCGCCTCAGAAGGTAGTAAGAGTCTGGTTCACCCAGAAATGGAGAAAGCAAGCTCAGAGTGACCACTTTCTAAGAACCAGAAGGTAGTTCAATAGAACTCACAAAGATAAAAGTTGCTCAGCGGAACTTATAAAGATCAAAGTAAAACTAATGTGTATATTATTTAGAAAAAGTGTGCCAATTTAACCTTCATGCCCTCTGGAATCTCACACAATTTCGGAGGGCAGAACTGAACTGTTCCACTATCCCTATGGTTGAGGCCAGGTAATGACATCATGAGATAGTAGCCTCCCCACTTGAAACACCCACCAACAGAGACTCCCAAACTCTGACAAATCCCCACAGAGAGCCCACAATAAATACTGGGGCATCTAAATTGAAGAAGATCTTCAAAGATGAATTAAATTAAATTTAGAATGGAAACAGTTAAAATGAACATTTTCCACAGATTGAATTTCTTATTTCAAACATTACCTATAGATCTAAAGGGAAAAAACATACATCTGAGGAAATTTATATGGAATAATAAAAGACCTAGGATTTCTTTCAAAAAACTTCAAGATGATAAGAGGCAGAATGGGTGTTCCCAGTTTAAAGTTATATTTTCATGCATGGATTGTCATGGATCAAAGACGGGACAAAGAATCCTTTAAGACGAGATCTAATACATGAGAAAATAAGATTAATGAATGGGAGCAGTTATGGTGTAAGAATGTAAAGTTAATGAAATGTCAGCTATTGAGAAAAAATTGGTATAAATTGTTATGAAATGTTTCATAGGTGGTAACAGAATAAGCAGAATATAAAGTCAACATGATGGAAAATGTTGGAGATGTTATGACTTCATTGGTTCATTTTTTCATATGTGGTGGTTTAAAAAGTTTGGATAAAGATACAGGAGGTGACGGAAAAATTCTAAAAGCTAAGTTTCCCCTATATATTTATGTTATTAAGTACTTTTCCCTCTTACTTGCCAAAAATGTGAAAGAATTCTCATATGCTGCTGCCACCACCAAGTTTGTAGTTGCAGCAATATTTAAACAACAAGAACTGCCTGGAGTGAACATACAGCTAGATAAGGTCAGAGATTTCACTCTTAGAGCCATGCTAATTAGCCTTGTAAACAGAAGGTTGTTGGAAGAATTTACTGATATCTGGAATTTTTTCTTAGAATTTGTTGATAAGTAGAAGTATAATTTGTATTTGTCACATTGTAGTGGTTGTGATAACATAATAAGGTGTGGATATTTCTAATAGAGGAAGATGCCAGGGAGCAATATTGAATGTATTCTTTAAAAGTCTTTTCGTATAGAATCATAGAATCATAGAGTTGGAAGGGACCTCATGGGTCATCTAGTCCAACCCCCTGCACTATGCAGGACACTCACATCCCTATCGCTCACCTACTGTAACCTGCCACCCCTTTGCTTTCACAGAATCAGCCTCTCCGTCAGATGGCTATCTAGCCTCTGTTTAAATATTTCCAAAGATGGAGAACCCACCACCTCCCGAGGAAGCCTGTTCCACTGAGAAACCGCTCTGATAAGAACTTCTTCCAGATGTTTAGATGGAATTTCTTTTGAATTAATTTCATCCCATTTGTTCTCGTCTGGCCCTCTGGGGCAAGAGAAAACAATTCTGCCCCATCCTCCATATGGCACCCTTTTAAATACTTGAAGATGGTTATCAGATCCCCTCTCAGTCGTCTCCTCTCTAGGCTAAACAGACCAAGCTCCCCCAGCCTTTCTTCATTATGTCTTGGTCTCCAAACCCCTCATCATCTTTGTTGCCCTCCTCTGGACATGTTCCAGTTTGTCAACATCCCTCTTCTATTGGGGTGCCCAAAACTGAACATAATAATCCAAGTGAGGCCGAACCAGAGCAGAGTACCATCACCTCCCATGATCTGGACATGATACTTCATTTGATACAGCCCAAGATCCTATTTGCCTTTTTAGCCACTGAGTCACACTGCTGACTCATGTTCAATGTATGGTCTACTAAGACTCCTAGATCCTTTTCGCACATACTACTGCCAAGACAAGTCTCCCCCATCTTATATTGGTGTATTTGGCTTTTCCTACCTAAATTCAGAACTTTACATTTGTCCCTATTGAACTTCATTTTATTCAGTTTAGCCCACTTTTCAAGCCTATCAAGATCATACTATATTCTGTTGCTGTCTTCAGTTGTGTTCGCTACCCCTCCCGTTTTAGTATCATCTGCAAATTTAATAAGTATCCCCTCTAAACCCTCATCCAAATCTAAATCATTTATAAATATGTTGAACAACACAGGCCGCAGGACAGATCCTTGAGGTACTCCACTTGTCACTCTTTTCCAAGAAAATGCTGAACCATTAACAATTACCCCCTGGGTACGATTTGTAAACCAGTTATTGATCCACCTGACAGAATTAGGATCCATACTGCATTTTACCAACTTGTGAACAAGAATATCATGTGGAACATTATCAAAAGCTTTACTGAAATCCAGATAAACTATGTCCACAGCATTCCCCTGATCCAGCAAGCTAGTCACTTTCTCGAAAAAAGAGACAAGGTTGGTCTGACATGACTTATTCTTGCGAAATACATGCTGAGTCTTAGAAATCACAGCTTGCGGTTCCTTCCAGCTGCTCAAGGACCGAGTGTTTTGTTCCAAAATTTTGTCCTCGCAGTGGTCCTATGGTGTCCTTATTCTTTTTCTTGCTTGAAATATAACTAAAGAAGCCTTTTTTGTTATGTTTCTTGCTAGCCTAAGCTCATATTGAGCTTTAGCTTTTCTAACACTCCCCCTACAATTATTGGGAGTGTCATCCTTGGTAATAAGGCCTTCCTTCCATTTCCTAAATGGCTTCCTTCCATTTCCTAAATTTCTTTCTTTTTTTCTGTATCCTATTAAACTTAAAATAAAACTTTAAAAAATATACATAGTTGACTCATGCCTGTTAAAAGTTCTATTGAAAAATCAGTAAGGAAGATTTCTAGAAACTCTTTATACAGCTAGTTCTGTTGCTGAATTGTTCTTTTACTTTCTGAACTGCACCTTAGAAAAACTATTAATAGCCAAGAACCCTCAAGGACTTGTAAGGAGTATCTCATTCTCCTCATCCCCAGTATCTTTTTCCCTCCCCTGAAAGCTCCCATAATCTCTTTTCATTTCTTGCACCCTTCTAACCACCCAGCTCATCTTTAGCTAACCCCATCATCTTGTTTTTCCTCCTTCTCTGTTTCCCACCCTCCTACCAACCAATCTAGTTTTTATCTTCCCATCCATATTCACGTTAATTTATTGTTTGTTTCATTTATACCCCACCTTTCTCTACAATTGGGGCTCAAATCAGCTTACATCTTTCTTTAAATATGTACAATTTGTTAATACATTAGATGTAGGAAACCAGTTAGAAAAGCAGCTGAACCATTGGGTGACAATGGAACTAAGGGGCAACTGAAAAAGCATAATTTAGCTGGAGCTAAATTAATTCCTCTTATCTGTTTAGCTTATATTTAAAAGGTGAATAAAGGGAGGGACATGATAGAGGTTTATAAAACTATGCATGATGTGAAAACAATGGAGAAAAGCTTTTTTCACTTCCAGTAATATGATAAACTGGAGATATCCACTAAGGCTGAAGAGTCAAAAATTTAGAAGAGACTAAAGGAAGTAGTTCTTCACACAGCAAATAGTTACATTGTGGTAATGTGTGACAGGCTATCATGATGGATAGCAGAGACTGTATACCTCTTTATATCAATTGCTGAGAAGCATGGGTGGTAGGATGCTGTTGTAATCATCCTGTTTGTGGGCTTCCTAGAAGCACCTGGTTGACGACAGTGTGAACCTAATGTGGGGATTCAGCATGTTCTTCTGTTCCTCTCCTCCATTTATCCTCAGTACAACCAAATAGGAGTGGACTGGAGACAAAAATTGCTAAGGGATGAGGTAATGAATAAGGAAGGAAGAGTCAGGCTGCTTAGCCAGTTGACTGAAGGCCTCTTACTTCAAGTGTGAGTCAGGTAGGCCATATGCTGTGTACCCACCTTGTCTCCCTCAGGCCAGACAACATTTCCCCCTCTCACGTCATGTGGGCCTTGAGTATGCCAAGTGCTCCCACTCATGAGCCTAGCATGGGTTGGGCTCTACTTAGCTCTTTTGCCTTGAGTATGCCAGACACCACCTGCCTCCCTTGCTTGGGGCAGTCTTTGGATGGGCTGCTACTGCCTCCTTCCCTTGCCTCACACAGGTCTTGGTTGGGCTGCATCCTACCTATCTCCCTCACATTACATGGGTCCCAGGCAGCCTGGGCACCAACTACCCTGCCTCTCATCAGGCAGGTCAGTGCTCCCCTCACTTTGTGTGGGGCTCAGGCAGGGCTGGTTCATCCCTTCTGTCATTGAGCTAGCCCAGCCCAGCTGTGTGAAGGAGAATGCCATTGGTCTACTGACACTTCCAGTGCTTTTAATGACCAGTCCACTCCTGCCAATGAAGTGAGTTAGACTGAGTTTGTGCAAGTGGCTGAATATCATCCAATGAGCTTCCATAGCAGAATGGGATTCAAGAGCATATCCTCAAACTCCAGCCACAAAATTGCACCAACTTTCTGGGATGGTTGCTCTTGAGCTTGGCTCAAGAAACTAGGCAAGTCTTGTGATATTAAGTCATCTGTTGCTTGCTGTTGGTTCTGACCCCAATGAGTCCTCCTTCAAAGGCCAAAACAGGCCCAGAAAGGACCCTGATCCTCTCTCTGCCTTTTACTTACAGAAATCAAGCCTTGAATGCTGTTATGGTTGCCTATCAATAGTTACTGACAGCATCCATTTTGTAAAGTGACAGAGGCTCCTATTATTTTATGGGGCTTCAACCAGCCATTTTTCAATTTCATATTTTTCTGCAAATCTGGAAAATTTTTAAAGGTTTGTAGAAAGATCTTCCCTTTTTCCTCACGTATCCAGTAATTAGCAGTAACTACCACATAACTGAGCATTTTGTGGCGCAGAGTGGTAAGGCAGCAGACATGCAGTATGACAAGACATCACAAGATGTCATAGTCCCATTGTATACGGGACTGGTCAGACCACACCTGGAGTACTTTGTGCAGTTCTGGAGGCCTCACTTCAAGAAGGACATCGATAAAATTGAAAGGGTACAGAGGAGAGCGACGAAGATGATCTGGGGCCATGGGACCAAGCCCTATGAAGATAGGTTGAGGGACTTGGGAATGTTCAGCCTGGAGAAAAGGAGGTTGAGAGGGGACATGATAGCCCTCTTTAAGTATTTGAAAGGTTGTCACTTGGAAGAGGGCAGGATGCTGTTTCTGCTGGCTGCAGAGGAGAGGACACGCAGTAATGGGTTTAAACTTCAAATATAACGATATAGGCTAGATATCAGGAAAAAAAATTTCACAGTCAGAGTAGTTCAGCAGTGGAATAGGCTGCCTAAGGAGGTGGTGAGCTCCCCCTCACTGGAAGTCTTCAAGCAAAGGTTGGATACACACTTTTCTTGGATGCTTTAGGATGCTTAGGGCTAGTCCTGCGTTGAGCAGGGGGTTGGACTAGATGGCCTGTATGGCCACTTCCAACTCTATGATTCTATGATTCTATGAAGCTCTGCCCATGAGGCTGGGAGCTCAATCCCAGCAGCCGGCTCAAGATTGACTCAGCCTTCCATCCTTCTGAGGTTGGTAAAATGAGTACTCAGCTTGCTGGGGGGTAAACGGTAATGACTGGGGAAGGTACTGGCAAACCACCCCGTATTGAGTCTGCCATGAAAACGCTAGAGGGCATCACCTCAAGGGTCAGACATGACCCGGTGCTTGCACAGAGGATACCTTTACCTTTACCACATAACTAGGGCTGTCCTGGTACTGGTGACCACCACGCAAGTAGGAGCACCTGAATACTGGAGGCTAACATGCAACTCAGTAGGCTTTTGCAGGGAGAGGTGGCTAGAATTAAGAAGAAAAGACAGATAAAAGTAGGTAGGCAGGCAGGCAGGCAGGTGGGCAGGCAAGCAGGCAGGCAGGCAGGCAGGCAGGCAGGCAGGCAGGAAGGAAGGAAGGAAGGAAGGAAGGAAGGAAGGAAGGAAGGTAGGTAAAGGTAAGCTGGCTGATGGGAGTAAAGGAGAACATAAAGTAAGACAAGGTTTTGTCAGGGAAGGGAAAAAGAAACAGCAGGAGAGGGGTTTTGGGGGGAATTAGATCACTTCCTTAAGTCCTTGTGCATCCCTCACTGTCTATTTGTGACAGGCCATTTGGTAAGACTTCATATAAGCAAAAGCTGCAAGTTCATTAGACTTAATGCTTCTGGTTCTGGAAGAATTCTTGCAAATACCGATTTCAAGGAACCAAACGTTAACTATGTGCTATAGTTAGAATCATGGCTACTCATTAGTCTTTAATGTTTGTGCAGTATTATAACACCCAACCAATCAACATGAGACAATCTGTATGCAGTTTAGCAGGCAGATCTATGCCTGTTGAACAGTATATATAGGGGAGGGGGGTGGAATTAAAACTTGGCTTGGCATTCAATTGTAACTCAATGTACTGCAACACTAATATATTGTTGGATTATAGCATTATCCCCTCCTCAGATATTAGCCTTTGCAGTTAAGGAAGTGCATTTGCCCACTCTAAGAGAACAAAATTATCCACGTGTTACTCTCAGGTTTGAAATTATTCAAGTGTCAGAACACCAAAATAATGATAAAGAATGGAGGCATGGAGACAGAGGGGGGAAATGTTTAATATTGTTTCATTATATGAATGTGTTTTGGTGGATTAGACAAGATGCTAAGCTTCAATGAGCATTTCCAGTCTGGAAGAAGAAGCTTAATCTAAGAAGGCACTCAATTATTTCCATGCATCATCTGAATGAACAGTTGAAGTTAATAGGGCAGCTGCCACTGAACTGACAAACATGATTGTAGAACTGCAAACAGATTTTGGTACATACTCTAAAGTTTTTGATGTTTATTTCATGTGCAATTCAAGCAAGGAATTGAATGTAACATGATTCTATGGCATCTATCAGTTAGCGAGATTTCCTGCTGCCATTATCACAAATTCTACTCATTAAATGCATTTTAATAGAAATTACTGTACTGTGCTGGGTCAAATCATTTATACCAGAAGACCAAGGAAATGATGCTGCACAAGGCATAAGGTGGCATCTGCAGAGTGGTCAGCAGAAAGTAATGTTGATACTAATACCTAATGGTTTATTTATTTGTTAGCTGCAAGCCAGGTATACCTACTGGTCATGATAGATATTGAGAAAAGAATTACTGCTATTTGCCCAATGTCAGTATCACTCCTAGATGAAAGCTAGAAGTCTTTTTCATTTTGCCATTCTGATATACTTTGTAGTCAGCACTACTTTTAATCTATGCTCTTTATTATATGTATTGTAGAAAGTAGGGATACAGGGGATAATACAAAGCAGTTTATGTGATAGATGTAACTAGAAAAACAGGAATTTCCTATCCTGCAAGCAAAAGGGTATACTTCCTACTAGTGATTCTATAAAGCAATAAAGGTTGTAACAAGTTGATAAGGAACTGTGTTGCAAAAGAGTACCATGCTGATGTCTCTCTGACCGCTGCCTTAATAATTGTGCCCAGTGGCTTTTGAGGCCCACAAAGCCTCAATCTACTGAGAATCATCTGGTCACTGCAAAGTCAATCTGCCCAGCAGAAAACCAAAGGAGATTTCCTAAAGGGGCATGTATTAAACACCACATGCAATGAAGGGCATGTAATTTTTGACACACACAAAATGGAAAGTTATACAAAAAACCCCCAGCTAATCTTTACTTCTGGGCTTTCCTTTTATGTTGCCAGAAAAGCTGCTTCACTATCTGGAAAAAACATATGAAGTGCTTTCAAATGCAGCACAAAAACTTGCAGCTGGAGGGAAACAAGTCTGGGAAACCCTTTTGTGTGCACATGCAAGCCCATTCACATAGAATGGTAATACTTAGATTGCTTCCAGGGTATGCACATTGTACCATAGCCTCCAGTTTATTGAGCCTAGAAGATTAGATTATTGCTGTCCAAACTGCTTCAGATTTCTCTCCGCTCCCCCCTCCTTTCCAAACCGGATCCTCATTCACTACTCCCCTCAGGGATTAGAAGTCAGATGGGGGAGCAAGGGGAAAGTTTCTGACAGATATCTGAATCAAACCTGTTCTTTTGAAGTTGATTTTAAAGAGTGCGGCAGGAACTCTATCAACATTTACATAGATTTAAAATTTGAGGAATTTGTATTATTTTAATTAGATAAATCTCTATGAAAGTCAAGCAAAATATTCCTTGTGGGATCAATTTCAGGTAACTATGCATCTTTCTGGACTGCATCAAGACCTAGATTTCCTGTCCCATGACTAATTTACCCACACCTACTGTCCAGTTGTATATCACATGTAATCCAGTCAACCCTGTTATTGTCATTTACTTGCTATTTTTCCTTCTGCATCTGAATCACCCCACTCGTCAAGATACAAGAAGGATAGATGGACTGAAATTCTAACTGTATCTGAAGAAGTGAACAGTGACTAACAAATTTTATGAGTCTTTAAGGAGCTACTTTCAGAAGGGCTTGTTTTTTCTACTTAGCCTTACATATGAGTGTGGAAGCAATAGAGGGAAGGAGAAATTTTCAACTTTAAAAATAAACACAGTAGCCACTTTAGGCTAGTATGTGAAATCCTGTGAGCAAAATTCACAAAAGCAGCCAAAATTTCTAAGGAAATTAGCGACCAGCTTTACAAAGTTGCTGTGAGAGTTGTTTCTTCCCCAGCATTTCTTGTGTGCAGAATTGAAGAGATTACCTGTTTCTTTAATATGAATTTTCATTGCAATTCCTTAAGAATTAATCTTGAGCTAGTTTTTTCCACTTACTGCTTCACTTCTTAAACAGACTCTTTAACTATGGCTTCATAGCAAAGCAAACAGCAGCATATTAAGGGAAAGAAATGAAGATGGCATTGCACACAAGTAACAACTGACAGAGAGAAAACGAGAAACAGTTTCTCTGAGGTAAATTATCTGAGCACATGCAGTTTTCAAGCTCTGTTCATCTCATTTGGGGGATAGCTGAACAAGCTAATCCAGAGCTGTCTCTGCTACTGATTTATAGTCAAGAGTACGATGCTTCTAATGCAAAGGTTCCCAATAGGAACAAAAGAGATTTACAGTGCAGTTCTAAGCAATGTTATATCCTTCAAAACCAGACTTTCTTAATCAGGGTTTTGTGAAACCCTGGGATTTCTTGATGGTCCAGGAAGGGTTTCCTGAATGGGTGGGATTATTTGTTAAATATTTAAATATTTGTTAAATATTTAAATATCTCGTGTGTGAATGAGACCTTGGGGTTCTTGTAGATTGTAAACTAAACATGAGCAGGCAGTGTGATGCAGCAGTAAAAAAGGCGAATGCCATTTTGGGCTGTATCAACAGGGGCATCACATCAAAATCACAAGATATCATAGTCCCATTGTATACGGCACTGGTCAGAACACACCTAGAGTACTGTGTGCAGTTCTGGAGGCCTCACTTCAAGAAGGATGTAGATAAAATTGAAAGGGTACAGAGGAGAGCGACGAAGATGATCTGGGGCCAAGGGACCAAGCCCTATGAAGATAGGTTGAGGGACTTGGGAATGTTCAGCCTGGAGAAAAGGAGGTTGAGAGGGGACATGATAGCCCTCTTTAAGTATTTGAAAGGTTGTCACTTGGAGGAGGGCCGGATGCTGTTTCTGTTGGCTGCAGAGGAGAGGACACGCAGTAATGGGTTTAAACTTCAAGTACAATGATATAGGCTAGATATCAGGAAAAAAATTTCACAGTCAGAGTAGTTCAGCAGTGGAATAGGCTGCCTAAGGAGGTGGTGAGCTCCCCCTCACTGGCAGTCTTCAAGCAAAGGCTGGATACACACTTTTCTTGGATGCTTTAGGATGCTTAGGGCTGATTCTGCGTTGAGCAGGGGATTGGACTAGATGGCCTGTATGGCCCTTCCAACTCTACTATTCTATGATTCTATGATTCTATATTGGGTGAGTTGACCACATATGGTCATGTTGACCCACCCCTCCCAAAATAACCAATGATGGGCCTGGGGGTGTTGGGAATGGGAGGAGCCCTGGGTAGACATATACACAGCTATGCTTCCCAACAATATTCTTTATGATCATACCACTTCTGAGGTTTCCTGAAGCCCAAATAATATTTCAGGAGTTTCCTAATAGTAAAATAAGTTGAGAAAGGCTGTTCTAAACCCATTGACTTCAATGAATGAGAGAAGATGTGTTTAGGGTTGTAAGAAAGTCATTTTGGGATACACCATAACTCCCTGAATTATAAACCATAGTGATTTTTAATTAAAACATTTTTAAAAACTTCCCATACATAGAAAGGAAATGTTTTTGAAACACGAATATGAGTTTCTTAATTCTTAGTTATAAAGAGTTTTATGAGAGATTCCTGGATGAACTTTTTTTAAGTTTGTGATTTGAGCAACATGTTTTTATTTAACTCATAGACCCAGTATAATGCAATAATTAGTGCTGGATTAGGATTGGAGACACCCTGGTTCAACTCCCATTCAGCCATGAAGTTCACTGGATGACCTCGGTTAATAATTTTTTCTCAGCCTAACCCATTTCATTGTGTTGTTCTAAGGAGACAATACAGGAAGAAGGAATCATGTATGCTGCCCTGAACTGTATGAAGAAAGAGCTGGATAAAATGTGAGGATTTTTTTTAATGTTTAAGTCAACATTTCATTTTATGTCTTGATTATATTTGCTTTAATATCTTCTAAAGGGCAAGTGTGCTGTGATCTGCAAATATTAAATTCACAGACTGAGGTTGTGAGGCAAAGCACCCCTGATTCTTCTCAAGAGTTAATATGAATAGTTAATGGGCCTATTCAATTTGGCAGGTGTTGTTAATTGAGTCTCAATTTGTGACTCATCTAACCCTGCCTTTCTCATGACGTGCTCCGCATACAAGTTAAATAGGTAAGGCGACAGTATACAGCCTTGCCGAAGTCCTTTCTCAATTTTGAACCAATCAGTGATTCCATGCCAGGTTCTCACTGTTGCTTCTTAACCTGCATATAAGTTTCTCAAGAGACAGATAAGATGCTCTGGTATTCCCATCTCTTTAAGCACTTGCCACAATTTGTTCTGCTCCACACAATCAAATGTAAGGTATCCACTGATTGACAGGTGGCTGATTCAAATTCACTGGATGGCAACTCTAAATGTAATGTTTTTTTCAGTAATTTTCAGTTTGACACATACTAGAAGCTAAAGATCAACTTTTAACATACAATGAAATGAGATTAAAATTGCCTTAACCTTCTTTGGATTGTCCTTCCTGATATGTTTAAGGACTGGGAATATCTTTTTAAATATTAAAGTGATCATATCAATCCCCTACTTTTATTGATGGCCATTACCATGGCTCCAAAGGTCAACTCTGTATTTCTTAAAATAATGTTTGGCTTCAACCTGCTGAGTTCTCATTTAATTTGGTGTATTTTGACTCCACTATTTATTTTTACTATCCATAATTTTATATAACTAATAATTTTATATAATTCAGCTATGCATGGTCCTTCAAAGGCAATTGTTGTCTTTTTTCTTCTTAATTTCTCTCTAGAGTGACAGAACTAATATATTGTCCAAGGCTTACTGAGAGCTGATAATTTCCCCCCTGCATGCTTCAGTTGGCACGTTCCAAACTTGAACTTTATATGCCATTCTTGCTTATCCTCCTTGTTTTAAGGAAGTCTCTGTAACTCTTCACAATCTGGTACAGACACAGTCATTAAGCCTGAGTGAACTACAATATTTGCTTCTGCACTTTGTGACCTTTAAAAGGATATTTCTGCTTTAGATTCTCCAAAGCAAAATGGTTCTACAAGCTCATACATACACAAGGCCTCAGGCATATCCAACCCAAATATTTCTGTACTGTTTCCTTTCCCCTGTAAAATGCTAAATGAAGGTTGTTGCAAAGGACAATGTCTTAAGAGTTTAACATTTTCTGTAAATGTCACCTGAAGGTTACTCACTTTCTGCAGGTCACACAGCATTTTAAACTCCCCCCCCCCTCCTGTAAAGTCACAGCTGACTCATGGCAACCCCATAGATTTTTTCAAGACAAGAGACATTCAGAGGCAGTTTGCCATGGTCTGCCTTTGCACAGTGACCCTGGTTTTCCTTGATGATTTCCCATCTAAATACTAACTAGGGCCAACCCTGCTAGCTTCCTTAGATCAGTGGTCCCCAACCCACGGGCTGCGGCCCAGCGCCGGGCCGCAAAGGCCTCGGCGCGGGGCCACGGCTCCATCTTCCCTCCCCCCCTGAAGCGAGAAACTCGCCAGGCCGCGAGCAAATCGGCTGCCAAAGCGGCCAATTAGCTCGCGGCCCGGCAAGCTTCTCACTTCGGGAGGGGAGGGAAGAGAAGCTTGCCGAGCCGCAAGCTAATCGGCTGCTTTAGTGGCCGATTTGCTCGCGGCCCGGAGGGGCCGGGAGGGGAAGCCGCGGCCGCCGGCATGGCGGCGATGCAAATGTGCATGCGCAGCATGCCACGCATGCGTGTTTGTGCCCCTGCCGGGCGCAAACGCACGTGCGCGGCAGTCCGCGCATGTGCGTTTGCGCTGGGGCTGCCGCGTGTGCACAGGCCCCCGAGCTACCCTCTCCGCTCACCACTCCGCAGCGGTCCGCAGCAAGCAGAAGCTTGCGGACCGCTGCCTTAGATCAAGCTAGCTATGCTATCCAAATTGGGGAAAGCACTAACTAGAGGCTTTCTCAACCCTGGTTTTCTTGACATCCTTGAAAGGGTTTCCTGAATGGGTGGAAGTTAATTCATTTTTAATGAATCTTAAAAATTTGTTAAACCTTTATAAGTGACTAGGAACTGAAGCCCGTTGTACGCTTAAATACAACGGGCGCTAGCATGGTGTGATGGGTGAGTGTATGGCTTAGAAGTCCTGGGTGTGAAGGAAGGGAGGAGAAAGATGCAGTGGTGAGAACACGGGAGGCAGGCAGGCAGGCAGGCAGATAGAAAAAGGGAGAAAGAGAGAGAGAAGGGGAGAAAGGAGATGAAGCAATGGGAGAAAGAAAGGCAGAAGAGAAATGGATGGAAGGGAGGGAGAACGGAGATAAAGGGAGGTCTGGATGGATAGAAGGAAGGGAGAAAGGAAGGGTGGAAGGATTCCTTACCCCCTGGGCCAGAAGCACAGCTGGGGCCTGCCTCCATCCCCCTCCTGGCCGCAGCAATACAGAAGGTGGCAGGCTGACAAAGGCTCTGAGGAGTGGATGTGGGTGGCCTCTCTGGAGACTTGGGGGGGGGGGTATGTTAGGCTGGGACAGAACTTACTGTCTTGTATGCAGGCCTGAAAGCTACAGGCAGAAATCCTCCAGGCTTTTCTAGGGAATGTCCCAGGAGATGAAGACTTGGCACAGGAGAGCCCTCCATGAGTGCTGTGCTCGGGACATCTCCAAACCTCTGCACAGGATTGCTAAAGGGTGTTGGTGCACACAGTACATTCCACAGGCTTCGGGAAACTTCTCAAGTTGTTCTTCCTCATTAGCAGGCCGTGCGCTTCTCCTGCGAGCCTGCAAGCTACAGTTCCCAGGCAGAGAGAAAAAGAAGCAGCAACCGGCAGCTTCTCTGTTAATGATTTATTTAAGTCATTGTAAGTTTGTTTGGCCGGGGAGTGGGAGTTAAAGCTCTGCCTCCTCACGTGTAGCTGTGAAGTCCCCGCCTCCTCATTAGCAGCCCGTTTGCCTCTTCTGGGAGCCTGCAAAGTGCAGCTCGGAGAGCCGGAGAGAAAAAAAAAGCAGCAACCGGCAGCTTCCCGGTCTTGCAAGTGGAGCTCTTGAGTCCAACGTGAGGCAAGAGAGATGGCCTTGAAGCATGGGGGGAAGGGGCAGCATTAGCTTCCTGGGTGCCGAACAGAGGAGTTTCTCAAATGGAGCCGACACACCATGGCTGTGCAACAGCCCCGGGAACCTAACCTGTTTGCTTGTTGCCGCTCAAGTAAGAATAGCAGGAAGAATTTTGTTAGCGTGGCTTAAAAGCCCACTGGTAAGGGCGGGCTGAAGAGCGGGCTTTGAAAGGGGAGGCGGGAAGGCATGTGGAGGTGGCCGACGGTGGCTGGAGCGGCGGCTAGCAATGGCGGCGTGCATAGAAGGCAGCGGTTTTGGGGGCGGAGGCGGGTTGTTGCCAAGGGCCGATTGGGCCCTTGGGGCTGGAATGGCAAGTGGAGGGCCCAATCGGCAGGTGCTGCACACCTGCCGATTAGGTCCTCCACTTGCCATTCCGGGGGAAGGGGCCAATTGCTACCCTTCCTCATCCCGGACAGGGCCCTCCGCCAGGGCCCTTACTGTTTTATTTATGCCGCTCCCGCAGAGCGGTTTAAGATATGGCCACATATGGTCATGTTGACCCACCCCCCTCTCCCAAAATTACCAATGATGGACCTGGATGGGGTAGGGAGGGTCCATGTCTAGGCATGTCTGCAATTATGCTGTCCAACCATATTCTGCATAATTGTGCCACTTCTGGGGTTTCTCAAAGCCTGAAGAATGTTTCAGGGGTTTATTAATGGTAAAAAAAGGTTGAGAATGGCTGATCTAGATATACCAATTGGGGGAAACTTGATTTTGTTTTAAAAATGCTAATTCGTTGCTCTCATCTTCTATTAGAACTGTAGGACACTATAGAACTCTATGCATAGTAAGCTTTTAAGTGGAAAATGTCAGGAAGAAGCAGGCTTCTGGCAACTTTAAAATAAATCTCAGAATCTCATGCATACATAACTTAACATGGAAACAAGTTGGACATGTTTCTACATCATTTATTCTAAAACTAGATATTAAGCCCGCTGTGGGCAAAATACAGCGGGCCCTAGCATGATGGGTGGGTGGAGGAATGGGGCGAAGGAAGGAGGAAAAGGAGAGAGACAGAAAGACAGAAAGAAAGGGAGGAAGATAGAGACAGAAGAAGAGGGAGAGAAACAAGTAGCCAGAAAGAGGCAGATGGAAGAGAGGGAGGAAGGGAGAAAGGGAAAAACAAAGGGAATGCTAGGAGGAATGGAAGGAGAAAGGGAATGCTGGGAGGAAGGGAGGAACAGAGTAAGGTAGGTGGGCTTGGGACCTTCTGCTGGCCCCAGGGGCAGGCTCGGCTGCTCCAGGGCCTGGCGGAAGGCTCGGGACGGGGGCGGTGGGCTCCGCGGCCTACTGCCAGGCCTAGGAGCATGCTCGGCTGCTCCAGGGCCTGGCAGAAGGCTCGGGACGGGGGCGGTGGGCTCCGCGGCCTACCGCCAGGCCTAGGAGCAGGCTCGGCTGCTCCAGGGCCTGGCAGAAGGCTCAGGACTTCGGGAGTGGGCTTTGTGGCCTTCTGGCGGGCCCAAGGGCAGGCGAGCCTGCCCCAGGGCCCGGCAGAAGGCTCCCTGGGTGAGGGGAAGCCGGCTGGAAGACTTACCGCTGGGGAAGGCTTCTTCCTCTGAGCGGCAACTCCCCGGCCGGCCCAGGCAAGGCTGGGCCAACCAGCCAATGGGGAGCCGCGCTTTGCGTGGCTCCCCATTGGCTGCTTGGCCCTCGAGTGACACTTGGAGGGCCCAATCAGGAGCCGCTTCGCGGCTCCTGATTGAGCCCTCCGAGTTTTTATCCCAGACAGGGCCTGCCCTAACTCCTCCCCACTTGCCCTTACTCCTTTATTCCTCCCGCTCCTCCGGAGCGGGGGGAGGTTTAAAGATGGTCAGCTACTGTAAGAGGAAACAACTACAACATAGTATTAGATTTCATAATGATCACTTTGTAACTTCCTGCATAACTTCCTGCAGGTTTTAAATTGTTTTAAACACATCAATGTAAGAAAACTACACCTAATTATGGAAAAAGTAGCCATTCTACTGCCACAGCCAATCCTTCCCCCTCTCTAGTGGAGGCCAAACCTTCTTCCCCACATCCATGCACGGTTCCTACTCCCAGTTCTATATGAACCCCAGCACCAAATAAAGACCCCATTATTCAATAGGTAGGATGAGCAGCACAGGACTCTGTCTCAGAGGTCTTTGCCACACACAGTCAAAGAACACAAGGTTGCACTTGGTAACACTGAGGAAGCACTTAGTAATCGCACCCAAGATGGAAAGCAAAGTTCATATCATGTGGCCATGGTGTTTTATTTCACAACTCTAGCAGATACTCCATCTCCGTAGACTCAGCTCAAAGATATGACTACACAGCATCAGGTGCACAGGGGAGGGAATCCAGTTACCCGCTCAAATACCACCATGACTATGTTAACTCCCATACCAAGCTTATAGTGTGCATGTACGGGGGTGATCTGACTCAGACCCACATGCCATTATGCCCCATGTAATGCAATGGAGCATACTCTCGGGGAAACATATCCAGAAAAGCTGCCTTTTAATTGGCAAGGGAATGTGGGAGTCATCACTTTCCTGCAGCTAGCAACAGAAGTTGGGGTGATAGAAAAGGGATGGGGGCAGAAATAAAGAAGACAATGATGAAGAAAGATGGACAGGTTACGAGTGTAAAAGCAGGGATGGAAAAAGGTCAGGAAGCAAGGGCAGTTGGGGGATTTCTTGCTGTAGTTGTGGGAGTTCATTGGTGACCTTCCCTTGTTCCGGTGCCTGGTCACTGCATGTGTCTCTTGGAACTTAATTAGTTTGTCCCTCTTAACATCATTCTTACCAGTATTCAGATGGTAAATTAGTTTTGTTGTTTTTTTGGATAAAAACAATAAAATGGGGGGAAGGAACTATACATCTTTTACAGGTAAATTATAGAAAATACAATCTGTATACAATTATATGCTATGTAGCATACTAAAATATTTCCATATCAAGTGAAATTAGGAGCTCTGTTACTATCTAGGATACGTAAAACAAACAAGAAGGCTTCTTTGCCTATATACAACAGTGAATGGTGATTTGTCTCTTTGTACTTCCGTAGAAGTTCAAGGTACCTATTCATCACTTAGTTCTCACTATTAATAAATCACAGTACTTTTGCTATTGGAATACAGTATCCTAAGTAAGGATGTATGAACCTATAAATTTAGTTCTTTGGGGGTTCTTTAATGTTCAGGCAGCTGTACTCGATTCCTCCCTGGGTACTCTCCCCCCCCCCCCAAAAAAATCCAAATGCTGGTAATTCTTCTATACAAGTATTGTGTATCCTTTTAAAGCATCATTTTTTAAATCTTTCTGGTTATCCAGTTTTTAGTCAATTAAAATGTGTTCCTTTATGTGAAGTGTTTTAAAAAATCAATGTCAAAAAAGAATCACCAGGTATTATCCTGCATTGTTTTGTGCTCTCCTGACAGCAATGCTAATCTCTGACACCTTACCTCGACCAAATCTCTGTTCCTTTTTATATACCACTTGTCTAACACAGCTCCATTAATAGATCTGGGTAGATATATTAGCATTTCTAAAAAGTGTCAAACCCCTAATTGATGCTTTGCCATTTGTTCTACTTGCTGTTTCATGCTGTAACTTTACTGCCTCTGCTATGCAATCTGTGTATTTTCACTTGTTTGCTATGTAGGCCTCCATGACCCTTTAGAGTTATGTCTTTGATTTTGTAGATGACTCCATCCTGTGTTAGATCTTAAGTGTGAAAAGCGGCACTCTCTGCCCATTGCCCTGGGAACTATCTAGGAGTCCTTGGAGTCCAGGTGGCCATTTCATCAACATGGGCCATTCATGCCCAAACAGTTTGGGGCTGGGAGGGACTGAGGGCATTGGGTTGATAAGGGTGTGCTTGTGTACCATTTCCAGTCTTAGCAAGGACATCATGGTGAGCTAATCATTTCTCTTCAATAAAGTGATTTCTTTTCCTAAATAAAGCCTGGTTATTGGGAGCAATCGGAGATTCTCACTCCAAACAGGGAAGCCTGATGTACCCCTTTCATAGCTCTCAGCCATGAACCTGAGTCCATCACATGTATTTGTGCATTTTCACACTCCAAGCATGCCCAGCTGTCAACCAGTTCTCCTTAAGAATATGCTCAGTGAAGTGGGCAGTGCTTCGCAGAGCCATTTTTGGAGCCCTATGTTGGGAACCCTATTTTGATACTCTTTTTTTCATGATCTCATTAGCTCTCCCTGATTTCCTCTATCAGATAAGCACATTTTCTCATGGGAATTTTATACATGCCAAATTACTGAATAATAAAAACATGTACTATACACATATCCTGGGTAGAGTCAAACTGTATTGTTGTAGCTACTGGTTTCCATCTCAGTGCTGGCTCATCTTATAAAACTTTTTGGCATTTTTGGAATTATTCAGATGTTTCATCTAAGGAGAAATTATCCATTTTATTTCAAATTTCACTGAAATAAAACTCTGATAACCACTTTGGGTAGACAGAAGCTGCTGAGAGAATTGAACTTTTTAAAACACTTCCTCAGAAATTTAACCAGAAAGAGAATCCTCCACATTCAGTTGTTATTGCTGTTATTGTTTTATTAAAAATAAAATATGAGTTGCAACTATAGATAACATTTCACTGTCTTTACTTCTATTTTGGTTGGACCAACATACCCAGCAATTGTTTGGCTAAACAAAGGCTGATTTCTGTTCCCAACTGTTCCATTAAGAGCTTGTGCGAGAAGGCTCTGTATGATTTCAGGACCATTCCTTCAACCTGCAAATAGAGAAAAATCTCTGTGAAAAGAACTTTGCCACTTTCCACTTTGTAAACATGTCTTAGGATGACAGAAGATCAATACATCACCAGCTGGATTTTTCTATTGCTGTAATACCATAAAAAGTGGGGGGAGACACTCTCAACTAGGCTAACCCTTCATTTTTAGACTCCTTATTTTCAAAAGTTATATAATCTATGCGATAGTAACACATTATAGTTCTTTTTTTCTTGTTGGTCTAAGCCTGATATATCAGTACATCAGGGGAGAATAGTTCAAACTAAAGCCGCATTAGCAGAGTATTGTTTGCTCTGACAGCAGCACTTAAACATGGTTACACACTTGACGCTATCCTGATGAAGCAAACACTGGAAAAAATTAGGAATCTGGGATTCTTCAGGAAACAAAATTATCCTCTTCCCAAATTAATGTTGTTTCAAGTTAGAATGCTTACCAAGGCAGCATATGATCACTATGTTGTTCTTTGGTTCTACTTGTTTTCCAGGCAAACAGTATACTTCTGAGCAATTGGATACTAGCAAGGATCTAGTGATCTCAATCTGCAGGAAGGAAATGCAGTGTGAGTGTGCAGAAGTGAGCTACTTTTGGGAAGCCTGATAAAAAGGAGCTGCTGAGATTTAGGAAGGTTGAAGAGGAGAGGAAGAACTGCACTGACTTGCAGGTAGACATTTAGGCTGGAATAAGACACGACACAACAAGGTTGGATATAAACATGGCCACAGCTTTATTACTTCCTGATGGGAGGGTTGGTGCAGCATGGGAGAGGGAGCCTGACTTAGCAGTCATCAGACTGCACCAAAACCCACAGAGTCCAGAGGCACCCTGGGGATCCGTACCATTCCCAGCTGGGACAGCAGATTCCCTTACCTTCTAGAATCTGCCCTACCAATGTGGGGCAGCCAAAGGACACCCACATCATTTGGCTATCACGGGCCACCTGGCAAAGGAGCCCCTGGCTGCCCAGCAGGTTCATATAAAGAAATGCCATTGGTTTCTCATGCAAATATACCCAAAAACAAACAAACCCAATAGGTGAAAAGTGGTATCTTCTTGCACTTTATTAAATGCAGTCTTAGGTTATTTAAATGTTTTTGCAACCAGAACAGGTCCCAGGTATACAATCCCACTTTCTGTTTCTTCTTTTTTTATATATAATTTTATTATTTATTATTATATAAAGCATTTACAGAGAAATTGAGAAGAAAAAGCGACCAGCTGATATGGTTTGCCATCTCTTTTAACATACATATTCAGTTCCCATCACATATTATTCCTAATCTAGAAGTTTTTACCATTTTTCTTAGCCACGTGATTGTTAATACATATGAGAGTATGATCTGTTATAAGAATACATTCTGTTATTATCTTAAATGATATTAGGTCAGTCTCCTTCATAAATTGGCCCTGACCCGAGAGTTACTACTGCCGTCTTGTTAATGTCTATGAAGTATGGTTTGTCATCCTCTTTTAGCATACATATTGACATACATATTCAATTCCCATCGCATATTAATCCTGATCTAGGAGTTATTACCATCTTTCTTAGCAAAGTAGTTGTTGATACATATGAAAGTATAATCTATTATAAGGATATATTCTATTATTGTCTTAAATGATATAAAGTCAGTTCCCTTCATATATTAGTCCTGTCCTAAAAGTTACTGCTGCTGTCTTTCCCACAGGAAGCCAGGAGAATACTCCATTGTTCAACCCATCCTTGAGGTGGTCGCAGAAAATGAAATTGTGTTTTTTTCCATAGTAGAGTGTTTCTGATTGTCCTTCTGTCAGGGCCAAAGAAGTCTCTTACTTGATTCATGCTTACAGTCGCCTTTGAGTAGGCTCTGAATACTTTATCAATCTGGATCTCTTCCTCTGGTCGCACAGGAATATCTCCTGATAGCTTCCTGGTTGCTGTCGCTTTTGAATAGACTCTTTTTATTTTGCTGATCCAAATAATTTCCTGCTCTGAATAGACTTCCAGGTTTTCGGTGCTTTCCTTCCTTGAATCTGTTTTCCCAGGTTCTTCAAAGGTACTTTGGGTTTTTACATCTCTGGCTATCTCTCCCTCCAGTTGATTAACTTCCAGACATTGAAGTTTCGTTTGATTTATTGTTAGCTGAACTACGTCATCAGCTGGTCTCTCCGGACCATGGGCTCCGTCCAAAAGCTCCCCCTTAGTCCCACGGATTTCCTTTTCCAGCTTATTGACTGCTTTCAGTATCTTTGAGTTTCCTTCGCATAACAAATGGAAAAGCTGTGCCTTAGTTAATTCTTCCATAGTTCTAGGCAGTCACAAACTATAAACAGAAAGTCTCGTGAGGTCTCGCGGGAGCACGAGCGATCCCAAATTATCAGTTTGTCGATCTCCGTATCAAGTCAAATTCCCCCACTGAACTTTCACCAACAAATCTTCAAAGCTCTCTCTTTGTTTGGTTAGTGGGTATAATTAGCTGGGAGTCTCTCACTCGAGGAAAGAGGGAATTCACTTGTGAATTGGTTGAGGGGGGGGAGGGAAGAGCTTGTGGGAGAAGAAAGAGAAAAGCCAGAAAGCTTTCAATCCTTACTGTTGTAAACTTCAGCTTCTTTCAACGCTCCTGTCAATCTGGTAAAAGATGGTCTGGGAAGAATGTGAGGTCAGCTGGTCGTTTCAAGCTTGTAAAGTTGTTTGCGACAAAGGCGCCATCGTGACCTTGAGCACACGCCGCTATTAATCCGGGAAGTTCGGTCCCCCTACCTCCCCACGGATCTGTAGGACCCTCAGGATGCCGTTCCCGGTTCCTGGGGCGACCGGCGAGCAGATTTGCGTATCTGCTCAGGTCAGCCAGGTGCAGAAGCTCCTGACCCTCGGCATGGCTTAAGAGCTGAACAGAAGTCCAGCTTTTTATGGTGCCATCTTCAGTCGACTCCACTTTCTGTTTCTTCTTCATTGGTTAACATTATGGTCTATAATAAAGCAACAACATTGTGTAAAGTAACCAAATGATACTTTCATCTGTAACCAGTTAAGCACACTGTCACTTTTAAATAAATTATAAACATATAATAATTTTACTTTACTCAATGGTTACTTTACAATGTTGTGTAAAGCAGGTTCAGCTGCACTTGTTTGCATGCCGCCTCATAGGGAGTCTGAACCCCAGGGAGTCCAATCACCCACAGGATTTCCTGCCAACAGACTCCATTCCATGCAAATCCACAGCTGTGACAAATTATTGACTGTGAAACAACCCCTCAAGAACAAGGCTATATTCACATTAACACAGGGTGGGTAGGAGGGAAACTGCTCTCTGTGGCACCCTGGGCAATAGGCCTGGGACCTGCACATGTGATGCCTTTTATAGGTGCCACTTGTACTGCTTCACCCTGACGGGTAGGCTGTATGCCAGCAGCATGCCTGGGCAACAGGCTGCTGGGGCGGATGCATCCACCCCCAGCCAGCCCTCCATGGGCATCAACAAGCGGCCATGGTAAATCTCAGTTGCTTCTTCCATATGGTTTCAGTGTCTTCATTTATCATGACTGCTATGTGGGAGATCCTCTAATTGTCTATGTGTTAAAAAGAACAATCACTGCAGTGCGCATGTGTATAAAATGTTCCCAAAATCTAGAACATTAAAACAAGGCATGGAGTTAATCCCAACCTGGTAATGCTGTACCTAAACAAAGCAACTGTGATACTCTTCTGCTCTTGAAGTAGACTTTATAGAATCTCATTCATCCATTTTTTAAAGTCCTTAACGTGCCAAAAGATTATTTGGAGGGGTTTTTTTGGGGGGGGGCAGCAACAGGCTAAAGTAACTGCCATACTGGAATTACATTTCAGTTATTTAAGTAGAGAACCACTTTCATAAAAGCTTCTCTTTTCATATATATATACTTACATAATTAATTATGGCTGAATTTACTAATGTTATTTTTCCAGCACTCCATTTGTAATGAAAACTTCCTCCTGTCACCTCTTCTCATGCAAAGCAAATTCATTATCAAGGCTGAAGTAAAAATGCAAATGAACAAAATGTGATTGACTAAATTGTCACAGAGCCTTTCACTTACTCTTTCTCTCTGACACATACACACACACAACTGTAAGCAGAAATTAAAAACCTATTGTCTAGTTTTTACTTAAATCACTTTGGAATTTATCCAAGTAACTTGAGAGTCATACAAAGTGGGATTCTTCTCCATTAGGGAAGGAATTAGTACATGTATGGAAGTGCAGGCCTCATACATTATATTAATAACTTAATTAATACATATTAAATTTATAGTAGTAGAATCACATTAAATTAATTTCATTGTTCTGATAAAGAGCTGTGATGTTTAAAATGTTTCAGAGAAACTGAAGCTTTCTAGAATTTTTCAGTACTTTAGCCATTTAAAGTTGAATAATTTTATCCAGATACAGTGCTTTGCCCTGAAAATGCTAATGTACTAATTCAGAAATTTTGCTGTTTTTCCAAGGAGGTCCGAGACGCATGCATGGGTTACTCACCCATATTAATACAGCAACAAAGTAACTCAAAGTAAGCTAAATGACTGTTCCAAGGTCATTTTTTGAACTTCATGGCTGAGTAAAAAATTAAGCCTAGGTCTTCCCATTCAAGAATATCACTCTGTCTATCATTATAGCCAGCCTCATATATTCTACAATTTTAACTCCTTTCATAATAAAGTTTAGTTTATATCCATATGCCATTTTTTTCTAATTCTGTCTTACATGTGACATTTCATTACAAATCAAATGTTATTAAAATAGAAAATTGAGGTTCCAGATTCTGTTTCACATTAAAGTTAAATTACTGCAAGAAGGAAGTAGATAATCCCAATAATATAATTTATACCTCCATTTCCCCAGCCCCACAACTAAGAATTTAGGAACAGAATAGAACAAAATCCTCCCCTTCATACAAACACCTTGGGCTGCAAAAGAACAGGAACTCCATCAGTAAATTCTATTATCTGCAATCCAAATTCGGTTAACGTTGAACAGAGCAAGAAGTAGACAGTTACTCCCTTCAGGTTCTTACTTGTGATGATATAGGGAAAGAAACAGGCTGCTTCTATCCAAATTAACATCATTTATTATTTATTTTTATTACTGTTTGATTATTAATAAATGATGTATTAAGCAGTATCAAACAACTTAGTCTGAAGCATACTTACAGTGCTAAAGCTTTATTTATTGCTTATACTACCTTTCCTCCAATTTAGGATCTTCAACATGTTGAATATAAAAGCATGAAAAAAGTTTCAACAATTAAAAAGCAATTAAAATATAAAATTTAAATTAAAAAGTAATCAGCAACACAGATTACAATTCTGGAATGCTTCTCCCTACTTCATCTGTGTACAAGATCCACAATTGCTTAGTTTTTTCCATTTTGGCAATTTCTGTTCTTTTCTTTTTAATGAATCATATTAATCTAGTGATGCTACTATTTTTCACTGAACTTTGATTGAAAAATTAGTGATGGAAGATTTTTTAATGTTCCGTTTGTGAGTTCCATTTAAACTTAAAGAAGATGTGTGCCCTCAGAGAAGACTACATGTTTAGTTGAGAAGATTGGCATGTGACATGACAAATATGCCATCTGAAAAGCATTTTAAATCAATTTTCTTTTAATTACTGTCTGGCTGTGAATTCAATTATTACCCATATCTTTCACCATTTAATACAGGGAAGGGTTAAATGACTGGTAGGTGCATCCATTCGCTGTTAGGCTGAAATGGCTAGAAACCATCTCATTGGTCAATTCTGACATCCTGGGTTTTGCCCTTATTTCCTTCTAGCAACAGCCAGGACTTACACATGAGGAGTGTAAATATAGGATACCAGAGGACTGCAACCCAAGCAGTCTGCTTTAGAAATAAACATTTTACATTCACAACACATTTCATGTACAGGATGAAATCTGAAATTGATGCTATTTCACAAATTTAAACTGTATCTCAAGAAAAAGATGCTTGGATACTGAACTTTATGGGCATGTCCTGCAACAGCAGGGAAGATCTGATTCTGGAAACTCGAAATAGCACCTAGCAGTGTCAGATGTCTTCAGAGATTTCAGAGACTTCCACATGCACAGCAGAATATAAATGTCCTCAGAGAGTCCTGTATACTTACAAGTGATTGCTTTGGAAAGCTGGTTGGTAATGCTGATCAAAGCAAATCACAACTGTACAGATAAAGCCTATGCTTATACACATTTAGCCCTCCCTGTAGACATTCATCTGTTTGTGTTCAAGGTGGGCGAGTAGAGCCTTTACTTTCCATGCATAGATCGTACACACCTTGAAGAACTGAACAGGGCTGTGATACCTCAACTGATTAAATTTTATACTCAGTGTATACATTTGCAGCTATTATATGACATGCTTTTTGCTCTTTGGATACTGAGCATTGATCTGTTGCTTTTATGAGATTCAGTTGCTTATGATCTTTTTCAGCATTGACTGAGAAATATTGATTTAGGCAGGATTTTAGTTCCGTCTCTAACAGATACTCTTTTTTTTCTGATTTGGAAAACTTTTTATAAAAAAAATCAAAGTAATTATAAAACTTGTCACATTCTTTTGTTTTTTAATAAACTGGAGATAAAGATTTAATTTTGTATTTTTAAATATATACAGTATTTGCTGTATACTTTTTCCCCCTGAAAAACATGCCTCCAAGTGGGGGGGGGTCGTCCTATATGCCGGGTGCACTTCAGTTGGGATAGACATAGCTGCCCATAGTGGTCCATAGTACTGTAACGTAATGTAACAAACTCTGTATTTTGAGTGGAAATGTTGGGGGGTCGTCTTATATGCCCAGTCGTCTTATACGCCGGCAAATACGGTATCTGAAACATTTCTTTGTTTCTTGATCCCCAAATAATATAACAACTGTATACTATATATACGATTGTACACTGCCCTGAGCCAGGCTACCAAGACAGCAGCAAATCAATCAATAAATAAACTATATCTTCTGGGGTGTTTGTTACCCCTCCCAATTTGATGGCATCTGTAAATTTAATAAGAGGTCCCTCCACCCCCTCATCCAGATCATTGATAAAATATCAAAAAGTACCAGTCCCAATACCAAGCCTTGTGGCACCCTTCTGTTCCCCTCCCTCCATTCTAATGAAATGTCATTGACAACCACTCTTGGGGTGCAGTTTTCTAACCAGTTCCCTATCTACCTGATGATAATGTTAGCCATTCAGTTGAGTCTGACTCTTGGTGATCCTATGGCTCAGTTCAAATGAATCGATACTCCTCCTGTCTGATTTTTTCATCATCTAACTTTCACAGCCATAAGTGGCTATTGGAAATATGATAGATTGAACTTATCTCCATTTGGTAGTCAGACTTATATCTTTGCTTTTCCATATTCAGTTCAAACTCATCATTGCTGAGCAACCCAGAGCAATTTGACATTTTATTTCCATAATTCAATCCCCATTCTAATCAAGTTAAACAGGAAGTGGGAAAGAATACAACCTTGGTGCATTCCTTTCTCTATTTTGAACTAGTCAGTGTCACCAAACGGTTTACGTACAGTGGTTTGTGTAAAGTGACCTCCTAATTTTGCAGGGTTTTCCACAATTTGTTGTCATCCACACAATCAGAAGATTTCTTGTAGTCAATAAAGCAGATGTAGATATCCTTCTGATATTCCCATGACTTTTCCAAAATCCAGGGTAGGTTTGCTATGTAATCATGAGTGCCATGAGTGCCATGCCCCATCGAAAGCCAGCTTGAACATCTGATAATTTTCTTTCAGTGGTTGCTACTATGCATTGTTGTATAATTTTAGCATGAAAAATGAGATCATACTAGCATGGTAATTGGAACAGTAACCACCAAATCACATGAAAATCTACAGTCCTCCAGTTTACCCTCAGAACATCATGGAAAACCTTGTCAAAACACTTACTGAAATCCAGTTAAGCAACATGAACTAAGTTTCCACAATATAGTAAGCCCATCACTCAATCAAAGAAGGAAATCAAGTTAATCTGGAAGGAACTCTTTCAGACTTTCCTGTGCTCATTTCCCTAGATCAACAAATTGTCCTTCAGATATTTGCAAATTGCCCCCTTAAAATCTACTGCATTATCTTCCCTGCAACTGAGGTCACACTAAGTAGCCTATAGTTTCCCAGATCATATCACCTTCATTTATTGAAGATCAGGGTAACATTTGCTCTCCTCCAGTCTTTTGGCACCTCTCCAGTCCTCCAAGAAGTCCTAAAGATAATAGATACTGAGCCTTTCTGTTTTCACCTAATGGCTGGCTTATTGTCTCATTTACCTTCTGTTTGCCCTTCACATATCTGAAGAAGTTTTTCTTGTCATAGTGGACTACCCTGGCCAGTCTCAGCTTACTCTCAACTTTGACGTCTCTGATGGCTGACCTACCATACCTAATAACATGCAGATTATCTCTTTAGAGGTCTGTCCTTCCCTCAATTTCTTAAACATTTCCTTCAGCTCCTCCTTAAGACTTCTGTTCATCCAAATATGCTTTTTGGATTCTCTGCTATATTTCTATCTTCCTGAAGTAGTAATGGCTTGAGCATGCAATAGTTCTTCTTTGAGAAGATGCCACCCATCACTTGCTCCTTTCTCTTCCAGCATTCTTGTCCACATGATAACTGTCATCATGTCTCTGAGCTTATTGAAGGCTGCCCTTCAAAAATCTAACATGCACATCTGAGTATGAACTTCCTTGGCCCGCCATCTCAAAAGGAATTCTAGGAGAACATATCACTCCCCCCCCCAGGGTCCCCACCTCCTTCACACCACCCACCAGCTCTTGCCTGTTGGTAAGTTAAGTACGGCCAAGCCTTTTGTAGCTTCTTCCACCATTTAATGCATTAAATTATCAGCCAAGCAAGTCAGAAAGTTGTATAACTCTGGATTCTTAGCAGAGTTTGTTTCCTAGCACACATCAGGGTGTGCCTAATATTACTTAAATAGGGAGGTATCCACATATTGGTCAGTCGGTCTATAACAGATGCTAACAACCATTTTCTTTTATTTTCCTCCCCTTACCTACATAATTTCCACAGAGTTTAACTCTAATATTAACTCTAATATTGACATCAGTTAAAAGAGTGAACTGCCTCATTATACAGGAGGAACTCATCCTATCATATGCAAGCATCTGGTACTTTCTGGTTTATGTTTATGACATTTTAATTTTAAGACGCCACCATATATACCAACTATATTCAGGGAAAATTTTAGGGAGATATTAAAATTTTCACCACAAAGGATCATTAACTCATATTGTCCTGAAACAACTAAGAGCAGCCGCTATTTTCTGCAGCCACCATAAATGCGATGGGTGGGGCGTAAAAGGACAGTGCGTTTTCAAGAGCGCTCCTGGAGGGCTGGGGCATGTGTGGCATGGAAGTGCTATCTCAGAGGTGAGGGGCATGGAGTGAGTGTGTGGTGCTTATTAGGCACCACGTGCTTGCAGGCGGCCTCTTTTCTCCCTGGTCATCCTACAAGCAGCTTCATAGAATCATAGAATCATAGAGTTGTAAGGAGCCATACAAGCCATCTAGTCCAACCCCCTGCTCAACGCAGGATCATCCGAAAGCATCCTAAAACATCCAAGAAAAGTGTGTATCCAACCTTTGCTTGAAGACTGCCGGTGAGGGGGAGCTCACCACATCCTTGGGCAGCCTATTCCACTGCTGAACTACTCTGACTGTGAAAAGTTTTTTCCTGATATCTAGCCTATATATTTGTACTTGTAGTTTAAACCCATTACTGCGTGTCCTTTCCTCTGCAGCCAATGGGTACAGCATCCTGCCCTCCTCCAAATGACAACCTTTCAGATACTTAAAGAGGGCTACCATGTCCCCTCTCAACCTCCTTTTCTCCAGGCTGAACATTCCCAAGCTTCCCATCCTCCCACCCTGTAATTTAATGGTTTCACTGTTTTATGTGTGGTTGGTAGTATGCACATTGTGTTAGGGATTTAAAGTAACTTGTTACATTGTCATCGCTGGTGGGGGACAAGGAGCCTAAACAGGGAGGAAGAGAACAGAGAGAGAGTGATTGGATTCCCCTGATTTTGGGGGGGTGGGTGTCTCAGGAAGTGGCATCAACATTGACTGTGGTTGATCTGGATGGGTAGGTCCAAAGCACTCAAAGTCAGGTAGACTTGAATGGGTTGAGGGAGGTCCATGCTTCCTGAAGCATTCCAGCTACCTATGGTTAAGCACACTCAGTGGCAAGAGATCACATGGACCAGCAAGGGTCTGGGACGGGATAACCAGGGCACCATTTAAGTAGCTTATGGGTCGGATGACCCTGGAGAACTTTGGGCTCCTATCCTCCTTCTTAGCCAACATGTTGTTGTTAAAGAATAAAAGCTGTGGCATTTTTGCCAAACCAAAATGTTGGTGTGAGCGTAATTCCTAGCCCAACTGCATGCTTGCAAATTAATAAATAATAAAATAATAAGTTTAAAATAGCATTGCTGCACAAATGAGTCTTCAAAACATGCTGAAGTCCTGTTTTCATTATGTGTATTGTTTGTTCTGAAATGTGACTGCATCCCTTTTTGCTAATAATTATGTTTCAGCTATTCAGAGCAATTATGCCATCTGCTTTCAAAAGTAACAGCACATTCCATTCTCAAGGAAATGCACAACAGTCTTGATTTTCTTGACTGTTTAACTTCCAGAAAACTGAAAGTCTTCCTTATCAACTGCTGATGATTAGATGATTATATTGATGATTATATTGTAGCTACTGGGTGTTTTTAATTCTGTGGTCATTCCATCTTTCTAATTCATGCTGCGTTCAGTTATGATTTGAAGAAAATGACTATTTGTGCAGCTTACAATATGGCAAAATAAGATGGACTTGAGAAATGAAATTGAACTGTAAAAGAATTTCCAGGAATTATGGACCACAAGATGTGTGTACATCCAGAGTTTTACTCAATCACCTATAAATGCAATGTCTAACTGTACAAGAAAATGTTTGCAAGAGAAACGACTAAGTAATTTATTTGGAGTGATCAAGAGAGATAATTTATATAAAAATTTTAGAATGATGCAGCTTCAGCATCTGGAAGCCATCTCATTTGTGGACCTGCTTTTCAAATGAAGAAGCAAAGTCTAATTTCTATTTAACAGATTTCCCTTTCCCTTTCACAGTACATATTTAAACTTGTCAGGAAGATACATTTGTTTTGCCAACAGCTAATTAAATAAGATAGAATTAAAATAGTTGTGCAACATCAATAATTCAGTAGAAAAACAGTGAGTTAAATCTAAAGCAGGGCTGTCTGGATTTCTCTAAGTGGAATTGCCTTTACCTATGTTTTGCTAAATGCTCATGAGCTTTTCTATTTGACAGGCTTCTCTCATGCAAAATGTACATGGTTCATATAACTTCACTCTGACCATTAATGCACTGGGAACTTCACTGTCCCAGCTCCCATGCAGGAGACAAATCAGGGGCAGATGAGGTGCACCAGGCCAAATGCTCCCTTGTGTGGGGCAACCTGCCAAGTCTAAAACTCTAGCCTGCATCCTGGCATGAAACCTCCAGTGCGTAAACAGTCCCTGACATCCAATCTGCTTTCACTATGCTGATTTACAATACAAAGAGAACCTAGTGCACCTTGAATAGGTCACATAGGACTTGGTTTGTATGATTCTATAATCAGTCACACTACAGGTTTAAGTTATAAGGACAAGACATAGTTGACAATACTATATATATGAAAGAGCGCAGTTAGTCAGGGAAGAATCCATTCTAAAAAGAAAAGGAAAGCTTCCAGGAAAGTGCATGACGGTGGCGGCTCCACGGCCCCAAGCTTGGGTGGCTACTGACCCAGGGACTGACTCTCCACGGATATGAAAACGGTCCCTAGGGCTCCTAGGGGAAGACATTAGGTGAGGCTAGCACACCCCACCTGCCTTTGCTGCTCAAACCTGCGTTCAGCCCCCGGCCAGTTTGGGAGCTTGCTGAAAAGCGAATTTACTAAGCCACCATCATCTCTTTTATGCAACAACATAGGTGAGAATGACTCTGGGCAAAAGTATGAAAATGCCAAAATTACCTTCATTATTGGTATGGTTCGATAAACTGGCAGAACTTTCCAAAATAGCTAAAATAGCTGAGTCAATGGAAGAACAACACAGCAATTTCAAGAACAATGGCACTACTACAAAGACTTCCTTGAAAAAACAGAAGTAAATAATGAGGTCAGGGAAGAAGAAGAAGAAGAAGAAGAAGAAGAAGAAGAAGAAGAAGAAGAAGAAGAAGAAGAAGAAGAAGAAGAATCATAGAATCATAGAAACATAGAATCATAGAATCATAGAATCATAGAGTTGGAAGGGGCCATACAGGCCATCTAGTCCAACCCCCTGCTCAACGCAGGATTAGCCCTAAGCATCCTAAAGCATCCAAGAAAAGTGTGTATCCAACCTTTGCTTGAAGACTGCCAGTGAGGGGGAGCTCACCACCTCCTTAGGCAGCCTATTCCACTGCTGAACTACTCTGATTGTGAAAATTTTTTTCCTGATATCTAGCCTATATCGTTGTACTTGAAATTTAAACCCATTACTGTGTGTCCTCTCCTCTGCAGCCAACAGAAACAGCATCCTGCCCTCCTCCAAGTGACAACCTTTCAAATACTTAAAGAGTGCTATCATGTCCCCTCTCAACCTCCTTTTCTCCAGGCTGAACATTCCCAAGTCCCTCAACCTATCTTCATAGGGCTTGGTCCCTTGGCTCCAGATCATCCTCGTCACTCTCCTCTGTACCCTTTCAATTTTATCTACGTCCTTCTTGAAGTGAGGCCTCCAGAACTGCACACAGTACTCCAAGTGTGGTCTGACCAGTGCCGTATACAATGGGACTATGACATCTTGTGATTTTGATGTGATGCCTCTGTTGATACAGCCCAAAATGGCATCTGCCTTTTTTACCGCTGCATCACACTGCCTGCTCATGTTTACAGTCCACAAGTACCCCAAGGTCTCGTTCACACACAGTGTTACCTAGAAGCTTATCCCCCATCCAGTAGGCATGCTTTTCATTTTTCTGACCCAGATGCAGAACTTTACACCTATCTTTATTAAATTGCATCTTGTTCTCATTTGCCCATTTTTCCATTGTGTTCAGATCTCGTTGAACTCTGTCTCTATCTTCCGGAGTATTTGCCAGTCCTCCCAATTTGGTGTCATCTGCAAACTTGATGAGTAATCCCTCCACCCCCTCATCTAGATCATTAATAAATATGTTAAAAAGTACCGGGCCAAGCACCAAGCCCTGAGGTACCCCGCTACTCACCTCTCTCCAGTCTGATGAAACACCATTGACAACAACTCTTTGAGTGCGGTTCTCTAACCAATTCCCTATCCACCTGACTATCTGAAAATCCAGATTGCAGTACTTCAATTTATCCATCAGAACATCATGGGGAACCTTGTCAAAAGCTTTACTAAAATCCAAGTAAATGACATCAACTGAATTTTCCCGATCCAGCAAACCTGTTACTTGGTCAAAAAAGGAAACCAGGTTGGTCTGGCAGGACCTGTTGGAGACAAATCCATGCTGACTTCCTTGGATCACCAAATTGTCCTCCAGATGTTTGCAGATCGCTCCCTTTAATATCTGTTCCATTATCTTCCCCACAACAGAGGTCAGACTCACTGGTCTGTAGATTCCCGGGTCATCCTTCCTCCATTTTTTGAAGATCGGAATAACATTTGCTCTCTTCCAGTCCTCTGGGACATCTCTAGTCCTTAAAGAGGTTCCGAAGATGATGGACAAGGGCTGTGCAAGTTCTCTGGAAAGTTCTTTGAGTATTCTCGGGTGCATTTCATCCGGACCAGGGGATTCGAACTCATCCAGTGCAGCTAAATGCCTCTCGACAACCTCTCTATCCATGTTAACCTGCCACCCAGACACTGTCCTTTGGCTACGGCCATCTCTAGATGTGCCTAAACACTTTGACCTGTGGGAAAAAACAGATGTAAAATAGGCACTAAGCCTTTCTGCTTTCTCTGCATCTTCCGTTAGAGTTTGTCCATCCACACCCAACAGTGGGCCTATTGCCTCCTTTACTTTACGTTTGCTCCTCACATAACTGAAAAATCTTTTCTTGTTACAATGGGCTTCCCTGGCCAATCTTAGCTCACTCTCAGCTTTGGCCTTTCTGATGATTGATCTACAGTGCCTAGTAACCTGTAGGTACTCTTCTTTAGAGCTCTGTCCTTCCCTCCATTTCCTGAACATTTTCCTTTTCTTTCTTAGTTCCTCTTGAAGTTCTCTGTTCATCCAAATAGGCTTCTTAGAGCTCCTGCAGTGTTTTCGTCTTTCTGGGATAGTCATTGATTGAGCATGCAATAGCTCCTGTTTGAGTAGCGCCCACCCTTCACATGCTCCCTTCCCTTCCAGCATTCTCGTCCATGGTATGACACTCATCATGTCTCTGAGTTTATTAAAGTTTGCCCTATGAAAATCCAACATCCGCGTCTGGCTACAAGCTTCCTTGGCTCCCCATCTCAAAAGGAATTCTATGAGGACATGGTCACTTCCCCCTAGGGTCCCCACCTCCTTCACCTCATCCACCAACTCTTGCCTGTTGGTCAGTATTAAGTCCAGTATGGCTGAACCTCTTGTGAGTTCATCTACCATTTGATAAATGAAATTGTCAGCCAGGCAGGTCAGAAACTTGCATGACTGAGGACGCTTCGCAGAGTTTGTTTCCCAGCACACATCTGGGAATTTGAAGTCACCCATGATGACAAGGTCCTGCCGCTTGGATATTTTCTCAAGCAGCTTACAAAGTGCAGCATCCACATCCTCTCGTTGGTCAGGCGGTCGGTAGCAAACACCAACCACCACACTGTTTGTTTTCCCCTCGCTTATTTTCACCCAGATGCTTTCCACTGTAGATATGCTCTCCTTCACTAGAATTTCCTGACAGGTAAGCCCTTTCCTCACATACAGTGCCACTCCTCCACCTCTTCGATCTATTCTGTTTTTTCTGAACAGTTCATATCCATACACCATTACATTCCAGTCATGAGAATCATTCCACCAAGTTTCTGTGATGCCTACTACATCATACCTTTCCATCAGCATGAGAAGTTCCAGCTCTTCCTTTTTATTGCCCATGCTTCGGTCGTTAGTATAAAGACATCTGAATCCTTTTACTTTTGGTTCCCTTTGAGCTGGCCTTGCCGGTTGGGCTGCCTCCGATCGTTTTCCTTCCATACACTCCCTATGTTGATCGTCTCCTTCCCCTAGTGGCTTTAGTTTAAAGCTCTCCTGATGAATCTCCCCAGGTTCCTGCCAAACACATTCTTCCCCAGTTCTGATAAGTGCAGTCCATCAGGTGCTAGTAGGCCTTCCTCAAGAAAGCCTATCCCATGGTCCCAGAAACCAAATCTCTCCTGCTGGCACCAACTACGCAGCCAGTGATTCACCTCCATTATCTTCCTCTCCCGACGCATTCCTCTTCCCTTGACAGGTGAGATTGAAGAGAATACCACTTGTGCCCCCATTTGCTTGAGCTTCCTCCCCAGATCTTGATAGGCTTTTTAAATAGGAGTGATGGTATTCAGGGACATGGGTAGCGAAGAAGAAGAAGAAGAAGAAGAAGAAGAAGAAGAAGAAGAAGAAGAAGAAGAGTTGGTTCTTATATGCTGCTTTTCTCTACCCGAATGAGTCTCAAAACGGTTTACATTAGCCTTCCTTTTACTCTCCCCACAACAGACACCCTGTGAGGTAGGTGAGGCTGAGAGATCCCTGATATTACTATTTGGTCAGAACAGCTTTATCAGTGCTGTTGTGAGCCCAAAGTCACCCAGCTGGTTGCATGGGTGGCAGGCTTCAAGCAAAGGTTGGATACACACTTTTCTTGGATGCTTTAGGATGCTTTGGGCTGATCCTGCATTAAGCAGAGGGTTGGACTAGATGGCCTATATGGCCCCTTCCAACTCTATGATTCTATGATTCTATGTGGTGGAGTGCAGAATCAAACTCGGCTCACCAGATTAGAAGTCTGTACTCCTAACCACTACACCAACCAAAACCACATCTCCTTTGGAGTCTTTTCTCTATGTATTATATTATTTTTCTACCTTTTCTGTATTATATTATAAAATTAATAAAATAATAATAAGGATAATAATAATAATTTAAAAAGAAAAAGTGCAGTTAGGTCCTTGTCTGCAAAATCCTAGGAAACTTGAAGCTTGAAGGAGTTTAAATGACATATGCAATTGTCAGAGCATAAACTTTCATCATTGGTGCTTTCCATACAGTGATGCACTTGTGTGTTTTCCCCACTGATGGTGTGGCTGCTGAAAAAATGCAGGAGCATGGTTTCCATATGACAGTTTCAAAAAAGCAAAGCCCCTTCCATTGTGAAGATGTATCTTTCTGATTATATGTCTACAACGTTGGGATTCTTACCAACATCCTGGGTGCCACATAATGATAAGAACAAAATATGTAGGGTGCAGTCCTAGAAAGGTCTACTCAGAAGTAACTCCAATTTCATTCAATGGGAATTACTGCCAGAAACGTGTTCATAGATATGCAGCTATAACATCCTAAGTGGTAAGAGAGTAAGAATATTTTGATGAGTATGTTGGCTCACTGCTAACAATCTCTACCATTTTGTATTTTGAAGACAATTTTTTGGTCTAGTTAAGGTCTAGTATCCCTGGACATGTTGAGCTTGTTACTGAGATCCCTCCCTCTTGATTCACCTGGAGAATGAAAATTACAAGAGGCTTTATGTGAGTAGCTACATAATAGCCCAAAGCTGGAACTACTAAGAGATGGCAGAATAGGTTCATGAGGCCTGAGCACAGAAGAAGAAAGGCTAGAAATACATAGCTGATACATTAGTAATGGTAATCTAATATTGAGGCAGGCTTCCTCAACCTTGGACCTTTTTATTCACATAATCAACTGAGTACTTTTTTCTTTGTCCTTCTTTTCTCCAATTGTAATTTCTGGGGTGTTTCAAGCCTATACTGTTCATTTACTTTCTAAACCTTATGAGGTCTATCTAATTGCTTTTTGCTGATATAATCCGTTGTTGGTAGCCTTGAGTTATGCACAGCTGAAATCTTCATATTTTAGCCTCCTGCTGTAGTCATAGAGATTCTGCTTTGTTTTGAAATTTTAAAAACTGTAACAGAAAGAACTGATGTAGAATCTTTTTTCAAAAATACACTTCTGGAAGCACTGCATGGCAGTAAGTTCTATTGTTTGATAGAAAATAGAATGTGTTTGAACTGGGGGTGTTACAATCTCACTCAACAATCTCACATTCAGAGAAATATGATGTCTGGGTAGGCAGGTTCCCCTGCTGATGGTCTGTAACGGACTATGGTGGGTCAGTCATATAATCTCATCCAAACTTAACCGCAGAAGCAGGAATCAGAACAGTGAGGAGATGTCATTCAGTTTGTGGCATGCACTGACCAAACTGTTATGGAATACTGTTATATCACACTGTTTGTTGTTATTGATTACTGTTATTATTTTACGCTGTTTGATACAAGTTCACTGTTAAATAAATTTTATATTGAATGTTCATTGCACTGTACGGCATATGAGAGTTATAAAGTTAACCACCCTGAGCCAAAAGGGAGGGTGGTATATAATAAATAAATCAACCAACCAACCAACCAACCAACCACTGGATGTCACAAATATTTTTGCACTGGATAATTTGGTTCAGTTTGTTTGTTTGATTTGATTTTTATACTGCCCTCCTGGCAGTATGCTGCTTTTCTCTACCAGGAGTCTCAAAGCAGCTTACAGTCACCTTCCCTTTCCTCTCCCCACAACAGACACCCTGTGAGGTAGGTGAGGCTGAGAGAGCCCTGATATCACTGCTTGGTCAGAACAGCTTTATCAGCACTGTGGTGAGTCCAAGGTCACCCAGCTGGCTGCATGTGGGGAGAATCGAACCCAGCATGCCAGATTAGAAGTACGCATTCCTAACCACTACACCAAACCTTCACCTAGGCGGATACCCCCACATGACAGACACTGAAAGCAAGGTCAGCATCCCTCTATGTGTGCATCCCCACCCACATGTATCCAAAGATAGATTCTGAAGGAATGGTTTACTACTGGTGTGGATGTATTGAAGTGTGGGAATACATATGAGCCTCCTTCACACTCCCCACATGTGACATTTAGTTAACGTTTACCCGTATATTCATTACAGTGGGTATCAGAAGAGGCATTCCAACATTATCCCAATAAATAGTTTTAGGATTAGTCATGAATTCATCCAGAATGCATCATTTTCTAACTGCATATTAAAAATGGGCTTTCATAGTTCTCCAGATTTTTAGTCCAAAATGTAGCTAAGCCAGACATGCTTCTATTTATTTCTTGTGCTATTGTTGTCAACTGAATGTTTTGGAACCTTTGATCTTACTCTTTTTCCTAATTACTGCACCAGCTAGAGCAAGCCAATTTTGTTTTGTTCCAAGTACTTTGTGATTATCTACCAGTGGCATGCATGCTGCCCCAGCTAGGCTACACAAAGGCTGATAAATGAAGCATTTATTTGATACAGTAATAATCTGATAGATCAAAGGCCCATGCATTGGCTGCTTTATAGATGTATTAAACAGTGGCTTCTAACTGAACATCAAGGTGACAACAAACTATGCCCTTCCAGAAATGCCATGTTCCAACATACTGCAATACCATGATATTCCTAGTTGCCTGAGTTCAGCACATAAACATGTTCAAAAATATTTCTCTTGTAAAATAGTGTTGCAAATGATTTCGAAAACAGAGCTGGTGCTACCCTCCCGCCCCCTCCCCCAAGTTAGATTCTATACTTACACATGTTCTTGTAAAACAATTAGGGGTATTGAGAACATTGCTCCAACTATGTGCTGCAGGGAGATACATATTTTGGTAGTTAAAATCCCACATGAGCCAAGGATCAAATATCTTGATCTCTCTGCTGTTTGACACAGAAAGACCAAAGAGCTTTGTGACTGCAGGTCAACTTTAGTAGCTGATATTTATTTCTTTATGATTTACAACCTTCTTGGGGATTTGCATAGTTAGCTATATCATTGTCCCCTGGGTCACTCTAGAGTCATGTTGTTTAATTGCACAGATCACTCCATGTGCTATGTCTTGTGTAGATACAAACTGCTGGCTAATCAACTGCCCAATAAAGAATAGGCTTCCGGTTTGTGATGGGAGGCAAGCCAGCAGCTGACCAAGCATTCTTAAATAACACTGTAAAATTTGTTGAAGTGAGAGGAGTACCTGCAGGATTGTGTTTTGAAGTGAAAGTTACTGGGCTTTCCTTTGGCCAAATACTTGAAAGGTATGTGGTGGATCGTTAAGTTCATCCTTTTCCATCTGACTGAAATCCAGCTGAGAGGAAATATTGTCCCAAAATTACAAGAATGTACAGAAGTTCAAGTGACTGGACTTATCTGGGGGCTCCTTTTCCACCCTGTGGGGATAAAGCAGAAGGCCAAATGGTGTGCCATTTCTCTTTGGTGCACCAAGAAGAAGAAGAAGAAGAAGAAGAAGAAGAAGAAGAAGAAGAAGAAGCAGCAGCAGCAGCAGGAGTTGGTTCGTATATGCCGCTTTTCTCTACCCGAAGGAGTCTGAAAGTGGCTTACATTCGCATTCCCATTCCTCTCCCTACAACAGACACCCTATGTGGGAGGTGAGGCCAAGAAAGCCCTGCTATTCCTGCTCAGTCAGAACAGCTTTATCAGTACTGTGGTGAACCCAAGGTCACCCAGCTGGTTGCATGTGGGGGAGCATGGAATCAAATCTGGCTTGCCAGATTAGAAGTCAACATTCCTAACCATTACACCAAGCTAGCTCTCAAGGCTTGCCTCCAGCATGCGCAGACTTCTGCGCTCGGTGTGGTGGGGGAGGCAAAGGGGCTGCCTGGCATACTGGAGCCAAGCCTTGAGAGGTTTGCCTTCAGCGACCAGCCTTCTGTGTCTGGTGGAGGGGGGGTGGAGGTGAGGGGGCTTCCTGGCATGCTGGAGGCAAACCTCAAGAGGCTTGCCTCCAGCGTGCCTGGCCTTCTGTGCACTGGGGCAATCTGCATCTCATGAAGCCGGCCTCTCCACCCCCATGCTGCCTCCCCCCCCCCAAAGCACCCACTACCCGCTAGCACCCGCTGCATTGACGGCTGCAGTGGGCTTTTTGACTATTTATAAGTAAAAAATCACAACTGGTCCACCTCTCCACTGGTGTGCTTATTGTTTTCAAATCTTAATAAAAGAACCATTGCCGCCTTGATTGGAAAGACACCTGCACCTAAGGTCAATGGTAAGTTTTCTTTGATGTACATTATCTCTTCTTAGACCATTGAAAGAGAAACATCATGCAAATGTGAGCTTCATTCACATAGGCCCTTAAGTGAAACATATGCTATACCTACCTCACACATAGTATTTTCTCTTCTTCTTACTTGCTTGCAGAGCAGCCCCTATATCTGTTTTCTTGTTGGTGTATGGCTGTCCTACTCTGGCACTTTATTATATATCTCTATGCTGACCCAGCACAGGGACATAAGGGAAGAGGGAAAATCACATGCAAATATTCTATTCCTTTAGTGGCACAGAAGATGTTTCTGAAGTTCAAAAATCAACAAAATATTTTATTTAACTTGGAGGAAAAAAGGTCAATTAGAATCTGGGGTAGGATGCATGAGGTGAACAAATAATGAAAACTGAAGTGCCTTTGTAATCACACTAAATCCAGATAACATGTTGTCAGAATGTTTTGGGGTTTTTTTGCGCTTTTCCATAGAGTCTTAAAACTTAGAAGAGAAGCTTTCTTTTCAGATTCTACTTTAATTCACAAGCATACGTTTCGGAGTTTTGACATTTCACATTTAGAAGGCAGAAAAGTACAAGCAAGTCCCCCAAATCCTTCTATATATACAGAGGGATCACTCCTCATTTTACAGCAATTTCTCCTTCCAATGATTACTTCTCTTGACTAGAAGCTCTTTCTCTTCTCAGCCTTAATGGTGATCTTCCATGATCCTCTCGCTCATCTTTGCCTCTTTCCCAGATCTTAGTAGTCAGTACTAAACTGTCTCTTCTTCAACTGTTAGTTCCCAACTGCCACTCTTTAACTGCTATTCTCTACAGAATTCCATTTGGACAGTCTGTCATTCAAAGGTACTCAGACTTTGTGAAGCATTAACCCTTGATAGTCTGTCACACATGCCTGATACATTTTCCTAGTGAACAGATGAAAGAAATGTACATATGCCTGCCGAGAAGATACATTCAGAAGTAATTGTATGACCCAAAGATTTTTTGGCTTCTTTTAGAAAGCTTATCAGTGTACAATCAAAAAAATATTGGTGTGGAATTGTTGTTATGGTAAAACTATTTGGCTTAGTTCTTTTTTTAAAAGAAATACGGCTCACCAAGACTGAAGTACCCTGGAATGTCACGGCCCCTGGTAACTGCTAATATTTAGTTGCTAAATCCAAGCACAGCTCATTTTCCATGGTGTGATGGGCCACTAATTTATTACACATCTGTGAAATGTTCCAGAAAGTTTTTGGAGAATCACTCATCACTCCCCCACCCCCAATGAAAATCTCATAGCTTTGTCTCAAATAGACAGCTTTAGGCTGTCTAAATGAAACACTACAAACAGGACTTGAACACATTCAGTGGTTAAAAACAACAGCATAAAATACAATTCTTTCACACACACACACTTTATATCTCACATACAGTTAGCATTCACCAGAGGATTATCATCCAAGTACTAATCAGTTCTATACTGGTTTAAGTTCCAGTATGGAATAGGAAACTGTTATTCACTTAGTGGTAGGAGATTATTGAATCTAACCTACTATGCCTGGTGAATGACCAAAAAGCCCTTGCTCATCTGCAGATGCAATGTAGATCCTAGGTATTATTAATTTATGCAATTTCATAGAATCATAGAGTTGGAAGGGACCTCCAGGGTCATCTAGTTCAACCCCATTCAAAATGCAGGAACGGCCCACAAGAGCCAGGCACCTACGCAGTTCCTTCTGCCCACCCATTTACAATCTGCCTAAATTCACAGAATTAGCATTTCTATCAGATGTCTACCTAGCTTTTGCTTAAAAACTTACAAAGAAGAACCTCCCATCTACCAAGGAAGCCTGTTCCACTGAGGAACCACTCTGTCAAGAACTTCTGGGTGTTTAGCTGACAATCTCTATTTCATTCTAAGCATAGTGACACCATTCTAATTTCAATGGACATAGAAGGGTGTAAATCAGTTTAATATTGCACTGTTAAACTGATTTCTGACATAAATGCTGATTTTATGAACTTAGGCATATTGTGAGTGAGTGGGCAGGAAGGGATGTGCCAGTGTTTGCCTCTTGTGGCCCTTCCTTGCATACCCAAGGAATTGCTGAACACCACTATGGGATGGTAGGTGAATTTCCTCCAGGCCAGGCTGGATTCTAGAGATTTCTGTTGATGGCGGGGGGATCACTTGGGCATGAAATTGGGGTCCCTGTGGGTGGGCAGGTAGTTGAGAGTCCTTGCATTGTGCAAGGGGATGGATTAAATGACCCTGGAGGTCCCTTCCAACTCTATGATTCTATGGTTATGCTCCTTAAAGTACTAAAGGCAACATTCTAAAAGAGAGAGAGTACATGTACATATTCAAAGGAAAATAGATTTTAAAATTCTACTTATCTAGTGCTCATGCAAAATTTAAATATTATGAAAAACTTCAAATAACCTTGACTAATTTTTAAAACAACCATGTTTTCTTTAAAAAATATTTGCATATAAATTGGTTTAATCGCAGATGTTGTTGGTTAAATTGTGTTTTCTCCAGTAACTCATTCCTTGATAAACCTGTAGCTATTTGATCCATCATGAGCTGATATTAGGCTGTGTCTGTCCAATATTCCAGTGAAATTGGAACTGGTGCTGCATAGTTCATTTTTGTTCTTTGCTCCGAAGAGTCACAATCCAAACTTCATGGGTAAATTAAAGCCAAGATTTGTGATCACAAGAAGAACACTCTGCAATGGGAAGAGACATTCTAATACCTGACAATTTCTTCCTATTTACAGGGTATAAACTCTTACAGTTGTTTCCTCCAATCTCTTTACTAAATTAGATTTGACTACTCTGGAATGGGAGGTTGCTTTGCTATAATGGCTTTTCCTTGGCAAGTACTTCTACATTTTATTCTTCTTCCCTAGAGAAAATGACAATAGTGACTCCTGTTTGGTGGAAGATTTTGTCACACTTGATTACCCCCAAAGGGGATTACCCAAGGACTTTGATTTAAATTCCATTTCCACACTACTAATTGTCATCATGTTGTATACTGAGAAAGTACAGACTGACTTTTCTGAGTTCTTCTGAGAAAGTTGGTCTTGAACTTTTTATGATCAAATTTAAGGTCCATGACTCAAGCCATACATTCTAGGCCTGGTTCCTCTGATAAAACTCTGATGAAAAATTCAGTTAAGAATTTTTTTGCCCACTTTTTCTCTAAATGTGTATTTAGGTGGGTTATTTTTACTATATGCCAGATTAAAACAAACAAAACTACATGTAAAACAGGTATAATCAACTCCACATACCCAGAAAACATTAATCTACTTTACCTGTCTAAATAACTCAGACTTACATAGCCATCAAAATGTTAATCATATGGGAAATTTCCTGATCTGTGTAGAATTCTACCACAGCTGAAAAATGTTTGGCAGCTTTTATCTACCAGCATGATGCAATTCTCATATAGGCCTTAATCTGATACATGAAGCTGTCTCTCTGGAGTATATTGGGAGTGACAGTCACCAAGATATGTGGGTTAAGTTCCATGAAGGGCTTGATAGGTCATAGCTATCACAATGAACAGGAGGCCTCGGAAACAAATAGACAGCTAATGCATTAGCTTCAACACTGGCATGAGGATTGTCAAATCCCTTTGCGCAGCCAGTGGAAGATGGGCCAACAAGGGACTGGGAGTTTCACCTGATGTTTCAGCCATGTCCCTGGCATGACTTCCAACATTATCCAGAAATGATGGGGGTGATGTCAGGGATGATGAGGCAATACTTTGGGCCCCCAAAACTAGATCATTGTCTGGCATATCTATGTCCCTTTAAGTCACATTGAGGACATCAAGTAAGACTCCCTTCATTTTGCAGTAAGCCATCCCCCAACAGACAAAAGATGAGGTATGGAAAACAGGGGATTCCCACCTCCACTGAGGGGGTCTGGCATCCCTAAACATAATATATGCATCTAACTTCAGTTTCATACAGCATTCATGATGATAAGCAGCTCTAAACATATGAACAATGATTTTATATTGTTTGCTATAGGAAAGGGCAAAAAGCTACTTTGTTAATGGCTAATTCTGAAGCATTTGTATAAAAGTCATGGCCAAAATGTACATTGTCAATTTAGATGGATCATCTTGAAATAAGATGTTTGAAAGATCAGCAATGAGTAAACGAACCACACATGCACACAATCTGATCCATAAACAAACTAAAATATTTAGATTTAACTAATTTATGTCTCAGTTCGATGAGCTGGTGAAACATAAGGCTGTAGAGATTGTTGGCATCCATAGAATGGGATTATTTTGCCAACTGGCAACAGGCTTACTGATTTATATAATTACAAAGTAGTCATTTTCACTGGCGGAGCTTAGAAACAACAACAGTTTCACTGTTTCTGTGACTAAGAAGAAAAACTGACATTATTCCTTTAATAGAGGTAGCCATGTTTATTGATCCTAAGGGTATTGTTATAATCCCATAGATGTCAATAGGTGCTGACTTACTTTAGTAGGTTTAGGATTTTTAAGATTTAGAAATAAAGCAGGATTATAACTTTTAAAGTACTGTTCTAAAAATTCTTTCTTCAAAAGCTCAGAGCAGCTCCCATCCAAACACGGATCAGGTTCAGCACTCATATTTAGGCTTGGTAATTCTACAATATCAAATGGTCCAAGATAATTCATTATCAATTTATATATCAAAATTATATGTGACACTCTTGTGATGTGTCTGATTTCAAAGCCACTTTATGTGGTGGCAAGCAACACCCTTTAGTGTAGTGGACAGATATGATAACTCCTTCTTATAATTTTTATGTGTCATTTGCAATTTAAATTAGCATTTAGATCCTGCAAAAATATTCCTATTAAAAAGATTTTAAAAAACACTTCCAGTATCAGGTTGTTCTAAATAGTTTATATAACTTTCAGTCATGCTTGACATTTGTTTCTTTCTGTTAATATACCAAACCCTTCATCTAGCAGATTGATTCATATTTCAGTGGAAATATCAAAGGAATAGATCATTAATTAGAATGGACAGGTAGGGGACTGGCATTTTCTTCTGTCTCTCCATTATTTCAGGGAATCAGAGAATAATAGAGTTGGAAGGTATCTCCTGGGTCATCTAGTCCAACCCCCTGCACTATGTAGGACAACCCTATAACTCATGGCTGTAAGCTGCCATGTGTTTCCTCTTCCTAACCTCCTGGCTGCCACTGTATCATTTGCTCATTTCCTTTCTCTCCTTCCCATCCATCAGCCAATTTACCTTTTGTATTATTTATGTGCTTCATTTATATCCCTGCTTTTCACTAGGGGTTCTTCCTTTGATCTTATCTGCACTATAATCCTGTGAATAGGTTAGAATGAGAATATGTGAGTGGTCCAAACTCACCCAGTGAGCTTCCATTGCAGAGCAAGGATTTGGATCTGGTCTGAAACTATAACCACTACACCATATAGGATTTCATGTAGTAGCTGCTGCTGAATAATATCAACCTGCAGAGTGAGTAATAAAGCAACCTGCAGGGTCCTGGCAGAGTGGGCCATTGATAGCTGCACTCCATCCAAGGTGGGTAGGCATGCTTCCTCACTTGGCCCCTTCCTGCCCAGCCACAGGACATCCTTCTTTGACGGGTTGAGCTTCGGATGACTTTCCTTGAGACACCCCTACACTGCTTCCAAGCATCTGGCTAATGTTTCTGGGGAAGACTCAGAGCAGCCATCCATCAGGAGGAAGAGCTGGGTGTCATCAGCATATTGGTGGCAACCCATAGCAAAATGGTTAGTGTAGCCTTTCTCAGCCTTTTTACCATAGAGAAACCCTTCAGGCTTCGATAAACACTGGAAGCAGACCACACTTTCCTGCCACACCACCAAAAGTCACATGCCACCAGAAGTGACATTACCCAGACATTCCCACCAGATGTGACATCACTATGCTACTGTCACAGCACAGGAAATGACAGCACAGAAATATTTTCAGACTAGTAAAAAAGCCCATTGTATTCCAAATACAATGGGCCCTAGCAGGGGGGTGGAGAGCGAGGGACTGGCGAGGGCAGGGTGAGGAAAGGTAGCTTACCGGTGAGAGGGCTGTAGCGACGTCGGGCAGCTCCTTCGCGGCAGGCAGCTCCTTGGGTGGCTCCTTCTCGGCGGGCAGCTCCTTTGCAGTGGGCAGCTCCTTCGGCGGGCGGCTCCCTGGCGCGGTCTTCTTGCCGGCGGCCATCTTCTTGTGCCGGCGATGTGTTTTTAGAGGCCGGGGGCTCCCTGGGCGGCGGCGGACGCGGCCCGCGGGCACGGCCCGCGGGCGCGGCCCGATCCGCGGGCGCGGCCCGCGGGCACGGCCCGATCCGCGGGCGCGGCCCGATCCGCGGGCGCGGCTCGCGGGCGCGGCCCGATGCGTGGGCGTGGCCCCCACGGGCGCGGCCCGATGCCCTGCCGGTCCCCAGCCTAATAAAGGTTGGGGACCACTGGCTTAGAGGTTCTTAGAGGCCGGCTGGCTTGGAGCAACTGCGAGCTGCGCTACGCGCGGCTCGCAGTTGCTCCGGCAAGGAATCGGAGGGACCAATCGGCAGGCGCTTCGCGCCTGCCGATTGGTCCCTCCGATAGTCTGTCATGAGGAAGGGGCCAATCGGCACCCTTCCTCATCCCGGACACAGCCCGCCTTCCAAGGGCTTACTGTTTTATTTAGTCCGTGGTGCCCGCGGCGCCACGGGCGGTGTAAAGATGATTTGCGAACAGGACTATATCTGTACTCTGGACTAGCTACCAGTTTGCTCTTCACTAAAGGGAGCCTGCAGTGGAAGCCTGCAGAAACAGGGCTGGGTCATATATTGGCCTTGCAGAGGGGGTTTGACATGCCCATATCACCCTATATTTTTTTAATTAAAAATATATTTACAAATTAATTAACTCCCATCCAATGAGTGAAGCCCTTCCTGGGCCATCACAGAACTCTAGGATTTCATGAAACTTTGGTTGAGAAAGCCTAAGTTAGGGTTTTGGACTAGAAGCTGGGAGACCTAAGCTCAAATCTACAAATACTAACAATTATACCACACTGGCTTCCATGAGCTGCTTCCTGTTAAACAACAGCAAGCAGCTGGGCCTGGGTGAGTCATGTTAGTCACACGGTAGAAAGTCATTAGTGGTTGCTGTCAGACCTGGCCCTGATAATTCTTCATATAAAAGCCAAAACAGACTTGAAAAGGTCCCTGCCCATTCCCCTGCTATTGACAGAGTTTAAAAATACAAAAAAGATTAAAGCACTAAACTGCTTCAAAGAATAAAATAGTTTTAATAAGAAGAGAAACAACTTTGTATAGCAGCCTTTCTCAACAGCCTCTGCTTGAGTTAAATAGAAGAACCTTCTCCATGATAGCCCCTTTTTTGCTCTAGTTGATCTGACCTCAGCTTCTGCATCCCCTTCTGGTTCCTGTGGTTCTGTTGCTGTTTTATAAGCAAAGTTCATGGTGCTCAAGTATATTGATTCTGGCTGCTGTACTCTGTTTTCTTACAATGATGTGGATTCTTTGATATTTACCTTTTCTGTATTTGCATTTTTTCCTTCTTGCCAATGCAGACTGTGTTACAGATCTTTATAGTTTCAGTTCTTTGATTAGGTATTCTATACATCATAAGACATATCTTACAAAAATGCCTTGCTTAGCTCTCATGTCCGTCGTACTTAGGTTCTCCTTAGGACATAGCATAGACTTTTGAGCCAAGCACCTTCTGGTGGTTCATGCAACCAGCTGGGTAACCCTGGGCTCGCCACGGCACTAATAAAACTGTTCTGACCAAGCAGTGATATCAGCGCTCTCTCAGACTCACTCACCCCACAGGGTGTCTGTTGTGGGGAGAGGAATGGGAAGGTGACTATAAGCCGCTTTGAGCCTCCTTCGAGTAGGGAAAAGCAGCACATAAGAACCAACTCTTCTTCTTCTTCTTCTTCTTCTTCTTCTTCTTCTTCTTCTTCTTCTTCTTCTTCTTCTTCTTTGTGTACATATCATAGTTCATATGGCATCTTACTGGCACTTTTAGTGGGCAACCCATTTTGGAGGTTGGTGTAGTAGTAATCACTTCTCTTCAGTATTTTTCAGGTAGCTATGATTCTATGAGCATGCATCTACATATCTCAGTTAGGGAGTGATTCTTTGTTTCTGCTGTGCAACTATGTTCTGGAGTGTATGAAACAATGAACTGATGTTCTATTCCTTCTTTAGCCATGCCATGTCCCACATATTCTCTCCATTATCTGTGGGTATGACCAATGTTTTTCACTGGAATCTGTTGCTCACCATTGCAATATATGCTTTGAGCTTCTCCAGCACTTGGCTTTTCTTTTTGATTAAGTAGGTAACTGTATACTTTAATAAACTATCAGTTTTCTATCTGTTCTCTGTCTTTATTGGGCAACATACATAATGAATTAGCTCTACATGGTGGCTTATCTCCACATGTCTGGCTTCTTTCGTGACTGCTACTGAAGCTAGGGCAGAGTCTGCACTTACTTTGTTTATTCCATTGTCAATCCTGTTGAATTCAGATCGATTTGAACTCGAGTCTTCCTCTCCACCCCACCCATTGAAACAGGAGAGTGTTCTGCACATGGTTGGGGAGGCTCAGAAGAGGGTGGAAGGCAAATGGAGACCCTTTTTTTGTTTTCTTGAAGGAGGGAGTGGATCGAAGAAGTCAGAAGGAAAAAATCCTTTCTTTTCTTGAAGGGGGGAGGGAGAGGATCGAAGAAGGCAGAAAAAAAATCCAAGACGGACAGAAGTTGAGAGAAATTAGGGGCTTCTCTTTAAGGCAAGTTTGTCACATGACCACCTGTAGCCAATCATGGGTTCTCTACCACGGAGGAGAGCCCAGATTCAAAACAATGCGATTTTAAAATATATTGAGGATTAAAAGCACTCTAAGTTATCGCACAATAAAGGTAGGGTCACTCCGGATCAATCCTTCTTGCTGCAGAAGGAAAATTTAAATAGCCCCAAATCAAAACGGAAATCGCATTCTGTGTAGAGGGCAGGGACTGAATCGACCTGGGATTGGAATAAAAGCTCCGTGCAGTTTACACCTAGGTCTGATTCCTTTAGTTTGAATGCACATCTTTCTCCAAATGATGTCACTATCCCTATTTTAGTAAGTACTCTTACTGAAAACAGATTGTTTGCAAATTGTGGCACATATAAGCAGTCTTTCATGAGAACTTCTCTATTTTGGCCATTTGGAAGCTTGCATTTTACCTGAACATTAACACTTCTGTAATCACAGACCTTCCATCTTTCATGCTTATTCTCCTTTCCGTCTTCATTTAGGGTTTCAAATAAGTCCTTGTGTGAAAACATGTGTTTTGTACACACACTGATCAAATAATATCTTACTTTTAGTTGCACATTGGGTGAATACAAAGCTTTAATTGTGAATGTTTAAAATTCTCCCTTTTTTGTCTGTTTTGGAAAGGCATTCTTTTGCTTAGAGGTTGTACAGGTTTTTTGTAAGTGCACTTGCTTTCCACATGAGTGACAAATCATCTTCCTTTTGCTGCTTCTATTTAAAGCTACTTGTTGAATATTTGTTTCAGTTTTATTATGGAAGTCCTTATACTGTTTATGTCTGTATGCCTCTTCATATAGACATGCTTTGATTATTTCAATCAGAGAAAGTTTGTTTTTGCTTCAATTTGAGGCACTGTATTTTAATAAGTCTTTGGCAAACTTATTAACAGAACTAGATCCTGACTGAGATTACTTTTCCAGTGCTTCTGAGCTGTTCAGTTAGATTAAGCACTTTGTCTAAGTGGTCATACAAGTTCCCTTTCTCTGGAATTTCAATGCTAAATAATTTCTTTTGCAAATAGAATTGGCTTTCCAAAGATGAATTTATATACAGCCATTCTAATTTTGACCAAACAGCTTTTTATGTCTGAATTTGAACTACCCTCAAAACATCTCTATCAGTCAAATCTTTAATCAGGATTCCCTACAGCACCAGGCTATTTAAAAGAATAAAATAGGTTTATTTCAAAGATAGAAGCAACTATGTATAGGAAAAGTGAGTCCTAAGTCGAAACTGAAAACTGTGGTTCTTCAGCTATTTTGTCTGTTGTGAATGTAAGCAGTGAGGAAGTATGATCAAAAGAGCAGGAAGTCTCCAATTGAACCAATCAGGACACAGAAGAGATTATTTTTAAAATATCAGAAAGTTCCAAACCTAAATGTGCTAACTATACATCTTCTTTGATGCCCCTTACAGGGCATTCCCCATATTGTGTTCAATCATGCACATTACAGATCTTGCATATTTCAACATTACTGAGAGAAACCAAGGAATTAAGGCTGGCAGTATTGTTGTGATTTACTAGCAATGGCCACTGTAAGCATTCACTCAAAGCTATATGTGCTGCTTCTATTATCTAGGGAATTAATCTCCCACTTTTTGTTTATTTGTTTTAGATTTCATATATTTTTTGCAAACTTGGGACATTTCTCAGATTTGTCTGTTCATGTCTCTAATCTCTGGATTTAAATATTCACAGATGGGGCCATGTGGCGAATAAGGTATGTTGACATTCTCAGTAAGAATTTGCATATCACAATTTGGTTTAGATATGAATATACATTTATAAAATATTTTTATTTAATAAAAAATAAAGATTTGCACTGACCTGGAAGACATCCAAAATGCTTAGATAATTAGGGCAGAATAAGTGTATTTGATTCATTTATTTACATATTTTCAACATTTATCCCACCAAGGATTTCACATAATGCCCTCAGGCAGTGTAATTCTAAATAAGCTTTGGAGTTAATGAAAACAATTTTTGGACTGAGATATAGATGAGATTCACAATAAAGCACTGCAGAGTGTTTTTAGTCTACTTCTCAAATATTCCTTATATTAAGTACATGAACTTTGGTGTAGGTGATGAATTATGAAACTGATAGGGATGAAACTGGTAAAAAATAATCCATGGCATTTTTTAATAGATGGAAATACCTATGGGATGGAATTCTATTTTGTTGTGACCTGCCCTGAGCCAACTGGGAAAGCAGGCTATAAAAATAAAGATGATGAGGATGATTCCACTCAACTTTACTGTTTGCTTTTGATCTGTTTTTCCTTACTGCTTTGCTTGTTTATCTTTTTACCTGCCCACTTTGATTTCCCCATCACTTTAACTATTAGGGAAGGAATGGGATTTTTCATCCTTCATGAATACTGGTGTGTTCAGCTGTTGTTTCATGTAATAATGCTGAGCTACTCTTTCTCAGATTTCATTGAGATATTCATATATTTTATAGGAACATCATAGCATCAGGATTCAAAATGGTAAGAAAATAAGGACTCGGGAGGTTCAATTTGCAGAAGGGAAATACAATGTCAAAACAGGAGCATTCTAATAAGACAGCAAGCAGGCAAAACCATAGCATTCCTCATTAGACGAATTCATGGAGCATGCATCCGTCAATGGGTATTTGCTATTTAGATATGGTATCTTCATTTCCAGCCACATTATACCTCTGTATAATAGATGCTTAGCAGGCAAAAAATGCACAGGGTTGTTATCATCGTGCTGTGCTTCAAAAGTTCCTCGAAGCTTCTTACATGTTCACTATTAGAAATAGTATGCTAGCCTAGGAGGTTCCCTGGACTGGCCCGTCAGGACCATTTAATGTTGAGTTTTTAGTGTGAAAACCTAATACTTTATCTAGAGATAAGAGGGATGAATGTCTGGAAATGAAATATACCAGTGTTTGAACACTAGGGGGAAAGTATCTGTCAGTATTTTGGTTTTACTTTGGAAACATTTCCTAAGGGGGAAATTGAAAATCCAATTACTTACACTGTTTAGAGGTATAGAAGGGGATTTGCAAATGCAGGGAAAGTTGCAGGTTTTTAGTAGCTAAAATAGATGAGAATCTCTGCAATATATTTTTACCTGTTTAGATCCCTAAATTGTGCCTCTAGAAGCTGAATGCATTCTGTTTTCCTAATTGACTTTTTCTGGTATATTTCTGTCATAGTTCTAAGCACAAGATTTCAATGTGACTTGCAATAATAAAACATTTAAAATACATTTTAAACAGAACGAACACTCCAGTAAAATAGCAGAGCTAGGAAACAAAGATGAGTTCAGTATGATACCATAAATATGACCTCAGATTTAAATATCAGATTTATAAAATTGTTTTAACCAGTTGCCAAACAATCTTAACAGGGGCAGTGCCATAAAAGAATTATGAAGGGCATAATTCCACACAATCAATGCTATCTGCAGGGAGACCCTGACCAATCAACCACCTGCCATGTTTCTAAAGATGAAGGCTCACAGATGACCCATGGAACCCTGTAGCCTTTTCAAGGCAAGAGATGTTCAAAGGAGGCTTGTCATTGCCTGTCAATGTGTCATGACCCTGGACCTCTATGGTGATCTCCTGTCCAAATACTAACCAAGATCAACGCTGCTTAGCTTCCAAGATCTGATGAGGCTAGCCTGGTTGTGTCAGGTCTCACACCAAGTTTATATACAGGTTATGCGCAATTTATATGAAACTGAAATAAAAACATGACATCAATATGTCTAATTTCAAGGTAGTTCAGTGTGTTTTCTTTTTTCTTTTTTTGTTGTTGTATTGTTTCAGAGGAAGTGTGTATGTGGGTTCAAGCAGGGATGACTGTATGTGGGCTGCATTTTGTTCTGCCATTCAGACCCTTGCTGGGTGGTAGTTACCTTGCTGACCACATCTGTGCTCTTCCTTTTGGACTGCAGAAGGAGCTCAGGTTACATGCCTCTCTGGGAGTGGTGCTGTCACTAGAGACTTTTTTGCATGTCATAAATTTAGCATCATGCTTACCATGTGAAAATGACATATTCCAGCTGCTCTACATGACGTCGCCCATCTCCTGTGTCTGGCCATTTTAAAGTATGAGTTGGTGAATCCCAAAACATGGATTAACCAACCTAAAAAGCACTATCCCCCATCGAACAACCAGCAGGCCACCAGCAAAAGAAATGTATGGAGGTGAAGAAGTGCTACATCTGCCTCCAATGTCCCACCCTCACACCTGCCTCACTCTCCCCTCACTGGGAAGTTCTTTTTAAAAATGGAGAACCGCCTGGAGCAACGAATAGGTGGACATATGCCTCGGCTGTGATTATCAGTGCCTCTATGAAGATTCAGATAAGTGTTTAAATGAATAAGTCTTTAAAAAAAATTGGCAGTCACCAGAAGTTCATATTTCAGTCAGCCATACCAGGAGGGGATTGGTTGGTAACAGTGGTAGGCAGGCCAAAGTGAAAAAAGACTAAAGTGCCTAGCTCTCTCTTCACGCATTTCCAGCAGCAGGTGAGGAGTGAAAGAAGAGTGAGAAGCACCCAGAAACATTAGAGACAGCTCGAGAAGTGTGGAGTGCCAATGAGTCGCCATTATTTCTCACACTTTGCCATATAGTAGGCTTCACGTGATAATGCCCAATGTGCAGGAAAAGCCTAGACCTTCCCTCCCTGTCTACTGGTGCTCTTTGGGAAAGACTGGCATGAAGAGGCAGTAGCTGAATTGGCAAATGATTATCATGTGCTGCACCTGGTTGGTGCATACGGCCAGAATTATATGTCATTTTTCCCTGTAGCATCTCCATAAGGAGGAGACCAACAGCTGCCTCTACCATGGCAGCCAGCAGCATTGTTCTGGTCAAAAGTGTGACTGGAACTGAATGAAGTTTCTGAGAAGATTTCCATTACAGTCCTATACAGTGAGAATGTAGTCTAGTGTTGTTTTTCACACAAGGTAATACTGGCTATAGGCACCAACAGGAACATTCTGTGAAAAACAAAATCTTCATACACATTGCTTTACATTTAACTATGATTTATAAACTGAACAGTGTTATTTAGCTAACTGGGGGAGCCCAATTTATAAGTAATCCCCCTTTATAATATAAGCTGTTTACATATCTGCATGGAGCAACTATGCTTCTTTGACAGTGCAATTAGCGGTTAACTTGTCTTTCTTTTCTTGTGATGGAAAAAATAGCCATCTTTAGTCATCCACCCCTAACAGTGAATTAAAATATATGTTATAATTGAGGTTAAAATAGACAAAACATGACTGGGATCAAACCAGCTGGATGTTGTTTCTTTAGAAAGCTGCCTAACCAAAACTCATTTCAGCTCTGAGGATACAAATACACCCTTTTATAAAGAGCAAACAAAAGTCTTAAATGGTAGAAATTATGCTGGGTGACTATTATAAAGACAGAAGAAGAAACTTTGTTTTTTATACATTGCTGTTCTCTATCTAAGATATCTCAAAATGGCTTACAATTGTCTTCCCTTTCTCTTACAACAGGTTCCTTGAGACGCTGGTGAGGCTGAGACTATTACAGCATAAGGAATTTGGCCCAATTCACCACTTGTTGCGGATTGGGCCAAATTCCCACTGCTGCATCATGTCAGCATCTGTATGGGGTGATCTGGGGCCTGGTGTGACACATGTCCTCAGTTGGCCCATGGCAAAAGAACACGCCACATTCCCTTTGTTGCCCCAGGCCTCATTGAGGCCTATTTTGGGCCTGGGCCATGCATCTCATCCCCACCCATACCCGAGTACTGTGTTCTAGAAGGGGGAAAAATGTCCCAGGAAGCTCTCCCATGGCCACAATACTAGTGGCTACAGCTGGCAACCAGTCAAGAAAATCTAGAGCAGGGGTGGACAGTTTAAAGTGCGAGCTGGTGAATCCCAAAACGTGGATTCACCAACCTAAAAAACTCATGGGAATTGCAGCATGGACATTTGGAGAGCCACAGTTGACCATCTAGAGCTTTTCTCTTCCCTCTCTTCTTGAAGAACACAGTCCTTATTGGGAAGATGTTGGCAGCCTTGTAAGACTGAAACCAGTCAAATGGAAGCAAGATTGCCATAGTGAAAAAAGAGAAGAAAATAATGATTCCCCCACCTATTGTAGCCTATTTAGATGGGGGGGTTGTTTTCATTTTCATATTAATTGTACTTCTTATAACATTTCTCATGTAGGCCAATTTTATTTTCAGACATTATCTTTGTTCATTGAGAAATGCATCATCCTCTTAAATGGAATAGGCTGCGATAAAAAGAAATCATTCCTCAAACCTTCAATGATAGCCAAATAAATTAATTTCATGATGATAAACATTATTTTCACCTTCTAAAGTAACTTTGTATTTCAGCCAAAAAGTTACGTGAAAGCAGTTTGAAAAACTCTCCTTGGAACAGAAAGATAAATAATTGCAAACATGATCTTGTTTGTTTGTTTTTTCTCCCTTCACTCTGGCATTAAATATATGCATTTACCCAATTTTGTTTAACTATATTGTTACTGCCTAATAGGTTGGCTGTTTTACATAACCATGGTCCCTACAGGTTAGGGTCACACAGCATACAATCTAACTTTATACAAAGTCCTCACATATAAAATAGGATAATGTGTGCTCAAGATAACTTCTATTGGACTACTTACAGAGTCAGATATAAAGAGCATTTTAATCAATATGTTAGATGTTGTGGAAAGTATAATTACCTAATTTGCAAATGGCTTAACACTAAGCATATTGCGAACTTTGATAACGAATTCCATTGCCTAAGTGTACTTTCCTTACTCAACTCCCTTGTTTACTGAGGAGTCATACTTCTGGTTGGATCACCTCAAAGGTAAATTTATCCCAACCATACTTGCATGGGCTGCTGCTAAATTTTCTCACTTGACAACTAAGACACCTGCCCTCTTGTGTCATGGTTGGGGTACTGAAGTGAACCACTTGTATTATAAATCATGGAATCACCAATGTTGTACCTTAACAGATGGATACGTTCTTTAAATGTTTGATTGCATGGCCTGTAATCTATTTGAAAATAATTGCTTGCATTCTGCAGGGCATTACACTAGATGACCCTAGAGGTCCCTTCCAACTTTTTGATTCTATTATTCTGTTTGCATGAAGTAAGATTAACAGGGTTCATGGTAAGACTTCAAAGACTTCAAAAACACTAGCAGTGAAACTCAACTAAAAAATCTCATTGGATTTTCTCCTTTTTCTATATACATTTTTTAAATTGAAAGCTATAGCAAGCTAGGGGGTAACATCTGTGGAAAGTACAATTATTTAACAAGAAAGCAGCATAGCCATGCAAACAGGCACATTCAAATGTAATTGGACACATTTTATTTCTTTGTTTGTTGCATTTATTAATTGCCACTCCCAGGCCAAACCAGCTTGTCCAGTTTACAACAAACCCAAAGTAAAACATTGGTAAAATTACAGAATTTCCCAGCCAGCATCACCCATATTACTATCTTCCCCCCTCACCAGTCTGTCACCCCTGCACTCACCACCCATCTACCTTGTGAGCAGGGCATTTTTTGCCCTAGCTGTTCAGGGAATCCTAGGAGGGATCCTCGATCTTCCAAACCTGGTCTCAACCAAATGCCTGGTGGAAGAGTTCCATCTTGTAGGCCCAGCGGAACTTTGAAAGATCTGTCAAGGCTCATTCTAAGTGCTCATTCTACCAGGCCCTGGCCCTTGTCGAGGCCAGGCATACTTCCCTAGGGCCAGGAACCACCAACAGATTCAGAGTCGCAGAACGAAGAGCCCTGTGGTAGGCGTAAGGAGACAGGTGGCTTCTCAGATATGTAGGGCCCAGACTGCGAATGGCCTTGAAGGGTAATACCAAAACCTTGAACTTGATCTGGAATTCAGTTGGTAACCAATGCAGCTTCCTCAGGACTGGATGGATTTGGGCCCTCCAAGATCTTATGAAGACCCTAGCAGCTGCATTTTGTACCAACTGTAATTTCTGGGTCAGGGAAAAGGGAAGTTACAGCAAGTTACAGAATTCTAGTTTGGAAGGGACCGTTGCATAAAGCACTGTGGCCAGGTGTTCCAGGGTCAGTTAGGGCACTAGTAGACTCACTTGGCATAGATGGAGAACACCACCTTGGCTATCCTAGTGACCTGGAGATATGGAGATATGGAGATATGGATAGATATGGAGATATGGATAGATATGGAGGTATTGAAAATCACCCCCCAATTCCTGGTGATAGATACACCTCACTAAATGATCAGCTCCCTGTTCTTTACTGGCAAGCTGGCAGTTGCCTGAGCATGCCTATTTGAAATTGGTTTGGGATTATGAACATTGTATAAAATCATGCAGTATAGTAAAGCAATCAGATCACTGGTTTTGAAAGACAGATTCAAATCCCTATTCAGCAATAAAGACATTCTCTAAAATGTGATAGTTCCATCACTAGGCTAGTAACACAAGCCACTGCACATGATAAAGGAAAGGAGACCATAAGAGTAGCATAATTAGGGCAATATTTTTAGTAATTTTTATGTAACAGTAGAAAAAATTGTACATGTATATTGAATTTCTCAACCACCAGTGCAGATGTGCACTAAATTAATTTTTGATCTGTGCTTAGATTTTATATAGGTAACTTGGGAGGAGGGTCCTCCTTCTGAATGGTCTGTGGGCCTGGCAGTTTTAAAAAAGACTTACTGACTCACTAAACTGATCTGAGCAGTAGTCTCCCTGTTTTGTCTCATCCATTGTCAAACACATTCTGTTGAGTCTCAGATTAACATGACTCAGGGGTGGCCAAACTGTGGCTCTCCAGATGTCCATGGATTACAACGCACAGAGGCTCATGGGAATTGTAGTGCATGGACATTTGGAAAGCCAAAGTTTGGCCACTCCTGCAGCATAGCTACTTTAGGTTTCTCACAGTCCTATATCAAACGTGAGGTGATGCATGTCCTGTGTTTCACTAGACTATGTAGCTCTGAGTGGCTGGTTGAGGAAGCTTCTTTCACCTACAATTAAATGCCTCAAGGTATTTATTATCACACGTTATTTTATAAATATCTTATTTTATTCACACTGTCTCTGGCTTTTGTGATGTGCTTAAATACCTAGTTAGAGTGATCTATCATTAATCAAATCATCATATAGTACACCTCAACGGAATTAACTAGTGTGTAAAGAATGGAAGGTGGGTGTGTGATGAGTTATAGTAAAACCAAGCTAGGGAGACAAGCGCCCTCGTACTCCCTTCTAGTGTTAGCCTCCAAATGACTAGTTCACTCAAAGATGATGCAGCCAGCCAAAAGGACTGATCAATGACCGTATCAATAAAATGTAATGTTACTTAGCTTTTACCTCTGCTGCATTATACTACGCTGTCCCTATCACAAATGTGGGTGAAGGAGAAAGTGTAAGCATATGAAATTGTGCATAGAGTGTATAGAAAAGTGCATAGAGATGGAGCAAGGAGGATAATGGTTATCATACCCTGAATTGCTGAAGGCCTTTACGGCCAGAGATAACTGATTGTTGTGGATTTTCCAGGTTGTGTGGCCATGGTGTGGTAGTTTTAGTTCCTGACACTTTCCCAGTAACTGTGGCTGGCATCAGAAATAGGACACAGCAAGATGGCAATCTTCCCATGCCAAATGGTGAAATGTCAGAGGCTAAAACTACCAGACCACAGATATACAGACCACTGAAAAACCCACAACAACCAGATATCATACCCTCCTGGTGCCAAATGATGGAACATATATTTCAAGACTTTTGTGTATAATTCTAGGCAATTCAACAGAGATAATTTGTGAGAAATTCTGAGCTTCTAGTGTCAACTGTTCAGTCCTCAGCAGAATTATCCATTTTAAGTACATGGGAGAAAATAGGCTGAGAAGAAGATGACTCTGCTAAAATGACATTGCAAGTGACCTAAGCCATATGTGGCTTAACATACTTATTTCCTTCTAGATTTGCAATAAGCCTTGCTGATACCATAGAACAGGAGGGGAAAGAGGGGGGGGGGTCAATGCTGAAGATACTTAGCAATATGTATTGGTTCCAAAGTATGTTTTCCACTAACAGATGAGGACATTAATTTTTGCCAGTTCTCCCTTCCTACTCCAAACCTCCAGTTTGTTCCCTCAGGCCATTCCTGAGGGTCCACTGTCTACAGGAACAACATTTCAGGGAGGTAGTGGGCTACAGGAATCCTTAGTCTGAATCTAATTTTGTATCTCTACAAAATGACTGTAAGTTTTATTTCTAAGCAAGGATTTGAACCTGATTGCATCCACAAGACAAGCAAAAACACAAGACAAGTATCCTGAAAGAGAGAAGGCCATGTTCAATACAGGCTCCATCTCTGGAAAGAGATATGAGAATGAAACTTTCATTTCCTTTATGACCTTTTTAAACAGAGATGAGATTAAATGTATATAGATTTTGTCAGCAGAGGTGAGAATATGGTGCACATACAATGATTGTTTGTGATTCCCAACATTGCCTAATGACTTTATGCAAATTTATGTAAATTATAGTATAATGGTATAATATCAAGATTAAACAATACCACAGTATGCCTGTGGAGATGCTCCTCTGAATATTCAATGCATATAAAATAAAACCAGCTTCATTAAATGTCTGTTTAAATAAAGTAGTAGCATCAAAATTATGCTATTGTGTTTCTTGGAACATGATCTATTCATGTCCACTTAAAAGCTTTGCAAGAATGAAAATGGTTGGTACTCTGTAAGGTAACTGTACAGTAATATTATATAAAACAATAAGTGTTGGTTACATACATACATACATACATACATACATACATACATACAATGTATGTATATACATACATACATTGGCGGTTCTGCCTCATGTAGGCCAGAAAGAAGGGTAGGAACTGAGAAGGCAGCCCGGGTCTCCTACCATCATACCACTTCAGATTCCCATGTATGTATGTATGTATGTATGTATGTATGTATGTATGTATGTATGTATGTATGTATGTATGTATGTATGTATGTATGTATGTATGTATGTATGTATGTATGTATTATTCAACTTCCATGGGTGCCTGGCTGAGACTTTGTGTTCAAATAAAAAACCCACAGTCTTATGGTTTTGCATATAAGTACCTAATCTCAATATAAAGGATAAAAAATCATATAAACACAGGTTAAAAGGTACAAATCATATTTTATACCAGGACCAATACCAAAAGCATTTTGGCTAAAGTCTTCCTCTGTGGAAAAATTCAAACTGAGCACTCCATAAATTTGACAAAAATATACATAAAATACCCAGAGTGGGCCTAAAATGAAAGATGAGGGAAATGAGAATAATAATTATCTATATATAACCTTGAAAAATTAAATATTTTTAAATTTATGGAATTGGAAGAGATATCTTTTTCTTCAAGCAAAGGTTGGATACACACTTTTCTTGGATGCTTTAGGATGCTTTGGGCTGATCCTGCGTTGAGAAGGGGGTTGGACTAGATGGCCTGTATGGCCCCTTCCAACAATATGATTCTATGCTTCTATGATTCTATCTTACTTGCACTGAGATGTCCATCCATGGAATAAGTGGTGATAAATATTATGGAGTTGCAACATGGGCAATTCATCACAATTTTTCATATGTCCATGAATTTAAAATGCACATAAAGCATATGACTAATCAACTGCAAATTTTAAAAATCTCCTAAATGTTAGAGGAGGAGGAAAGTATGGAGTTATCTGAAAGAAAGTAAACTAAATATTTACCTACTTAGGCCCAATCAGCAGTACGCAAAGCATCAATGGGGTACTCAGGTACAATTAAGAAAAGATCAGTCCATGAATCTTGTGTATGGTTGTGTTTTCTCCCCTTTTTTGGTTGTGCTTGTGAACTCCAAATTCTACAATAGTATCCTCTTAGGTGGGATTTTTAGGCTCACAAGAACATTTAATTAATTAATTAATCACTCCCAGTTCACCAATGGTTCTCTCAAGGACCATTACTGTAACCTGGCACTTAGTTTGGGAATGACTGCTCTATTGATTGGAGGTAGAGCAAAGCAAATGTATCTCATTACCCTGACCAGAAGTCTGTGAAAGGGATAGATATGAAATTTAAAATACATTTTATTGTCTGCTTGATTTTCACATCCATTGCTCCAAAAAACAAATCTTTCTTCATCTAAATAAAAATGAGGATAAAAACCCAACAGAAGTTAGCGATTCACTGTATGGGGGATGCAATAGAGCTTAGTGTGATTGCTTTTACCTTTCCACCCTATTTTTCATGCTTTAAGAAATCTGCCATTAGACCATGTTAGGCCAGCTCCTGCTGTGTAATTTCATTCACTGTTGTCGTACTACATTAACACTTAATTTGGCCCCTGGAGATCTCTACAACAGAGTGATTTCTCGCATAGCATTTTTATGGTCTAATTTCACCGGCAGGAATCTTGTCATAGTACTGGGTGACAAACTAAAGTATAGCTATGATACTTTTGTATATATCAAATGTCTTTTAAAGTATTTTTAAAGCAAGCAGGTGCATCTATATGCAGTACTTCCATGACTTTATGTAAGGTGGTGAAATAAGATCTCATATACACTATACTATGAATATTTACAACAACCCTGCAAGGTAGGAGAGCTTTATTATCCTCTTGCTAGAGATGGGTGGTTGGTATTGATAAATAGTGTATTGCCCAAATCATAGGTCTTATTTGAGTTCCCACCTGCAAAAAGATTTGAACAAGGCACTTTGACTAATAGCTATATTCTATATTTTTTCTTAACACCATGGAAGTTCTAGTTGATTATTCATGTTTCCATCTCCCATTGTCCTTGTCCAGAATTCAAAGAAGCATTGAATTTCATGTTATGAATAGACTGAATGGAAACTCATATATATTATGGAAATAGATATCATATCACTCCCCATGCTGAAAGGAAAGTATGCTGTTTCATACTTCAAACAAGCATTTCTAGAAAATCGTAAAATTGACCTGTTGATGCTAGTTTTCCATTTGGAGAGAATTTCATCTTGAGGAACATTCAGTTATATGAATCCACAGCTAGAGTCTGAAATGGTGCAGTACAGATCCAGATGTGAAAGCTCAGTGAGAACGGAACAAGAATTCTTAGGTATTCCACCCCAACAGTCTGGTAGATCTAATTCTGGCTCTGTAGCCATATTCTGCTATCCTCCATCATCCAAAACTTAATATGATGCTAGGCACTTTGGAAAGTAGCAACAGCAACAGTAAATCTTGCACTGGTAAAAAATGGGGCTTGTGCAAGTTATGAGTCAACTAGTCGTAAAGCCGTCACACCTTTAAAGACAAGGTATGCTAACTAATGGGCTGGTGAGGGTCTTGCCAGGGAAACTTCACACACACAAACATGCATGTCATCATAAACTTCTTATTCCCAGACTATAAAGATAAGCTCTGCAGGGGAAAATGGACGCTTTGGAGGTCAGGCAGTGAGGCATTACACCGTTTTGAGGCCCCACCTCCAAATCACAAGGAATATCCCCAGCCCAGGGGTAGCCAACCTCCAGGTGGATAAAACAAAAATGACTTGTCAGTGGAGAATGCAGCCAAGAAGTGAATAAACTGACAGGCTTATATAATGGAAATTTTGTGTCTTTACTTCTGAGTAAATACTTCTTACAGCATGAACAATGATTGTAACTATCTAGTGGAAAAATAAAGCATTGCCAAAACATGTACTAGTTATATAAACCACGTTTTCAAATCTTTCCTCAGTGGCAACTATAAAAACACAATGCCATTCAAGGAATTGAAAAAGTACCAAAAAGGCATATGTGAATACAAAAACTTTTTATATGATGTACATAACCAGTACATGTTTTGGCATGTACTGTTCTTTCAGTTTCTTTACTAAATCTCCTGGAATTAGAGCTCATCTGCAGACTATAGTGATCAGCTCCTGTGGGGGGAAAATGGCTGCTTTGGAGGGAGGACTCTCAGACACTGCACTCCACTTTGGGTTAGGGATGCCAGGCTCCAGGTGTGATCTGGGAAGCCCCTGGAATTGCAGCTCGTCTCCAGGCAACAGAAATTAACCCCCCACACACACACTGGAAAAATGGCTGCTTTGAATGGTGGACTTTAGAGCATTGCCTCTTGTCTGCCACCCAAATCACCTTCAGTTGAGGGGTCACCCCCATTTGCCCTCACCCCTCAACAGGCACCTTGGGGGCCTTGCCAATGGCCTAACTTTGAAAACCTGTCTTTGGCTCATGGCCACTCAGGCCCTGTGGCAAGGAAGTCGGCCTCGAGGCCAGTATCTTCAGACTCTTCTCATTTTCCCAGGTGGCTAAGTGATGCAGTGACAGTGGCTTTAGGGAGTGTCCAGGCTTTTCCGAAGGTTCCCAAAGGGAAAGAACAGTGTGGCAGTTGTAACAGTGCCCTAAATAGGCCTGGAAGCCTGTGTCTTGACCCCAGAGAAGCTGCCTATGGTCTGCTTGGGATGATGCTACCATGGCTTCAGTCATGCAGTCTTGTGTGGGCAGGCCCACAAAATCAGGTCACTGAGGAGAGTGGATCAGCTGCAAGGCCCTCTCTCAGCATGGGTTTTTTTCCACCTACAGGAAATGGGCAGTCCAGGTTTGTTTGCAGTTGCCAGATGGATATCTACAACTACTTTCTTTTTATTGGTGGAACACCCCCACATACACTGAAGGTGAATTGCCTTCAGTTTAAAGAGTGTGTCATCAAGGCCACAAGATGGGTTCTATTATGGGGAAAGATGTTCCAATGAAAACAGAGATAAGTATTTCTGGGATCTGCTGTATTGAAGCTGTGGACATCTGTGTCAACAGGAAACAAATATATCATTACCAGTCAACATACTGGGACCCTCCATAAATCACCATTTTGGAAAACCATGAAGATACAGAAACATCAAGATTTGTAGAAACACTTGACTTTACACCATCAGGTTAAAAAAAGGTTTTAGGAACTGTTAAGGTTAATACAAGATAAGAAACAGAAAGTTGTATAAGATTATTTTAGATGATAGAGTTTTAGTGGCACCAGGTCAGTGTTATACACTAAGACTTTTCAAAACAGCGTAGATGGATGTATTTTCCAAACACCAACAGGAAGAAGTTTTACTCCTTGTAAATTCCAAGCAGCCTTGCAGAAGGTCAACCCTGAAGCAAAACTGAAGGACATATCACTGACCTGGTGTCACTATTCATAGTGATATGTATCTCATCAAACCCCAATGTCACCACCATGCCCGATGAAATGAAATAGCTCATCTAGATACAGAACTCTATGCATCATAAATCAGAAAGGGAATATATGCTTTTAAGAAGGGCGAGTGTAACTGTACTGGAATCTGACTAGTAATTTTAGCCACTTCTGCTTCGAGGGGGAAAAAACTGATTTAGTCAAATTCTAGTACATTTTATGGGTCTATATTTTCAAATTAATGATATTGAGAAGAGAAGTACTGAGAGCATATACATAAGAAGTTAACTTGATCATTAAACTTCATTTCTTAATCTTAATAAACTCTTCTGAACTTGGTGCATTTTCACTTTTCCAATTTCCAGTTTATCATAATACACATTTTAACCAATGTCAGCAGATTTATGTTTGCAAATCTACATCAAAGGCTTCATTTTTTTTCAGATAGCATAATAATATTCCTACAGGAATCATTGGTAACCTATAGCTTGTAATTTCAGATATTTGGTCCAAAATACCCCTCAAAAAAGCTTAAGTTCCAGAACATGTCCAAAAACTGGTTTAAAATCAGTTTTATTACTGTAGCACCTCAAACATTTATCACTATCTGTTTTATATATCTATTTGGTATGATTTCAAATACCATTTATACTGATACTTAACATCTTCTATTAAATGTGCTGCAATTAATCTAGTGGAAACATTGTTCATTATTCATTTCAGCAAAATATTTTATCATTTTTTTAAACATAGGAATTCAATTATCCAATCCCAATTGGATAAAATAATGTAATGTGCCTTTTCATACTTAATATTATAATTAATTCATGCCATGCTTTTACCTAAGTGCACTGTATTTCCTTAGAAGGACTTGAATATCTTGTCTTACTTGAAAATACTGGAAAAGTATGCTTCCTCAAATTATTAATTCTGGTATTATAGGATGAAAAATCCCATTTTTAACTAAATCATTCAAAATTCACTGTTCTCCTGATATGGATGCAACTTTGATTTATTCATCAAAGAAAGTGGTTGTCAGATGAAACAATCATAGACTTAAGAAATGTTTTAATTTCATCTAAGTTGCTTAATTTTGATTATACAGATATTAATGGGTAAACCTTGTCTTTGTTATGATGCCATATTAAATCTATTAACAGACTCTCCAGAATGGTAGGTAGAACCCTTTCTCATATATTCTGGAAGGCTGTTCTAAATAAAGAAATAGCAACTGGGTTTTGTACTTCAGTCATTAATTAAAACCTTTACCAAAATATCATACCAGAATTATGCATTACTCAAAATAACATTTGAAGTTAATTAAAATTTTAGAAAGCTGTTAAGGTAATCAGACTATTTATCATAATTGCTCAAAATGTGTACTGGGGGTGGGAGTGATAGCTTAGTTATTTTTGAAGTATCTTTTAAAATTCTTATTTATGTTCTTAACTTTTTTAACTACTTAAGTTTATTTTACTATCTGTGTTGGATCACTAGATTGTATTTTGAGGGATCAATATAATACTTTGAATATTTTCTTATTTGCTGGTCAAAGTGCAGCAGAAACAGTAAAATCTTTATACTCTCTCCTCAGCCATGATGAGAATATTGATGGTGTCTATTTTTTTATTTTTCTAGATGCACAGAAATAATTGCTTCTTTACTTACTTCATTTGTATCCCATCTTTCTCTCTAATATGGACCCAACATGCTTACTCATATCATTCTCTTCTCCCTTTTATCCTTACAACAACCCTGTGAATTATTTTAGTCTGAGTGTGTGACTGGCTCAAGATCATCCCACAACCTTCCATGGCAGATTCAGAAGTCAAACTTGGTGTCCCAGACTTTAGATTAACAATCTAAGCGCTACACAGCATACAGATAATAGAGAGTGGCTTAAAACATCCTTATGATAAAGAGCAACTAAACCATCATATATAACAGTCTCTGAAATGTATTCTAGAGGTAACTAAATTCATGTGATCCTATGGCAATCCACACAATACCTAGGGATGTTTTTGAACTTAAAAAAATGAATGCATCTAAAGTAGAAATTCTGTCACAACCCTCACAATTTTGGGCAGTTCATCCCCCTCCCACACCAAACATTTCCTAAACTTTTTGTCCAGTTGAGCAGGGTGATCCAGTCATCTTCCAAAAGGAGGGTAGTAAAATGGACTGCCATAATGGCTTACAACCAGAAGCAAGAGAGAACAAAGCAGATGACTGAAATGGCTGCAAGCCATTTAAACCTAACAACTTGATAGGTCTACCTGTTAGGTTTAAGTGGCTGGCAGGAGCAGCCTTAAACTAATTTAAGCCTAACTGCTGATGGGTGGACCTGTCAACCTGCTAGGTTTAAATGAGTCATAGCCATTTTAGGTATCCATTTAGTTCTCAGTCAATTTGTTTAGGTGGTTATGGTTTGGTTGGGTTCAGGGGGTTGGTTCGGGTTGGTTTGGGAACACCCCTAACCCTGAACCAAATCAAAATTGTCCAGTTTCTGTAAATTCCTAGTCACTAATGGCCCAGTCTCATTTCAGTAAAGGTAAAGGTAAAGGTATCCCCTGTGCAAGCACCGAGTCATGTCTGACCCTTGGGGTGACGCCCTCTAGCGTTTTCATGGCAGACTCAATACGGGGTGGTTTGCCAGTGCCTTCCCCAGTCATGACCGTTTACCCCCCAGCAAGCTGGGTACTCATTTCACCGACCTCGGAAGGATGGAAGGCTGAGTCAACCTTGAGCCGGCTGCTGGGATTGAACTCCCAGCCTTATGGGCAAAGCTTTCAGACGGCTGCCTTACCACTCTGCGCCACAAGAGGCTCTCATTTCAGTATGTTTGAATTTATCAGTCAATAAGATGTTCTCTTCCTCATTGCCTGAGTTTACAAGTTTCCCTCTTCTAGTGCCAACCTTGAATATTTGGAGAATGGTCTTATTGCAACCCTGCTTGTATGCCACTATTGCATTAAATAGGATAAATTATGTGGCAGGAAGAACTGTGTAGTTACTGCTGGTGCCTTGATTATGACACACCCTTCAGTACATATTTGGATGGTTCAAGTTTCTGCTGCCAGCTAAAGACAGCCCATCTCTTCTGCTTGTATCACAGGGACAGTTGGGGGTAGAGAGGCTGCCTCCACTGGCTTGTTTCAATTCAGCTGGCTTTTCACTTTCCATAGTTGTTTCCTGGACTGATCAGTCTCTCTGGTCATAATGAAATATTTGCATACATTGCCTAATAATACTTGAATCGGCTTGTTTAGCTCTTCCCTTCTGGTTTTCATTTTATGTTGTGTGTTGTGTATTATTATAATTTATACCATTATTTATAACTGTAAAGGGCCTTGAATGAAACATCAGAAAGGGAGCATGTACATGTATCAATAACCAAGTAGAATATATTCTTATATAAGATTTTTATTAAGTATTTTAATATGTGAATGTTTATGATGGTTATTTTCAATTATTTCTCATATTGCAAATGTCTGTAAGATGACTCAAGTGTTTTGTTTGTTTATAAAGAAAGAGAGAAAAATAATCAAATGCATAAATAGGCAAATTCTTCCAGGAACCCATTTAAATCCTGCAACAGAGGGACTAAGAAGTGGCAAACCAGTCCACAAAGGTATGTGATCCAAGAGTTCCATCCAAGGGTCAAAGATGCAGGGAGGAGTAAGGTTCAGGGTCTGAAACTTAGCAGTTGAATCACAATTCTGGTTTTGTACTGAAAAGCAAGCACAACATTAACAGGCAGAATATGAAGCAGAACTCTGCTCACTGAGAGACACAGATTACAGAGTGAAATTGCTCCCTTTTATCAGCCTAGTTAGCTCCTCTAACCACTCTGCTCCAGGAGCCAAAACTGACTGTTGCTGTGCCAACAAACAGGCCCTTCTTTGTCTCCTCTAACCTGTCAATCTCTCTCACCTTCTTCTATGATCTGCTGGCTCAGGAGACACCAATGTTAAGTGACACACTGATTTCTGTCCTGTTTCCTTTGTTTCCTGTCAGATTGAGCAAACCTAAACACACGGCGCTTCTTTTTCTGGCTCTGATTCAAATCCAGTTACTCAGATGTGGATTCTACAGGTGCAGACCTTGATTCTTTCATCTCCTTATCCTCTTTGTTCATCTTTGCACATGGCCAGGCTTGTTCTGGTTGCAGCAGTGCCAGCACTGCAGTGAAGAACTCAAGGGCAACAACAGCAATGTTGGCCCAGGGGCTGTGGCAGCTCACACCAGGAACAGGTGCCGGGCATGGAGGTTGCAGCAACAGTGCTGAGAACTGACAGCAAGAATATCACCAGACTGGGGAGCATTGTCATCATCAAAGCCAGGAACATTCCTACAGCATCTTCCTCTCAGAGCAGAAGCATTGTATGCACATGCACAGTCAAATCTGCTCTATTTGGGGGGATTTACGCACACACCCTTCAATTTTCTCCCACTTTCAGATTTTTCTGCAAACCTGGGGTGTCATCCTAGTTTGTTGAAAAACCTTCCTTCTGTGTAAATGACACCCTTCCCTAGTAGATATAACATGATTAAGATTTGGGATATTGGTCAATTTTTTTCAAGAAAATGTCCCTCTTAAATCAGAATGAAAGCAGGAAAGGGACACCATCCTGAGAAATCTAGGACATTGTTGTTGCCCACTTTGTCCTGAAAGTTTCAGGAAAATTTTATTGTATAAATATTTTGAAAAATAAATGTACTGAAGGTTAGCAGTACCTGTCCCATGAAAATGCTGGTTACTTGTCTTACATATTTTTTATCAACCAGTTTTTAACATATTTGCTTTTTCTTACAGTTGATATTTAAGCAATGTTATAGGAATCTCTTACAAATATGTATGAGCTGTAGGAGTGGGCAGTCAGATATTGCAAACCTCCCAAAGGCATTTAACATACCTGGTATCAGATCAGGTAGGCAGTCTCAAGTCCTTATAGAAAAACATTATGGGGAAGACCCAGGGAATGCTAGAGCAAAAAGAAGGGAAGGAACATAATTTGACATGTTTGTATTTAATCTACAATGCACAAACATGTATGTATAGTATTGATGCCCAATGGTCTACAAAGCTTAACTCAACATTCATGCTACTTGTATGGCTTTGCAGAAGAATGAAACTTTTCTATAGTGCATGCTTCTGCAAAGAAAGATGATGTGATCTCTCTGCTCTGTTCTCTGCCCTGAAATTTCAATGCAATATGAGTTTGGTCAGTATTTTTTTAAATGCCCCTGTTTCTCCACAATCTCTAATTTCCTTGTTTGTTCATTAATTTATAGTCAGCTTTTCTCCCTTGCAGTTAAAAAGTTTCATTTAAAAAAAGCACTCCAGAATACTGACCTTCATTCAATATACAGTACAATATATATAGCTAGGGACACTGTTCAGTTGAATTCCAGATCAGGTTCAAGGGTCTAGTGTTGACCTTCAAGGTCACAGGCAGTCTGGGCGCTGTGTATCTGAGGGATTACCTCTCCCCATATGCCCCCATAATATCACACAGGTCATCAAGTGCTAAAGTGCCTGACCCAAAGGAAATGTGCCTGGCTTCAAACAGGGCCAGGGCTTTTTCGGCCCTGGTACCAGTCTGGTGGAATATGTTGCTCTCAGAGATCAGGGCCCCAACAGAAATATCAAAGTTCCACAGGGCCTGCAAAATGGCAGTACTCCACTAGCTGTATGGGTTGTGACCAGAGCAAGTAATACAATCAATGGGTCTCTCCCACCTCTCGGAACATATCCCTCCCTGAACATACCAGCACAACTAGCCAGTGATATTGATTGGATAAAAGATTAATGAGGAGAAATCAGAGCACTGGAAGGATGATTTTAAATGTTCTATATGATTTAAAAATTCTATATTATTTTGTTGTATTGCTTTACATCTATTTTAACATGCTGTCTACCACCCTGAGCTATGCAAAAAGGGGCAGTTTATAAATCAACAACAACAACAATGATAAACCCCTTTGTCTAAGTTATTTGAAACTTGGGGGATCTTTAGAAGAGAAAGTGGACTAGGTTCCTTAGTATTTTGATACCACTTGGTACAATACGATAACATTTATTGTGTATAGCCAAAGGCCATTACAAAACATAATTAAAAACAATATGGTACAAATACGAATAAAACAATATTTCTCCAATATTGCGTACATAAAATTGTAGACGAGGGCTACTGAGTTATAATTAAAAAAAAAAAAAACGGTGTATCAACATGGGGACACCTGTAAAAAACCTTTGGCTCGGATCTTCCTGGAGGCCAGAGCGAAAAGTGCCACCCTATATGAAATATAGGGGTCGACATCTGATAACAGATTGGTGACTTTATCAAAATCAGAAGTGGGGTGTGACTTTGGTAGTAACTTGGCAAGGAATTTGCCCCTGGGTTCGGAGTACAGGGGACAAGCCAAAACATAGTGGGGCAGGTCCTCCACAGATGAATTTCCACATATACACAGGCGTTGGGCTGTGGGTATTTGGAGATATTGTCCAAAGAGTAATCTGATTTGGTTGTTGTGTCTTTCTTCCAAGATTTCAGAATAGCTAAGTGGGCATGTGCTTTGAAACCACTTGGTAAGAAAATGCCTGCTCAGAAAAATCTACCATTTTTCCTACACAAAAAACCACAGACAGGCATTCAATCTGATCTTAATGGAAATGGAATCCAAAATGTCTTCATAATGCAACAGTATTTCTGAGAATTTTTAAGCTGATACACTTTCTTATTAAATTAAATTAGAATTAAAATATTTTCCCAGTGCACATTCCTAACAAACAAATGCAATTCTTTTAAAATTGACATATAATATACTTAATATGTAATTAATGTAAATGGTTATAAAACCAGGAATACCTTATGTGATTCCTTCTTTGCAACTGGCTGAATCTTAATAAGTCTCATTAATACAACACAGGACTAATTTGCAAGCCCAAAACTGCCTGTCCATGAAAAGCTGTTATGTTAGATAGAATTACTCTCACCTATCCTTCTCCCTGATGTTTTCTGAATGCAGTTTTTGATGTAGAGAATCATTCAAACATGCAGTCCTCCATCTGCTTCCTAAGTAGTACATTCCCAGGAGGGCTATACCACTCATGATGATCTGAGTACATGAACTAGAGGATTGAGAAATATTTGACAAATTCATCTAAACAAAAAGAAGAGCCTCACAGAGATTTGGAGATATTAATTTGTAACATTCTGAGATAGCATATACATTTTGGATTACCCGACCTGAACCAATTACCTTCCATTGGCCCCCAGCATATTGCTGGAAAACACTGCTGATGGTCTGTTATTTGGGTAAAAAAAAATTGGGTTTAATCATAAACCATAGAGCTTTGTCCAAATACCAGAGATTCCTGGTGATGTGCTTATACAACTTTCCGCTGCACAAAATGTGATGTTATTATATCACCAGTGAGTCCCCACCCAGCAAGGGAAGAAAGGTGTGCATGTGGGGGGGGGGGGGGCTGTTCAACATACAGACTGCCATGCTATATCTCATACAGTTCCTGAAAGTGCTTCACCCCCGAGGTACAGCTTTGCAGCATGGGGAAGCCGGACATATCACTTTCACATGCACAACTCTGCTCTTAGTTGTTGTTTTTTGCCAGAGAAGTTACAATCCCCATTTAAAGACCCTTGTGATTCAGACTTAACATATGTTCTTATTAAGTAATACTGATTGACTTGTTGCAACATTATTTCATTGTGCATTAATTACTCTTGCTTGATGAATAGATCAAGGCCTCAAGTCTACTCTTTGTTTGTCTTTAATTTCTAATATGAATAATGTACACTACAATAATTATGTATGATCATAGTTAAAAACATAATAAACTCTATGATAAATGAAGTACTAAAGGTATTAGCAAGAGAAAAAATACCTTTGTCTCAGCCCGTGATTTAAGAAACCCATTTGTCAGAAGAAAACTGTATCAATTTTTTTTAAATGGCTTGGGAAAGAGTTCATTATATACAGAAGAAAATCAGTAGATTTGGCACCTGAGACAGCAACAAGATGAGCCCACTAATATACTGCTGAACTTGGTGAATCTTAATTAGTTAAAATCCAGGTATTCCGGTTTATCTTGTACAGGCTTTGTCAACCAGGATTTCATGAAACCCTGGAAGGTTTTCCTGAATGGAAAAAAGTATTTTATGTACTTTTAAAATGTGTTAAATATTTATTGCAATATGCCCATATATGGTCATATTGACCCACCCACCCCTCCCAAAATGGCCAAAGATGGTCCTGGAGGGGTTTGGAAGGGGAGGGTCCCCCAGTGGGTTTGTACACCATATTCCGCATCATCACATAACTTCTGGGGGTTCCTGAAGCCTGGAGAATGATTCAGTGGTTTCTCAACAGTGAAAAAGTTGAGAAAGGCTGATCTAGTATAAACATCCTTCTGTTGATTGTTCTATATGAATGGTGTACCTAAGGCAACAGCTGAATGAATGTACTGAACTAAAATGAGTATAGAACCCTCCAATAAACTGGAAGAGCTCACATCATCTCCTGAATTCCTTGTTTACTTTGGAGACAAACCTGAAATACTGCAGTTGTTTTCACTTAAAATTCAGCATTTTCCTACCTTGGAATGAACTTGAAAATCTGTCCACCTTCTTCAGAATTAACTAAAGGGAGGCCACCTCTTCTACACATTTGCACACAGAGACTAGCAGCACAACACCCTGTTTACTTGCAGTCGGGCATGTGGGCTAGGAACAAATCTCACACATAATTTTTTTGGCAAACTGGCCACAACTTTATAATCAGCTAGTGTGTGGGCTGGCAAGGGGAGAAGGAGCCCATCCTGCAATAACTGGATCATCCAACCCAATTCTCAGCCTCAGTGGTGCTTGTCCTGGTCCCCCACCAGGCCTATGGGTTCCCTTGCCAGTGAGCATCCTCCCAGTAGTGAGAATCCAGAGAATGCTTCAGGAGGTGTATACCTCCTTCAGCCCACCCCCTTTCATCTGGCTCTACTGGAGCAGTCTCTGGAGCCATCCTATCTGGGTTGCCCCCCCCCAATCTGCAGCCTTTTAAAAAGGCTCTTTATCTGGGGAGTATTTCTACTCCCCCCTCTGTATTTTCCCTTAGGCTTCTTCCCCTTGCCCCCCGCAGTTGTGACAAATTAGGCAAAGCATCAGAAAACAACCATAACAATAACTACTCCACCTTCCAACCACGGAGTGCTGTATGTAGGCAACTTGACCAAATGGGTGGGTGGGAGGGACACTCTTCGCTTGGCTGCAAGGAGAAGAGGCCGCTCCGCTTCACATGGCAGCTTTAAAAGGTGCTACATGCCCCACACCTCTTCACCTTGCATCAGGGCACATGCGCCCGACCTCCCCACTCCTGACACTCTGCTGAGGAGCGCCTTCCTCCTTGCCCACCCGCTGGCTGCTTCAATGGCAGCCCCCTGGTAAGTTGCAGATGCACTTTAATGCTAGTACTTGTCAGTTGAATTCTATTTGTATCAGTATTCATTCAGGGTGACTGGAATGCACAAATAAAGGTGACATCAAAAGTAGGATTTCCTCACAACACTTATAATATTGTTCTCACATTATGGAACATGTGTTTTCTAACATGGGACAGCAATACAAGTGGCCATGGGTCCGTCCTATGGCCAATGACAACATATTAAAATAATGTGTAGTTATTTAAAAATTGCCTCAACGCCCTGTTCCAGTTTGGGCATGCTGTGTGGTAATCGCAGGAGCTCGTACTCCATACCTTTTTTAAAGAACTGGGAGGAGGCTGTTTCTTCACATGGTATGGGGGGGTCAGGAACTCATAGAGCTGCTGCGCTATGTGCCAAATCTGGATTGGTACCTTGTGGCAATTTTTTATCAGCTACAATTCTTTTCAAATTGTGTTGGCAGCCACAGGATGGTCTTTTCGCCCCTGCCATTTGTATTTTGGACAAAGAAGAACAACTAACATGAGAAGCATTTTATGTTTTCGATTTGTGTGTTTAGAAATTAATAGAAGATACATTATAAAATGTAATTATATTTGTTTTGCTGCTGTAGGTAACACAAACTATATTCTCCGTTTTCAGCATGTGGTCAGAATGTTACCAGAGATTCAAGGGCAGACCAAGTAAAACATGACCTTCTTCTGCTTGCTAATGCAAGATGGATTCATAGCTAGATGGCTTGAAACTTTTATGTAGCAACAACTACAACAAATGAACTTCAGCTAATAGGAATGTAAATCAGATTGTAGCTTTTGCTATTCATGTGCCGCTGAGTCATTATGCTGTGCATGTAAGCATGGAATGATATCAATGTCATCCAGAACAATATTGTCTTCAGACAAGCATAGAAGAGGATGGGATATGAATCAATAAACCACAAAGTCAAATCTTAATTATAGGGAAACTCAGTTTGGCTTTCTGCCAGCCAATTCTGCCTCCCTTTTCTTTGAAACAAATTTGGTATTCATATTCAAGATTTTGCTGTTTAACAAGAGTTCTTTTTCCCCCCTCAGTATTTATTAAGTGCTAATGTCTTCTACGTTTCTTTTAAGCATTATCTGCAAGGGGAGGGAAATATCTCCACCAATTATGGTGCCCAATGATGAGTTTTTAAGAAATATTTTAAAGAGATAAGGGATAGCTAAATCTTTCAATTGAAAGGAAGAAACAAAAACATCAAACAGAAATGCAAGCAGCCGAACATTCCAGGTTTTTAGGAAACTGAATGTCACTAGCTAAGCTTCAGTACTCATCTGAGAGATTATTAACTATTCAGTAAGAATCATAGATAGATCAGTGCAAGATAAAGATGGAGGGGGTAATGAAACTCTATTTCCTTTTTCTTATTATTAAAAAAACCAAATTGGTTTTCAGGGTTTATTATAGATGAAGCGAAGCAGAAAATCAGTATGCTTTTTGCCTCCAAAAAACATTCTGAGAAAGGTGATGACAATTAATGAACCATCCAATTTATAAAGTCTCAACAAGTTCATACTTTGTGGGTAGTAGACATCTTTCAGAAGCACAATAACTTCTATCTTTGTGGAGGTTTTAAAAAAAAATCTGACAAATGAAACTTGCTCATTATAATAAAAACTCTTTAAAAGTCAAACAAAAGCAAAAACTCCTTGTATATGTACTTAACAATGTCAGACCACTGTTTTCAGGACTACTAGACATGAGTACATTAGCACCTTAGAAATAAACATTAATTTGTGGGCATAAGCTTTAAAGAGTCAGTGTTCCCTTCAGCACATACAGATCTATTATGCACTGCTGTTTTCTTTACTTTCACTGTGCATGTCCATTGAGTTTTCTTTTTCACACTGCATTGATATTTCTCCCTTCAGCACTCACTTTGCTTTTTGGTCGCTGTTTTGACAGGTTTTCTGACAGTGCTTTTAGGCTGATTTTACCTTTATTTCACTTCCAAGCTGAAGGTAATTCAAAAGTGAACATATTCCCTCTGATTTCCCCTTTCCAAAATGACTTGGAAGGTCTCTTCTCAATCCACATCAAGGTTGTTCTACTCACTCGGTACCTTCCATCATCCTGCCTTTTTCATCAGTGTTCAAGCTCCACTGAGACTTGTCTTGGCAATAGTATGTGCAAAAAGGATCTAGGGGACTTAATAGACCATACACTGCACATGAGTCAGCAGTGTGACTTGGTGGCTAAAAAGGCAAATGGGATTTTGAGCTGTATAAAAAAAATGTATAGGGCCCTGATTGCACAATGGTCCTGATGATACTGCTTTACTCTACTCTGGTTAGACTTAACTTAGCGTACTGTTTTCAGTTATAGGCACTACAACTGAAGAAGGATGTAAACAATCTGGAGCGTGTCCAGAGGAGGGCAACAAAGATAGTAAGGGGTTTAGAGACCAAGTTGTCAGTGGTCTTGGTGCTCTGATTAGGCTGGTGTACAAATCCTCTACATAAATAAATAATAGATGCCTTACAGTGTTATTACGAGTACAAACTTGGTAATTGTGTGACTGCTACCATGCACATCTTAGGGAAAATATAGGGGGAAATATGATTTAAAAAAAAACATAAATCTATGATACAGTATATTCTTATGAGTTCACTTTATTCAAATTTTGAAGTTTCCCTGAAGGTTTGGTCATGAAGTTAGAACAGCAAATTGATTTTAATAATTGCTCATAACAAGACGACATAATGTAACGTAGTTAATAGGATTTTAATTCAGCAATCCATCTGGAGAATGAGTGCAAGATGGGCTGCCCATCAGTGGAAACAATGCTTTGCTTCATACTGTCTGTGGATCAGCAAGCTCTTGGCCTCATTATTTATTCACTCCCACTAGGAAAACCATTTCCCCCTTCTAATTTCACTGACATATTCAAATGTTCTTCCTGACAAAGATGAGTGATATTCAAATTGTTGTAGAAGATTTTCCTCCCTAGGGATCATCACAAAGAGCCATGCAGCTCATCTACACAAGTGAAACAAATGCTTTTTAAAAGGATTGTCCCTGAAGAATGAGCGCAGACTTCTTTTCATGAAGCTGAACTTCTTGGTCACTTTCTTCTGGAGTAGTAAGGATCAAGCAACAATTAATAAGGCTTCCTGCATGACAGAACCAGGCCCAGGTGAAATGTTCAATTTGTTATATTTTTATCCCAGGAGCTCGGGTGGCATAAATGGCTCTTCTCCTTTCCAGTTATTTCCAAAATAACCCTGCAAAGTAGGCTAAACTAAGAGATTGTGATTAGCCCAAAACCACCTGAGTTTCATTGCAGAGTAGGACTTGGAACCTAAGTCCAATGCTTTTTCACAGCTTCAACTATCCTTCACCCTGGCATTTGGCCACTTATAAACAATATTATATTTTATGCATTAAATTACTTCTACCCCCTCCCCAAATGAATAAATTGACTAATACAATAGATGGTGGAAGTGCCCTGACTCTGGTTATCCATTTTAGAAGAAGAAGAAGAAGAAGAAGAAGAGTTGGTTCTTATATGCCGCTTTTCCCTACCCGAAGGAGGCTCAAAGCGGCTTGCAGTCGCCTTCCCATTCCTCAGCATAAAAAATTAGAATTCAAACTCCCTTCCCCCCACTTCAGTCTCTCTCTCTCTCACACACACACACAATAAAGATATAAGAAGCATAGGATAAGATAAATAGGATAAGATAAATAAATTATCCTTAACGTGTGATTTTACCAACTTGTTAAACACTCTCCAGGGACCTAGCGCTGTGAGCTTTACAGGCAACCCCACCCTGACTCAGAGCTGCACACATCAATACAGTCTTGGCACAATCTCCTGCAAACCAAAAGTTATGCTGAGGAGAACTTGAGACCCCATCTTCTTCCAATCCAGTTTGGTGTAGTGGTTAAAAAATGGCAGCTTCTAGCCTGCTGAGCTGGGTTTGATTACCCATTCCTCTGCTTGCAGCCAGCTTCTCACAGCCTCATATGGCTATTCTGACCAAGCAGTAATATCAGGGCTCTCTCAGTCTCACCTACCTCACAGGAAAATCAGAGTCCAGAAGCACCTTTAAAACCAACAAAGATTTATTCAAGGCATGAGCTTTCGAGTGCAAGCACTCTTCCTCAGACTAATAAACTACTATTATAACAGTGGACACCTCACAGGGTGTCTGTTGAGGGGAGAGAAAGGGGAAGGCAATTGAAAACGGCTTTAAGACTCCTTTGGGCAGTGAAAAGTAGCATATAAAAACCAACTTCTTCTCCCATACTGGACAGCATTCTTTCAAATAAAGTAGCTCCTCCACCAGACTTTGGCCTGAGCATAAGCTATGGCCTGTCAAAAGCTACTACTTGTGTCTTTTGAAAAGAAAAGTCCATTTCCTGACACCCATCTCTGGTCACCCAGCCACTCTTCTTCTGGATCTCTGCCTGGATTACTGATTGTTTCCTGTTTTGAATCTTAACTTCCCATAGGTATTACTAATTGCCTATAGTTTACAGGGGATTTATTGTTGCACTGTTTGCAATCGCAACTTGGAAATAGACCCTTGTCTGACTTGTATGAATTGCAGCCATGATTCCCCAAAGATGCAGGATGACGACACAGAGGAGCAGGCATCAAAGAGGGTGCGTTCTAGCCAACTGACTCAGGGACTACTGGGGCCATGCAGCCCAATGACATGCCCTGTGGGTGGGGCGCGGAAGGAGCAGACTTCAAAAGGGTGTCACGTGCACAGGCCTGCATCTTTTGCCAGGATAGCCGCTGGAGGACAGCTTCCTTCTCACTTCCCCTTTACTGTTATGTTTGGTTACAGTTAAGTTGTTCACCTATGTTGTTGTTAAAATGCATTTGTCACAGCTTGCAGTGGTGCATGGGATGGAGCCTTTTTGGGGAGGGGAAAATTTCATCTGCGTATTGGGCTCCCCAGGTTGGGGGCCTCCATAACAGGTGAGGTTGCAAGCAGGCTGGCCTGGCAGAGGAGGCATAGAGCTCGCAAGCAAGTGGCCTGGGGTAGACCAAAGGATGTTTGCATCCCTCTTGATGCCTCAGGTGGAGATTTCTCTTTGGGCAGTAACCTAATTGCTCTTAATCTTTTTTTCTCTTTTAAATGAGGGTTTATTTTTCATTCCTCCCTGATTCTCTGATTTATCATTGAAGATAAATCAATGCACCCTTTTATAACACAATGAACAAAATGGAAAAATGGGCACATGAGAACAAGATGCAATTTAATAAAGATGTGTAAAGTTCTGTATCTGGGTCAGAGAAATTTAAAACATAACTACTGGATGGGGGATACGCTTTTAGGTAACACTGTGTGTGAATGAGACCTTGGGGTACTTGTGGATTGTAAACTAAACATGAGCAGGCAGTGTGATGCAGCGGTAAAAAAAAAGGCAAATGCCTTTTTGGGCTGCATCAACAGGGGCATCTCATCAAAATCACAAGATGTCATAGTCCCATTGTATACGACACTGGTCAGACCACACCTGGAGTACTGTGTGCAGTTCTGGAGGCCTCACTTCAAGAAGGACGTAGATAAAATTGAAAGAGTACAGAGGAGAGCAGCGATGATGATCTGGGGCCAAGGGACCAAACCCTATGAAGATAGGTTGAGGGACTTGGGAATGTTCAGCCTGGAGAAAAAGGAGTTTGAGAGGGGACATGATAGCCCTCTTTAAATATTTGAATGGTTGTCATTTGGAGGAGGGCAGGATGCTGTTCCCATTGGCTGCAGAGGAAAGGACACGCAGTAATGGGTTTAAACTACAAGTACAACGATATAGGCTAGATATCAGGAAAAAAAATCACAGTCAGAGTACTTCAGCAGTGGAATAGGCTGCCTAAGGAGGTGGTGAGCTCCCCCTCACTTGCAATCTTCAAGCAAAGGTTGGATACACACTTTTCTTGGATGCTTTAGGATGCTTAGAGCTGATCTTGCATTAAGCAGGGGGTTGGACTAGATGGCCTGTATGGCCCCTTCCAACTCTATGATTCTATGATTTTAACATCAGCTGTTGTAAGTTCTGGATGTTCCACACCATTGGGTAGAGCTATGATAGGAGAACAGAAAGGTTTGGAAATATGTTGCTTGCATTTGCAGAATTAAACTCTAAAAATTTCAGACCTCCCTGTCCTTCTTTTCTTCAAATTCTTCTATGATCAACACAGAATTGATTTAAAACAGATTCCACAGTCCTAAGAAGAGGGAAAGAAATGGATTACCAGGAGAAAATGGCTAAAGAGATTTTCTCTTAGCAACACTAATTGGAGCTGAAATTGAAAAGTGCACCATGTGACCATTGACATGCACACGTGCGTGCACACACATGGAGAGAGAGGGAATGAGGGAGAATATGTGGTAACCAATTTCTACATCAACTTTAGATCAATTGCTAGTGATTAGCCGAGCAATCCTGGAAGGAGGGGGAGGCTGAACTGGAATAGCCAGCTGACTGACTCCTACTCCAATTTAACTCACGTACAGGCCAGTGTAAAAGGCATTTATGTTGGTAGAGAGCATAAGCAGCACTGTGCAATGCCCTTGAACTGGCATGAACCCCTGCCCTGGCTGAAATGTGGGTGTGCTTGGGAAAGGACCACTTTGTCATCAACATGCCCTCATCTCTTCAGCCAGGGTGCTCTTACAATACCCCTAAGACCTCTTGGAATGGACCCTAGAATCATAGAGTTGGAAGGGGCCATACAGGCCATATAGTCCAACTCCCTGCTCAACGCAGGATGAGCCCAAAGCACCCTACCCCCATACATCTAGCAAGGAGATGGAGCAGAGTGTTAGGGAGAAGGTTCAAGACAGCCAGGATCCCAAGTTGGAAGAGCAGGTTGCAAGAGCTCCCAAGCCACCTGAGATCCTCCCCTATGCATAGGTGTCTTATTCCCTGATATTTGCTATTCATGTCGTGGACAGACAGTGCACCCTGACCTGGAGGAGATGCATAGCAATGGCAGACATTGGTCCTGAGGACATTTAGCATCTCAGGGTCACCAGCACCTGAAGATTGAGCTACACAGAGGGTGTACTCAACATCTTCAGATGTCAGCAGTCCTCCCCTAGTGGATGGAGGGGAGGCAGGGTCATCTCAGGCACCCCTGGGATAGATGTCACAGCTGCTGGTAGCCTGGAGGAAGGAATGGATCTGGGCTCCATGCTAGGTCCCGTGGCTTACTTCTAGGACAACCCATCCTGCCTACCTTGTCGTTCATGCATGTGGCAGTCAAGCTGGAACAGTTGGAGACTTGTCACAAGTGAAGGGAAGCCTTTGCTAGGGGCTAAGAATGGATGAGCTGGCAGCATCGACAATGGTGGCTGCTGGGAACCAGGAGGGGCTTCTTGCCACTGCAATGATTGCGGGTGAGGAACAGGTGTATATCAAGAGGCTCCTGCCTACTATGCACCCAATGGGGGTGGCACATAGGTCAGCATGGGGATACCCTTGATGGCATGAGGGGGGTATCCTAACATCCACATTCTTGCCTGTCATCAGTCGTTGGTGCCTCTGTATGAAGAACTACCATGAGGTGCCAGTGGTGGTGATGGAGCATGTGATGGGAGCTGGTATCTTTAAGGGCTTGAATGCAGCAGAGGAAGAGCACTGGATAAATTCTGGATAAATTGTGTTTTTCACAAAACATTTCAGGCCTTTTTCATTCAAAACAGATATCATTGTAACAAAAATTGTATTTATAATGTTCCCAAAAAGGTAATAGTGCACAGCAAAGATTTAGTAACAAGAAATATGCATTATGGGTTTGTTATCTCAGCAGAACAGCATGGGTTATAATTTTTTCTATCCTGTGCTGTTTTGATTAATGGTATTTGTTACATGCTTTTGGATTAATGAATTATTTGTCATACAATGCTGCAGCTCTTCATTCCTATTAATAAGCAAGATTCAATTTTTTTCACAAAACTGTCAAAATAAATACTTTCTTTGTAATGGAACTATGTATATCACTTTGCTTTCTGAAGAACAGATGATTTTCTAATTAATTTACATGGAAATGTTCCTATGTGACTTTTAAATGGACCAAAGGCAACCAACAGATTTAACATCTGAAATGTAATTGTGATCACTGTGGAGTCTATACATATGTAAGAAATCCTGTGGAGTCTTTTCATTTATGGCATATTCTCTGTGTTATCCTAATTCTCGGTATCTTAAGTTTAAGTGTGGGCATCACCTTGTTTGAAACATTCTAAGTCAAAGGGGAGAATGAGGTGTAAGTTGTAGATAAATACAACCATATAAGTGTATCTAATATTGTACAGCTTCCTGCAATGGGAGCATGCTTTTCTTACTGGAATGGTAACGGGAAATAATTTCCTTGGACAACAACAAGGTATGAACTTTAGATGCAAGATTATAGCACAGTGATGGAGTTAACTGGGCAATCATGTTTATCTTTGTACATCCTTCATAGTACTCTGATCACTTGGGTTGGTTATGTGTAACATGAAAACTCACAAAAAGTCTGCAAAAAAAGATGTTTGCTTTTTTAATTCTGCATGTGACAGTCGTTTTGCCACAGAACTAACGTTTTGCCACGTTAGTATTTTTGATTCTGCATGGCATTCACCCCTCATGGCATTTTCTGTGTTATTTCCATGCAGTATTGTAAACTTGCTATCCTACGATTCTTTTGTGTATGCCAATTCCAGGGATGCTTTTAATGGCATACATAAACCTTACTGTGCTTTCTGTCTCCTTCCCTGAGCTGCCTTACACCAATGGCTGGATGGAAAGCCCATGAACTACAATTCTCATGAGGCTCTGCCATTAGCATGTGTTGATCAGGTGACACTGATGCTGGCCACAGCCTACCAATGAGCTCTGAGTACAATGGATGAAGTATTCTCTCACTTTTGGAAAGCTCTCCCAAATGCAGCATCCTTTACTTTGATCTACTATGATATGGAAAAGAACCCAAAAATGCATGTTTCAAAAAAGGATGTTTTAAAAAGTATCAGTGATCTGACTTTGACGAAAAACTGGGAATATATAATCTCCCTTAGTCTCAGACACATCTAGCTGAGTAGTATGGGAAATTAGACTCCTGTTTCCTCAGATTCCTGGGAAATTAGACTCCTGTTTCCTCAGATTCCTGGGTGGGCATGAGTGAGTGATAATTTTTTTCTCACCATTTCATCTTAATTACAGGTAAGAAGAGCCTTATTCATGAAATCATTTGCAGAATTTGAATGCAGAGGAAAATGCAGGATCATTATAGCCAGTCTGCCCCAATCCTTCATTCTATGTGTTCACTGGCTTTCTACCCAAAGCCTACAAATATGTAAGTGGTATCAGCACAGGCTTTGTCTCTGCTGTTGAGAATGTTTTGCAAAGCAAAACACCAATCCCTCTGATACACATTTAACTTGAGAGCCAGAGCTGTGTATTCATTAGAATGTTGGCCTAGGACTATGAACCTGGGGGAGAAAATCAGCCATGAAAGCTGGGGGGGGGGGGGGATGAAGAAATCATGATGTGGAAACTCTCTGTCTCTCTCAGAGACTCAGATATTGAGGGAGGGTGCCTAAGGAGGTGGTGAGCTCCCCCTCACCGGCATTCTTTAGCCACTTGCTGGACAGATACTTATTATGGATGCTTTAAAATAATCCTGCAGTGAGCAGTGGGCTAGATATGGCCCCTTCCAATGCTATGATTCTAAGAATTTCATAGGTTTATTACACTGCTGAAAAATTAGTGATCTATGTGAGTTTTCTCAGATCACAAACTAACGCATGGCTACCAGACATGTTCAGTTCTCAGATGGATTATGTCAAAAGATGCAGAGGTACGGGGATTAAAAGAGTTTTTTTCCTAACCCTCTCTGGTGTTCTTCCATTCCTCTGTTACACCAATGATTCAGGAAATTGGTTGATATCGCTCAAGGGACATTTATCCAGCACTGGGTTTTTTGGATGTATCCTCATTATATTTATTTCACTGATTTATATTATGTAATCTGCCTTGAGTCTCAGTGAGAAAGGCAGGTGATAAATAAAATAAAATACATGGTGACATTAAAATGTGGACTGATCGACTAAGTGTGTCTGGGTGTTATACTTAACTGTTATTGAGTAATTCACACATTTTCTGCTTTCAGCTTCAGGGATTCTTGTTAAAGTTGGCTAGCTTGTCATCCAGCAATCACAATGATTAGGTTAATTCAATCAATTCAGTTCAACCACTATTTTGTAGAGAAGACAGAAAAAAACTATGATATCTAGCTCCAGATTATAATGGCCCTGCAGTGCTAAAAATAGTATTTAAAATGTTTTCTTGAGAAAAAATACAAAATGTCTTATTTCTGTTATATGATTCTAAGGAAGGGTCACAGTTTTGCTAGAATCAACACTGTTTCATTATTGCAATTCACCTTCCTTAAGGATTTTGTATTTGCTTTGAAAGTGATATATATCATTTTTATTAGTCAGTGTTGTTGGTTTCTTTGTACTATCAATTACTATTTCTTTCATGGCATCTTTATTAAGGTAGCTTCTGCTCACACTAAACACTTCAGCTCTTTGTACACAGCTTTTGTATAAAATAATTTCTGAAAAGTAAAATTGATGGGTCACAATATAATCACATCATCGAGGGTAGACTGAGGTGCCTATGAGGGAATATTTTTTCCACAGCACCAAAGCTGATAAACAATAACATGTCTTCTAAAAGGACAGATCACCATCTATTATTCTAGAAGATGCAGTATTAAGAAGTATATTAGATATCATAAAGTATGTGACAATCCAACACATTCTGAGCTCGCCCAACACAAATAAATGAATAAATCTATGACCTTGTACCTGATACACTTTACAGGAGTACATGAAAATGTTAAATATAACCTCCCATAAGTTTGATACTAACACACTGTATTGATTTTTTTATTTATAATATTTTCTATCATATTCCACAACCAGAAAACTACTTTCTATAGTGGCAAAGTAGTAAAACCATTATATTCTCAAGAGCAAGGTAATCCATCTGGATCCCTGTATGATCAGACTGTCTCAATAGATTTTCCATCCCTTCAGCAGTTATAGGAGAATATCACTCTCAAGCTCATCAAATAATGCTAAGTCAATGAAGAAAAGGGGATGCATCAATCCATACTGAAGAGTGCCATCTGAAACCAGCTCAAGGAGCACAGGTGCCAAGAACACTCCCCCCGCCCATTGTGGATGAAAATGACTGCTACACACACACCTTTGATTATCAAACCAGTTTGATGCTGCATCAAGAAACCTAGGGGACAAACCTGTAAGGCATCAACTCTTTCTTGTTCATTTAGTCCATTCTCAGTGAGACATTCCAAATCAGTCACTGGATGTGAACTGTTTGTTCTCACTTTATCAGAATGGTTAAAAAAATGGGCCAATCCACAATAAAGAGATGTGATCCTAATATTAAAAAAATTACAAGAGGGCAGAAATTTCTGCAACATTGTGATGGTACTTTGCACCTACACTTTAGTTTTACATTCAGCCTCTTTTAATGTTATGTCCTTCAGGAATTTAAGAGGAAAGATAAAGTTCAAGAAACTCTAACTCAAGGGAAGGGGAAAATACATTTTTATTTTTCTTATTTCTTTGGTATATTATATAATGTTTTAAAATATGGATAATGCATAATTTGTTGCCATTAAATTGTGCATTGGCCCACTAGCCAAGAGTGTCCTGAGCAATTGTGAGGGTTTTGTTTGTTTGTTCTTGTGACTGTTCAGGCAGCATGAACTACTTCTACGTACAGGGTTTTTCCACTAGTGGTAAAACTGACACCATCTGTAGTTTTAAATAGTAGTACTACCATTTCACTATCTTTATGCAGAAACTACATAGTAATAGGTACTAGATAAATGTGTTTATTTCATTATTGATTATAATATTCAAAAAATTGGATGTTTCATAATTTCCCCAATTGATATGAAAACTAAAAGAATTCAACACCTATGTTGCCTGTAAGGGGGGGGGGGGACATGATTCTCTGTTTTGCTATTGTTGTTGTTCAGGTGTCTTTCATTATTGCAGTCCCCACCCTTATTGGTTTCACTTTTGCAAGGTAGCCAGTATTTTCCTAATAAGAACACAGAGAGATCACAGTGTTCCTTAATGGGAGAGGGAAGAAAAATTGGGGGCCATTTCGCACAGAGCTCAAAGTGGTTATTTGGTTGCGGTTTGCGAAATCGCTACTTTGACTAGCGAAATGTAACTAGCTGTGCCCGTAACGCACAGCTGCGGTTTTTGCGGAATTTAGCACTTTCACTTCTCGTCACTTTCGTAACCCACAGGCTTCCGGTCTCCGTCTTATCGCTACAGAGGAGGTCCCTTTTTAGCGCTTCTGGCCTCCCGTGCCCGTCAATCAAACTGCAGGCACACCTTTGACCTCGACCCTAAAGCCGAAATTGGTGGGGTTCCCGTTTTTTTTTTAAAAACCCAGGAAACCCCGTAGCAACGCATCATCGTTAAATCATTGGCGCCGTTGGAAAGGGTTTTCTATTGTTTTCTATGAACCAGAGGTTGATGCATTGATATCTTTGATAGGTTAATCCCCGCCCACAGTACACGCCCACATGTTACCTGCTTATATGCACCTAGGCAGACACGTGGTCGGCCTCACTCTTTGTTTGCGTAGCCTACTGCCCGCAGCACAGGTTAACGTTGCAATGGAGAGGATTATTTATCAATTGTTGGCTCAGATGCTTGCGGTAGTCCAGCGTATCCATACCACCGTGCGGCATAGGAGGGCTGCTATCGAGGACTACCGATAACGTATTGCCGGAACGATGACCACCAGTAGAAGACGTTCTCTACGGGCAACCATGGCGGCAAATAAGCACTGGCAAGCTCTGGCAGAGGTCCGGTTCCCCAGACAGTTCTGGGTGGACGAAAGATCCTCTGACTGGTGGGAAAATTTTGTGTGGTCTCGCTGGGATGATGACCACTGGATTGCCAACTTTAGAATGTCCAGGGGAACATTTTTTGAACTCGTGGAGGCTCTACGTGGCCGCATGGAAAGGCAAGTCACTGGCATGCGGCGCCCCGTGCCAGTGGAAAAAAGGGTGGCAGCCGCATTGTGGTACTTGGCCACCCCTCAGTACTTCCGGACAGTAGCCCAGCAATTCGGACTCGGAGTCACAACGGTTGGCGATATCCTTAGGGAGTTCTGCCTAGCCATGGAGGCGGAATTGTTCAGCAAAGTGGTGTGCCTCGGAGACCGGCTTGGAGCGGTGAGTGTCATTCTATGCCCTTTTCCCTTTAAATTTTTTTTTCTTTTTTGACAGGTGAGCAACGAACACGCGATGCACCCCACGCTAACATGCCATGTTTTTTTTCCCTTATTCCAGAGTATGGACGGGTTTGCCAGGCTTGGATTCCCGCATTGTTTTGCGGCCGTCGATGGAAGCCACATCCCTATCCGTGCTCCCGGGGGAAGCATAAAGGAGTACGGGAACAGGAAGGACTTTTGTTCTGTTCTCCTGCAAGGAACTGTGGACTTCTCCGGACGGTTTATCGATGCCGAGGTGGGGTGGAGTGGCAGGAGGCATGATGCCCTTGTTTTCAGGGAATCTAACCTCAGGAAAGCCATGGACGAAGGGGTCTTTGTTCCAGGAAACCCCACCGCCACCATTGAGGGCGTGCGTGTGCCGGCGTTGGTGCTCGGGGACGGAGCCTACCCATTACGCCGCTGGCTCATGACTCCCTATAAGCGGCCAAGGACAGACGTGCAGAGCCACTACAACCTCAGTCACTCCCGGGCAAGGAATGTAGTGGAGCGTGCCTTTGGACGTTTGAAGTCACGGTTCCGTTGCTTGATGTCTCGACTCCATGTGCATATAGACAACGTGACTCCGCTGATCATCGCATGTGTCATTTTGCACAACATCTGCGAGGACAAGGGACATAACATCCCCTTCCCTGTGGATGAACCTGCTCCTGTAGTCCTTGAGGACACACAAGACATCCCTGAAGCAAGGGAAAAAAGGATCTATGCGGAGGGGTGCAAGGTTCGGGACGCTATAGCCACCCACATCTACAGAAACAGAAGGCGTGTTTGATTGTTTTCTCTACTCTGGTGTTGAATAAAGTTTTATGTTCTTTGTTTAACCTTGTCTTGTGTGGTTTGTCTAGTTAGCCAGCAAAAAAACGGGGATTCCCTGGTCCAAAGGCACTTTGACAGCCCTAAATGCTAACTCCCCGCTGAAATTGACAAACACAATACGGAAGCGCTGAACAGGGAAAGTTTGGGGAGGCGGGTAGCCAGGAAGTATTGGCGACCCCTGTCAAACCGGAGGATCAATCCACTTATGTTCCAAGGAATAATTTTATTGGTGCGCAGATTTGATACATTTAAAATAGGGGTGGTCGTTCGGAGCAACGCATGTTCGTTCCCTAACCGTCATTCCGAAGATGCCGAAGCCACGGAAGGGCTCCTTCTGGCAGCGCGCCGAGGCTGAGGCACTTCTGGAGCTTGTTCTCCAATCAAAAAGTGTTGGCCGCCTTATGGCCAGCACCCACTGCCACACCAAGGGTGCTTACCTGGTGTTGGCATCAAAGCTGAGGGAGAGGGGCTACGTCCGGACCTGGGAGCAGGTCCGGACAAAATGTAAGAGGGTGAAGCTGGACTTCCTGAACAGTCTAGAACAGTGGGGGGGGGGGGTCCCGCAGCCAAGTGGGAGAACGGTCTTCCACGACCAGATGGTCAAGATATGGGAGAAGGCTGGGAAGCCCCCCCTGGAAATGAGGAGGCATATGGGTGAGTGCTGCCCTCGTTGTGTTTTACCCTTAAACATGCATGGAATGACTAGCTGCCTCTTTCCCCTACTGTCCCCAATGAAATTCGAGAAAGTATTAAGATGCTGTCAACCCCCTCTGACTTAGCCCGCCAGTACTGTAGAACCACTTTGGTAATGCGCTTTGACTCTGATTGTGGTGTGGCCATCAGCTGTGTTTCATCTCTGGTTTGTGTGCTTTTACTTATGATTTCTCTTTTTCTTTGCCCAGCTACACAATCACCATCCAAGCTAGCAAAAGCACCTGAGCGTGAGGAAGGGGAGGAAGAGGGACCTTCCACCTCAGGACAGGCTGCAGGTTAGAGTTTTATGTCTTTGAGGGAGACCCATGTGTGTGTACCCCCATGGAGCCATAAGGGAGCCTGCTGTGATGCTTCCATTTGAAGTGTGATTAAATTCTTTATTTGATTTCTATAGCAGAAACTATGGAGGCAAGGCTGCGTGCCATGGAGGCCAGGGTGACTTCCTTAGAGGCTGAAGTGGCAGACCTAAAAGGGGAGATGGAGCGGGTCGGTTGCAGGACTGTTGCAGATTGTCTACGACATCGTGGGTTATGGCAAATTAGTAGCGTTTCCAATTAGCAACCATTGTGCTACTTTGAAGCCGTGCGAAATGGCCCTGGATATCCTTGAATGACTACATGAAGTAGCTACTGCAAAAGTGAGGTTTTCTAATATGAAGAATATTAGGTGGGACTTTGCTTTGCTTTCCCCTCCCAATGTTTGCCCTGCTTCACCAAAATTTATCAAGCAATCTGCACTTACCCTGTTTTACTGCTGCTTTCCAAACTTTATCCCCATGCAAGCAAATTTAGCGGAAGAGGAAATGAGGCAGGCAGGCTGAGGCAGCAACAGAGGACAATGTGTGATGGAAACCAGGTGACCAGCTTCACTGTTTGCCCTACTTTTTTCCTCAGTCACTCTCTTGCCTAGCAGTAAGTAGGGGCATTAATAAGCAGATCCCAGTAGAGCTTGCATGATCTGCTCCTTTTTGGTGGAAAGTGCATATTGGGGCAAACAACAATATGGGCAGTGGGGGAATGGCCTCAGAGGGGTGAGAAAACACAGAGAGACAGAGGGGAATCTGAGGGAATCCTTATGCATGTAAATTACCTTCCATTTGGGAGTGAAGACAAGGGGGAAATGTGGCAAAACCACTCTCAAGAAATCTGGAAAAACAACAATGGGATAGCAAAATGAGTGCTGATGAGAGGAAAATGAATGAAGAAAGAAAAATAAAACCTGACAAAGGTGCATGGTGAAAGCTAAGGGAAATGCAAAAGGAGTGGGGAAAAACAAGGGACATGCAGGGTGAAAACATGGGGAAACAATAGTGCATAAAAGACATTTGTTAAACATAAGTACCTTTCATTGCTTCACAAAGAATGGAGATTTATTCTCCCTGAAATTTGTCTTTGTGGTAAATACTGGAATCTCCTGAGTTTTGTCCAGTTTGCATCAAAAACCAAGAAAAAGGAAAGGCCTTCTACTGAAAGCAGTGAAAAATAACAAATAAATAGAATCATTAAAAATAAACAATTATAGTGGAAGAAATAATAGTAAAACTAAACCATACAAAAAAACCTAAAAGGGAACATTCCCTTTGGGAATAACAATAAAGAAATGAAACAAACTTATGCACATGTAGGCTTTTCAACTAGTTTTCTCACTGTGAACCCTGAATTAGTATACTTAAGGGTGATATATAGGGTTGAATATAGGGTTTACAGGAAGAATCTCAGACATCTTATTACATTTCCCTGTTCTGAAATTATGCAATTCTCTCAATTATGATGAATAACTATTTCTTATGTCACAGTCTTTGTAAACAAAAAGTTGGCAACTCATTATTCACCCTTAACTTTCTTGTGAGAAGTAACACACACAGCAATGTCTCTTTCTCTCTTTCTCTACAGTTAAGCCTAAAATAGTCACAGCATCTTTTGCTGAAGGTCATGGCCAAGCAAAGTACTAGAGAAACAGTTGGATAAACTGAATTGGGATTTAAAGTATGAATAAAAGTTTTTTCTCCCTGTCCAAAATATGTGCACATCATCAAGAGCAGAGCAGTAAGTAAGCCATTAGAAGTCCTGGTTACTGGATTGCACTGGAACATTTGCAACTGCAATTACCCAGCAAAGTAGAGATAAATGCACTGCCATTTGGGCAAGACACCTGTCTTTTACAACTGTGTTACAGGGATATACACAGGATACATTGATGGCAGTGGTACAAAGTAAAGATTACATAGGTCTAACTGTATAAATAACCCAAATATAAACTTTAATTAATGCCACGTGCATTATGGTAATATAAAAACACTGTAACTCTTTAATCATTTGTGTGTAAATGTTTCATTAAAATAAGTAAAGCAATGGCCTCCATATACTTCATCATCTTCTTCTAGCCAGAGAAACTGGCTGGTTTGCCACTGTGTGAGATACTGGACTTGACTGGCCATTGGACTGATCCAGCAGGGCTCCTCTTATGTTCTAAGTACAAAAACTAACTAACTAACAAATAACCCAAGAAATGTACAGACACCATATTAAACCTTTGGACTGCACGTGCAAATTCTCACCCCTCTTCCCTGAGAGGCTACCTATCTGGGTCCAGCAGTTCTTGGACAAGTCACCCTGGCTCAAAGACACTCATGCTTCATACCTCTTAAACAACATTCACAGCCACAAGAAATGAGAGTGGCTAAAAACATAGCTTCAAAAGGGGACTGGATAAACTTGAGGAGCAGAGGTCCATGAGTGGCTACACAAGGTATTGAGGGAACACTTTGTCTGGGGCAATGATATTTTGTATCCTTGGTGCTTGGGAAGCAACAGTAGGAGGACTTCTGGAGTTCTGTACCAGCTGGAGGACATCCTGATACCACCAGGGTTTTGGCCATGGCATAACACAGAGTGATAGATTGGATGGGCCATTGATATGATTCAACATGGCTTATCTTGTTCTTATCACATATGGATCCTGAGATAGAGACAAACAGGACCCCTTGTAGCCATTTCCTCTCAGAAGAATGGTGTGAGAGGGAAGCTAAAAGCCACACTCCCCTCATATAGCACTCCCAAGCTGCTTTAAGCAATATACATTTTTCACAGCTGAGTCTCCCAGTGATAAATATAACTACAATTTGGATTGGGGAATTCCAAAACTGATGCACATCATATATTTCATGTAGAGGAGTCCTTCCTGCTATTGGTTGAATTTAACCCTATTCTCCTGAGACTGTTTAGGCACTAGCAATATTGTTTGCATTTTTAAAGAGTCAGCTTTTTCATCTTTTTCCACCTTGAAATTCTCTTCTCCAGGCACAGACCCAAATTGCCCCTCTGCCTCTAATATGCCTGCCCTTGCCTTACAGCATGGAAAGCAAAATCTTTGCCCCTGATGAGTTCTAGAGATGTATCTGACACAACTTGTATCCTGGATTATGAATAAATTTGACATTTCTGAATGGATATTGTCTGGGGTGGATCTTGATTAGCAAATTTCTGATTGTACTTTCCTGCTACTTGATGTTAACACTTGAGATGATATGTGGAAAAAAGATTTGAAATAGTCTGTGATGAAATATCTTAAGTCAGACACTTGAAATACTGTGCTTCACCAGTGTATCATTATGTTACATAACATCTTTTCATTATTCAGAATATTTATTCCATCCTTGTTAAGAAAATTGCAGCATGTGTTCTCAGATATGTCAGAATATATTTACACTAAAAATAATTGGCAACATCTTTTTTTTCTAGACCACTGCTAACAATTAACTTTGTGTTTGAAAGACTGAGCTGTCAGGAAAGTAAATCTTTATATAACAGTTGTAAAACAATGAGCATGAGTCACACAAAAAAAACTATTCGGATTTTTTTTCAGACAATTCCATGGAATTTTTAAAAAGCTGTTGACTTCTTGTTTATATTGTAAAGATAAAACATCATTTTCCTGTTATATAATTTACTTTAATAATCTCCCCAAATATATGGCTTCTAACTTTGCCAAATGAAAAATTCATGTTGAGGGTTCCTGCACCAGAATGTTTGATAAAGTTTTGTAAATAGTTGTCTAAAGCAAGGGTTCTGGGAAGTTTGACAGATTTGGTCACTGCTCAAACATAACCTCTCAAAGTTTTTGATAGTTTACAATTAACAAATATTATTGTGTTCTGTTTTTATTCTGTTTTAATTTGTGAACTGCCTCAAGCAGCTTCTATGGGAGGTGGTATAGAAATTCACAAAGAAATTAATCCTCTATCTTCTATAATAATAAAATGTCATCTGTGGCACATGTCAACAGTAAATCTCAAAATTGCCCCCAATAACTTGCTTCAGGTTGTTCATGGGAGCTGCAGTGCCAACCATTAAGGACATCAGGACATTTTGGTTCAGGTTACCTCCAGAAGTCCCATGATACTATTTACAATGGAACCTAAATCTGTCTGTGGCCAGCACAAGCTAAAGAAGAAGGCTGTGTCTGAAGGTCAAAAACACACACAACTTGGGATTGAATTCTCACTGCCCAAGGTAATGAACCACCAACAGACCCTCAAAACTAACCCTCATATGAGAGATTGAGGGACTGGGTCTCCACCCTTACCAAGTAGAAGACTTGCACACTGAATTCCATTATCAATTACTTTGGTGGTTGTAGCCAAATTCAGCAAAGTTATTAGATTTAGATTGAAGTCCCATAATCTAAATAGTTTGAATTTTAGGTATGATTAATAAAATGTATTTAAAGAAATATACAAAAGTATATGAATTTATTACCTCTATTTTTCTAGTGTTGTGAACTGCTCTGAGCCCCACTTCGTGGGGCAGAGACAGTATATAAATTGAAATAGTAAATAAATAAATACAGAAGCAATGCAAAACAAGAAAGATGATAATAAAACTAAATAGCTAACCTAGAATACTTTCTCAGGCTATAGTCCTCTGACCCAAATTTTGCCTGGCCAGCCTAAAGATATAAAGTCCAGATAGACCTCCAGTGTCCAGAATCCTAGAAGCAAGTATTTCAGTCACATAATTTCCAACCAACAGTCAAAAAGATTGCTAGAAGTGCCAAAGTAGGATGAATGGTCTTGTTTTATGACAGATTGCCTGCAGCTGGTCTGATCATGGTTGACCAATTAGCTGTATTGGAAAGGCATGTATCTCTGTAGCTGACATGTATTCATGATTTTCCCATGCCCAGGATTAAATGTGAGTGCTAGGTCGCTAGTGTCCCACTTGTGCTTTTGTCCAATTCAATATCATATTTATATCTCCTTTAGTAACATATTTAGGCTCTAAACTATGGAAGGCCAACAAAATGTTAAACAAGGGCAGTTTCTTGATAGTTGCACTGCAAAAACTGAAGTGACATCTTGGCCTAGGTCATCGCCAGGAGCCTTCTGATGATTGCAAAGGAAGACAAGGTTGTCTGTGACCAGTGTTAACTCATCAGAAAATTGTTATTATTTATGTATTTGTTGTTGTTATGTGCGAAGTCGTGTCCGACCCATCGCGACCCCATGGACAATGATCCTCCAGGCCTTCCTGTCCTCTACCATTCCCCGGAGTCCATTTAAGTTTGCAGCTACTGCTTCAGTGACTCCATCCAGCCACCTCATTCTCTGTCGTCCCCTTCTTCTTTTGCCCTCGATCGCTCCCAGCATTAGGCTCTTCTCCAGGGAGTCCTTCCTTCTCATGAGGTGGCCAAAGTATTTGAGTTTCATCTTCAAGATCTGGCCTTCTAAAGAGCAGTCAGGGTTGATCTCCTCTAGGACTGACCGGTTTGTTCGCCTTGCAGTCCAAGGGACTCGCAAGAGTCTTCTCCAGCACCAGAGTTCAAAAGCCTCAATTCTTTGACGCTCGGCCTTCCTTATGGTCCAACTTTCGCAGCCATACATTGCAACTGGGAATACCATAGCCTTGACTAAACGCACTTTTGTTGGCAGGGTGATGTCTCTGCTTTTTAGGATGCTGTCTAGATTTGCCATAGCTTTCCTCCCCAGGAGCAAGCGTCTTTTAATTTCTTTGCTGCAGTCCCCATCTGCAGTGATCTTGGAGCCCAGGAAAATAAAATCTGTCACTATCTCCATTTCTTCCCCATCTATTTGCCAGGAATTGAGAGGGCCGGATGCCATGATCTTTGTTTTCTTGATGTTGAGTTTCAAGCCAACTTTTGCACTCTCCTCCTTCACCCGCATCAACAGGCTCTTTAGTTCCTCTTCACTTTCTGCCATTAGAGTGGTATCATCTGCATATCTGAGGTTGTTGATATTTCTCCCTGCAATCTTGATCCCAATTTGTGACTCCTCTAATCCCGCATTTCTCATGATGTGCTCTGCATATAAGTTAAATAGGCAAGGCGACAGTATACAGCCTTGCCGAACTCCTTTCTCAATTTTGAACCAGTCAGTGATTCCATGTTCAGTTCTCACTGTTGCTTCTTGACTTGCATATAAATTTCTCAAGAGACAAATAAGATGCTCTGGTATTCCCATCTCTTTAAGAACTTGCCACAATTTGTTGTGCTCCACACAATCAAAGGCTTTAGCATAGTCAATGAAGCAGAAGTAGACGTTCTTCTGGTACTCCCTAGCTTTCTCCATGATCCAGCGTATGTTGGCAATTTGATCTCTAGTTCCTCTGCCTCTTCGAAATCCTGCCTGTACTTCTGGAAGTTCTCGGTCCACATATTGCTGGAGCCTAGCTTGTAGGATTTTGAGCATAACTTTGCTAGCATGAGAAATTAGTGCAATGGTGCGGTAGTTTGAACATTCTTTGGCATTGCCCTTCTTTGGGATTGGAATGTAAACTGACCTTTTCCAATCCTGTGGCCATTGTTGAGTTTTCCAAATTTGCTGGCATATTGAGTGTAGCACTTTTACTGCATCGTCCTTTAAGATTTTGAATAGTTCAACTGGAATGCTGTCACCGCCACTAGCTTTATTGTTGCTCAGACTTCCTAAGGCCCATTTGACTTCACATTCCAGGATGTCTGGCTCCAGGTCAGTAACTACCCCACCGTGGTCATCAGGGATGTTAAGCTCACTCTTGTATAGTTCTTCTGTATAATTTTGCCACCTTTGTTTAATCTCTTCTGCTTCTGTGAGGTCCCTACCATTTTGGTCCCTTATCATACCCAACTTTGCATGAAACGTTCTCTTCATATCTCCAATTTTCTTGAAAAGATCTCTGGTCCTCCCCATTCTATTGTTTTCTTCTATTTGTTTGCACTGTTCATTTAAGAAGGCATTCTTATCTCTTCTAGCTTTTCTCTGGAATTCTGCATTCAATTGGGTGTATCTTTCTCTTTCTCCCTTGCCTTTCACTTCCCTTCTCTCCTTAGCTATTTGTAAAGCTTCCTCAGACAGCCATTTTGATTTCTTGCATTTCTTTTTCTTTGGGATGGTTTTAGTTGCTACCTCTTGTACAATGTTGCAAACCTCCGTCCATAGTTCTTCAGGCACTCTGTCTATCAGATCTAATTCCTTAAATCTATTTGTCACCTCTACTGTGTATTCGTCGGGGATATGATTTAGTTCATACCTGAGTGGCCTAGTGCTTTTCCCTACTTTCTTCAATTTAAGCCTAAATTTTGCAACAAGAAGCTCATGATCTGAACCACAATCAGCTCCTGGTCTTGTTTTTATTGACTGGATAGAACTTTTCCATCTTTGGCTGCAGAGCACATAGTCAATCTGATTTCTGTGTTGACCGTCTGGTGATGTCCATGTGTAGAGTCGTCTCTTGGGTTGTTGGAAAAGAGTGTTTGCTATGACCATTGTATTCTCTTGACAAAATTCTACCAGCCTGTGCCCTGCTTCATTTTGTACTCCAAGGCCAAACTTGCCTGTTATCCCGGTTATCTTTTGACTTCCTACTTTAGCATTCCAATCCCCCATGATGATAAGCACATCATTTTTTGGCGTTGCTTCTAGAAGGTGTCGTAGGGCTTCATAGAACTGATCAACTTCATCCTCTTCAGCAGCAGTGGTTGGGGCGTAGACCTGGATCACTGTGATGTTGAATGGTTTGCCTTGGATTCGAACTGAGATCATTCTGTCATTTTGGGGATTGTATCCCAAGACTGCTTTTCCTACTCTCTTATTGATTATGAAGGCTACTCCATTTCTTCTGCGAGATTCTTGTCCACAGTAGTATACCTGATGGTCATCTGAATTAAATTCACCCATTCCTGTCCATTTTAGTTCACTGATTCCTAAAATGTCGATGTTCAGTCTTGTCATTTCTTGTTTGACCACGTCCAGCTTACCTTGATTCATGGATCTGACGTTCCAGGTTCCTATGGAATAAAAATCTTTACAGCATCGGACTGTCTTTTCGCCACCAGTTACTTCCACAACTGAGCGTCCTTTCGGCTTTGGCCCAGCCGCTTCATTCATTCTGGCGCTACTCGTACTAGCCGTCTGCTCATCCCCAGTAGCATATTGGACACCTTCCGACCTGAGGGGCTCATCTTCCGGCGTCATATCGTTATGCCTATTGGAACTGTCCATAGAGTTTTCATGGCAAAGATACTGGAGTGGTTTGCCATTTCCTTCTCCAGTGGATCACCTTTTGTCAGAGCTCTCAGCTATGACCTGTCCGTCTTGGGTGGCCCTGCACGGCATAGCTCATAGCTTCACTGAACTACGCAAGCCCCCTTGCCACAACAAGGCAGCGATCCTTGAAGGGGGATTTATGTATTTACTAATTCAATTTATACCATGCCTTTCTTCCCACTAGGAACCCAAAGTGGCTTGCATCAGTCTTCTCTTCTTCACTTTATCCTTACAATGATTCTGTGGGGAGGGTTAGGCTACAAGTGTTTGACTGGTCCAAGGTCACCAGGTAATTTTCTATAGCAGAGTGGGGATTTGAACCTGGCTCTCATAGAACCTAATTGGATAACTCTTACCATTGCACTACATTGTTGCCTAAGCATCTCTCTTTCTCTCTGTGGTCAACAGATGTGATCTAAGAGATCCCTGTTCAGAATTCAAATCCATGAAGAGGTCTGACTTGGATTGGAATCATGGGAGAATGGGAGAGCAAGCTTAAGCCTTTCTTCTTGCATCATTTTTCTGACTAGAAATGGTTCCAGTGATCAATTATTTGTTCAATTAAAGGGGGAAAAACCTGTAGCCCATGAAGGGTCTTCAGTGGGTCAACAAACAGCTCTCTGGAACCACTTCAAACTGTGAAATGGTGCAGGGAGGAAAAATTAATCCCCCTTTCCCCACATACCATAGTCCTGATCCTTATTTTCTCATTGTGGCTCTTTATCTGAAAGCCAGCATATTATACTGGTTAAAAGTGGTGGCTTCTAAACTCGAGAGCCAGATTTGATTCCCCACTTCTCCATATGCAGCCAGCTGGAGCCAGTCAGCTTGAGCCAGTCACAGTTGTCGGAGCTCTGTCAGCCTCACCTACCTTACAGGGTGTCTGTGAAAGGGAGACAATTGCAAGATTCCTCAAGACTCCTTCAGGTAGTTAGAAGCATGGTTCAAAAAATCATCTCTTCTTCTCTTCATTTTACTTCTAAACCGGCATTTGAAGATCAGTTTCATGGTTTCACCCAAATATGAATAAGAAGTTTGGTATCGAAATGTATCCAGTAATGGGTATAATTTTTAAAGGGTTATTAAGCTATAACAAACTTACAAGACTATGCTTTGCATATTGGCATCCTTATCAAAAGAAAGGGATGCAATGTGTGTGAGAGGAAAGTTACAATGTTATAAACATTTCCAACCTATTTTCTCATTTGTTTAATCTTGCAATTATGTGCAAGATTGCATTAACAGATTAGCTATAAACTCTATTTAAATGAAATTTATTAAAAAGCCCAATGATGCTCATCTGTTAATTTCCGTTCTTCCCATTACGGCTATTCAGCACCTCAGCATCTGAAGATCAACTTGGAAAGCGAAAATTTCAGAAACATCCAAAAGACAGAATTAAGGCTGAGCTCTTCATAAATATAAGAATAACTCTATGAGATCTTTGAACTATATTACCTTTTTAATGTAGTAATTTTCTCCATACATACTAAATCTTATTAAAGTCTTACTTAATCTGTATTAACTCTGCTATCCAACCCTTGAAATCTAGGAATAGAATGGTCTCTTGTGCTTTAAATAGTATTAAAGATATGATTTTCTGGCAAGAAATTTATATTTTTAATTGCTTGGGTTTTGATTTTAAATTTTAATTGCCACTACTATCTATGTGGCTTTATTTTTAATTTAATTCTGTGTTTCATGACAGTACTTTTGTGAGTGCATGTATCTTATTTGTGCATTTTTATACTTATGGCTTTATCTGGAAAAGGATACGAGAAATTGAATACAAATAAATATAACTGCTATACAGAGACTAATCATGTGCACAAAAAGCAATTTCTACCATTTCTGATTTGTTGTGAAACAATGTAGGCCAAATGCAATTCACATGAATATCTCTTCATTTTTTTGGTTTCAGCCAAATGGATATGGCCAAACCTGAATAGTTTTGGGGTATTTTGTGCATGTGCTTCCCCTTCCTTCCCAGGCAACAGAGAGTTTCTCCACTACCTGAGCAGGGGAGGAAAGAGCGCCCACCAAAAAGCTGATAATGACAGCCAAGTTTTGGGGAGGAATTTAAAAGAAGTGGGTGGCACACCTGTCATTATCAGCTGTTAGGCATGCTGCCTGCTTCCTTTAAATGATCCCTCTCATCTTTACAGGCAAAGCTGCCTGTAAAGGTAGGGGGGAGTGTTTAACTTTAAATAGGGGAGCATTTAACTTTAAATGCCTGAGGAGGTTGGGGGACCATTTAAAGTTAGAGTGGCACCCTGAACAGCTGATAATGACAGGCACATCACCTGTTCCCTTTAAATCCCTCCCAAGCTTGAAGCAGCATGCCTTTCATTATCAGCTGTTTGGCAGACATTCCCCCTCCCTCCAGTTTATCAGGTGCTGCCTGAGAAAGTGGAGGGATACCATGTAACAGGCTGAATCATGGCCAAATCACCAAATCATGATTTGCCCACCACTCATTCATTTTGTGACCTATATGAACTGATCCACCCATCCCCTGCATTTAAACAAATGCAGGGGATGGGTGGATCAGTTCATATAGGTCACAAAAGTTCCTGAATCAGCACGGATTTCAATACATTTTGGCTGATCTGAACCAAATCACCCATGCCTAATGGAGACAGCCTAGGATAACCAGGAACGGGATAATGTAAACTATTTTCGTTTCTTATTCAGGAGAACAGTATAGTATAAATGTATTTACAATATAAAATATTTTCACTGATTTTCCCCTCTATCATTTAATTCCTAACCAGCTCTGAGTAGTCAGTAGATTCTGTTAGGATCCTATAAAATAATTGCGTAGCTGAAATTGGTTTGATGAGTACTTTTAATATGGATTTTAAAGTTTCATGATTTCTTTGGCAAATAATTACTTCTTCAAGGTTAATTTCTTTACATGCTTAGGCACATTTTGTAATAATTATGGAAATGAAACATGAATGTCAATGATAATTATCTCATTAAATTTGATTCTGTGCTGGAGAAAAAAAATGATGATATTCAATATACAAAATAATGCATTAAAGAATTTAATTCATTGACCCTTAGTTTTCTGCAGAGTGGGGGACTACAGAAATTCTGACATCTGTTTAATTTTAGAATGTACAGGCATTAGAAAATACAAGCAGGGCACCTGCAAGGACTTATTAAGGGCATCTCATTTCCCCCTCCTTCACTATTTTCTCTTTCCCTCCCTTGAAATTTCCCACTCGTAATGGGCACAAACTGAAAAATTTCAGTTTGTTTTGGGGTTTGTGGTGTTCCCAAACTAAATTCCAAATCTGAACCCAGCCAAAAGCCCCAAAATAAACTGGTTGGTTTGGGCCAGTCTATTTCTTTTCTCCTTTCCAAGCAATGAGAAGTGAAATGGATGGGTGTGCTAAAATTGTTTAGTTAAAATGGCTATGAGCTATTTTAGTAATCAGTTTTGTTCCCGCCCAGGGGAAGTGAAATGGATTGCTGAAATGGTTGCAAGGCTTACAGGAAGACCCATCAGCTGTTAGGTTTAAATGGCAGTCATTTTAGCAGTCCATTTGGCTTCCTCCTGATTCTAAGCAGGATGGAGAAAAACAAATGACAGAAATGGCTCAAAGGTATTTTAGCCTAACAGCATGGTGGGTGCACCTGTCCACTGTTCATTTTGCTTCCCCCCTTTTTGAAGGGGGGAGAGAAAGGCATGGAAGGACCACCCTGCTCAGCTGCTAGGACAAAGCCAGGCAAAGGTTTTGCAAATATCAAGGGAACATGAACCATGCCAATTTCATGGCAAAATTTGGTTCATGTACTAGTTTATGCCCATCCCTATCCCTGCAACTTTCTCCCCATTCCAGCTTCCTTCTTTTATTCCTTTTTGCTAACAAACCAATCTATCTCTTCCACAGGTCTTCAGCTTTTCCACCATGTTTACCCCTCTTCCTTCTCCTTGGCAGCCTCTACCCAGGAAAACTACAGTTCAATTGTACAGTACTGATTGCTGAACCCTGATGCCTGGAGGGAACCTTCAAGGCCTTGTGGCAGGGTACCTTACTTCTCCTTTATCCTCCAGGCAGACCTCATATCCTTTTTCTTCCCAGCTTTTCCTGTTTCCCTCCTTCATATTCACCAACAAACCTACATATCCTCCCAGTCATCTTCAGTATGTCCATAGCCCCATTCTCCAGTTTAATGTATCCCATGGGGTACATTGAGATTTAGATACATTGATAGGCTGAACAAGCTTTCATTACTGACTTGAGCAATTTCATTTTTATTTCTGTGCGTCACACACCTAAAGTGATAGTCAAGCATCCTTTCAGAACATAAAAAAGTGAAGAAATTATAGACGTTTGTATGTGTGACCTCTTTTGGCACAATATAGGTGGAAACAAATTGATTTCATAGCTTACACTTTCTGGGAGTTCTTCTATTTGCCAAGGTGACTTGCATCTCATGAAAATTCATGAAAATATATGTTTTCTGTCCTGTTTCCACTGAATGTTACACAAGTACTGAGTCCTGTCTACCAGTTGCAATCAGATTTTTACAGCTTTTTATTTCTGTACTAGGGCAAAGCTCATTGCACCCAGGAATACAATGTCCTCTAGAACATGGATCTGCACTGTGACCTTCCTGAGTTCTGGCCCTCCTCCATCTGTAGCCCACTCAGTCTGGAGAACCAGTGTGGTCAAGTGGTTAAAGAGTAGCAGACTGCAATCTCAAGAGCTGGGTTTCATTCCTGACTCCACCTCTATATCCAGCCAGCTGGGTTGCCTAATTCTAAGCGGGGACCTGGAAACATTCAGGAAGATGAAAGAAAGACAGGATAAAAGAGAAAAAGAGACAAAGAAAGAGGCAGAATGGGAGGCAGGAGGGAAGGAAGGCATCAGGTCTCCTGAAGAAAAGAGCAGCTTTGGAGGGGCATTGACCTTCCTACCCCCCTGCCCTCTACAGTGTCTATATAGGTCACCACTGGCCCCATCTTCCCATCCAACCCCACCTGCTCTGGGAATACCATAGGGAATGGGCTGTCTCCTTTCCACCCATCCCCATCACTCAAAGGACAGGCCAGGCAGGAAAGGCTGTGGGAGGCCTGCCTCCTTCATACCCACCCCACATCTTGCAAAGGCTGGGCTAGGCTGGGTAGGGAATGCTGTATGAAGGCTGCCTCCTTCCCACCCCCACATCTCCCAAAGTACAGGCTGGACAGGTAAGGCTGTGTAGGGCTGCCTCCTGCCTATCCTTCCACATCTCCCAAAGGCCTGGCTAGATGGGGAAAGCTGCTGGACCCCACCAGCCTCTCTGAAGAGATGTGCACTCTGATAACCAGCTGTGGGGCCAAGGAGAGGACTCCTCAGAGGAAAAGCCTTGTCAGGAGCCCCCAGTTTTACTCGAGCCTCAGATGGATAAGAGTTTAGCCCAGCCAGATATTCAACAGGCAGAGAGCTCTGACCAGCAGGAGGGAATGGAGCTGTTGACAAACTAGGGCTTGGATGCTAAAGATGTTGCAGGAGCAACTCATTCCTCTGCCCAACCTCTAGCTGTAGCTCCCCATATTGTCAGCCCACCTGAGCCAATTAAGAGAGAGAGAGAGTTCCAGTCTAAAAGGCATCACACCATGTTAGCAAGATGATTTCTGACTGCAGAAGACTGGGAGTCCTCACAGAGAATCATAGAATCATAGAGTTGGAAGGGGCCATACAGGCCATCTAGTCCAACCCCCTGCTCAATGCAGGATCAGCCCAAAGCATCCTAAAGCATCCAAGAAAAGTGTGTATCCAACCTTTGCTTGAAAACTGCCAGTGAGGGGGAGCTCACCACCTCCTTAGGCAGCCTATTCCACTGCTGAACTACTCTGACTGTGAAAAACTTTTTCCTAATATCTAGACTATATCATTGTACTTTTAGTTTAAACCCATTACCTTGGTATTCTGTTTTTTGAAATAATGGTTATCTCTGCTGCCCTTGCAGCTCATTTGTGCTTCAGAAAGCTGGAACCTGAGACCAACACAGGAGGCAAAGGAAACAGCTGGTTTCCCTCCCTTGCCTGGGAGGGATGGAAAGTGGGAAGAGGCTAAGAATGGAGCAAGTTACCAGGAGCAGGGCATTTCAGAGAAGACAGCAGAGAAGACACCCAACAAGTGGCTGGAAGAGGACAGACGAGCTCCATGATTGGCCCTCATTGGAAAAATGCTTTCCCTATTGGTGGCACACCCTAGGAAGGGTCAATCAGGTAGGGAGTGCATTGTCTGCATGCAATTTTAACTGGCCCTCACTGGCAGATTTTAACTGGCACTCACTGAACTGACTGGCGCTCATTGGCAGAGTGCCATTTGAACTGATTGGCCTACATTGGCAGGGTGTTCTCTTCCTATTGGCTGCACATTCCCAGCATGGGCCAATCCAGTAGGGACCAACTTGTCTGTATGAAATTAGAATCTATTGGCCCACATTGACAGAGTACAATGAGCACTGCTTGGCCCTAATTGGCAGAGTGCAGTTTGATCTGATTGTTCCTCACTGGCAGAATGGTATCTGGCAGCACACACCCAGGACCAATCAGATAGGAAGTGAGTTAGCTGAACATAACTTTATAATTATAATCAATATAATGATAGTAATAGTGATGAATGCCAGAAGGTGACTTGTTAAAGTTGGTCCTCTAAGAAATACAGGAATTTTTGGATCACTTCAGCTTTTCAAGTCTATAACCATCTTTAAAAAATACAACACATGAAAACAATGGTACAAAAATACAGTGACAAAATATGTCAGTTAACATTTTAAAAACATGAGATCACATTGGTTTTGTTTGGGGCTTATATTTGTCCCATTTTAGTCCTATAGAGATGCATATTAAAAAGAAGCTGTGAAACTTATCAAACACTAAAAAATAAAAATTGGAAATTTAAAATTGAGCCCCATTTAAAGCTACAATGAAAACTTGTGTATAGAAAGTTAACATATATAAAGTTAAAAGTTAGAAGTTACAAGCACCCATATGAAGCTGTAGGGTGTGGGTGGGTGATGTAACGTATTTTCTGTATGTAATTTCCTCAAAATATTCATGGCCTTTGTGCTTATATTTCTTTCTTCAGGTTCTGAATCACAGTGGTGTCAGTACAGGACAACCTTTTCTTTATTAATCTGTGGAAGGAAAGTTCATATTTGAAATCTCATGGGGGTTTTCCCCAGAATTTTACATTTACCTGGAAGATTTAATTTCCAGAGGTGTGTTTATATAACAATAATGGAAGATAAAAATCAAATGCCACGCAGTCAGAATGCTCATGCCATCCCTTCTGTTTCTGTGCACAATATGAAATCCCTCAGTCTCACTGCCTGGAGCTTTGGGGGCAGAGACTGAGGAGGGTGGAGTTTGGAGAGGGAGCTCAGCAGGAATGGGATGCCATACAGTCCACCCCCAAAGCTGCCATTTCCTCCTGATCTTTGCAGGGTGGACATCAGTTGTACTTCTGGGAGAACTCCCATCTGGAGTTTGGCAAGCTTAGCTTGTTCAGTGGCTGGGAAAGAGTTCTCACTCTATAAAAGACATTTCAGCTATTAGCTTGCTTGCAGGAGTAGACAGGAAAAGAAGCAAGCCGAGGTTTCTACAGCCTAGTCTAATTTGATCTCACCGCTGAGCAGTCAAAGATGGTGCTTATATTATCTGTCCAGCAGCTAAAAATGTCCAAGGCCAGTCTTCCTGCATTCCATTCTCCTTCCCCATCCTGTTATGCCAGATTTTCTCCTTCCCCATCCTGTTATGCCAGATTTTCAGATTTCCACCTTCCAAAAAGTAGGGTTATTGAGGGAAATTCTCTTAACCGATTTCTCCTTGAAATCCAGTAATTAATTTCTTAAGGAATTTGGATTCAGTGTCTAATCAATACAGTTTTTGATCAAAGACAAATTCAAAGAGAAGAAGGGGAGAAATGGAGGTTCTGCATAATTTCACTCTGCGGATGCTCAAAGGCAGGCAACACCTTCCTAAACATTCCCTTCCCTGTATTAGAGCACCATCCTGGTGGTAAGCATCATAAAACAGCTGCAAGGGCAGCGGTTACAAAAGGATGCACTGGTTTTTCTTCAAAGAGAACGCCTCTCTTTTAACAGAGAGAAAATAACAAGCAAAACCAATGACTATATTTAAAAGGAGAGAATTTTAGAAAAATAGCCCCCCCCGCCGACAACCACCCGCCCCAAAGCAATCATTTTATCTTTGTGATTCTCTTTCCTAATCTGCACTAGCCCTGAGATATCAATTATGCACAAGTCTGCCCACTCATGTGTAAAACAGAGTTGGGAGAAGGTGTTATTTCTCTCTTTTTCTTTTTCTCTTTCTCCGCCTCAAAAACAGAGCATGCAGGAATCAAAGTAAAACCTTCACTCTCTTTTACCCGATCATACTGTGCTCCATTCTTTGAAACATTTAATTTTCACCAAGGAAGTCCACCAGATACCATAAAATAACTTAAAGTAATGTCTGGAAGGAACATGCTGACACGAATAAGGCTAAGAAAGGGTTATGTTTATATGCCCAGTTTAGCCTCCTGCATCATTTCTGCTAAAAATAATAATTTCCTCCCTCTAACCATGTTCACAGCAGGCTTCCAGGAGTTAGAGTGGATGGAGTAAGAATTTCATCATCATCCGAGCCTATGCGTCTCTGCAGGAAATAATTGTAATGACTTTTCTATGAGGACCCTTGTTTCTTCTGTGTCTGCCTCCTGCCCCCCAGTAAGCATACTTTTGGTGAGGACAACAATTCCTGAGAATTTTATTCGAAGTGGACAGAGGATAGATTCAGAAGCATGTGATGCCACTCATTGCATTTAGAAAGTCAGTCTGAAATCAGTCTGAAAAGTGGAAGGATGGTAAAAAATCCCCAATCCCCAAGAATGTGGAATTTGCAAGATTCTGGGATTTCTTATAACAGAAAAGTTACCTGGGTGTAAACTGCACGGAGCTTTTATTCCAACTCCAGATTGATTCAGTCCCTGCCCTCTACACAGAATGTGATTTCCGTTTGGATTTTGGGCAATTTAAAATTTCCTTCTGCAGCAAGAAGGATTGATCCGGAGTGACCCTACCTTTATTGTGCGATATTTTAGAGTGCTTTTAATCCTGAATATACTATAAAATCACATTGTTTTGAATCAGGACTCTCCTCCGTGGTAGAGGACCCGTGATTGGCCACAGGTGGTCATGTGATGAATTTGCCTTAAAGGAGAAGCCCCTAATTTCTCTCAACCTCTGTGGGTCCTGGATTTTTCCTCCCTCCTCTGCCTTTTTCGATCTTCTCCCCCTCCCCTCCAAGAAAAGAAAGAGGCTTCCTGCTTGGATCCTCTCCCCCCACCCTTCAAGAAAAGAAAGAAAGAGGCTTGGCTCCCCCCCCCCCCTTCTGAGCCTCCCTAACTACGTGCAGAACACTTTCCTGTTTCAATGGGGAGGGGGGAGGAAGAGGAAGATCCGAGTTCAAAGTGATCTGAATTCAACAGGATTGACAATGGAATAAACAAAGTAAATGCAGACTCTGCCCTGGAATCAAATCTGTTGTGTTGTCTCCTGCAACTACAATACAACAGAGTTCTGCTTCACAGATTACAGGGTTTAATGTACAGCTCTCTCTTATTTAATGTGTAATCTCTGTTGTTGCACTTTAATTAATGGATTTATTGCTGCTATAAGGGTGTTTATTCTCTTTAAGAAATAAATGTAGTCATCTACCTTGGTAGTATTTTTATTGAGAATCTGTGTTATAAGTATTTCGGTTCATAAATTGCAATTAAATGGGTGACATAAAAGTCACATGTGGGGATGTGTTTGCTACTGAATTATAATGCCCTATATACAAGGACCCTGAACACATAACTGCACTAAAGAATCTAAACAGTTTGTGTAATGAACAAAGAGATCTGATTCAAATTAAATTTCTGTACACACCCTTAAGTACAAGTTCTTGGATGGGCAAAAAGAGAACAGGTCTCATGCCTTGCACCAAGCAATCTTCCAAGACCTTTGAAAATGGATCCTATAGACCAAGAGGATAGGAGACTAGCTGCATTGAGAAGCTTGAACCAGCTGAATTCAACCCAACCTTTCTCTCATAACAGTGATGCCCTCCCCCCCCCCCAGCACATAAACCTCAATTACCACATGACTGAGGTGAGGATGACCAATTTTGCTTGTCATTTCAGCTCAGCATAAAGAGGCCAGGTTGAGCCTGGCAACCACCATGGTTGGGATAGGGACATGGAGTGTGTGGCGGGGAATGTTATGAATGTTAGGACTTCTGAAGAAACCCAGATGTGACATCATCATGCCTGCAATTAAAAACAAATCCCCTCCCTTTCAAAACTGCTTCAAGTGGACAATGTGAGCTCGGGTCACAAAATGTACCAAAATGGGGTTTGGCATGCCTAGCCAGGCCATGTGGCTTTTTGTCCATGTAGACCCTCTTCAATTTTATGCACATTGCAATTTTTCTGTATGTTCAGCTTCTTTCTGATTTTCTTGGGAGTCAATCCACAGGTACTGGAATCCACTTGGCCATGTTTGTTCTGCATTTTCACAAGTAAAGTACAGTATCAGTCCATTTTGTTCTGCATATGCACTTTAATAATAACAAATAGTAAGGGGGGGTGCTGTTGTCATCAGTGGTATCACGGTATCCTCTTTTTCTTAAAAATGGCACTAAAATATTGATCACTGGAATACTGTAACAAGGACTGTCTCTGAATTCCCTGCTTTCTTTTAAAGGAAAAGTTATATCTCTACAAGGGATAGAGACTTTTTTCATTTTTAATGAAAGCTAGGAATTTAGAGAACCTTCTAAGCCTGTTGTTACAATGCTCTGTCAATATATTGATATTTTAGTGCCATTTTTGAAAAAAAGAAACAGAAAACACTCATCTTCAGGATGGGGGATAGAGGAGAGGGAATGCCTATATATTTTCCAGCATGTTTAAGTAATTGTGCATTTGGATGTATAATCAAATTATTTTGTACAGAATTCCTGGCACACAACAATTCTCCTGTGTTCTCAGTATAATGCTGCAGAAGAAGGATTTTGATATACTCATGCATATAGATGGTTTGTTTGTACTGTTTTAAAGCGATGGATATACTCCTTACAGCTGTTGTTGTGAGGCTTTCCTTTCTGTCCATGCTTATTGTTGGTGTTCCTGATAGATTTGTGTGTTTTTATGTGGTTTTAATGTGATTTATATGTTATGAACCACTTTTACAACATGGATGTATAACTGATGAAATAACTGCTATTAATTTTAATGGCAACACTGGATATAAAGCAGCTCCAATTAGACATGACTACACTCTATTTAGGTGCTGAGAAATACAAAACACATTCTCCTATTGCATCTTCTTCCATCACAGGAAAATGGTTAATCACAAAACATGCATTTAAATGGACACACATTGGATTCCATTAATTTGCTAAATATAATGAAAAGAAATACTACACATTCTTGATAAGAAGCATGGCTGCACATTACTGGGGCTGCAAAGAGGTTGCAGGGAAAGCAGGAGTGCACTTCCAAGCTGGTTGAAGAGTGGCCAGCAATGTGTTGTGGTGGGCATGGCCAAGCTTCAATAAAGAAGCAGCCCACTCAATACCCACTCCCTTTGCCCCTGTGAGCTTCAGATTTCAAAAGGCAAGGCAAGGCAGACAAGAGTCTGGTCAGTTCCTGTTCCTGGCATGTTTTTTCTCATGCCAACATACTTTAACTGGTAAAGCCAAATTCACAGCACCACAAATTGTGTTTTGAATGCTTCAAGCTTTTGAATGCTTCAAAATTTAAGAAGGGCTGGTTTTTATATACTGCTTTCCTCTACCAGGACTCTCAAAGCAGCTTACCATCACCGTCCCTTTCCTCACCCCTCAGCTAACACCCTGTGAGGTAGGTGAGGCTGATAGAGCTTTGATATTACTGCCCGGTTTGAACAGTTTTATCAGTGTTGTGAGAAGCCCAAGGTCACCCAACTGGCTGCGTGTGGGGAGCAGGGAATCTAACCCAGCTCACCAGATTAGAAGTCAGCGCTCTTAACCACTATGTCAAACTGGCTCTTGGTGTAAACAAGAGAACTGAAAGCAGAATCAAACAGTTCATGCACATTTCTAGAATTAATTTGAGAAAGTCTCTCAGTTCTATTGGAAAGGAAATTCAAGAAAAATAGAATTCAGGGAAGAAAGAACCCAAGGAACAATAAAAGAACAGAACTTTGAAAATCTACTCCCTGCTACTGACAAGCTGCTACAATTACTCTTCTGCAAATAATTCAGTACACAAGGACCACCTCTCCTTATATGGACCCATGTACTAATTGCACTCTCTTTCAGCAACTCCCAATCCCCTTTTCGAATAACCTGCCAAATGTCTGTAGGGCTCTGCCTTGCTTTATGGGGGATTTCTGAATCTGGAAAATAACTTTTTTATTTACCTGCCTGGGCACGTTAGTTTAAATTCACATTTCTCTTATTTTAAACAGTATTAAACATTAATATTTTAACAATTATTAAAATAATGAATTGTTGATGGTATTGATGACTGCCACCATGGACACTTGGGGGGGGGGTGAACTATAACAGTATTTAAAAAAAACATAAAAGACAATAAATGTGCAAAAGCAAGCATTATAAGTAGATCCACAAATAAAACAACTATCAAAAATCTCATGTAGAGCGTGCATTTTAGTGTTGCTATCAGTGTCTTTAAGGAAAGTTATTTGAATGGGGGAGGGGGGGAATCCAGGACTGCCTAGATGCGTATGCATGGAGCATAATGGAGGTAGATTTTGTGCCCTGTCTTCAGAATGTTCTTGGCCATAAGTTGGGAATGTATTGATTTTGTAAAAGAGATACATGGCTGCATTATATTTGAAGAGTTAGACGAATGATCCCACTATTAAAAACAACAGCAGCTCTCATCAAATAGCCTTGCAAGCTGAGATCTATATTGATTTTCACTACACTATTTTGTTATTTGAAATCACTACTACACAGCAGGTTCTGAATTCAAGCAGGAAGATGCTTTTTTATTGTGGTCCAGCTAGAAAATTACTTTGTTGGATAAAGTACACTAGAATACTGGTGTTACTAGTGGGTGGCCTCTTGGTATTGTTGTAGCGCACTTCCTTTGTAAATACTCTGCTGTAAATAAATCACAAACTTTAAAATATAGAGGCTAATGTAAAAGGAAAAGCCATATAATGACTTTAATACCAAATAATGGCCGTGACTTACTGTGGTTGCCATTCATGCAAGGGATGGTGCTCGGAGCGTGAGTGCCCAGCTGGGGTTTGGCCATGCACAGCACTAACACCCCATGCCAGAGGGGGTGGCTGGAGTATGGCACTATAAATGGTGCCATATGCTGGCAAATGACCTCTTTCCCTCCAGCCAGCCTCGTGAGCAGCTACCTACCTTCCCACCCATTTGTTATGGTATTTGTTATATGAGTGTTGTAAATTTGGGGCTTGTTCTATTTATATTGTTATGGCTGGTGGAGGACAATGGAAAGGAGCCTAAACAGGATGAGGGAGAGAAAAAAGGTAACAATTAGGTCTCCGGAGGAGGCAACAAAATTTGAGTAAGGCCAACTCAGATGGGTAGAGCCAAATACTCAAAGCAGGTAGACTGGAGTGGACTGAGGAAGGTCTATGCCTCCTGAGGCATTCCAGGATACCTTATTTAGATGCTCAATGGCAAGGGTTCCTGTGGCTCAGCAGGGATCTGGGATGGGAGACCTAGGGCGCTGTTTGAGTAACAATAGGGTCAGACAACCCTAGGAAGTGGGATTAGACTCCTAATTCCCTTGTTTGCCAACACTCTCTGTTAAAACATTAAATAAAGCTGTGGCCTGTTTGCCAACTTTAAAAGAGTGTCATCCTTAGCTCAACTGCATGCCTTCAAGTCAATCAAAATGATGCAAAACAGTGTACAATTTCACCAAGCATTCTGTGGATTACAACAAGGATTGACAACAATGACCAGAAAGAAGTATCATGTTTGTTTCATATCTAAATTGCAGTTGAAAGGAGTATGAAAGATGGAGTATGAAAGGAGTATGAAAGAAGAGAATACTATTCCCTATCATAAATGGCCAGCTAATCCAGCATCATGTACGTGCAAATAAGATGATGTAGCTTCTATAGAAGACTTGTAGATGTGCCCTGCCCTTGTTTGTCCCAGGTTCTTTCCAACTGACTTGGTTTCAGCAAGCCATCTGTCTGTTTGGTTGTTTCTATATGTTACATAGCTTTCCTAGAGTATAAGAGTCATTCTTTTATTACTGCAATATCAGTAAAACATTCCTTATAGCCAATAGCCAATGTCTAGTCTCAATGTAGATAAGCAAGTCTGTTCAACAGGCAAGGCCATGGCTATCAGTTACGATTCTCCAAGCCTTGGAAGGGAATGCTCAGGTTTGCACAGAAATCTGACTTTCAAAGAAAACCTAATTTGATGTTGGAATATTCAAGATCTGTAGTGTGCATGAATCAACTGCATGAGAAGAATATCCTACAGGGAGCATTGGAGGAGATATATAGAGGAGATGTTGGAGAGATATAGATAGAATATCTTACAGGGAGCATTGGAGGAGATATGTAGCTAGCATATTTAGATTAGGAACTTCCAGGACAGGGTAAAGCCAGAATGGCCCAGAACAGGCATTAAACAAACAAGAATACAACGAAAAACACTGGGATGCATTACAGACACTTGGGAACAATACTTTAGAAATGAAAAGCCAGATATTATGCACCTTACCTTACCACTCTGCGCCACAAGAGGCTCTTTTTTGGTTAATAAAGAGCCTCTTGTGGCGCAGAGTGGTAAGGCAGCTGTCTGAAAGCTTTGCCCATGAGGTTGGGAGTTCAATCCCAGCAGCCGGCTCAAGGTCGACTCAGCCTTCCATCCTTCCGAGGTCGGTAAAATGAGTACCCAGCTTGCTAGGGGGTAAACGGTAATGACTGGGGAAGGCACTGGCAAACCACCCCATATTGAGTCTGCCATGAAAACGCTAGAGGGCATCACCCCAAGGGTCAGACATGACTCGATGCTTGCACAGGGGATACCTTTACCTTTACCTTTATTAACCAAAAAGTCTCCAGAATACCCTGAAACAGGCTGGAACGGGTCTTAAACAAACAAGAGTACAGCAAGAAAACAGTGGGATCCATTACAGACACTGGAGAACAATACTTTAGAAATGAAAAAGTGGAACCCTCACCCCTTTATTAACCTATTTCAGGCCCAAATGCCTCTGGAACAGATATTAAACAAATAAGAAAACTGCAAAACTCAGGGCAATGCATTACAGACACTCAAGGACAATATTTTAGAAATGAAAAAGTGGAACTCCTGCACTTTTATTAAACCTTGCCAGGACAAAATGTTTCTGGAACACCCCAGAACAGGCTGGAATGGGCATCAAACAATTAACAGTACCAGCAAAGAACAGTGGGAAATGTTAAAGGCACTTCAGAACAATATTTTGGAACTCTAAATGCAGACATGGCATATGCTTACTTCCAGCGCCTCTTCCCAAGTTGCCCCCTACATGCCCAGAAAGTGTTGTGAAGGTTCGCATTCCTGGGAGAGGCACTGTGAATGTGAAGACTCTAGTTGTGTCAGACTTTGTTCTGTTCAGTCTTGAACCCATGGGCAATAACTACTCAGAGCCTCCCTGGCAACCACTGCTCAGTTTGGAATGCAGCCAAGCTGTGGAATATTTCCTCCCCTTCCCCTATTCTGAAGGTATTTTGGCCTGAAAAGAGTTAATCTGTGCAGAATGTTGTCTTGGAGTGCCTTGAATGCATCCCACTGTTCCGGTGGTATTTTAGCCCCAAACAGTTTAGCCCCAAACACAATATTTCTGCATTTGGAGTTCCAAAATATAATTCTGGCATGCCTTAAATATGTCCCACTGATTTTTGAGGTACTACTATTTGTTTGATGCTTGTTCCAACCTGTTCCAGGATGTTCCCGAGACATTTTGGCCTGGAACAGGTTAATAAATAATAAAGGGGTGAGAGTTACACTATTTCTAAAATATTATTATCACGTGTCTCTAATGCATCCCACTGTTTTCTTTTCTTTTTACTGTACTCTTGTTTGTTTAATTGCCCATTCTGGCCTCTTCCAAGGTGTTCCAGAGGCTTTTGGGCCTAGTAAGGTTTAATAAGGGTACGGGATTTCAGCCTTTTCATTTCTAAAATATTGTTCTCAAGTGTCTGTAATGCATTTCAGTGTTTTTTGTGGCACTCGTGTTTGTTTAATGCTTGTGCCAGGCCGTTCCGGCCTTTACTCTGTCCCAGAACTTCCTGATGTTTTTCAAGTAATCTCCTACAGTGTCAGTCGGAGCCTTCCTGCTTCTTTGACTCCACTTCCTCCTGTTTGCCTCTGAACAGACAGAATGAAGGCAACAGTAGATTGTTAGGCCTTTCTCTCCTCTTTCTATTCTTAATGTTTCTCTTCTTCATGAAAACATTTTATTCTATTAAGTAATCTGTCGCTTTGCCCTCTTGCATATTTAAACTCTGTCAACATTGGGAAGGCAAACATAAATCCAAATTTGGGGCTAACCTCTCTTCCAAAGCTGTCTAGAGTTTGGGCTGTCTTTGGGATTGCAAGTCAAATTGGCATGTAAAAATAGGGAAATATTTGCAAGAAAGAGGCTAGAAGTAAGAGGAGAGGTGAGTGTGTAGGGGGGGGGGGGAAGGGGTGATATAAAGTTAAAGGAGAGGGAGCAAGCCAGAGCCAAAGTAGGCTAAGTGGGGGGAGGAGTGATCTGGAGCTGTTGGAGATGTAGCCTCCCAGAGATGATGCAGGATGAGATTTTGTTTCCCATCAGTCCATCTACTGCGTTTCCTCAGTATTCCTACTGGATATACACATTTGAAAACACTGTCATATGAGATTGGTTTTAGAGCGCAGCTATGCATACTACATATTGAACAAGAAGATGAGCATGAGAGTAACCACATGTTCTATTTAGTTACAGTTTAAGTTACATGACCATTTCACACTAATAATCCACTTGAGAGGAAAAGCTGCTTGTCTAAAACAGAAGCAAAGATGAGGAACAACCCTCCCTTTCTAACTTATTTGTTAAAATTGTAATCAGTTTCATAAACATTTCATAGTTTGCATAATTTTATCACTAGGGAATATTGTTCAAATGTAATCACCCAGTTTTTCATTTAAAAAGATTAATATCTAGAAGGGTAGCAGCAATATATTTCTAACAAACATCAGTATATCATTATTTTCAAATGCATTCCTATTACAATAGAACCTGGATGTAAAGCTCCAGTTTCTTCTTTCTGAAAAGTTTCAGATAGGAAATTAATTTCAGTCTCAAGCTTCTGAGATAATTTTCTTACCAGGACAAAAACAGTAGAAAATGAATACCAAAAGTACTTTAGGAGTTTGCATTCTTCTGAAGAGGAAGTTTAAATGCAAATCATTTAATATAAAAACATTTAACCTGCCTTACTTGTCAGCAGTTTGCAAATGGTAATGTTAAAAAAAGAATATTTCCTTTGCTCACCAGTATATTTGTTCAAGACATTTTGCACCTGCAGCTGTATTATAGTTCTCGATATATTATAGACTAGAAAATAAGCCCGCTGTCGAAGAAATATAGCGGGCCCTAGCAGAGGGGGGGAGAACAGACTGTGGGGAAGGAAGGAAGGAAGAAGAGGAAAGGAAGAAGGGGAGGGAGAAAAAAGGGCAAGGGGTGGTTGAAGGGATGGGTAGAAGGGAGAAAGAAAGGAAGTAAAGGAGAGAGACAGGAAGCAAGTAAGACGGAAAGACAGAGAGACAGGAAGGAGATGGAGAAATGGAGGAAGTCAGGAAGGAAGAAGGAAGGAAGGAAGGAAGGAAGGCAGAGAGGTGGGTGAAAGGGGAGGGGACAGGGGGCGTAGGTTGGGGGAGAATGGGGGGCGAATCGGGAGGGGGAGGTGGGGAGAAAAGAGGGGGTAGAGAGGAGTGTGTACTTGGATGTGTGGAGTGGGGGAGAGGAAGTCAGGAAGTAAGAAGGAAGAAAGGAAGGCAGACAGAGAGATAGGTGAAAGGGCAGGGGCCAGTGTGTGTGTGAAGGTTGGGGGGGAATCGTGGGGAGGAATCGCGGGCGGCGAATGGGGAGGGGGAGGTGGCGAGGGAAGAAGGGGTAGAGAGGAGTGTGTGCGTGGATGTGTTTGGTGGGGGAAGGGGTGGCAGAGTGCGGTCGGTGGGTGGCTGTGTGTGTGTGTGTGTCTGTGTTCGCTGGGAAGTGGCGGCGGGGCAAGGGGGCGGCTATGGGGGTTTGGGTGGTGAGGCTGTGTGTGTGTGTGTGTTTGTGTGTGTGTGGGTGCGGGGAAGCGGCGGTGGGGAATGGCCATCGGGAAGGGACCCCAGGTGGGAAAGGAGTAGGGATGGGGTGTCTCCAGGAGTAGGGATGGGGGCGGTGGTCATTTGGTGGGCAGGGAGTCCCCGGCAGCCGCTCTCTGCGTGACTGCCGGGGGCTCCCTTGGGCGGCGGCATGCATGCACGGGGCTGAGGGAGGCCCATGGGCTGGGCGTCCGCCTGCCCGTGCGCCGTGAGGGAGGCCGTGGTGGCGGGCGCGGGCTGGGATGGCGGCGGCGGTGCCGGAGGCAGGCGGGGCGGCGGCGGCGCGGGCGCGTCGGGTGGCGCTGTGGGGCCGGGCGCGGGGCCTGTGCTGGCGTCTGCGGGCGCTGCAGGCGCAGCAGGTGGGTCTGGCGCGCGACGCGCGGCGTGGGGCGGCCCCCGCTGGGCTCGGCGGTGCTGGGCTCGGAGCTCCGCCGCTTGGCCGCCAGCGCCTCCGCCCGCCTTCGCGCCACCCGGCGCGCCTGCGACTTCAACGCCACCGACAGCGCCTCCCCGCCCGCCTCTGCGCGGCTGCCGGGGGGTACCTTGCGGCCGGGCTGACGCGTCGGAGGCGCTTCGCGCCTCTGACGCATCAGCCCGGCGGGAAAGGGAGCAACTGCGAGCTGCGCTGCGCACGGCTCGCAGTTGCTGGGGCTGGGAATCGGAGGGACCCATCGGCAAGCACTGCGCGCCTGCCGATGGGTCCCCCCGAATGTCTGTCCCGGGGAAGGGTCCAATCTGGACCCTTCCTCATCACGGACAAATCCCACCTTAGAACCCCTTAACCATTTATTTCGTCCGTGGCGCCCGCGGCACCACGGGCGGTTTAAAGATATTCCACTGGGAACTTCCCTTTTTTGAAGAAAAGCCCTCATTCAAATGAATAGGAACTGCTCAAGAGTACAGTCGTTCTTCCAATCTTTTCAATGGGTTTTGCGCAGTAGATATTCCTGGTAGGCTATGGCCATCATATTTCAAGGTTAAAAAGGCATCGTGCACAGGGAGGAGAAATGCAATCATAACCAATAACTTGTCATCTGTGGATGAACGTTACAGTCCATTAACTGTTTAGCAATAGCCACACAAACAACAGGAGATATAAAATGCTAAATTAGCATCTATAGTGTGTGTCACATAATTAATTAGACAGCTAGTAGACAAGTGGCCAGATACAGTTCCTTCTCAGTAGAAGAGCATAAAGATGTGGTTCAGATTTCACACACAACCATGGTTTGAGATAAGTATCTGTGGTTTGTGTCATCAGTGAAACATTGTTCTATTAGATACAATCAGTTAAGGTACATCCAGTAAAGATCTGAAACTATAGCTTGATTTTACCTTATTAATCATAGAGATTAATAAGAAAAGAACCTGAGCTGCCAGTCAGTGGACTGGTTCCCAACCCCAAGCTCTGAGAGGCACCCTGGAGTTCCTACGTGTTCCCAGCCGGGAATTCAGATCTCCCTGCTCTACCAGGGAGGAGACCTTTCTTGTGGAGGAGCCAAAGGGCATCAACCTCAGTTGGCTACCTCAAGGTAGCTTAGGATCTATTTGTTAAAACTATCATAAGAGCTTAATGAGTTTAGTCCACACAGGAGCTGATTCATACAAGTATCTTTCCAGATTTTTTTCTGTATGCAATCTTCCAAAATATGTATCTGTGTACAATCATGTGAACTGGCACATCACTCAGCAGTGATTTATGTTATCTCTGCATATCTGAACTATAGTGGCATGATCAATGGCCTGTATCACATCCCCCCACATTTCCTCATTAACCATGATCATAAAAACCAGAAAGCTGTAATCACATTTCAAAGGAAATCTATGCGGTAAACTGACCTTTAGAAGCTAATTGGCAAAATAATTTCAGATTCCATTGCAAAATTTCAGGGTCTCTGATTTTTTTCCTGTGATATTCCCTCTCTCCTTAGTATTCTTAAGACAATGTATATTAAGCTCTCTTCATTAGTTCCTGAGAAATTAAATCTTGAAAAATTATATATCTCTTCAGCTTCACTGAAGCCCCAAGTCTTTTGTGACATTTGAATTTGATGGGATCACTTAGGGTTAAAATGCCTCCATTCATGCACCTCTTCTGTCTTGTTTAAAGGCAACCTCATAATCTCAGGATCACTAGACACAAAACTAGATGATCCTGTTCTAAAGTGTATCTTCCCAGAGCCAGCTATATTTAAATGCTACTAATAGACAGTGGAGTTGGCAGATAGAAGAAAAACTACTTCATTGCCACTGCTATGTTCGTAGACATTTACAATAATGGCTTATTATTAAAACACTTAACTTTTACAATCAATCTTGTTTCTTAAAGAATTCCATGACCAACAAATAAGGAGCACTTAAGATATTCTGACAAGAAATGGGGCAGTCCCAGATAAATTAACATGTATTTAACATGTTGGGCTAGCCAGCCAAACAGAAAAGCCACACAGCTTTCTCCCTCCCTTCCCTCCCCTGCCCCCCATAAAAAGCTTCAGGCAGTTTTGCTCTGGCAAAGTCACCTGAAACTTAGCCCCCTGAAGACAGGGTCCTGTGGCTAGGTAGGAAAGGACCAGATAAGGAAATGAGTCTCTCTTGCTTTGACAGGGTATAGCTCCAGGCTGCACAGAGCATCAGGAATTTGGGAGTGATCTTAAACACCTCCCTGAATATGGAGATGCAGGTCACTTGAGTAGCTTGCCAGACATTTTTCCACCTATCCCAGGCAAAGCTACTAGCACCATACTTGTCCTCAGAACCTAGCTACAGTGTTCCATGCAAAGGTCACCTCCAGGCTAGATTATTCTAACTATGGGGGCCTGCCCTTGTCCCTGATTTGAAAATTACAATGGGTGCAGAATGCAGCTGCCAGGTCCTCACAAGCACCCTGTGGAGAACACATGACCAGCTTGTTCTCCAGCTGTTCACTGGTTGCCAATCAAGCTCCAGATTACATTTAAAGTGTTGGTTTTAATCTTCAAGGCCTTATGTGGGATCTGTGCACCCGAGATATCACTTCTCTGTATACACCCCTCCCCCCAAAAAAGAGCTCTTTGCTATGCAAACTCCAGCTTACTGTGGTCTAGAGAGATGTGCCTGGCCCTGGAGGGGCTGCAGACAGCACTCTTCCACTAGGCATTTGGTTGAGGCCAAGGACTGCACCCTTGCCATCTATATCCCCCCCCCCTGCCAGACCCCCACACCTGGGATCCTACCCAAGTTGTTTGCTCCTTCTGAGCTGAGCCAGAAATCAGCTGTATGCTTCAGTTCAGGAAGGAAAAATCATTGAATGGAATGAATACTTAGAACAAAATTTAACAAATAAGATTTTTATACCTAATTTGTATTTGGGTTGTTATTTTATGAAATTGTTGAAAGCAGCCCTAGGACCTCTTTGAAGAAGGGCTGCCTAAAAGCCAAGTAAATAAATAAATATAAATAAATAAAAAGGATTTAAGCATATTTTTATTTTATTTTTCCCAATATTTCACAAAGATAGCACATGAAAGATGGCAGAGGACAAGGCCGGGTGGTAATGCACATACACAGAACATTTATGATACAATTTCAAACACTCAATTATCATTTTTTCTGAGCCTAATAGCGAGCCACTTGCAATTTTTGATCACATTGGAATCCAAACAGAGGAGAGGTTAAGCATTCCTCTGTCCAACTCTGATTCTACTACTCATCCAGTGGATGATGAGAATGTCTCCAAGTGGCAGACAAAGTTGGTACACGTGAGGTAGTACTGCTGAATAGTCCAAGGATTTCTTGGGTTGCTGTAGGAAGCCAGCTCACATGCTCTGAGCATTTGGAATTTTATTTTTGTTAGGAATTAGTCCTACAAAAGACTTATAGCTCCATACTAGAAAAAGCATCTCCAGCAGATTGGATGCTAGCTGTAAGATGCTGAGAAAGCTTGGGGAGGGGTGTTGTTTCATCATTCTGGTGCAGAGACTGGCAGAGGAGAAGTTAAGATTTACGGACTCCATCCATTCTCATCTCATTTCATCTCCTAAGGCTCTGCTTTGCCTGTTTTATTTTCTGAATAGCGGACATCCCATAGAGATTCACCAGCATGCATCACATGGTAGTCACTGCCGGCCAATGTAGTTGGTTACTGCTAAACACAATTTGCAGTCATATTCTAACGCAATAGAGAAAAGCCACAATGATGAATTAGAGTTGTGTCTTAACAAGGGCAAGGGTTATTTTTTTCCCTTGTTACCTTGCAGTTGGCTTACAAATATGAATCATTGCATCAGAGATACGACACACATCTTTAATTTAGAAATGAGATGGGTCTTCTTTGGTACTGAGGTAATGGCAAAGTAATATTGAACCGTAAGCTAAAAATTTCAGATGTAGTGCACATTCAAATAGACAGCCTTGCGAGAATGTACTACGGAGAATAAGGATTTTTTTTTTTTGCTGTTTGCCTCTACTTGCTCAGAGGCACGTCATAAATTCTTGACCTGCCAAGCACAGAGAATTTTCCAGCAACAGCTCACAAGAAATATGCCAAGGCCAGGGGCACTGCAGTACAAGGAAAATGAACATTGTAATAAAGAACAGCTTACCCAATATTTTTGCTGGTTACTAGAGTAAAATACGAGGAGCTGTTCTGTTAGTTGAACTCTTGAATGAAAGTTCAATTTGCCTCATCTTCCGTATAAAAGCATTAAAGCAATGGCAGAGATCTATAAAGTTTTAAATGGCTGCTTTCTTATCCTTGGAAAATGCACTTTTTAAGGGGTTTTAGCATTCCTTTGAGTTTTGATAGTTCACACAGGTCTCAGTTGAAAATGAGAATGGTGCTTTTAAAATAGAGGAGGGTACTGATTTGGGCATGATCAGTGAAGTGATAAAATAGGGAAAAAACTTTTAAAGCAGGTTTTTTGTTTGCTTGCTTGGTGAGGTTCAAGAGTGAGTTTAGGTCCTGTTGTTTAAATATATGTAACTTCTACTTTGTCAAAATGAAATAGTGATAGCCAGAAACAGAACCGTTTCTCCTATAAGGCACACAAGCAGCTGCTTGGGGTGACAAAAGAAGCAAGGTAACATATCCCCCATCAGATGATAATCCCAGTTCCAGTTATGAGTGTTTATTCCCATTCAATAAATTCATCAATATTTGAAAGCTGGGCATGTCTCTTTAATCCACAGGTGCATACTCAACTCCCTCCAGTATTGTAAACTGTGCTGGAAATATGAAGTCATCAGGAGAAGTTGTCTCCCAGCTCTTACAGAGAAAAAAAATCAAAGGATGGAGAGAATGGGCAGGAATCACCCACTGGTCTTCAGGGATGGCCAAATCTCCTGAAGTCCCACTCTCTATATGAAGCTCAATTTCCCTCCTTTGCAACTTGATCTGGTAATCCCCTGCACATGCTCTGAAACTTTCTTTCATTTCCATTGTTTTACATAATACTATCAGTAATCAGGCAGTTTAAGGTTGATCTTGAATCATTTAAACTGTGTTCCAGTCTTCTCAAATGGAGGAACTTGGCTCTAAACCTTTTGTTTGAAAACTGGATATGGCCTGTAATAATATAAAGACACAGCACATATTCTGGGATACTTTCTTTTACTGTTCTTTGTCCTTGGAGCTTCTCAAAATGAATTGATGTCAGAAAGCAATGGTGTTGGGGCTCATGTGTTTTCAGGCCATCATGTTGCATTGGATTTTCACTCCCACTCTCCCAATCCATGCTAGAGGGCGTCACCCCAAGGGTCAGGCATGACTCGATGCTTGCACAGGGGATACCTTTACCTTTATCTTTTTATACTTATTGAAATTAATGGTTAGCTTAACAGGGTAGTTTAAACCTCAGTGAGATTTAACCAATGTAATTAACAGAAGAGCCATAGAACAGGCATTTTGTTGCACACAAAGATCTTTTCCACTGCCCTAACACTACACTGATTCTCTGCAGTCTTTTACTGTAATTGCCTGTGAAGAAAAGGACGAGCGACATAAACAATTTGTTTGATTAATACTATTTATTAAAATTATTCTACGTGAGAATGGATATAAAATGTTTTGCCTTATTTAAACTTTCCAAGATTGTTTTGCGATCGAAACTTTAATAGCTTTTTTTTTTTAATGTATGTTCCAAGAGCCAAAGGAAGATAGCTGCTAAACAACTGGAAAAGGTCACAGTCCCTGGAACAGCAATACATTTCCGAAATTAACATCTCATTGATTCAACTGATATTTTTATTGTGTATTGTTACATAATTAGTATCTATTCACGAAACAACAATCAAGGCTTTTATGAAAGGTTAAATCCATTTGCCATTTTTAAGAAGTCGTATAAATATAGATAGGAAAAAAGACAGAACAGGCCCAATTTTCTTTATCAACTTTTCAAGATAACTTTTAAATATTTATTTATTTATTCATTTACTTTTTTATAGCCTGCTTTTTTTCATTGAGACTCAATGTAATATTGTAAGTCACCTTTCACCTTTCACCTTCCTTGGGAATTTTTAGGATCCAGCCAAATACAAATTCATTAATTTAGCTTTTATTATTGGCAATGCTAATTGGAATTTTAATCTGTGACTTTAATGGGTTTTAAAGTTGTTGTTTAATTATGTTTTATGGTTTATTTGTATTGTCAATCACCTTGAGTTATATAGTACAGAAAGACAGCTAATAAATGTTCCAATGAAATGATAAATGTTACCTTGGCATGGATCCAGGTGGCCAGATCTTCCAGGCTAAATGAAGCTTGAACAAAGCAATATATATATTTGTTCAAGTTTGTGTATATATATATATATATACACACACACATACATACATACATACATACATACATACATACATACATACATACATACATACATACATACATACATATATATATTGAAGCTGCATTTGTTTGCTTTCCAGAATTAATGCTGGACTCTGGAGGTCTTCACCGAGCCATCAAGAGTCAGCTGGAACCCACTGAAAGTGGGAAATATAGTGCTTGGTTATGTGATGGAGACAGTGCTGAAGACATTAGTTAATGATCTTCGTCAGAATAGAAACAAAGACCATGCCTTCTTCCTGTTCTTACTGGATCTGTGTAAAGTCATAGAGCATTTGACACAGCAGACCATGACATCTTGCTGAAATGTTTAGAAGAAGAAAAAGAGGAAGAGTTGGTTCTTATATGCCGCTTTTCCCTACCCAAAGGAGGCTCAAAGCGGCTTACAGTCGCCTTCCCATTCCTTTCCCCTCAACAGACACCCTGTGGGGTGGGTGAGGCTGAGAGAGCCCTGATATCACTGCCCGGTCAGAACAGTTTTATCAGTGCCTTGGCGAGCCCAAGGTCACCTAGCTGGCTGCATGTGGGGGAGCGCAGAATCGAACCCGGCATGCCAGATTAGAAGTCCGCACTCCTAACCACTACACCAAACTGGCTCTCTTTAGGGAGGAAAATAGGTGTCACGCAATATGGTTTAGATAGCTTACCCCCTTAGAGTGGCCGTGGTACCACTATTGCTTAAGTTCAGCAGCTGTCTGCAGCCTACCCCACAACTACTAATGGTAGTGCATCTCCATATATATTTCTGACTGTTAACTTAATCTGTTTATTAAAGTGGTCTATGTCAAATTTGTGAATAGATAGGTGTTGGTACCTCATGCATACGTGTCCTCTACCATGGTAGTCAGAAAGAGGCTGCCACAAATACCATGTGTTCCCTGGATTCAATGTTAGAAAAGTTCATGTGAGAAAAATCTCAGGGGCCACAAAAGAAAAAAGAACATATAGAAGATACTTCCAGAGGCTCCAGCAAGGACTCTAAGCCACTCCTCTCAAGTGTGCTCATTAGAAGATTCACCACTGCTGAAAATTGCCCCGCCCCCGTTTTTAAGATAATCAGATTAGCAGTTTTAAATAAAGCTAGAAATACATAGTTTAAAGTTCATTTGACCAGCCACCTTTTCCTTTGTCAGAGCTTAACACCCAAACCTTCTCCTGGCATATGTTCCCTCTATTTGAGCCTTCTACAGGCTACTGTTCACTTTGGAAAAGTTGTACTCATTTTTTTCATTTGCTGGAAATACTATCTAGTTGTTAATAATTTTGCAGATAGTTATCATAGCACACTGCATCAATATAATGATACCAAATAAAAGGGAACTTTGTGTTTAGAGAACTGTAACAGACATGTTAAAATGTCAGATGTATTTTCTGTGTCATTAATTTCTGATTATGGTTTAAAGGATTTTTCCTTGTATTTTATACATGCCCACTAAGAATTATAGCAAAATATAATAGCAAATTCTGAACAGTAAAACAATGGTGGAATACTGAAAACAGTAAGTGGAGCTCTGACCATGGGATGAATCACCCTGTTTCCTGCTCCAGATTCCTGTGCCCTTGACCTTGTTCTTCCATGTAGGGATGGACACAAATCAGTTCACAAACTAGATTTATTCAAATGACATTTTGGTCTGTAAGTAAGGAGGCCAGCAGCTATAAGTTGTTTCTAGGCCTCAACCACAGGACTGGTAGAACAGCTCTGCCTTATAGGTCCTTAGGAACTATTTTCAATCCTGAAGGCTCCTAATTTCACATAGCAGAGCATTCCACCAGGCCAGGGATAGGCTGAAAGGCCAATTTTACTTCCTTGAGGCCAAGGACCCCACTTTATGATTTTTCATCCTCATATCCCCCTATTTGGAAATAGATTTTAACAAAAAGGATCCTATGAAGATTACAGCATAGTTAATAATGACTAATAGATCTGGCAGAAACCAGATCGAATCTCATCCCAGCCACATGCTCACTAGAACCTTTTTCACACCGGAGGTTCTGTGCTGGGCTGCAGGCTGGAGTTTAAGCCAGGGATGTTTGTTTCGCCTCTTCCTGCTCCCACACAGGGGAGCATTTGGCCTGGTGTCCCTCAACTGCCCCAGATCTGTGCTCCTGCATGGAAGCCAAGGCATTGAAGTTCCCAGTGCACAAATATTCTCGGTGCCCTCATACAAGTCAATCTCTGTTATTTTATTAATCTATTTACAATATGGAGATAATAATATGGATGTGTTATACTGAACTGTTGTGAGGACTGTTGCATTAATTAAGGATGATTACAAAATCCTAGTATTAATTAAGGATCATGGTGAAATCCAAGGTCAAGGCACAACAAAGGTTGTGGTATTCAGTCATTAACCAGCTATGGCCGTTCCTCAGAAGAAATGATCTGAGCATTGTGGTGCAGGTCCCAGTAAAAATCTAGATTAGATTACTGAACTACTGACTATGGCAGGGCTGCCCTTAAGAAGTATCTAGAAACTTCAGCTGGTACAGAATGGCAGCCAGGATTTCAACTGGAGAGGGTCACCCAACTGGAGTCATATCACCCAACCCTTAACCTGTTTACAGTGTAGACTCTACACTGGCTCCTGATTTGTTTTCATACACAATGCAAGTTGGTGGTTTTGCCCTTCAAAGTTCTATATAGTTTGGAACAAACATACCCAATGGACTATCCACTCCCTTATGAACCTGCCTGACCAGTACAGTCATTTTTGAAGGTCTTGCTTCAGGCCCCCTCACCTTCTGGGATTACGGGCATGGCAACCTCAAAGATGATTTTCTCCATTGTGGCACCAAAGTTCTAGAACTCTCTCCCCAATTTGTTTGCTTTCTGTTGCCAACTTCCACCAATAGTTGATGACTTTTTGGGGGGAGGGTTGGCTTTCCCTCAGTGATCTCTCCTTCCTGAACAATGTTTTAATTGCTGCCCTTATGTCTTTGCACATATATTAATTCTGCTTTTAATGTTTTAATGATGAGTGTTTGTAGGACAAGAGCTAATTTTAATGTTTTAAATTGTGATTTTATCATGTATGTTTTAATTTGTTAGCTTCCATGGTGACCTTTGTGAAGGCAGAAAGGTAGGATATACAGTTTGAAAAATAAATAATTAAATAAAATATACTATATCAACATCCCTATGAACACCAAGAAGCCATCTGTCAAACTGCATCATTGATATTAAGCACAACTGATATTTCTTCCTTATTTCTACCTGGATAGACCATTTCTGTTCAGCTGATCAACTGAGTGATTTCTTATGATGGCAGTTCTGCTTGGTACAAGCATCGCTATTGTGGAATTCTGAGTGTGGGTGAAAGACAGAGAGATGGAGAATGGGACTGTGGTTTATTGCTGCACAGGGAAGCTCTTGCAAGAAATTAGGAATGCCTCTCATCGCTAGATGACTTCTATTAATAAAACAGAAAGCTGTTGGTGGTAGTTTTTTAAAAAATCTTAAAGGGCAGGGCATGTATATGTCATGAGGGGGGGAAAGAAACCATTAGGGAAAGATATGATACAAAATCAATGTATATTGTTGTGTGCCTCTTATTTCTCTCAGTAATATTTCCCAGTGGACAGAAATGCAATTTAGCTCGAATTAAACTTTTAATGTCTACCTCACATACGATGCGTTTAATCACAAATGTCCCATATATTATCATAAACCTTGGACAGAATTTTCCTGCAATGCCTACATAATGCAGTGACTTAAGAATAAAGATTAATAGAAGACTAGATTTTATAAGATATCTCTAAAATATGTCTAGTCCATTTATTTGTCATCTCACTCATAAAAAGCCTTCTTCTTGAGAAATGAAGCTTTCGAATTGACATAGTGAACCAGCTGGAAAAAAATATAGTTACCTATTGTTTTGAATTGTCATATGTTCTGGAATTTTCAATTTATCCTGTCAGTTGCTACTGAGGATATGGGCAAGCTGTTTAGAAAGAATATAGGTTTTCATCCCAAATGTACTAACAAACCTGGCAAGGAGTAATCCACAATTCAAATGCAAAATAAAAGGAACTGAAGAAGAGCAAAGCAGGGTGGCCTCCTGATAGACAAACAAAGAAAGGTGAAGAAAGACAGTAGTGTCATTAGGATACCATTTTAGAAAGAGGAACTGCACTCAGACCACAAGTTGTATTTTAAAAAAATCTTTCTACATTTCCTTGAAAGCTTTTTTACAAAATAATCAAGATCAACTTTATTTTTATTTAAAAATAAGCAGGATTAAAGGTAAAGGTATCCCCTGTACAAGCACCGAGTCACGTCTGACCCTTGGGGTGATGCCCTCCAGTGTTTTCATGGCAGACTCAGTACAGGGTGGTTTTCCATTCCCTTCCCCAGTCATTACCATTTTACCGACCTCAGAAGGATGGAAGGCTGAATCAACCTTGAGCTGGCTGCTGGGATTGAAGCAGGATTAGATTACTGTAAAACTAAGATGTCAGAAGAATCCAGTTGGTGACCAAGTATCCATTTCAGCTACAGTACATAGATCAGTTCTTTCAGTTCAAGTAATCCAGATCTCTTCTACCTGATTTTTTTTAAAATCTGAATTTGACTGGTCTCTCAAATTTTAATTGACTAGTTGACACCTGTCATGTTTAGCATTTTACAGCTGACTGTTCTGTCTCCTGGTATATAAACTGTGTCAACTGGTATTAGGCAAATGAGGGTGTAGGGTTACCAGGGAATTATAATAATTAAGAAAATCTCCTGATATTGAGAATGTATTAGCTAAAATTCTGCATAATCAAAATAACAACATAATGGACAGCCAACAGAGCGCCATACTGGGGGAGGGGGGGGAAGAATGCTGCCTTTTAACCCCAAATAGACTTCAGTGTCTACATATTTGCAAACTGTTAAAAGATTTCTACAATGACAATGAACATAGAAAAAAAATAGCAATTGTGAGATGTGATGATATGACCTCATACAGAATGGAAACTCATTAGAACTTTGGCTGGCTGGCCTCCCTCATGTGGTGGCAGTGGCTCCAGGGCACAGCCGGGCTCTCCCTCAGGCTCCCAAAAGGAAGCCACTTGCAGTGGCAGTGCTGTCGTAAAGTGGACCATTGCCAGCTGCTCTGACAGGCTATGGCCAGCCAGGCCACTTTGGGCCACCACTGCAGCCAAAGAAATGGCAAATAGCAAAGTGCTTTCCTTTACACCAACATTTTGAAACAAAATTGCTTCCCTTCCTACTGTCACATACTCATTTCCTAACAATTTGCAAATGACTAATAAGCATTCTATCACCATTCGCAGACAACCATATAACAAAGGATTGTTCAACAAGCAGAGTTGCATGACAGACATTTGTTGGTGAAATATTGGTGAAAGTGTTAAACCCCTTCTGTTCTAATGCAATGGTGCCAATTCATATTGCTCTCCATCATCATCATCTCTTTTATCTGAAAGGATTTAGAGGGATCCAGTTAAGTCGTATGTTTAAACATTTCAACTCAATGCCTAGTCTTTGAAGGAATCCAATCAATACTATCCAATTTGGAGGATTTCTGGCTGTGAAAATATTTTGACATTACATTTGGCCTCAAATCTAAGTTTTTACTGTAAGTCTTTCTCAGTACCTTGAAATATGCATATTCCTGACACACTCTGCCTTGTTGTGTTAACAGATAATCCAGAGACAATCAATTTAGCCATCAGAAGAAGCTGACAGAGACTGAATCTTCAATAGTAAAATAGAAACTGTTACAAATAATATAGCTGCTTTCTGAAAGTGAAAATACTGTATTAGTCTATATTAATCTGAAAATGTTGTTTGCTTTCTTTTGGGAAAATACATGTTTATTTAAACTTAAACAATGTTACATTATTCCATTGTAGTAGCCTTACATTTATTAAGATGTTTTCATTTACTGCCTTAAAAGTGTACAAAAGACATAAAATAAATGTACATGATTCTGTCAAAAATAATTTCTACATAATGGTGAATCAGAGGTCTCATATTTAAGTCCTCAACTCAAGGACCGCCAATGTGCTGTAGTTTCAAAATATACTGCATTTCCCATTAACTTGAGTGGAACAGAATTAGCATTAATACCTAAAATTCCAGATGAACTACTTTATGGATCAGATACATACCAGCTGTGGTTAATCAATTAAGTTTGTTAGATATTTGTCTTGTGACAATGTTTAAACCTACAGTATTAACAAAGGACTAGGTCTGAGGGGGATAAGCTAAAAAGAGAACACTGGGATCGGATTCTGTCGTTGGTACCGTAAAAGTGGCGCAAAAAAACAACAAAAACAAAGCCCCTCAAGGCAATGAACCCAGAAGCAAATGTGCAGTCATAGCTGAACTGTGTGTTGTGCCAAAGTCCATTGATTTCTTGAGTGACAGAATTGTCTGTTGCCAGTTTGCCCAATGACACTAAAAGACAGGAGGCAGTGAACCTTGTGGAGAAAATATATTGAACTGTGACAGCAAACATTTCCATTTGCCATAAGCTTACATGGGCATGTGGAAATTAGAGATGTTTTAAGACACATCTGAAGGGCACATGTGTACTCCATTCAAATGTTTAACCTTTGTGCCTGGTTTTGAGGTATATAGTTTGACTTTTAACATGATATGACCTTCACAGTGGCCAATAATATTTATGAATAATGAATCAAATAGCCATTAAAATAAATTCATATTTGACACAGTACAGAAATGCTTTGCTGATAACCAGACACTAAACAAATGTCACCTGCCACTGGGGAAATGGGCATCAGACGTACAGGTACCCCATAGTTTTGCTTCACACAGAGTGCACGAGACCTCAGAGAGGGAGAACATAAAAGAGCATGGATATGAGGGTGCCTCCCACTTATCACTGGATGTAGTGGTCAGATGGTTGTCCACACCATTGGGAGCATCACCATGCCAGCCTGCATGCCACTGTTGTCCCTGGGCCCTTTGCCTAGCTTGAGCTACGCCAAAACACACCAGTCTGGAAAAACATTTATTTAAAGAAAATTTAGTTGCAGGGAAAGCAAAGTCAAGGGGATGTTCATCAAAATCTGCATGTAGAATTGAGGGTTGCATACGTTTACCTCATAGGGTTGGCCCGGAGGCTGGACCAATGAGACAATGCCATTCCTTCATAGTCATCTCCAGACCCCATTTAGTCCTCCCCCAAAGTCCAGCCCTGGAGCCCTGACCTCATACCACTGTCGGGGACCCGCTTGCTAACTGAAAAAACAGGGTGCCCCTTTGAAGAAAACGTCACGCCAGGCCTGGTGAACGATACAACAGGAACAAGCTTTATTTCAGCAACGTGGAGTCCGCTGGTATGGAGTAAGAGCTTCCACCGAACTCCAGGTGGAAGCTCCCTTTTATACAAAACCCACCTCCTTAGGCTGTATTGCCCCACCCAGTACTTGCGGAGGGAACATGCTGATACAATCATGACTCATGCACATATGCGAGGTTTTCCGGGGTTCCTGATGGCCCATTTTCCTGGAACAAAGGGCCATCTCCGGGCCCTTGTCAAAAGGTGGAGGGGGACATTGAGGTTCTTTAGCGGCCATTGCCACCTCAACGATCGGGTGGGGCGCCCAGCTGCCGGCTTGCCTATGATCACCATGCCCTACCTCCGTGATCGCGGGCGCCTCTGATGGCGGGGTTCGGTCCGGTTCCCAAGCCACCAAGGACCGAACCACGACATTCTGCCCCCCCAAAGGTCCATTCTCCAACCCCCCGGGACGGCCAGGATACCGCTTGTGGAAACGTTCAGTGAGTCGGGGCGCAAGGACGTCCGCTGCCCAGACCCATTCCCGGTCCCCCAAAGCGAAGTCCTTCCATTCCACGAGGTACTGCAACTTCCCCCTGTGGAGTCTAGAGTCCAGGATATCCGCCACCTCGTGGTGCTACCCCCCCGGCAGGACCTCGGGCGCTGGCGGGGAAAACACGGGGTGCCAAACGTCACCGTCCGGAGTTTTTTTTAGAAGGCTCACGTGAAAGACGGGATGGATGTGCCGGAGGTTCTTGGGGAGCTTGAGCTTGACCGAAACTTCGTTGATCGGGGCCAAGACCTCGAAAGGCCCCAAAAACCGAGGGCCTAGCTTCTTGCTGGGCAAATTCAACCGTAGGTTCCGGGTGGAAAGGTAAACTCGATCCCCCGGTCGGATCTCTTCAGCTGGTCGTCTCTTCCGGTCGGCGTCCTCTTTCTGCGCTGCCTTGACTTTGTGGAGCTGCTCCTGCAGCGACTTCCAGCAGCTCCCGGCACGCTTCCCCCACTCGCGAAGGTCGGCCGATTCCCGGGCGGGGACCTCTCCAAGCTCCGGGAAGTGTCTCAGGTCTGTCCCGTAGACGACGGCAAAAGGCGACATCTCCGTGCTGCTGTGGTCTGCGTTGTTGTACGCGAACTCGGCCAGGGGGAGCAGGGGCACCCAGGTGTCTTGATGATAGGAACCGAAACACCGCAAGTACTGCTCCAGTACTTGATTAACCCGCTCGGTCTGCCCGTCCGTCTGGGGGTGGTAAGCGGAGCTCAGCCCTTGCTCGATGTCTAACAGGCGCAGGAAAGCTTGCCAAAACCGGGACACGAATTGTGAGCCCCGATCGGAAATCACCTTGTCCGGCAGCCCGTGCAGTCGGAACACGTGATCCAGGAACATCCGAGCCAACTGTGAAGCACTGGGGACACTGGCGCAAGGAATGAAATGGGCCTGTTTGGAAAATAGATCTACCACCACCCAGATCACCGTTTTCCCCTTGCTGGGAGGCAAGTCTGTTATAAAGTCCATGGAGATCACTGACCACGGCCGGGTCGGGACCTCGAGCGGGTGCAGCAGACCTTTCGGCTTGCCAACCCCCGGCTTGCAGGTCAGGCAGACAGGACAACCACTGACGTAAGCTTTTGTGTCCCGCCGCAGACTGGGCCACCAAAACCGCCGCCGGGCCAACTTCCAGGATTTTACGAAACCGAAGTGCCCGGCGGTCTTAGCATCGTGGCAGAGGCTGAGGGCTTCCCGTCGTAGCCCTTCCGGGACGTAGACAGCCTCCCCCCTCCGCCAGAGACCGGAGTCCAAAATCAAAGAGTCCCGGAGCTCAGCCAGCTCCTCGTCTGTCCCGTAGGCTGCCACTAGGCGGTCTCGGAGCGGGGCGGTCGCCGGGTCGGGCTCCCATTCCTCCCTGGCCCGACGCCTAGTGACGACCCCCCGTCCCAGCTGCTCCTCACCAAACACGGACCTGGTGCAGGGAGCGTACCCCTCCCCATAATGCGGCAGACGGGAGAGGGCGTCCGCGAGGAAATTCTCTTTGCCGGGGATGTGACCAAGCTTGAAATTGTACCGCGAAAAGAACTCCGCCCACCTCATCTGCTTGGCGTTCAGGGATCGCGGTTGCCGGAGCGCCTCCAGATTCTTGTGATCTGTCCAGACCTCGAACGGCTCCTCTGTTTCCTCCAGCCAATGCCGCCATTCGGTGAGGGCGAACTTAATCGCAAACGCCTCCTTCTCCCAGGTAGACCAGTTCCGCTCCGTTTCGGCGAATTTTCGTGAGAGGTAGGCCGCCGGCCTCAGCTGTCCCGCCTTGTCTCGCTGCAGGAGAACCGCCCCGGCTGCTGCGTCGCTGGCGTCGACTTGTACCACCATCGGCTGGGTTGGGTCGACGTGCAGTAGCGTGGGCTCAGACGCGAAAGCTTGCTTGAGGGCCAGGAACGCTGCCTCCGATTTCTCATTCCAGCCAAGCGCTGCGCTGGGCCGCGTGGCGCGAGGACCTCTCCCCTTGGTACCTAGCAAGTCCGTGAGGGGAGCCACTACGGAGGAGTATCTGGGGATGAAGCCTCTAAAAAAGTTAGCAAACCCCAGGAAGCTTTGTAGCTGTTTCCGGGTGCGGGGCCTTTCCCAGGCCAGCACCGCCTGCACCTTCTCGGGGTCCATAGCTATGCCCTGGGCTGAGATGCGGTAGCCCAAATAGTCCAGGGAGGGACGGTGGAATTCGCACTTAGCCAGCTTCACGTATAGGTGGTTTGCCAGCAGGCGCTTTAACACCTCCCTCACCAGGGTCACGTGCTCTTGGGGATCTTGGCTGTAGATCAGGACGTCATCCAAATAAACAACCACCCCCTGAAACAGAAGGTCCTGCAACACCTCATTAATTAGACTCATGAAAACCCCAGGTGCCCCGCTTAAACCGAACGGCATCACTTTAAATTCGAATTGTCCCAATTGACAGTTAAACGCTGTTTTCCACTCATCCCCCTCCCGGATGCGTACCCGGTAGTACGCCTCCCTTAGGTCCAGCTTAGTGAACAGAGTCCCTTTGCCCAGCCGGGCCAGCAAATCCGGGATCAGCGGGAGGGGGTAAGCGTTCCCCGCTGCGATGGCGTTGAGGCCCCGGTAGTCCTGGCACAGCCGTCGGGACCCATCCTTTTTCCGGACGAACAAGACTGGAGCTCCCATGGGACTGGAAGCGGGCCGGATGAAACCTCGGGCCAGATTTTTACCCAAAAACTCCCGGAGGTCCTTGAGCTCACCCTCACTCATCTTGTAGATGCGCCCTTTGGGTAGTACCGCCCCCTCTGGGATGTTGATAGCGCAGTCTGTGCGGCGGTGTGGGGGTAGCTCGTCCGCTTCCCGCTCGCTGAAAACGGCTGCGAGGTCTCGGTACTCTGGCGGGACCTCGGGCTCTGGTATCTCCTGCTGCGCCGCCGCCGCTCCCCTGGGACGCGCCGCCGTCCTCTTGTGGCTGGAATTCTCGTGGGGGACCCGATGCCGTGCACCCACCGTCAAGTCGAACTTCAGGGTCCCCGCCCGCCAGTCCACCACGGGGTTGTGTTCCTTCAGCCAATCCAGGCCCAACACCGCCCGATATCCCGCTACGGGGACCTGGATCAGCCACCGCAGCTCTTGGTGGTCCCCTATGTGGATGGCGATAGGACCCACCTCCTCCCCGAAAGGTCCCCCCTGAATCGGGCTGCCGTCCATCTGGACGAAAACCAGGGGAACCTTCCGAATGCGCTTCGGTAGCCCCAAAGCCCGGGCTATCTGGGGGTGGACCATGCTGTGGTCGCATCCAGAGTCCAAAAGAGCCTCCCCCACCCAACTTAGTCCGTTCTCCGGGTTCCGGAGCTCTAAAATTACCACGTTCGGAGGTCGCGCCTCATGCTGTAGGGGTTTTCCCTCGCACCGCGGGACCTGCTGCCCGGCGCCGTCTACAGCAGGTCCTGGCCGTTTTCCCGTCGCCTGGGCGCTTCCCGGTTCGTTGCGGAGGTCCTCCGCCCGGCGTGCCTGCTGGGGGCGTGTCGCACCTCCCCCCTGGGAGAGCCCGCGGTCCTCCCCCCCTTGCCGTTGGCACGCTGCTGCGAAATGTCCTGACCCCCCGCATTTCAGGCACAGACCTTCCCGGCGTCTCCTTTCCCGCTCGGGGTTCGGGGGTCGTTTGGGGCGAGAGTTGTCGGGGCCCGGTCTCGGCGCCTCGGCTGACCCGCCTTTGGCCTCCCTGGGGGGTGCGGCGGCCCAACCCAGGCTGGCTTCCAGCTTGGCGACCACAAAACACCACCCCTCCAGTGTAGACAGATCTTCTTCCGTCCCCTTGATCACGGCCCATTCCCTGAGCTTCGGGTTAAGGCCCTCCCGGAAGTACTCGATTTGGGTCTCCTCGTTCCAGGAGAACACCTTGCCTGCTTCCCTCCGGAAAATGTCTATATAGTCCATAACCCCCCTAGTACCCTGTCGAAGTCCCTTGATCCGACTCTTTGCCTTGTCCTCAGCCTGGGGGTCCTGGAATCGTCGGCGGAGCGCGACCACGAAGTCCTGCAGGTCCCGAGTTGCCGGGTCGCCGCGCTCGGCCAACCCTAGGTACCACTGACCCGCCTTGCCCTGGAGACACGAGGCCACCCCCCAGACCAAGTCCTCGGAGTCCTCATACCGGTCTCCATACCTCCGGGCATGCGTCAGCGCGTGGAGGAGGAACTGCGGGAGGTCGTCCGGCGTCCCGTCGAAACGCGCCTTAAGCTCTGGGGGGGAACGTTTTGGAGAGTAGTCCGACCCCCTCCGGATCCGGGATTCTCGGCGTCCGCCGTCTCGTCCTGCTCCGCTCCACCGGCTACCAACTTGCCCAACGACGCCGTGCCGCTCCCTGCCTTGCACGTCGCTCCTGCGTTGGTCCGGCTCTCGCCGCCCCGTCGGCTCACCCGCTCCCCCGAGATCCTCTGCTGTCTCGCCTCTCCGCTGGCCGTCTCGCCTACTCGGGACTGAAAACTGCTCCGGGTCGGGGTCCGGGGCCCGCTCACCAGTGCCGGGCTCGTCCTCGTCGCTGGAGACGTCCTCACTCGACGCGATCCCCTCCGCCGTTGTATTACCAGTCCCTCCGGGCCCGGCCCGAGCTTGCTCACGGGCTTCAGCTGCCTGCAAGCGCCTGGCCAAGTCCGCCATGGCCCGCCGCAGGTCCTCTAGGGATTCCTCAGGTCCTACCGGGCGAAGCGCCTGCCTCAGCTGGGTGTCCCAGGTTGGGGCCAACCCCCCAGACCTCGGCGCGCTCCCCGCCGTGCTTGGGAACCCCATGGCCCGGCGCCTTCCCTTGGCCGCCGCTGCCGAGGGTCTCGGGGTCCCGGACAGCTGCTCCTGGCCCCCCGATTTTCGGAGGAAATCTCCCGGGGACATTAAACTCATGTTCCCGGGGTTCGTGGGGGTCGAGACCGCCCCGTTGCTTGAAAACGCCATCTCTGGATCCGTCCCGATAAGCGCTCGGATGCGATGCCGACCCTGGAGTTCGGTGGGAAGCTCTTACGATGTCGGGGACCCGCTTGCTAACTGAAAAAACAGGGTGCCCCTTTGAAGAAAACGTCACGCCAGGCCTGGTGAACGATACAACAGGAACAAGCTTTATTTCAGCAACGTGGAGTCCGCTGGTATGGAGTAAGAGCTTCCACCGAACTCCAGGTGGAAGCTCCCTTTTATACAAAACCCACCTCCTTAGGCTGTATTGCCCCACCCAGTACTTGCGGAGGGAACATGCTGATACAATCATGACTCATGCACATATGCGAGGTTTTCCGGGGTTCCTGATGGCCCATTTTCCTGGAACAAAGGGCCATCTCCGGGCCCTTGTCAAAAGGTGGAGGGGGACATTGAGGTTCTTTAGCGGCCATTGCCACCTCAACGATCGGGTGGGGCGCCCAGCTGCCGGCTTGCCTATGATCACCATGCCCTACCTCCGTGATCGCGGGCGCCTCTGATGGCGGGGTTCGGTCCGGTTCCCAAGCCACCAAGGACCGAACCACGACAACCACTGATGTAGCAGGATCACCAGATCAGGACTCATCCTTTAAGCTTATACTAAACAGAGTACATTCTCGTGCCATCCTGTATCAAACACTGTTCTCTCGAAGATGTAAAGTTACAGCAATCAAGAATCTTACTCTAAATATACCAGGGCAATCTGAAACTGGCTTTTAGCATAATTCTTTAGTTTATCTACATTTAGGTTGTTCTGTAGGTGAAAGGTTACATACCAAACAGTGTTTCTTAATACAAAGACAAAAGAGAGATCAGATCTTGGTCTCCAATATGAAACTAAAACCAATTACCAATAACTGCATGATCAATTAGAAGGTTGTGATCAATTCCTTTAAACAGAACTCCATCACCACCCCCTGCTGGAGGTATAGCAGGAAGATCGACAGGGGTGCCAGAGAGACTCTGAGAGGCCCCCCAGAAGCTTCTCAATATCCCTCATCTATGTCTCTTGTTATGGCTAAAAGCTCTTCCAGGTGCCCAGCAGCCAGCATTACAGATGCTGCACCATTACAAATTTTGAAGTTGCCATGGCTGTCAATGGACTACAATACCATTTTTGCCAGTGCAACTTTGGAATCCACCTAACTGCTACCACACCCCCGGGGATGCCCACATCTATGCTGGCAGTAGGGTTTGTGTACTTGCTCCTCTAGTGCCCTGCGCCAACATAAAAAGTCCTTACACCAGTGTGACTTTGTTACATTGGTACAGTGGTAAGTTGGCTCCCTATTCTGATTGACCCCACTCCCTAGGATTGCTTTGTTAGACTCTGATTCTATGTTCCATGGCTAGTTTACATGGCTAAATGTGTGTGCACTCTTAACTTGCAGGGAGATGCCCCAAGTGTTGTGTGTGGGGTGTATTAGAACTATTTTTTTGTTTTTGGAAATTCTGACTTTGTGTTGGTCCAATAGACCCAAACAAAAAATACTGGTAATAAAAGTGCAAGCTTCTAGTTGAGAGTCACACATAGGTAAGCCATTTGAGGAAGAAAGCTCTCAGCAAAGGGACAATGAGGACCCACTTATAGGTTTATGGCAACCTATGAGTCTTGATCTACTTTAAAAAAATTTCAGGGCTCAGGATCAGTTTAGACACTTCAAGTTCTAAAAATTATCTATATGATTTTCTATGGTTTTTTGGGTGAGTATAATTATGAATCTTTACTCACATCCAAAGTATCTGCATGTCAATGTTCCTGTTTCTGTGTCTTGTGTGAGAATACATACTGCAGTGAAACTCAATATAAACACTGTTAATGTACTGTGAAATTATTTCCTGAAGTAGCATAAACAATTAGAAATCAGAATGATGGAATTCACTGTATAAAACATAAGTATTCATATACTTCTAAAACAACCTTATGAGTAATATCCAGGAAACATGAATGCCACATTGCCTCTGAAAATTACTTAATGTGATTAAAAAAGTAAAACAAATAGATATTTATTTGTGCAAAATAATAAGCTTTATGTATTGAAACGTACTTCTGGACGCTACTGTTCTTACTTGTTAAATGTGTAATAGTTGTAATTCTCCAGTTTGTTCTCTGAATTATTGTCAGGTAGACCGACACATTAATTTGTCACATTCCCCCAAAGGAAAGAAACGTACAAACAGCAATCTCATTTATGCTTCTGGCCCCTGGACAACAATTTCAGCTGATTCGTTCTTTTCATGAACTGTATTTCATTTGAATTGACTGTAGGTCATCTTGGATGTCTAACAAAAGTGGGTTTAATATACCTGATTTCCATTCCACAGTACTTAAATAAATATTATGTCTGTTTGCCTGGCTACCATGATCAGAAGCAGGAATGGAGGTACTAATGAGAAGTTGTTTTGGGGGACAAATAAATTTGGGGAAAATAAATTGGTGAAGTGCTAAAAAAACAAAGACGGTATTCCCAATTCTGGGATTATTGGATGTGGTATATAAGATTGAGGAGTCATGTTGGGGAGACGGTGTGCATGATATTGCCTCTCCAATCCAATGTTCAAAATATTGGGCCAGCAATATCCAACTCCACATACCTTCAGGGCTTAGCTCTGAGACAGGCAAAGTTGCTATAGGAATTGATCTGGAGATGCAGAGGCAAGGGATTAGAGCCTTAGTTTTTCAAGAAAAGTTTACCGGAAAAAGAAAAATAGCTGCAACCCTTCTGTGGTTGCTTATTTATATAAGTTTGTACCTATTAAGAAACAACAAACATGAAATATTGTTGCTGAGAGTTCATAACGTTTGTCCACACAGTGTGGTTCCTTTTCAGGTAGCCTTGACAAAGAAATACAGGGGGGGGGGAAAGGCTATTGTAAAATAACTGTACATGAGGAATCCCAGTATATAACTGAATAAATGAACAATCCATATGCTGTCTGTATTGAACTGAACCATAAGCAACAGATAGACAGACAGACAGACAGAGATCTTGGTGAAATGTGATCAAATTTGAAACTTTGCAGTTAGGTGACACCACTAAAATATGGTTGATAATAGCATCAGCCTTCTGATAATATACAGCAGAATCAGATATTTTAGCTGTATATTGTTTTATATTGTGGATATCATCAAAGGTTTTTGTATTGTATTGTTGTTAAAAATATTTTAGCAACATTAAATGTTCAAGTTATATGACTTCTCTAACCAAATTCTAGAATATGTCAAATTTATCCAGGGCTTTTAAATACTGACACTTGCTACTTATTTTCGGACAACCTGATTTATTTATTCATTAATTAATAGCACCTAGGTAACTTTGGTATTAAATCTTACCACTGGGGTACTAATTGTGAGTTCATATATATGATAGAGAAATGAGTAAATTTCATTTATCAAATGGTAGATGAACCCACAAGAGGTTCAGCCATACTGGACTTAATACTGACCAACAGGCAAGAGTTGGTGGATGAGGTGAAGGAGGTGGGGACCCTAGGGGGAAGTGACCATGTCCTCATAAAATTCCTTTTGAGATGGGGAGCCAAGGAAGCTTGTAGCCAGACTCAGATGTTGGATTTTCGTAGGGCAAACTTTAATAAACTCAGAGACATGATGAGTGTCATACCATGGACGAGAATGCTGGAAGGGAAGGGAGCATGTGAAGGGTGGGCGCTACTCAAACAGGAGCTATTGCATGCTCAATCAATGACTATCCCAGAAAGACAAAAACACTGCAGGAGCTCTAAGAAGCCTATTTGGATGAACAGAGAACTTCAAGAGGAACTAAGCAAGAAAAGGAAAATGTTCAGGAAATGGAGGGAAGGACAGAGCTCTAAAGAAGAGTACCTACAGGTGACTAGGCACTGTAGATCAATCATAAGAAAGGCCAAAGCTGAGAGTGAGCTAAGATTGGCCAGGGAAGCCCATTGTAACAAGAAAAGATTTTTCAGTTATGTGAGGAGCAAACGTAAAGTAAAGGAGGCAATAGGCCCACTGTTGGGTGCGGATGGACAAACTCTAACGGAAGATGCAGAGAAAGCAGAAAGGCTTAGTGCCTATTTTACATCTGTTTTTTCCCACAGGTCAAAGTGTTTAGGCACATGTAGAGATGGCTGTAGCCAAAGGACAGTGTCTGGGTGGCAGGGTTAACATGGATAGAGAGGTTGTCGAGAGGCATTTAGCTGCACTGGATGAGTTCAAATCCCCTGGGCCGGATGAAATGCACCTGAGAGTACTCAAAGAACTTTCCAGAGAACTTGCACAGCTCTTGTCCATCATCTTCGGAACCTCTTTAAGGACTGGAGATGTCCCGGAGGACTGGAAGAGAGCAAATGTTATTCCGATCTTCAAAAAAGGGAGGAAGGATGACCCGGGAAACTACAGACCAGTGAGTCTGACCTCTGTTGTGGGGAAGATAATGGAGCAGATATTAAAGGGAGCGATCTGCAAACATCTGGAGGACAATTTGGTGATCCAAGGAAGTCAGCATGGATTTGTCTCCAACAGGTCCTGCCAGACCAACCTGGTTTCCTTTTTTGACCAAGTAACAGGTTTGCTGGATCGGGGAAATTCGGTTGATGTCATTTACTTGGATTTTAGTAAAGCTTTTGACAAGGTTCCCCATGATGTTCTGATGGATAAATTGAAGGACTGCAATCTTGATTTTCAGATAGTCAGGTGGATAGGGAATTGGTTAGAGAACCGCACTCAAAGAGTTGTTGTCAATGGTGTTTCATCAGACTGGAGAGAGGTGAGTAGCGGGGGTACCTCAGGGCTTGGTGCTTGGCCCGGTACTTTTTAACATATTTATTAATGATCTAGATGAGGGGGTGGAGGGACTACTCATCAAGTTTGCAGATGACACCAAATTGGGAGGACTGGCAAATACTCCGGAAGATAGAGACAGAGTTCAACGAGATCTGAACACAATGGAAAAATGGGCAAATGAGAATAAGATGCAATTTAATAAAGATAAGTGTAAAGTTCTGCATCTGGGTCAGAAAAATGAAATGCATGCCTACTGGATGGGGGATACGCTTCTAGGTAACACTGTGTGTGAACGAGACCTTGGGGTACTTGTGGATTGTAAACTAAACATGAGCGGGCAGTGTGATGCAGCGGTAAAAAAGGCAAATGCCATTTTGGGCTGTATCAACAGAGGCATCACATCAAAATCACAAGATGTCATAGTCCCATTGTATACGGCACTGGTCAGACCACACTTGGAGTACTGTGTGCAGTTCTGGAGGCCTCACTTCAAGAAGGACGTAAATAAAATTGAAAGGGTACAGAGGAGAGTGACGAAGATGATCTGGGGCCAAGGGACCAAGCCCTATGAAGATAGGTTGAGGGACTTGGGAATGTTCAGCCTGGAGAAAAGGAGGTTGAGAGGGGACATGATAGCCCTCTTTAAGTATTTGAAAGGTTGTCACTTGGAGGAGGGCAGGATGCTGTTTCTGTTGGCTGCAGAGGAGAGGACACACAGTAATGGGTTTAAACTTCAAGTACAACGATACAGGCTAGATATCAGGGAAAAAATTTTCACAGTCAGAGTAGTTAAGCAGTGGAATAGGCTGCCTAAGGAGGTGGTGAGCAGACTTCAAGCACTGGCAGACTTCAAGCAAAGGTTGGATACACACTTTTCTTGGATGCTTTAGGATGCTTAGGGCTGATCCTGCGTTGAGCAGGGGGTTGGACTAGATGGCCTGTATGGCCCCTTCCAACTCTATGATTCTATGATTCTATGAGTAAGTACAAAGTACAAGCATAGATTCAAATGGGTAGCCATGTTGGTCTGAAGTGAAATCAGAGTCCAGTAGCACCTTTAAGACCAACAAAGATTTATTCAAGGCGTGAGCTTTCGAGTGCAAGCACTCTTTGTGTCAAATACTGCCATGAGATCTAGTAATACAAACAGCACTGACTCCCTGGACTAGCTGACCCTGGAGATCATCTACTAGGACAACAAAGCCATTTGCACTTCATATCCAGGCCAGAAACTGGATTGGAATAGGTCCTAAAATGATGCTTCCTCCAGAAATCTGTGGCTGCCTATTCAAGCTCCTTACCAAGAACTGACAAATGCAAGAATGGACAGTAGTCAACCCATTAGAAAATGTTGTGTCTTATAATGGGAAGACTTAATGTCTAAGTAATTAATTAATGAATAATTCTAAAACTAAGGAAAAATTATGAGTTTCGGAAATTTAAAAAAATAAATAAACAGCCAAGATTTCCCAGATTCATATATAAGAAACAGGGAAAGCTTATTTCAGGGTGATATCTATTAACTCATCTTCATATCTTAGTAAAATCAGACAAGAATTAGAATCTCCAGAAATACTCTGGTGGTGGTGAAATTTTTAAGTAATCTAAGCAACAAAACCTTACGAACCCCATTTTGTTCCCCAAAGACAAGGAAACAAAAGGTGTTTTACTTTGCAAAAAGAAAAAGAAATGTTCTCTGTAGCAATTTTCTACAGAGCTGGCAATCCATAGTCAATTATTTGGGATTATGCCACCCCTGAGGTACTTTACTCAAGGTTACTCGTCTGCTCCTTATGCTAACCATTATAAATTTTAAATGAAATTTACCTGAGGTGCTTTGAGATAAAAATAATTGGAAGGGGAAATATTTACCACTTCAGAATTACATAGATTTAGGGACAAAACACACAGGCTTTTGAGAGCTAGTGTAATATTGTGCAGCCTTTCTCAACTTATTTATTGTTGAGAAACCCATCAAATATACTTCATGCTTCAAGAAACCTCAGAAGTGGTGTGACCATGCAAAATATGGTTGGGAAGTATAGCTTTGGAACATCATTTGCTGAAGGGGGGGGGTTTGACATGACCATATATGTTCATATCACCCAATAAATATTTAACATATTTTTAAAATATGTACAAAATTAATTAACTCTCACCATTCAGGACACCCTTCCTGGGCCATCATAAAACCCTGGTTGAGAAAGCTTGATAAAGTGTGTTAAGAGACTGAGATATGAATACAAAATCTATACCTGAGGCAAGCCAGGGAATAATGTCTGGCACAAACTTGCTTTTTTCCATTGCTGCTGCATACTGGGGGTCAACATTTTCATTTAGCTTTTCATTCTAAATCTAAAATTTCAATTCTGACCTCACCAGCATATATTTAACATTAGAATTTATTGTTCCAATATTAATTAACTAACATCTACCTCACTGAAATTAATTGGGAAGATTTTGAGAGATCCTCCCATAGCCCTTAACAATTTGTCTTAGTTTCCACCATCCTAAATCAGGGTCACTTCCAGGGACTATTATGCACTCACAGTTTTTCACTGAAGTCAGTACACTCACCCTTTTAAATTGTCATTTAAAAAAAATCATTGTGTTTATGCATGTGCTCTGATACTGTCTTGTTGTTTTGCAGCGATTATGCATTTGAAACAGTTACTGTGATAACTCTTCAAGTGAAAGGGGGGATTTTCTCCATTCTGTTAGATGCTGCATTGTCACCTGACTGCCACTCTGGAACATGCTATTGGCAGGGCTCATGGGAATTATAGTTCATGGACATGGACACTTCAACAAGAAATGTCCATGGGGGCACACAGGCTTTTGATTGCCAAAGCTACCACCTTTCCCCCACTGAGGTATACTGTTCCTCGTAGATAGTGGGCATGAAGTTCATCTTGGCCTGGCTCTCATTACATTAAATTAGATCTAGTGCCCCATCCTGAACAAGGAGAGATTACTAGAGATTATAGTCACCATTGTGATTGTTATTTTAATGGGGATTTTATTGGGGTTTTATTGTTTTAGAATTCTATCTATTTAGAATTTAGAATCACCATGAGGCTATGGCAAGTGGCGGTATAGAAATCGAATAATAAATAAATAATAAATAAAATTAATAAATAGACTACTGCAAATCGCAGGTTCCCATGCATACTCAAAGTCCCAATCACCTTCCCCCCATGAAGTTTTTAAAAAAAATCACTGGCAAGCCACCCATATCTTGAAGCAGCTTTGCCTCTTCATTGTCCTGCAAGAGGGAACCAGCATTGCAGACAGCTGCTGAGCCTATGCAAGGCAGCACAGGGAAGACCCCCCAGTTCATAGGATCCTCCAGAGTTCAGCATTTGTTCTCAGATCAAGCAGATGTTTTGATGTAAATCTGTGCCCGGAAAGGGCCTTGCTGCTCAACTCCCAAAAGACAGAAAGACAAACTGCCAGGGGAACTTCTAGAAGGACACGCAGAGCCTGCCATTCAAGGGGATCCAGCTGCAGGTTCCCTGCCTTATTGATCAGACCCCCAACAGGACAAAGGTGGGGGTCCAACTTGGCTGGTAAAGTCTCTCTGACTCTGCTTGCCATCTTTCTGGGGGAGTGGTAGGGAACCGACCCTTCCCGCAGAAGTCAGTCCTTCCCTTTCATAAGGAGCTGGCCCCATCTCTGCTTCATTCCCCAAAGGGGTATGACTTCAGGCACTTTGGGGAAGTTTGTGTTTTGTTGTGATTAAAGCAGCAACACTTCCAAGGTGAATAACAGGAGCCTGAATACCCCTCCACTTTGCTAGCTCAATAAACTATCAAACAACAGCCCTTCACCCACCATGGTCACTGCTCAGAGGTAGACTGCTGCTGTACATAATTACTTGAGTGCTGCAGTTCTAAAGAGAAGCTACAGCAGGCAGAAGCTCCACTTCCCTATAGTGAAAGCAGCCTGCCCACCTCAGCAGAGAATCAGCAGCAGGTGCCTTGAGCTTCCACTGGTGGATGAGGGAACCCTTTCATCTGGCCCCTTCCCTTTGACTCTGCTTTCCTCAAGCACTCTCTTTTCCATTTCACTTTGTTTACTCTGGGAAAGAGATAATACAAAATTTGGCTTATTTATAAAACCAGGGAGAAGAAAATTTGCTTTTCATTATTCAATAAAATTGGCATCATCTGTGTAAAAGCAATACCACTGTTCTTGTGGAGTAGCCTCATTATAAGGTCTGCAGAAAAGTTCTTGCACTATCATCACTGAAAGTGAGGGGGCCAATCCGTGCCCCTCCAAAGTGCTTAAGCACCTGAACATTCCCAGCATACTGAAGATTCTCCTTTGAGACCATCCAGAAGAGAGAAGAGAACTCTAAAAATGTATCACACACAACAGGGTCAGAGGAGCAATAGGTAATATATATTTTAAGAGTCTTATTTTTAATGAGAAATGTGTCACTTCTTATAACAATAAGTTACATCTTTGATGCCCCTAATGCATTCTCAAAAATATCACAATCACAATATATATAAAATGTATTGTCCCTGTTCACCTTTGTGAGATCTTATCATTTCCATATCACAGCATCACTATAAAGTGGAAAGTTGCCATTCTTCACTTTTCTATATTGTGAAATTTGCAGCTTGGGGGCACAGTGTTCTTTCACAGTTGGAGTAGGTCTTAGCACATGCCCTACCTGGTCCACTGCTGATGCTGGCACTGTCCTGAATAATCTGGTATCATTTTAAAAATTGGCTTTTGCCCTGCTCACCTCAATTCCAAACAATTTATGAACAAATTAAATAGCTCTAGTCTTAATGCCAACCAATTTTCCTGGAAGTGTTATCCCACACCAGTACAACTCAGGTTGCCATGCCTGTCACTCCCCCCACCCCTTCCTAAATATTGCTAATGTAATCCAGGACCTGTGCATAACTAATATGACATTACTATCATTGAATGAGAATGTTCATCCAGTACTTTTTATAAGTTTTCCTTGTTGAATTGTTGGACTCTGCTGCTTATATGTTGGACTGTATAATATATAATGGCTTGTGTTTCAGTGAACCATTTTAGTAAGGGGGATTTTAAAATGTTTGAAAATTATGTTTGGCTTAATTTTTAAAAGCCTCAAATGCTGTCAGTACAGAAGTGTTTTCTAGCACAAAATGGTTCACAAACCACTACAATGTTATGCCATGCCTCACACAAGTAGAAAGACAAGATCTGAATACATAGAAGGTACTTTTACCACTCCAGTGTAATGTAATGGTTCAGAAGGGCACTTTTATCAAGGGAGTGAACTGTAGTCCATGACACTGTTAATTGCTTTTGCTGAGTTTTCATTCTACTTCTGTAATTCATGTTCTGCAGTTCTTATGGTATATTATGGTAATGTATGTGTGGGGGGAGGGGGGTCTACATTTTCTGATTTTGCAATCCAAGACCTATTGCACAGTTCATTGAAAATCTTGTGCTTTCTAACTGCATTGTTTTGTAGTGTTTTGTAATTTACTTGATTCGGAGTGAGAAATGGGATACAAATGATGTAAATAAAGGCCCAGTGTGAGTAGTGTAGGGTATGTAGTGTAGTGGCCAGGTTTATAAAGGACAAATAATTATTCAGTATTGTGAAAACCAAGGAACACTGAAGAGCTCCAGGAGGATCACCATGAATTGGGTGAGTGGGCAACAATGTGGTAAATGAAAATCAGTATTGGTGAATGTAAGGTGATACAAATTGGGACAAAACATCCCAACTTCTAGTATAGACTAATGAGGTCTGAACTGACTGAGAGGGGAAAAGATCTGGGGGGGGGGTCATAGTAGTTAGCCCAAAGAACATGTAAACCCAGTGTGCGCCAGCAGTGTAAAAGGCAAACTCTGCAGTAGGGATTATTAGGAAAGCGACTGAAAATAAAATCGCCACTATTGTAATGCCCCTGTATCTATAGTACAGTCTCTTTTGAAACAGTGTATGCAGTTATGGTGACTGTGTCTCTACAAGGACATTGCAGATCTGGAAAAAGTACAGAAGAGGACAACCAAGATGACTGGGAATTGGAGCACCTCCCCTACGAGGAAAGGCTGAAGAGTCTGAGATCTTTCAGTTTAGAAAATAGGGAACTGGGGGGAGGGGAGGCATTGAAGAGGTTTTAAAAATTATGCAAGGGGTGGAGAGAGTTGACACACATTCTTTCTCCCTCTCCTGAAGTAGAAGAACACAAGGGCATCCAATGACGCTGATAGGCAGTAGATTCAGAGCGAACAAAAAAAGTTCGCACACAGCTCAGCAGACATGATGGCACACTGATTAATGTTCAAGGAACGGGGATGAGGGTGGACTTCTGCAGCTCTGAAAACACCAATAGGCAGCTCTGGACACCAATAAGGGAACTCTCATTCTGCTCTATTCTCCTTTGCAAGGGAAGGAAGGAAGGAAGGCTGAAAAGGCTTGCAGCCCTGTTGGCTTGACAGTGGGCCCATGATCCTCTCATCCATTAAGCTGAAATAGCTGCAAGCCTTTTCAGTCCCCTCCCTGGCCACTTTTCATCCTCCCCACACTTCTGAGTGGGCAGAAGCAAAATGGATTGTCTCAAAATGGACAGGTTCATTTGGGGAATGTTGGCTTATCTGTGTCTGAAAATATCTGTAAAAGAGAAAAAAGAGAAATCAGTTTCCAATTTTACTATGACTAAGCAGTGATAGAGCCTCTTGTGAAAGAGTGAAAGAGCCTCTTGTGGCACAGTGGTAAGGCAGCAGTCATGCTGTCTGAAGCTGTCTGCCCATGAGGCTGGGAGTTCAATCCCAGCAGCCGGCTCAAGGTTGACTCAGCCTTCCATCATTCCGAGGTCTGTAAAATGAGTACCCAGCTTGCTGGGGGGTAAACGGTAATGACTGGGGAAGGCACTGGCAAACCATCCCATATTGAGTCTGCCATGAAAATGCTAGAGGGCGTCACCCCAAGGGTCAGACATGACTCGGTGCTTACCTTTACCTAAGCAGTGATCACACACAAAGATACATATGTTATCACACACACAGACACCCACCAAGTCATCCAGTGAGCTGCTATCTTTTTCTACTGATTGTCCCATGCTATTTTTGTCTTCTAATTTTGTGCATAGAAAAGGTTAACTCTTCTTGTCCTTTTCAAACTTAATGCACTATATATCACTGCTGTTACAATCAACTTTTGTTGGGCATACATAATCTGTGACAACTTCATGAATATACAATGAATTCACACTAGTTTTAATGAATATTAGATGAATTAGTAATGACCATCCCTCCACTATACAGTACTAGAGAAGTTTTATGAGAGCAAAGAGACAGAATTGTGGCTTGTTATTTATTAACAGTAATTAGTATAACACAGTTTGTATATATAGTTAAAATATAAGTTACAAAAAGCAAATATTACTTACATTAGAACATCTTGAGAAATCACTTAACAGTCCTTTGAACATAAGCTTGGAATCCCACTGAGTTCAATTCGGCTTACTTATTGGTAAAACTGCTTACAATTAGCCCTTCGGAAAGTATCATTATCAGAGATTTCCGTGAAATCTAATGATTATCAGTGATCAGTTAGTAGTAGCTGTTACACAATTTACAGAATATTCTTGAATTTGTGTTCAGCTGAGTAGGGATGGGCATTAACCTTAAATCAATCATGAATTTGGCTGATTCATGCCCCCGCACAACCCAAGTTTGGAGGAGGTATCTACCCAAAATATTCCCCAGACCACCTGAGTTAAGGGTCTGGGCCTTTAAACCCTCTGCTTCACATCCTTCCAAACAAGGGGAAATAAAATTGAGGTTTGAAATGGCTGACAGACATTTTGGGCTCACAGTAGACATACACATGGACCCTACTAGTCTTATTATATAAAGCAGCTTCTTATGTCTAGATGTATATTTCTTTTCCTTCAGCATTCTGATGCTGTTAAGAGGAACATATGTTCAGGGCTTAACTTTCATTAGGGCTTTCATCACAGCTGGAAATTAAACCAGTACACATGTGAAGTGAATATTATGTTACAAATGGGGTCACCGTGCACCATATCTTGCAATATGAGAAACTGAATGAAATTGAGAGGTTTTGGCTTGAATGGAACGTTAAAGGCTGCCATTTCTTCTTAAAAATACAAACTGATATTGTATGTTAAGACATATGTATACTACAAATGTAGCTGTATTTGATTCCCAGTATCTAAAGTGAGAAAAGTTTAGAAACATCATTACTGGATTTAGTTTCCCTTCAGATGAACTAGAAGTGGAGATTTATGGTGCTTCTGTAATATGAGTTCTGGTTACAGATATGAAATCAGAACATAGTGGAACAGAATTACTCCTACACAAAGCAGCCAAACTACTGATCCCAAATCAGATTCCCAAAAGAATAGTGACCTCTGTAGCTTCTAAGATTCATTTATTTTTATGAGCAGCAGGTGGATATTTCTAGAACAGCTAAATTCATAATGCTGATCTCTCTACCTCTATTTCTATCTGAATACAAACTGCCAATTCCTTTTCTCTCAAGTACTCCCCTCTTTGCACAGCCTTAGACCCTGAAGGCAAATTATCCATTCAGTGAACAAAAAATTATTTGGTCCCAACAGATGATCCTTGACTACCAAGGACTTCTTTGATTGCAAAGAAGGCAGGACACCAGTTGCAGTAGCCATTCCCTCACCATAACATAAGTGTACATGCACACAATTGCTTATCACACCCCTAAACATTATAAGGTTGAAGTTGCGTATAGCCAGTTCACTTCCTACCTGATTGTTCCTGGGGATGTGCTACCAACAGGGAGATACCACTCTGCCAGTGAAGGCCAATCAGTTCAAATTGCACTGTGTTAATGAGGGCTATTGAGTGCAAATTGCACTCTCTCAATGAGGATCAATCAGTTGAAAATGCAATCTACCAATAAGGGCAAATCAGTTGAAATTGCATGCAGTCAACTGAATCCTTGGGAGTGTGTAGCCAAAAGGGAGAAAACACTCTGCCAATGAGGGCCAAATCAGTTCAAATCAGCCAATAAGGGCCAATTAGTTTAAATAGCATGCAGACAATGCATTCCCTATCTGATTGGCCCTTCCTGGGGGGTGTCAGGAAGCATTCTTCCAATGAGGGCAAATCATGAGGCTTATCAGTCCTCCTCTTCTTCCTGCTGCTTGCTGGGTGGAAGAAGTGATGGCCTCTCTGAAAAGCTCTGTTGCTGGTAAGTTGCTCCATTTCAGCCTCTTCCCACTCTCAATTCTCCCAGGCAAGGGGGGGGGGCAGCAGCTGTTTCATTTGCTTCTTCTGTTGGTCTTGGGTTCCAGCTCTCTGCTGGAAGAAAACACAGATGAGCTGCAAGACAGTCAGAGATAATCACTATTTCAAAAACAGAATGCCAAGGGGCAGACAGAATGCAATGAGTGTCTTAACTGAATTCAGTGAGTCAAGGGTTCCTTCAGGCAGTCCAAGGGCATCAGTAAAAGGAGCAGGTCACAGATTATGTCCACAACCTGGGTCTCCCAGCTACAAGTTAATATAGGCTCTCAGCAGCCTCTCAGTCCTCACTGTGTGATGACTCCAGACGTCTGCAGTCAGTAGCTGTCTTGCTAACATGGTGTGGTGCCTTTTAGACTAGAGCTCTCTTCCAGCAAATAGCTGGCATTGCTTAATTGGCTCAAGTGAGCTGGGTGGGCTGACAAGGCAGGGAGCTGCAGGACAGTCAGAGGAAGGAGGAGCTCTTGCAACAACTTTGCAATCTAAGCCCTGGCTTGTCAGCAGCTCCATTACCTCATGCTGGTCAGAGCTTTCTCCCTGTTGAACATCTGGCTGGGCTAAGCTCTCATGTAGCTGAGGTTCAGGTGAAGCTGGGAGCTCCTGGCAAGGCTTCTCCTCTGAGTTCTCCTTAATAGTGCCAGCAACTGGCCATTGGAGTGCTCTTTGCTTTCACCCACCCTTTGTCTCCTCAGAGAGGTAGGTAGGATCCAGCAGCCTTCACCACCCAGCCTGATTGTTGGGAGATGTGGGAAGATAGGAAGGAGGCACCCCACCTGTCCAGCCTGTCCTTTGGTAGATGTAGGAGTGTGAAGGAGGCAGCTTCCTCCAAGGCCTCTCTAGCCTAGCCCATGTGGAGTGGGTGGGAAAGAGGCAGGAATACGACAACCCAGCTGGCTGCATATGGAGGTGGAATCAGGAATCAAACCCAGCTCTTGAGATTATAATTTGATACTCTCTAACCGCTTCATCACACTGGATCTCGAGCAGAGACCAGGGGGAGAAGGACCGAAATCCAGGAAGGTCATAGTTCAGGTGTATATGCTAGTGCCCATTGTATTCCTGGGTACAATGGCCTTTGGCCCTAGTACCCAGCATATAACTGTATTGGTCTTAAAAGTTTCATTGGATTCAAGCTTTGTTCTGCTGCTTCAGACAAACATAGCAACACACCAGGATATAAAATACTCTGAATGCTTTTGCTTTGTGAAGGGAGAAAAGGGACCCATAATAAAGAGTGCTGTCCACAGAATTCTAATGGGAATCTCAGCGCCAAGTTGGTATAAAACCAATATAGATCAGTTACGTAGACATGTCCTTATTATTCCAATTAAATTCCTCCCAGAAGAGTAAGTACCAACATAGCCAAAGGACTTCATGGGGTCCAGAGGTTTACTATGAGTGCCTAAAGCTGATTTATGAATTAAATATATCAGCAACTGGTGAACAGATATGCTGAGATGAAAGCAAAAAATTGTTGGTGCTGAGTAGTGGGTCTTCACATTCTAAGTGGTGGAGACTGGAAACCCACTGCAACACTCATGGCCTAGAACCTACATAGATGAAGGAGTATCTTCTCTCATATAATTCTGTGCACTACTTTAAAATGTGCTGTTAGTCTGTTTTATTTGGGCTTTTAATGGGATTTGAGCTACAGGTATGTCTTTGAGTTGCAGCTAACTTCATGGGGACCCCAAACATTCAGAAGTGGTTTTCCATTGTTTGTCTTTTTGTAGCGACCCTGGACTTTCTTGGAATTCTCCCATCCAAATCCAAATAGTTTTGGCCAACCCTGCTTAGCTTTTGAGAGCTGATGAGATCAGACTGGCCATTCAGGTATGTATTCCCTGTCTAATTACATTCCATAGGATGGTTTTGAGTACACTATATGCTTATTAACCATTAATTTAATAATTACAAGTGATTTATTCTTTCTCCCCCCAAATTGTTGCCCGTTTGCTGATGTATAAAGCAACATCAAAGGAAACTAGTTGGCCTTGATTTCTTAGTGTCATACAGTTCTCATGCAGATGCTTCTTATAAGAATGCCTGCTGCTGCTTTTACAACATCTGCCTGTGCCTCACAGCAACCAACACAGATTGCATAAACTAGCAATAGCTAGTTATTTCCTACTGAGATTGACAGGATTAATAGCTATTTTCACTTCAAGAGTATTTATGGGGGTGGGGGGAATAACCAAGGTGGCTACGGATATGAAAGAATTCTAATTTCAAGCCATGCTGACATTTTACTGGTTTGGCTAATAAACAATGCAGCCCTGCTGTGGATTTCATCAAGATATCGAAATGCTCTCATCTTCAGAAGAGTCAAGGACCCTCAAACATTTATTTGTCTTTAAAAAATAGCTGTTTATTAAGATTTCTTTTATTTTATTAAATAAGATTTCTGTATTAAAGGAAACCTTTATCTTAAAGAAGATCGATATAAGTTTTCATATTACAAGACATAATTTAGGGCCACGTTATCAGCCTTGGCTGGAACAACTAATTTGGGTTTTATGTGTCTATCAGAAAAGTTACACTGCCATCTTGATAGCTTTGATATTTTAATATCAAAATTTAAAGGGGGGTTATAGGTATATTGTGACTCTTGATTTTATATTGTAAGCTGCCACGAGACATTTGCTGAAAGTGGCAGAGGAATGAATGAGTGAATGAGTGAATGAGTGAATGAGTGAATGAGTGAATGAGTGAATGAGTGAATGAGTGAATGAGTGAATGAGTGAATGAGTGAATGAGTGAATGAGTGAATGAGTGAATGAGTGAATGAGTGAATGAATGAATGAATGCCAGTGATACTGGGAATGAAGTAAGACTGAGCTGGTTTACCCCCATACCAAATTTCTAGTAATAATAAAAAAGGATTAAAAGCCTTTGAATATGCTTTTAAGTTATGGAATTGTTTTTAGATATTGGGGTTCAGTGGCTTGTTGCATACATTATTCTAGGCTCGTACTCTCACTGCCTAAGCAGCCTCCTGATACTCTCATTTCAATTTGTGAGCACACACACTGTTTCTATATCATTTCCACAGGATCCAGCCTCTAAAAGAATCAGCTGAAGAGACAGATTCTCTGGATGTATGTCTTCACTCTCTCAGCAGCTGTACATTGAAATAATTGTGTAAACCGCCGTGGGACATTTGAGAGCGGTGGTATATAAATATGAATGAATGAACAAACAAACAAACAAACAAATAAATAAATAAATTTTGCCATTCATGCACAGAGCCATGATCACATACCTTCCCAGAATATTCAAAGAGATTTTTTTCCATATCTGTTTTTGTCAGCCATTTTAAGCAGCTTACAATTGCCTTCCCTTTCCTTCCCCCACTACAGACACCCTGTGGGGTGGGTAAGGCTGAGAGAGCCCTGATATTACTGCTTGGTCAGAGCAGCTTTATCAGTGGTGTGGCAAGCCCAAGGTCACCCAGCTGGTTGCATGTGGAGGAGTGCAGAATCAAACCCGGCTCACCAGAAGTCCACACTCCTAACCGCTATACCAAGCACAATGGGAACTCTGTTATTGGCAGCCAGCAATGCCTGTTAAGTTTTGAAGGGCTCCTATTGGTGTTTCCAAAGCTGGAGAACCCCCTGATTGCCTTGGAGTTTTGAAATTAAACAAAGACTGTTTGGAAGTGTATCCATTCATGAACCACCCCAAACTGCTAAGAACAGTACCAAACAGCAGCCATCCATGAGTGTGACTTTGCAATCCATGAACTGGCCAAAATTAATAATGAATATTATTTTGTAAGTCATTCTGTGCCCATCTCCAACTAGATTTTTCAAAAAGCACAACGCCTTCAGTTTTCAGTGCCATTAACATTCCCTGCAATCTCAAGCTGTGTAAGGAAATCCATTAACAGAAGACAATGTGACAGTTTCTAATTAGTCTACTTTTTAAAAAAGCAACTATAAATATTGTGTGGCTCATAGACACAATAGGAGATTGCAATGACAAACAACAGCTATACAAGGAGAAACTGGGAATATCTAACCCCAGAGTAACCGCATATTTTAGTGTTCATAAATACCAGTATCAATCAAGGAGAATGATACTGTTCACAAGGGTGGAGGGGGGGAAGAAATACCCACCATATGACATGTCTCAAAACTAGGCAAAAGTTAGACATTGTTAAATCAGTATGAATCTATTAGAAATGCTGTTGCATGGTTTACAAGAGAGTTTATGTTTTGTTTGTGTAAATAAAATATAGTTTCTGGATATACATTGGTAATTGCAACTGGTACCATAAAGAAAAGTCAAAGGTATGCTGTTGAATACTGACAGACATTCAGGACACTGTTATTACTCTCAGCCTGGCCAGTGGACAAATGGCTATATGTTATATTTGTCATGTTTATCCCGAATAGTCAACATTCATATAGATTTTTAATTAAAAATATGCATTACCTACTTGCTGCTTAAAGTCACAGGTAACCATGCCATCTCTCTGGTCTCACATCCTGATCCACACATAATCAGATTCAGCACAGTTATTCAGAGGTTACTGCCTCTGAACATGGAGATTCCATTTTGTCATCATAGCTTATAGTTATTGAAGGATTGATCCAAATGAAGTTGCTTAATTCCATTAAATATGAGTTAAATTAATGGATATCATTGTACCATGCGGGAGTAGATTCCATGAGAAAATTAATTTTTGAGTGAAGAAGTATTTCCTTTTGTCCATCCTGAATCTACTGTACGTTAACTTCACTAGCTCTCTATGGCCCCTTATGCACGGGCCATAATGCCCGCGTTGGCGGCAGCAGCACTTCAGAAAAAATCACCAATAACGCTCACTGCCAACACAGTTGCTTCCCGGCCCAGGGCTACAGAAGGCCAGCGTTAAGCAAACGTGGGATCTTCTGTAGCTTCCTGGGTAAGCCGGGGCTGTGGCAGGCCAGCGCTGTGCATAATTGCAAGCGCCAGGCCTGTTGGCCCGCCCTGCCCCCACCTGGGCATGCAAAGGGGGCCTGCCCCCCCACTCCACCTCCTGGCCATCCAAACCTCCCCCCCCCCACCGCCATGATTAGGCTGAAAATATGTGATTGTCCCAAGGTTGTCCAGCAAACTTCCATGGCAAAGTGAGGACTCTAATATGCTTCTAGCTTAACATTCTAATCACTACCCCCACAATAGCACTATGGTGACAGCCTTGAAAAATTTAGAAGCAATCATCATTCCAGAATTATACTCCTAGCCAGCCATTCTCAGCAGCTTTCAGGTGAAGAGAGGAGTTAGTCCTAAACCATCTCTTCCAATCTGCTATTCAGTTGTTCTTCCTAGCTGCTAGACAGGTCATCAGTAGTTGAACCAATCCAGATAGCAGAGAGGTGAATAAGAGCAACCACTCTCTACAAGTTACGTCTAAAGTGGCTAAGCCCAAGTGACCCCTCCACTCTATGCTGGGTGACCCAAAGAAGCACTTGAATCAGAGGGATTCAAGACAGAACCATAATTCAGGAGGTCCCATCTAATTAGTGTCACAAGATTGCCAGATGTCCCAGAGTTCTTGCCCTTTTTCGGCTACATTAGGGGCCGTTCCGCATTCGTCCAAAATAGCACAATGGTTACTAATTAAAATCGCTACAGTTTTGCCGTTATGCACAACGTCGTTGACAATCTGCAACACTCCTGAAACCGATCCGCAAAAAACACTTCGTTGTAGTGCTTTCAGGGAAATCCCAAAAAGTGGATTCACCCTCTGGAAAGCGCTACACTCCTGCAACCAATCTGCAACACTAGCGGGAAAGTTCTGTGCGTTACCATTGTTGCGGTTTCTGCAAAGTCCCTCCCCCTGGCGCTCTCCTCTGATCTTCCGGCGAAGCAATCGCCATTTTTTTGTTCCGAGCGAGCGGAGATCAACGCACCAGCAAGCCTTCGTTTACCCAGTAAGGCTTCCCCGGCTGCAGTCCCTCTGTTTAAAGTCACCAAGCACAAGCATCGCAGAGGCCCATCTGCTGATTTATTTTCACTTTATTTTTCACACTGTTTTCGGCTGAAAATCGTGCCCGTGAGAGGGGGGGGATTTTTTTTTTTCACTCAGGGGGAGCGTGGCAACAATGAAACGTAAGCTCAAACATCACCTGCTAGCTGGATGGGTCTCTCTGTTGCAATGAATCAACGCATATTCGTTGCAACGGGTGTTTTTTTGTTTTTTTTTACCTTCCTTAAAGGGAGCATGATAACGGCCGCCCATTGGCTGCTTGACAGCCAGGGGCGGGACACAGCTCAGCAATAGCGCTTCCTTTCTAGCGATTTTTGCCGAGACCGGAACCCTGTGGAAAACGATAGAAACGCAACTGGATTCCACTACAAAGGCAGGTATGCATAACGATGAATTCCAATATTTAAAATGGCGATTTTTCGTTCAGCAAACAATTTGCTACATGGATCCCAGTGCAGAATGGCCCTAGGATTCAGCCTTCTGAGATTCCTAAGAATTCTTTTTAAAATAAATTGTTTTAAGGAAATATGAATATGTATTATTTTCCCTACAAGGAAGATTATATATGATATATTTTAGTCCTGAATGCATTCCATTTCTGTAACACAATCACTGACCATTCTTTTCTTGGGTATAAGCACATTTCTTTTTTGTGGCAAAAACATAGAAGTCTTTAATTTCAAGACTGAAAACTTTGATTATATTCTGGTAACAGGCTACCTCCTGAGGATTTTGAATTGATGAGCCCTTGCTAATTTGTAAAGATAGAAACAGTGAAGAGTAGGAGCAAATACTGCTTTCAAATCATGTCCCAACACCAGCTGCTTCATAAAAGCCAACCAGAAAGCATATGGAGCCAATGCATACTGTAGCAATAGCTGCTGAATCCCTAGTTTGCACTTTTTTGATAAGGCCTTGGTGAACACTAGGAAAGAAACAACCTTTGTGGACTTATTTTTGTGTTCAACCAGAAATTTCACAAAGGAAATGCATAGTCTGCATTGCACAAATACATGGCCTATTCTAAAGCCTTTTAGATTGGCATAAGTATTATGTGCCACAAGGCACAATTGAACTGAGGGGAAAGAATGAATCAACAAGAAGTTTAATAGTTCAGCATGCTGAAGTGGTTATCTTGCTGTTCCAGGAACATTTAGTAAATGTGAAACATTCCTCCTGGAATTGATAGTGTTTCCTGATTTATCTGAAAAGAGGAAGGGAATTCATGGCTTGCAAGAGAGCTCTTGCACTTCATTTCTACAAACTCATGGTGACTTCATCTCACCTCAATTTCACAGACAACTCAGGAGACTGTGATAAATAGGTTTTACCCTCAAATGGAGCTTTACCAAAAAAAAAAAAGTATACCTTAAAATGGTTGAAGACCTAAACACTGAAATTCAGCATGGGTAGAATACAGATGATTCTTGAAGATTAAAGCTACATCAGTGAATATGAGGTCATTTACCTAAAAAGCTTACAGGAATAAAGTAAGTTTAAATCTCAACACATTTACCTGAGAAAGGGTCACATTGAATTAAGTGGGGCGCTGGAAGACCAACAGGGCATAAAACTCTCTTGCCACATTCTAATTGTCTCTATGCATACATATCTTTATTACGGAATCATCTCTATGGAAGCTCTCTAATGACAGCCATAAGAAGCTGTAGGGGCTTTTTAAGTAACACCTGCAGGTTTTTTTTAAATAACACCTTAGTTTTCTTCAATGTTAATTGAATAGTGACATACCAAAGCTGTTGCCTCTACATGGAAGTGGAAAGTGGCATCATACTGCAGCAAACCTACACGTAGGCCTGTAGGTTTTTCAAGACAAGACACAAAAAGAGGTTGGTTGCCATTGTCTCCTGTGTAGCAACCCTGGATTTCCTTCATGGTCTCCCATCCATGTACTAACTAGGGCCAACATCAGATGAAATTGGGCTAGATCAGGGCATGAACTAAACAGTTATGATAAAATTTACAGCATATGGGCTAAGGTTGTTACAATCTTGCTAAATTTTTAAAATTTTTAAAATTAAGAGAGCACAATAAAATTAATAAAGAACAAAAAGATAGCCTGATGCAAAATGTTTCTGCATGGTTCTAGCTTGAATTGTTGTAGCAGTTAGTATAAGCAATGAAGCCTTGCTGCCTGCATCAACTAAAACGGAGAATTTTCTCTACTGCTGGACCCAGGTAAAGGCTGGCAAGGATTACTGCAAGTAATTAAGACTTGAGCTCCCAACAAAGAGAGAGCAGAACAAAATGTTTTGTGGAAGATCCTGCTCCACGACATAAGCAGTGGGCAACAGGTTTTTTGGGATAATGACCAATTAATATGGGTTGGAATTCTTTGAAAGTTGATTCTGTCTAAGCTATTTAAGCATTTGAGTGTCAGGAATTAGGCATAGGTTAGCCGGTAAAGTCCCATTGAATGAAGTACCCAAGATTTCCAGGTGAAATCCAAAGAAAAGCTTTATTGAATAGGCATTACTACAAGCTAAAAGCAGTCAAGAAGCTTCTAAGCAAACTTCTTGGCAGAGATGTTTAACAAAAGACACAATGATACCTTTATAGTACAGATACAATAAAGGGCGGGGTCATTGGGATTCTGGCGGGAGAGTGGAGGGGACAAAAGGTTCTAAGGTTCTCAGGCAGAGCCAGATGGCCCTGCTTTGATCTACAATGTAACCAACATGTTATGTCTCCATAGCCTGCAAGGATGCTCAGGCTTTAAAGATAAGGAAGTGTTCTGCTGAAAATGCAGGGGAGTTGGGCATGAGGTGGAAAGCAGAAGAGCCATGACGTCTTTATGGCAACAGGTTCAAAGCACATCTAAAATGCAGGAATGCAAGGCAAACTTAGGAGGCATGAATCGAGGTTCATGATATTGAGAACATAATAGCTGACAGACAAACTTATCAATTTTTGTTGTCACATCAGCTGTCCGGCTGCATGATGACTGAAAAGTGGTGCTCCGGGCACTTGCCTTGCTCCCAACCGGGAGGGCAGGTCACCATTTGCCACAGTATCATTCTGGGAAATGATTAGGTGAGGGCCAACTAGCATTGGTGTCCTCCAGGCACCTGGCCAGGGACCACTGGCCTCCCAGCTGGGTAGGCTATTGCCACTTAGTGGCCAGCCTCGTTATTGTGACCCCCAACCTCAGGGAGTCCCATATGCAGAAGAAACTCCCTGTCAACAGGCTCCCTACCAGGCATAACCAGCAGCTGCGACGAAAATTCAACAAAATGAAAAACACAACTGCATAGGGTTGGGGGGGGTAGCTGTTCAAACGGCGGTCAACATGGAGAAGGCAGGTATGCCCACCCCTGGCCTATTTATGGCTGGTGACCCACCCCTCCAATGGCACACAGCCATGGCAATGTGCTGGCGCCTCTGGCATTGCACCTCGCTGGGCATCCACCACAGTGTCAACGGTGGCTGCGTTTAGTCGTGGCTGCTAATTATTGTGACTGGTCTGTTCTCTGTCCTGATGCAAAATGATAGCTAACAGAAAGGGTGGTGTTGAAGTTAGTAGTCATTATCTCAGCAGAGAACATTAACTTTTATTTATGCTAATAGCTTACTAAGCTATCCCCTTCTAATGAATCACATCTAGATTCATAAAGCAGTGGTCCCCAACCTGCGGGCTGCGGCCCGGGGCCGGGCCCTGGCTCCCTCTCCCTGCCCCGCAGTAAAAAACTTCCCAGGCCGCAAGCTTGAGGCCCAGGAAGCTTCTTACTGCAGGAGGGAGGGAGAGGGAATCAGGGCCGCGCCCACGCATTGCATGCGCGAAAGTGCCGTGCATGCACAATTTTGGCCGCACATGGCGCATGCACAATGCTTGGGCGCAGTTGCCCTACCGGTCCCCAGCCTCAAAAAGGTTGGGGACCACTGTCATAAAGCTATGAGGACTAAAGTTTTAGAAGGAAGACTCTTTTTGGGGGGAAGGGAAGGCCATAACAAAAGTAGGGGATAAAAAAAGTTATAATAATTCCACCCCCCCCAAAAAAAAAGAGAGTGGTTTCTTTTGCATTTTGGGTAGCTTTTTGGAGGTACAAAAACCATGGTGGGGTTAAGCTTTCATCTCCATTTTATCTGTGAAAGAGAGGAAAATGGACAGAAGTCCCTACCAGAAGATTTAATTTACTACAACTTCAGGCAGAAGAATTGTTTTTATACTCTGCTTTTCACTGCCCAAAGGAGTCTCAAAACACCTTACAACTGCCTTTCCTTCTTCTCAGACTGGGGACAGGTGGAGCTGAGACAGTTCTGACCAGACTGTTGTGTGAGAACAACGCTTATCAGGACTGACTAGTCCAAGGCCACCCAGCTGGGTGCATGTGAAGAAGTGGAGAATCAAACCCAGCTCTCCTGATAACTACACCAAGTTTGCTTAAGAGATGTTAAGCTTTTCTGTCCTGAAATTCAACATCCCTGGTGTTAAGTCCATGGATTCAGTAAAGACATAGATATGTCAGCTCCAAAACAACCAGCACTTTACTGAAACTCAGAACACAGACAAGCAAAACTGGAGAACTTATATACATGCTTGAGACTTCCATCAAGACACATGATTTATCCTCAATGGAGGCCTGTGATAGGTCCTTAAGCCTAGTTGCTGATTGGTTAGAACCCAGGAACAGGCAAATCCCTAACAAGAGTTCAGGATCACAGTCTGAAGGCTTCAGAATGTCCACAGACACAGCATCTAGTATAGGGTCTGTATGTTGTTTCCTTTTCTTTGTTCCCTTGCAAAGCCCAAAGTTCTTTAATAGAACATGTATCTTCTCTTCTTCATTTGTTAAGCTTTCTTCTATTTTAAATATTGCCTATTCAGTTTTGCCAGTCTTTCCCAGTAGCACAGTACTGGGAAAGCTAGCTGAGAAGCTCTCCATCCATGGAGCTTGATTGTTCTATAGTGCAAAGTTGTGATTGATTGCATTTGCTTGTGGAGCGAAAGCTCAGCAATTAGACTGGGCCTCTGAACAGCCATGCAAGTATAGAGTGGCAGACATGTGACTTTGTATGGCAGGAGATACTCCTAAGAACAACTGGTGGCAGTTTGTAGTTACCTAGGTTGTAATTGGCACCTCAGGGTTCCTCTGACCTCCTAGGGGACCAATCGGAATAAATATGGAAGAGCCTGCAAGCCAGTTCCTTCATAGAAAATATGTTCTAGTTTAGATTCAGTGCAAGACTGGTGGTTTATTGACACTTCATTTTCTCTTCCATCAGATGTAAAGCTGTGAAAAACCATATTGTTTCTATATACTCTTAGTATCATATATGCATGTTGGTGTCTGGGTGTTCTAGGAATGAGTCTGATGAGGCTCAGGCTTCAGATGGTGTTTGATAGATTATGTGTTTTACTTATTTCCCTTTTTTCCCTAATGGTGACCCTAAGGAGCTTATCACATAATTCTACCATCCTCTACTTCATTCTCACATGAATTCATTGATATAGGCTCGGATGACATACTATGATGACTCATGGCCATCAATACTTTCAGAACTATCAAATTGTAGCCATCATGGGACTGAATCCTTCTCTGAACGCAAGTGGATGGTCACAATTTGGGGAATAAAACAAACAAAGCCTTCAGGGTTAGGGAACCCAACATATTAGGGGATGAAAAAGTATTTGTTTTTAACATGGGGAAAGATTCAGACACCGTTTCCTCACTTCTTGCTTAAAATATGTGCAGATTTACCACTTTCATGTGCTTTCAGTGTTTAGGAATGGAATACAAAATCTGTAGGATGCTTGAGTGAGCGTGAGAAGTATATCCTACAGGATATTGGAGCATTGGAGGAGATACATAGTTCACATATTTAGATTAGAAATTCCCTGATGTTTTTGAAATATGTATCTTCCTGTGTCCTGATTGGCTCAGTTGGAGACTGTCTGCTCCTTTGAGCATGCTGCCTTGCCGCAAGAACCCAGCAGCCCAGTGTGGCTGCTGCCCAGCATAAAAGGTCTTAAACTACTTCAAAGACCTGGCAAGGGTCCTTATTGCCAGCACAATGTACCCAATTGACATGCTAAGCAGGAAAACCATTCTATGGATTTTTATTTTATGCTGCAGCAAAAATAGACACAGGGAAAGTCTCAAAAACCTGTGTGTCCAATACAGGAGTACCCAGCATTTTATATGTCCATATCATGCTTACCTCATAGAGCCATCCCTGAGGCCAAAACCAACACTATAATACCACTCTTGGACCATTTACACACTGGGAACTTCACTGCCCCAGCTCCCATGCAGGAGCACAAATCAGGGGTGGATGAGGTGCACTGGGCCAAATGCCCCCCTGTGTGGGTGCAGGAAGAGGTAGGGCAACCTACCATGATTAAAATTTCAGCCTGCAGCCCGGCATGAAACCTCCAGTACATAAACGGTTTTGGAGAGTCATCTTTAGGAAAAAAAATACCCCCCCCACACACACGCACAGTTGCCAAGCTAGTCCTTCAGAAATGCTGCTGTCACAGTGGCTTCTGCTTGCATGGCAAGGGACAGCAGGCTCATTCTTTACAGATTCTCCTGGGCCTTGGTGCATGGAGGGAAAAGTTAGTTTGCAATGAGGCAATCTTACCCTAAATATTCTGAATTATCTTTAAACCCCTGTCCCACAGAGAACAGCCCTCTGTGATTTTCCAGAAGTAGAGAGCAGTGACAGGCCTTTCCTCTTCCAAGGAACCAACATACAAACTCATTTTTTCAATAAGTGTCCAATCAATTAGAAGGTTGTAATCATTTCTTTAAGTACCACTCCATCAGTATTATGACCATTTCTTCCCTCCATACGTTTGATGCTAGAGTGAGGTAACTTCGAATTCTACAGCATGAAGAAGCCTCAGCAAGTTTCATTTTAGAAATTAGCCATTGAGAGCATAGCTGCACTTTTGGATAGAAAACCATTCTGACAAAAAGTTCAAATACTTTCTTCCCCTTATCAACATTTCCATGCTGGAGAGATTCCAGTGTCTCTCTGAGCATAAAAAGAGAAAAATGCACACAACTGATTGGATTCAGCTTTTAGCAAATTGACTGAAAGGCCATTGAAATGAATGTGTCTTTTCATTTGGTGTCTGCTTGATTTTCACAATGTTGTTGCTTCTGGACCACACCATGTGTATGTTGCTGATAAGTCTATTACTCTTTTTCTGAAGTCCTCGCTGCTGACCTTGCATCCCTCTGCAATGGGAAGGCTGCTGCTGGCTGCAACAGATTAAAATGAGAGCTGATCGTGTTGTTTTTGATTAAGGTCCTGAGGTTAGAAAAATGTAATTTGTACCCCACAAGGTGCCATAGTGTGAACAGTGACAGCAATTAATCCTTAACCCACTGATGACAATGATAAAATACCTGCTGCTGCCTCTAATAACTTTATTCAGGTTCCAAAAGGGAAATTTACCTTCCCACCTGAATTATGAAAAGCAAAGAAGGACAGTCTTTCTATCCATCCAAAAGTGTTTTGGTCTTTGAAGTTAATGATTCTCTTTTTATTAAAAAAAATCCATTTATTAAGAAATGTTCCAATAACATCTTTGCCTTTCTCATCTGAAGTATTAAAGAAAATTAGACTCTCATCACTGATCCTAGATAACTAAACGAGATGAGATTTGAGGAAGCTTAATTAAAAAGAGGCACAAAAAAGTAAAATGAAAGATGCCTTGAGGAAAAGAATTTGCAGTGTCAAATCACTTCCATATCAGATGAAAATGAGAGATCCTAAAGAGAAAAAAATAACAGCCAGTTGTCCCATCCTGAAAACAAATATCTCTTTAAAATACATGGTTAACACAAACATAATATTGAGAAAGATGAAGGCAACAGTTAAACTTCCTCACATTACAACACAGTTGCATTGGCTGCAGTGAGGCTTTACATAGAATCATAGAGTTGGAAGGGGTCACATAGGCCATCTAGTCCAACCCACTGCTCAACGCAGGATCAGCCCAGAGCATCCTAAAGCATCCAAGAAAAGTATGTATCCAACCTTTGCTTGAAGACTGCCAGTGACTTGAACATAATGAAAGCGAAAGATCATAAACTCAGCCGGATGAGACATTTTGTATACAAAAGCCATCTCCCTGACATGTGACAATTACTGCATCAAGAAGCAGGAGTATCAACAGGATAAATGTCCATAGTATACAAGTGGACTTGGACATTGCCTATCTGCATTGAATTCCTTCCAAAGGAATAGGCATTCAAAAGTGCATCCCCAACCCCACTGGGATCTTAACCAGTAATGCATAAACACCATTCTTATGCTACTGCTAGACTGGTGTGTACTCTTCATTTATCTGTCAGTTATTGTATTCCCTTCACCTTGAGAAAGGAATTTTTTAAAAGAAAAAAATACATTTTTAGTGTATGTAATGGTTGAATCCTACAACTTCTTCCCCATAAATTAAGAGGTCTTGGTTTAAAGGAATGAGTACCACTCATCATTTAGCAGAAGAGAATCATGGGCTACAACCAAACTAGTTTGAAATACATTCAGATTTACCTTAGAGGCAGTACCTAAGGGGGAAAAATGTTCTTTAGCCAGTTCTATATATTGATGGTGGTGTAAATCAGGACCAACAGAAGGAGCACCATCAAGTGGCTTCTTTTCACATCCAATCTATGTCTGCCACAAAAACATCAGGAAAATTATACAGTTGAAAGCAGTTTCAGAGAGTAGCCATTTTGGTTTGCAGCAGAAGAGCCAGATTTGAGTCAAGCCCAGGAACACCTTTAAGACTATTAGGATTTGAGGGTTCTAAGCTTTTAAGAGTTAATTGTATCTGATGTTTTTACTCTCAGAAGCTTATTCTCCAAATATCGTGTTAGAATCATAGAATTGGAAGGGGTCATACAGGCCATCTAGTCCAACCCCCTACTCAATGCAGGATCAGCCTAAAATATCCAGGGTAAGTATCTGTCCAGCCGTTGCTTGAAGACTGCCAGTGAGGGGGAGTTCACCACTTCCTTAGACTGTTGACTCCACTGCAGAACTACTCTGATGGTGAAATCCCCCCTCCCCCTGATATATTCCCAATACTGCACTACATGTAGTATAACTAGATTACAGCAGGTCATATCCTCTGGTGCCAATAGGAGCATTTCCCTGTCCTCTAAGTGATAACCTTTCACATCCTTAAAGAAAGCAATCATGTATCCTCTCAACCTCCTCTTCTCCAGGCTGAACATTCCCAAGTCCCTCAGCTTTTCCTCAGAGAGCTTGGTCTCTAAGATGCTGTTGTTGTTGTTAGTTGTGAAGTTGTGTCCGACCCATTGCAACCCCATGGACAATGATCCTCCAGGCCTTCCTGTCCTCTAAGGTGCTACTGAACTCTAATATAGCTGGGAAACAGTTTCCATCCTTCTTCAAATGAAGTGAACCTTTATCACCCTAAGAGTGATTTCACAATTCACATTTATTACAGTCTGAATATACCATATATTTCCTACATGTAGATAATGGATGAACAATTTTACCTCCATCTATGAAATATAGTTCATTAGTCAACACTGACATATTATCCTTAACACTATTTCACTCTCTTATATATTTGGGAAACAGCCTCCTGGAGGAGACTGTCCAGTGCCCTGTCCGTCCAGGTCCACCCTGATTGGACCTTCCCCTCCAGCTCCCACCCTCCCTCCTTGCCTGCTAGAAGCCTTGTGGTTGTGGACTCCATTGTCGCCCACAAGGAGAGATGCAGTGACAGGGCTTTGTGGGCCCGTAGGTATGTTCCTGTTGGGAGTGAACTGGTGAGGGAGACTTTGCAGCCTCCCTGCAGGCCACAAAGCCCTGTCAACGCCGGGGGGGGGGCTTTCCATTCCCTGTGGCCCAGGAAGTGCTCTCACCATGGCGAGACCCCTTGCCGGGCCAAAGGGAGCCTCCTGCACCAGCACCGCTGCTGGGGGTGGGGCTTTCCACTCCCTTTAGCCTGCTTTGCAGACCAAAGGGAGCCGTGGCCACCCTTTCATACCCTCCTGCCTGCTGCCCCTTTCAAAACCCATTTTTAAATGGGCTTTGATATTAGTAATTATAATAAAATTATAATAAAAGAATAACATTAAGCCCTTTTCCACTCGGCATTTTCTTGATTTAAATCACATATTAAATCTCTTCTGGAGCCACTATTTTCCCCACAGGGGAGAAAACTCCCTACTTGTAGTATACTGTCTCTAGTTGTACTCTGAAAATGAACTCTTGCATCTGTCCCACAAGAATTTAACTCATGGGAATTCTGGTGTGGAATCTTTCCAGCATTAAAGTTAATTTGTTTCCTGAGGAGCTTAAATCCATTGCAGCAGCCAGCACAGGCCTCTAAGATGGGAAGTAGTCTTCTGCTACTCACATAATATATGGTACCCATATTAGAGTACAGATATAAATTCAAGAGGCACGAAGGTCATTGCTACAATATATAATGAAATCTACAAAGTTACTGTGCAATCTAGTGCAATCAATGTAAAATTAAAATCCCAGCTGGAATTCATTCAGTGCCTGGAATTTCAACCCAAGAATAATTTTGTATACTGCATTTAGCTTTACCATATACCTTTCCCAACCAGGCCTTGATTTTTTTTTATCGTCACCTATAAAATATAGGTCATTAGCTGCCTGACACTGACTTATATTAGTTGAAGGATAGCATTAAGCCAGTGCCCAGAGGGTCAATAAAATACATTTATTAGGGCCGCATGGAATTATTTTACTGACATTCTAAAAATGGACTAGCAAGGCTAGCTGACTTTGATTAAACTGGTTTGGTTTTGATTACACTAGCATGCTACACGTCAGAACCAACATTATGTATACATAACAGCATGCAGATTTCTGAGACATTATTTAGTACTCGAAAAATTAGTATCTTTGTCTTTCTTACATGAATCTTAGTAACGGCTGAAATTCATGCTCAGAAATAGCAAGCAGTTGGCCTATGGATATTTAGAATGAAACTACCTTTAAACAAAATCCCTGTGAATGTCTTGAAGGATTCTCATCTGCGTAGAGACACAAATGGCCTCAAGTCCCAGATTGTAGGTGTTACTGTCTGACAAAATATAGTGTCTATCAGCAATAACAAATTGCAAGATTACCAAAGGGGCACCTTGGTACTAGAGGGCCAGAAGTAAATCTGCAATTGTCAGACTATGTGTTTTTGGTGCAGTCCCAATGAAGTTTGTGAAATTACTCAAATGTAAATGGCTTGATGCCTGTAGGTTTAATAGTCTATGTTCTTTCCATTTCTCAATAGGGACCTGGTATTGCAACCGTGTTTTAGCATGCTAGGAATATATTTCCCAGTAGCTGCTCTTAACTCAATGGGCAAAACCCTGCAAAAGTCAGTCATGACTAAGTACTGCTATAAGAGTCTGCAAGATTAGGTTCACCAGTACAATTAGGTACATCTCTTCCATCTCTTTTAATAATGTCATCCTGAGATTTTAGCAATAATAACAACAGTAATAATAAAGAATTTTATATACCCCACCCATCCTCTGGAACAAAGGATGGGTAGAAGGAGGATATGACCACAGAGGTAACACATACATTATTTAGATCCTCAGATGAATGTTAGTGCTCAGTGGAATGACTAGCCAACAAAGTATACAATAAATAATGTAATTTTACATGAGATCCAGCATATGTTGCCTTTTGTATCAGAAGAATGATGCTGTAGGGTTCATGTAGCTTTATTGACTGACACATCAGCTCATTCTACTCATAGATGAACTCTGAGGAAGCGGGGGGGGGATAATAAAATTTAATGATGGTAGGAAAATTGACATGCCCATAAAGGCAAAGTAGCTCTTGAAATAATTGCACATAATGGCTGATAAACATAATTAGATCTAAAAGGCTAGAAACAGGGCATGTTCTTATGAAAATAAAATTGACCATATTGACTGCCAGTTACATATGACATAACTGTATTGTAGTCAATGAGACTTATGTGAATGTGTTTCCTGTTGGCAGTCTTCATGTGTAGTGCTGTAACTATCATGTAAATGGTTCAGGAGGCAAAAGATCTCATGATAATAATATATTGCTTAATGTAATATTTCATTTTGCTCAGATGCTTACTTTTACTCAGATTCTTACAGACTCTGAGGGTACTCAGATTCTTACTTTTAAGTTCATAAAACAGAGGCAGGTATATGCAAAGTGACATCATTTTATTAACAAGAAGCTACAGGTATGGCAGCAACTCGTTTCAGAACAAGGAAGTTCATACAGTTTATTCTTCTAGTGAACAGACAGAACTAACTAAGCAGAGACTCTCCCACATAAGACTAAACCAACTCACAAACATCAGGGGACAGGCAAACCTTATGTTATAATATATAGAATACATATACCACACTAAATATTGCCCAGCTTTGATTAGAAAATGGGGAAGAAATCTGAGGTCTGACTGTAATATTCACAGCACTTGCAAATGAATATTTTTTGTTGAGTTACTTAATTCACATATATGGGGTCAACAATAAAGCTATTGCTTACCTGTTACATCTATCTCAGACAGAATATGATTTAATGAACTAAGGTTTATTAATGTTCTAATAGATAAACGATCACTAATTATTTCCCTTTCCTTGAGAGCTGGTCCTCTAAGGCCAATTCCGCACAAGCAGAAAAGGCTAGGGTGGCATCAGTATGGATGAGGGGCTAATCCTCATGACCACACAATATCACCATCATTCAGGGCCCCTTCACAGCCTGTCATGGATCACCAGTCAGTATGTGGTTTCAGGCAAAGGTTCCTGTCATAACCTGGAGATGTAAGACACTTTGATGTTGACCAGCCTCCGTTGGATCTTGCAAGCTACTCATGTTCCTAGGGAAGAGAACCATAAATGCACCAAAATGTCCTAGAGTGGAAAAGTTTCCCCACAAAGGCCCATTATGCACGGCCGCCGAAACAGCAATTTTGGGTCACATGGAAAACACGGAGGGGGAAGACGCGAAGCAAACCGGTTATGCACGGGACGGGGCTCAACGGCGGCAAAACCTGGAGCGGCGGGTGTTGAGGCATCGATGCGGAGCCAAGGGGAAGCGAGGTGAGCGCCCCGCTGCATTGGCGAACGTCGGAGGCGGAGGCCAGGAAGGGCGGAAGCAGCCTGCGCAGGCGCAGCCCTGTCGGGTTTATCAGGCACAGAGGGGGAGGGAGCATGTTTCCCCTTCCCCTTAGTTTACTCCCAGTTCACCTCTCTCCTTGTTTGCTGCCCCGGTTCCTTTGTATTGTATATTTGTGCTTTGTTCATTCACACTGTTTTATAAACTTTTTGTATTTTCTTAGAGACCTCGCCTCCGTTCTCATTTGTTGTTGGGGTGTGTGTTTGGGAATGGGTGGGAGGTGGGTGGCCAGCCTCTCTGCCGTCCTTAGCCGCGGTGATCCCCTTGCCCCCCTCCACTGTGAGCTTTCTAGCCGCCTTTCCGTCCATGTTCCCTTGGGTTCCCCCCCGACCTGCGCTGCCGTTTGTTCCAGCAGCCGCTTGAGCGGTCGCGCTGCCTCCGACCCTCCGGCCTCCCCAATTATGCACGCGGTCAATTCGGCGCTGCCTCCGGTTGCGTCCTGATCGCCCGGGAAGCTGCGCTTTCTTCCACGTTCCGCTAACGTGGCTTTTTCGGCGGCATGCACCAAATCTGTGGCCGGTTGCAGCCGACTCTGTGCATTATTGGTGATTTTAGTCGCCGCCATTCCACCCCGAACGCGCGCTAAAACCCCCGTGCATAATGGGTCAAAGAGATAACCATTCGCTCTACCTTCCAGGAAGGGCATGGTCGAATCTTTGCACTCAAAAGGCTGGGGAAGACCAATAGTAAAGCTTTCAGTAGCCTTCCTCATGCTTATTTTATTGGCCATAGTGCCATCCCAGGTTAACCAGTAGCTTGTGTCCCTTTTTACTCCTGGTCAGAAAGGCAAATACTGCTAATCTTTGAAGGAGTGTGACACAATTGCCTACATAGACAGTATACAAGTTGATGGTGTAAATTAAATATTGGTTAATATAGTTTATTTGAAAATAAAATTTAAAGTATTGTATCAAGAGAATGGAAGCATATCTTTGTTCAAGTAATCCTTGATTTTAAGAGTGCTGTGTTAAGATCCTCTGCAAAGCTATACTTCATAAACTCTGTTTGAATTATGGTTGCACTGCATTAAAATGGCTCTTATATGGATACTAACATAAAATCAGTAATTATTAAAGCTACAATAAAATATATATTCCTATGATTCTGGTATACTTAATTTGTAGGCTTTATTCTGTATCAGTGCTGCCTATTACACTGAAAATAAGATTTACATCTAGAGAAGTCACATCAGTATATCTGATCCTCAACATGTATCTGTAGATACTTAAATTGGAGACTGAAGTCAAACAGACAAGACAGATCTTTCTACAAACCTAAGTAAAGCCCCAGGTTTACAGAAAAATCTTAAATCTTGGAGGGGGGAACCCCACAAGAGGGATAACAAGAAAAGATAAAAGCAGCACCTATAGCTTAAAGAAATAGATGTTCTCAGTGACCATTGCTAGGCAACCACAATAGTACTGCTAGCCTTCAAGCATTGCTTCTGTCAGTTAAGAAGGGGCAAGGTATTTTCTAGAACTGTTTTGTCCTTTGAGAGATGGGGGCCAGGCCCAGCAGCAAACTACTGAGCAACTAGCTAACATGTGATTTGAATCACTCACCCAGCAGCTACTCCATGAAAGCCAGTTTCATTTAGAATTAGAGTTTCCAACTAGGATTCAGGTTCCAATCCCTACTCTGCTTTTGAACCTGACTGACTCTAGGCTACTCTTAAACTAAGCCACCTCACAGGGTTGTTGTGTTAATAAAATGGAGAAGAAACTTTGGAGGGAGGGAGGGGTCAGATAACAGGTTGGTTGGTAGATAAGGAAGTGGATGATATAAGTACTGATATAGGAGCTGCCTGGAAGAGGGAAAGGGTAAATAGTCTAGCAAAGGTTACAGAAGAAAATATGGTTCTCAGTGTTTGGTTCTATGCAACTTTTCCTATGTAGAGGTTTGCTGGTGATAGGAGATCAAGGTGAAGACAAGAGAACAGTTAAAGATAGGTCAACTGGATGGTGGGAATGAAGCAGAAAAAGGGGAACAAGTATAAGAGCTTTTGGGAAATATGGAGGAAAATGAGATCCTCCACACGCAACTACATGCAGGTACCCTTCATGTAAATATATTTAACTCTCAACATGGCCTCAACATGCCTGGGCTGGCTTCCTATGTTTCCCTTTCCTTTGCAGTCCTGCTCCCTCTGGAAAAATGACAGAAATAGTAGTCTTGAATATCTGGGACCAGAAACCCTCCCTAAGTAAACAAATAAATAAAATCCCAACTGGGTGGGCCCCAGGGTGCTGTTGAGGCCCAGGTTCTTGTGGTCATTTGACTGCAAATCAGGCTCCCTCTCCCAAACCAGTAGCAACCTGCCACTAGAGAGATATCTGAGAAATTTTGGAGGAAATCTTTTTTACAACTTAGTGATTTTACAACAGTGATTTCCTTCTGAAATAAGAAGACTGCAGCAGAATTGTGTCCTGGTTTTTCAAAAGAATGGAAGCATATTTTTATTCAAGTAATCCTTGGTCTTAAGAGTGCTGTTCAGATCCTCTGCAAAGCTATACTTCCTAAACTCTGTTTGAATTATGGTTGTACTGCATTAAAATTGTTATTGACTAGCAGGTTGGCGACTATTCCAGTAATGACGCTACCCCAGTTTCTTGGCGTAACATGGCCGCAGCCGTTTATTAACAATAACACCCTCAACCGGAGGGTTGGCCTGATGCCTGTAGGGATGCCTGTACCCCCGTCAGCCGTCCGGCTGCACGACATCACCGTGGCGCTCCAGCTCCTCGCCTCACTCCCAGCCGGGAGGATGGGACGCTTTTCGCCACGGGAATCATGGGAAGCGACTAGCTAGGATCCAACGGGCGTCCGCCTCCATTGAGACCCCCCAGCCGCCTGGCCCCGGGCCCCTGGCCTCCCAGCCGGGTAGGCCGCGCCCAGTTCCCGGCCGGTCCCTTACGGGGACCCCCTACCTCGGGGATTCCCGTACGCACACGGGTCTCCCCGCCAAACAGGCTCCCTACTGAGCATCCCGCCAGCTGCGACAATTCAAACATAGGGAGGGTGGGTGGGTAACTGTCCCGAACAGCGCGGCGCGGGAATGGGGACACACGCATGCGCCTGGCCTTATAAAGGCCGGCGCTCCGCCCCCCCGCCCCCGGCACGTGCCGGGGGCCGCCGACGTCACTGGGGCGCGCCGCCTGGCCGCCCCCGCTGCGTCAACGGCGGCCGCGGTACAGCCGCGGCCGCTATTTATATGGAAGTGGGTAACGTGGGTCCGCTTGCCGCTGGATTCCCACCATAGGGAAGTGTCCACCTGGGGTCCAAAGAGGAAGTGCACACTTTCTTTGGCCCCACCCCAGGCCACCTGGCACCATAAACCCTGGGGTGCCAAAGAGAGGCACCCACCTCCCTTGGCCATGCCCCAGGTTACATGACACTGCAAGCCCCTTGCCTCCCCTGCTTGGTCAGCACCACTCGCAGACCTCACATCTCATAAAGAGGCCCCAAACCTGGGGAGTCTGATGTGCAGACCGAACTCCTCCCAAACAGGCTCCATCCCATTACAGAACCATCAGCTGTAATGAAATGCAATGCAAACACATTTTTTACAGTGGTCAATCAGACATAAACAATTAGCCAACATGACAGAGTGGGAGAGAGGGAAGTTGTTCGGTAGCAGGTCTAGCACAGGAGGCTGGGTCCTGGCATGAGGTGACTATTTAAGGTGCCTAGGGACCATGCCTCCTTACCACGCTGCAGGCATGATGCGTCATTGCCATGCCCACCCTGAATGCCACCTGGGTCCCTCCCCCAGTGTGCCTTTCTGCCACCCACTCCTCTGTGGCACCAATGGCAGCCTCAATGACTGTACGTTTACTATCCTCTTCCAATATATTATCATTTCAATATGCAGATCATTTCCCTTAATGGCTGACTGTGATCTTTTTTTTCTTTGGTGGTTTTCTTTCTGCTGCATAGACAACAATTAGGTTGGTTGGTTGGTTGATTGGTTGGTTTGCCTACTTACTTAGCATGCTTCATAGTCAACAGAACCAGTTGGAGCTCTGATCTATGCACTTCAGCCTGGCAATTCTGCTGAGATCATTTTGTCTCATTGACTTCTATGGGTTTTGAATTAGGCCATAAAGTAGTGAAACCTTCAACAGTGTAAAATAATATCGAACCACAGAAAATTCTTTCCTTTCACCATTACTTTCAGTATTATAGTGCTGCACATTATCAGAGCAGAATCAATATTTTTGTAGAGTGATTTAATGTATTTCCCTTTTAAAATTAAAAATAAATTCTATTCTACGGAAAAAGACAAAAATAAGATAGCAAACAAAATAAACAGCTTTACAGCTTTAATTGGCAGTGCATCATATAATAGTAAAAGCATATAATTACAGTGATGTCTGTAAATGCCCATACAACTATTTTAACAACAGAAGAAACAACATTTGCACCTGAGACTTTTCAGCGGAATAAAAACTTGCCTGGACAAAGTAATGCTACTGGGAGAGAAACCTAGAAGCAAGGCTGCCAGCCATTTAAGTTCAAGACAAAGTTTTTCTCTTCTTTCCTTTCTGCAGGTATAAATTCTGCACTTAGCCAGAGGCTTGAGTCTTTTGTCAAGAGCCAAATGGTTTTTGGACCTTGCCTGTGAGCCCATTACAGCCCATGGTCCCTGAATAATCGAAAATGCTTTGCGTTTTATGGGGGTTAATTTTAAATAAATAATTATGAATTCAGAATATGTCGCCCAGCCTTTGGATATTCCTGAACCAAAACATTCCCTGAAATTGCCTGTTTCATTTCAGGATGGGAATATCTGAAACAAACCAAATTCCAGGGAGAGGGGGAGGGATTGCTGGAATGTTGGGAGTGTTTCAGATTGGAAGCAGCAGCAGGAGGTATTGAAGGACACTCTCTTGTTTCAATACTCTTTCCTATTATCTACATCAGGGGTAGTCAAACTGCGGCCCTCCAGATGTCCATGGACTACAATTCCCAGAAGCCCCTGCCAGCGAATGCTGGCAGGGGCTTCTGGGAATTGTAGTCCATGGACATCTGGAGGGCCGCAGTTTGACTACCCCTGATCTACATAGTACATAGGTGGATAGATCTAAATAAACATACAAACATTTCCACTGAACAGTCTTGCAGTCCTGCTACAATAAGTACTTTTAAAATAGATTTTGGTTTTAAGTCTCTCCGTGTCTTGTGAAATTATCATATTCTCTGGAAAGGTTTGTACTGTAATGTGTCTTGGGACTCATGTCATGAATGATTCTATGCACACAAAAGGCTTTTTGTTAGAAAATTGAGTACTGTTTCACTGGAGACAACATAGGGCTCATTTTTTCTTCTTCCTTCTTCCATGTTTGAGATGTTTACAATTTCTAAATAAACAAAAACTTCCAGTTAGTAAGTGTGAGGCAATTATTACATGCACATGAGCACATGCTTTATTGGTTGGCATGTGAATAAGAATATTTATGCACATATCAAGGCAAATGAATAATACAGTAATCATAACATATGTATTGAAAGCTGGTTATGCCATGCATAATTTGATCCCTCATTAATCAATGTAATGTCAGCCACTAAGATGTAGAAGGAGAAAAGTTACACCCAACACAAGTGAGTTGTTTCTGTGTTTGTCTGTAAAGTGCCTAGAATGCAATGCTTTCCCTAATCCCAAATTAAACTACATACATTTTCAGATGTTAATAAGCGATGCAACTAAAGGAAGCATGAATGGGTTACCATGCTTGAAAGTATGTGTCACTGATGTCCAAAGCAAACATTTACTCTACAATCTGCCAGTACAACAGACAGAATACTTTGCAGTGAGGCAGGGTATTTAAATCCTCCTTTTGTTTTGTATTGACTTGTATTGACTTGCAAGGCATTTGGGGCTGGAATAAGACATGATGCACCAATGTTGGGTATAAACAAGGCCACAGCTTTATTATCTCCCCATGAGTATGTTGGTGCAGCCCTCTGCTGTGTGCTGCTTCCTGGCACCCTGCCCTCCCCAGCCCACCGCTTCTACAGTCCACCGCCGCCTCGCCAAGCTGCACCACCCCCAACCTCACCGCCCAGTCACCCGCCTGCCCACCACCATTACGCCGCTCACTCACCCCGCCGCCCTGCCTCATGCACATCTACAACAATGGCGATGGCAGTATAACAGCAGAGGTCACCCGGCCACTCACAGTCCCGGGGAAGCCAAGCCCACACCCCGCCAGTGGGAGGCCGCTCTGTGCCTACCAGCACCAGCCTCCCCATGTGCTCGCTGCCTTCTAATTCCCCCCAACCACTAACTTTCCACTAGCGCCTGCTGCATTTCTTCCCACAGCGGGCTCTTTGGCTAGTATAACTATAAAATAGTTCTTCTCGGCAGCAAAAAGACTCCTTCCCTCTCCTCACTCAGTGGACTGCCAAAAACCTTGTGCCATGTCGGAAAGTTGGAAAGGGGAGGACAGTTCTTCTAGCCCTTGGGGGGGGGGGCAGATCTTAACTGCCCTGAACTTAAACAAAGACCTGGTGGAACAGCTTCATCTTGCAGGCCCTGAGGAACTGAGAAAGCTCCAATAGGGAACTCAGCTCTCCTGGGAAATCATTCCACCGGTTTGAGGCCAAGACTGAGAAGCTTCTGTCCTGGGTCAAGGCTAGACTTACTTCCTGGGTACCAGGAATCACCAACAAATTTGCACCCACCAAGTGAAGGGCTCCCTGGGGGCCTAAGGAGATAGGCTGTCCCTCAGGTATGTGGGGTCCAGATTTCAAATGGCTTTAAAGGTCAGTACAAAAACTTTGAAGTTGATCTGGGCTGTAATAGGTAGCCAATGCAGCTTCCTCAGCACTGGCTAGATATGTTGTACTTAGCTGTCCACCAATGAGTTGAGCGTATTAGGTCCTGTGATGTCTACCATCTGGGAACAGGAGCTGATCCTGCAGAGAAAGTACAAGTAACTTCGGGGGAAGTATCCACCAGTGGAATTTGCAGGGATCAGAGGCAGTAGTGGTTATGCCCTAATTAGGAGGATTTAGTCATACCAAGAGTTCAGGTAGGGCTGATTTGTCTAGGGAAGTCCAATTGCTGGATCACATGAGGGTGTGACAGGAAGACTGGGGATGGCCAGAGGGGAGGAAATGACTGAGTATAATTTGCTGCATGAAGGCATGATATGGGATATACTGAGACATGTTTTGATTGAAGTAACTGAGGAACAGTGGAGTTAAAAGGAGTAGCTTGTGATATAAAGTATGGGATCCTTAGCAGCCAAGAAGACAGTGTACAATTAATAAAGAAATCATCATCTGCTATCTCTGTTTCATTCATATTTTTTGGTAACAGGTATATGGCTTACAGACGTCTCCAAAAACAGAAGTGACTCTTTCTAGAAACTCAATTTCTTATGGATGAGTTCCGAGGATTCCATTTGGAATAGTATCAGTCAGCTTATTGCAGGGGTCCCAATGCTTTTCAAGCCTACAGATACTTTTGTAATCCTGATTCAGAGTGGGAGCACAAACCAGAAAATGGCTGCCACTAATAAGACTGTAGCAGGAGGCAGAGTCAGTCACAAAATGGCTTCTTCAGCATACCATCAGTCACACAGAGAAGCTCTTTGTGCTGTTGTGGCAGCTGCAGCCAATGAGTCTTTTTAACAAATGTGCACAGCCAATCAAATCTGCAATGGCCAAGCAGAAACCTTGCTGGACAAGAGCCCACCTGGCCCATCCACTTTCTAAAAATATTTAGTGAACACCAGGAAAGATATTGGCAGGCACCATGGCACCCACAAACACTATGCTGGAGACATCTTTTCATGTATTGAAATTCTGTTCTCATTCAAATTAATCCTGTGATCATATTAAAAGCTCTTTTATTTAAATGTTTGTCTAATACAAAATGGGTTAATGAGGGAAAGCTACCATTAAAATGGCCACATGCAAATCTAATGCATAAATAATGATATCCATTCATAAGCCAATATAGATATGTGTTTATTTATTTTTATCTTATAATATAATTTCTGTCTTGCTACTCCTGTTGACCGGCTCATGGTGGCTGACAGAATCACAATAAAACCCCGATTAAAGCTCATAATAAAAACCCTTACAAAGCCATTACAATCTAAAACAAATTGGTGACAGTTAAACTCTGCCATTCCCCCTGCTCACACAGATGATCACACCTCATGTGAAGGTTAGAAGGAGACACATCGGTCTTATTCACTCAAGAGTGTGGGAGCTCAGATCTTACTAGCCCCAGCCACAACCAGAGACCTGGTGGAAGAGCTCTGTCTTGAAGGCCCTGCAGAACTTTGAGACTTTGAGGCCCTTAGATCTTCTGGGAACTCATTCCACCAGGTTGGTGCCAGGGGTGAAAAAACCCTGGCCCGGGTCAAGGCCAGGCGGACTTACCTCGGGCCAGTGACACACCCAGACACAAAAAATATATATACTTTTACAAGAAATTGATTTGAAATATGGCAATGCATATATATCATTTTTGTTGTTATGTGCGAAGTCGTGTCCGACCCATCGCGACCCCATGGACAATGATCCTCCAGGCCTTCCTGTCCTCTACCATTCCCCGGAGTCCATTTAAGTTTGTACCTACTGCTTCAGTGACTCCATCCAGCCACCTCATTCTCTGTCGTCCCCTTCTTCTTTTGCCCTCGATCGCTCCCAGCATTAGGCTCTTCTCCAGGGAGTCCTTCCTTCTCATGAGGTGGCCAAAGTATTTGAGTTTCATCTTCAGGATCTGGCCTTCTAAAGAGCAGTCAGGGTTGATCTCCTCTAGGACTGACCGGTTTGTTCGCCTTGCAGTCCAAGGGACTCGCAAGAGTCTTCTCTAGCACCAGAGTTCAAAAGCCTCAATTCTTTGATCCTCGGCCTTCCTTATGGTCCAACTCTCGCAGCCATACATTGCAACTGGGAATACCATATATATATATCATAGTAGCTTGAAAAAACTGGAAGTGTTCCTAATAGGTAAGTAATTTTTACATCATGCTTTGCTAATAAAATGAAATGGCTTATTTAGCATAGTTAAGCTTGTAAATGTAAAGATTAGGAGGCCTTAATGAAGCCTTGTAATTGCATGGACATTTTTCTTTGTTCTTGTTTTGAACTGCTTTGAGGCTTATTTAATTTTAAAGACATTTATTTTGAACAAATTATTTTGATGAGCAAAAAATTTCAGTACTGCCTAGATGCCATGCTACATTGTTTCTGAAGACAATGGTTATCATGTTGACAATTATATTAATTACTAGGGACCCAACCCATTGCATTCAGAAGTATAATAGGCGCTAGATTGGGAGGGAAGGGGAAGAATTTCATTTATTTATTTTATTTATTTATTTGGATATTTATACTGCCCATTCTTTACAGCTCTGGGCGATTTACATGGAATATTGCATAAATTTACATGGCACATTATAATAATCTATAACAATATACAAGTTTCAATATAACAACAATCTATCAAGTAACAATTCACAACATAATATGAATAACAACAACACTGGGGAGATCAAATTTTTCAGTCATGGAAGGGTGTCTGAGGGGAGCCCAGCAGATGTTCTGAGGCGGAGATGGCCTCCACCTCCCCCCAGGATCTGGAAAGTACCAGTGTTGCAGTGGTAATACATCAGACTTCACGTTTCTATTCCTCAGCTTCATTGGGAAAACAGTGATATAAGTGCATGAATAATAATACTTAAAGGCATGCTGGTATCATTGCTAAACACCTCCCAAGTGAGTCAGCTCAACGCATATTTCCAAGCATAATTCAAGGTTTTGTGTCTCTCCGCCCCCCACTTTGGTGGTTCACCTCAGGGTAAAACAACACGACAATTAACCTCATGCAACTTTGATCTCCAGTCATCTTAAAGCCTATTAAACCTGTGTTACCAAATATCATGATTCACAGAAATTCAGTTGTATCCCATTAATGCAGGGGTAAAGCCTCTTAAGGTTCCAACACAAGGCTGAACCCATGTAAATAAATAAACTAAACTACAAAGGCTATCTTTTATGTTTGGGAATCTCCAGCCTGCCAAGCAAATGTCCTAAAATTCGGCCACATCCCTTTAGCCAGGACCCAGATGTACGGAAATAGAGAGGGGATCCCATGCCATTCTATGGAAACCTCCATCACAAGGGGAAAATCTCCATGCATGGAGGCTGGGGCGAGTGCTCAACTATGAGACCCAGCAGCTCTGTGAAGGCCAAGGAGAAGGGCAGAGAAAATGGAGCCTGCTGTCTGAGAAAGCAGAGGCTAATGCAGGGTTATCAAGCTGCTCACAGCACAAAGGGGGGGCAGCTCCGCTGCGGCAAAGAAAGCATGTGCATACCCTCCCTAGCTCTCCTAGGATATTTTCCTGCTGGGAACAGCTCGGCATCACCAGAAGGAGGGGGGGGGGTTGAATGCAAGTACTCCCACCCCCAACTCCCTTGCTATGCCTTCACCACTCCCACAACCCTCAAGATCCGCCGGGGCGAGTCCCAACGCGTACACATAGCCGAGATACTCAGGGACTGAAGATGCCACCAAATGAACTGGTGTGCGCCACAAAGGCAAGCCGCACAAGTTGCACTGAGAGGTGAGCCAGCAAGAATCCTGGGCAGTGCGGAAAGCAAAGGAGGCCAGGTGTGTGTCTCAGCCCTCCTTTTAAACCACAAAGCCCAAAGCCATGCCCCAGCCTGGCCGCAGTTGTGCATGGCTGGCTGGATAGCTTCCTGAGCAGGCTAGTCTGCGCCGGAAGACATCTGCCACCCACCTTTGTACTGCTACTCTAGCAATGGGGGGCCACACACCACAGGCAAGTGGGGGGGGTGACCAGATTTACTAGGGGCCAACCCATTGCATTCAGGAATACAATGGGCACCAGATTGGAAGGGAGGGGGAATAACTCTGCAGATGGCCTCCATCTCCCCCCAGTACCTGGAAAGGCAGCTCTTATGAAACACACCAGTTGTGGCAGCTCTCACATGGCATGGATCTGTAGCCTCCAAGCCTCAGATGGGAGTGGAAGGAGGAGAGGGTGGTCAGGGGTGGGGGGGGCAGAAGGTGATTGGCTGGCTGATGGACAGACAGGCAAGCCTGTTGGAAGAGGAGGCACTCAGGGGCAGGATAGCTGTCCTGAGTGGGTATTAAATGCTGGGTGGCACTTAAGCCATGAGACACATTCCTCCTCCAAGGCCTTACCAGAAATATATTATGCGGAACAGATTATTTATATGAACATTAAATTACCAGCAGTCCAAAGCAGAGTTATGCCTTTCTAAACCCCACTGATTTTAATAGACTTGGAAAAGTCTAATTCTGCATTGGATGCCACTGAAAATGTTCTGTGCATACATTTGGCCACAATCTAGTCATGACTTCAGTGGGTCAATGTCCTTTACTCTAATTTAGATACAGGTAGAAGAATAAAGTTGGAGAATTCTGAAGTTATGTCGCTTTAGGTTGCTGGCAGTGGATTCTAGTTCTGAATGTTCCCTTTTGCAAAAAAAAAAAAAAAAACCAAAAACTAAAGCACACTATAAGCTAAACAGCACAGCAAGGAGAGAGGTTATAGTTAATGTATTCTTCCGCATACTCATTTTCCATTAGTGGAATTTTTTTTAAAGTACGGCAACATTCAAATCTGTGATTCTCCCAGTAGAACATTAAAATGGTGTGTGCCATTTTCAAACCTCAATTCTAATCACTTCATACTACTGCATGTACAAACCAAGCACCTACAGTTACAAATGATCTATCGTTATTGGACCATCACTGTTAATGTATCTATACATGCATGGTATGGAAACCCAGCAATTTTTAAATAGAGGGCTCGCCACCTTTCAGACCCATTTCTTGAGCCAAGGAGATCTTTTTATTTGTTTTATGGTAATAACTGAAATATTGAAAGGAGCCACAGGTAAACTCCAGAAGTATGAAAACTGTGGCTGAGTTGCCAAGAAAGAATACTGGAGAAGAGAACCAAGCTGCCCAATGTCTAGATTTCATTGGCTCTCTGGTATTTGTTTCTCTTCTTACATTTTTCATTTCTGTGCTTTTCCCCGAGGAAATTCTTGTGCCACAATGGTAAAAATTGCCAATATCTGAGTTAAAGAAAAAAAAATGGAATAGCAATTCAAGGGAAAAGAAAGATATATGTGTACAGTAAAGGCATTCCAAAAAGTTGAAAATGGCCATAGGATGAATGTATGGAGGGTTCTTCAGCACTGAGAGGTACTTCCATATTGTGTATCAAAATCCCACAGGCCACTAATATAGGTGATTCTACAAGGGGATTAGTTAGATAAAGAGAGTATAGGGCCATATGTGGATGGCCAAAGGGTAATAAACCTCTGAATACTTGTGCTGGGAGGCAACACCAGGCTTCTAGGCCCTTGACAATGCTGGCCATTGTGTGAAATAAAATGCTGAACTAGATGGATCACTAATTTCATCCAGCAGAGTACTTCTTCTAACATTCTTATTTCTTAAATGAGGTATCAAATGCCACTGGGAATTGCCAGGAAGACTTATTTTAGGTCTGCTATAGTTGCTTCACCAATCATTTAGCCCCACTTCTTGCCAAGCGAAATAATAATTATGTCCCTCCACAAAAGTATTTTTAATGACGGTGGACAAAATATCTAGGAGAGAGGTATTCCATGACCAAAATGTTAAAGTTAAAGGAATGAGATGTTCACACTGGGCTTGCTTTTGTGATTATCCATGTAGTGAGGTGGCCTTTTATTTATTTTATCATTAATAATTCTGCAGTTTTGTTTTAAAACTCCCAGTGCTGTAATTAAAAACTAGTTTGGTATTATTAGATATTTATAATCCCTCAGTAATGTTCTCTAATCTCTCCATTTCCCTAGATAACTTCCTCACAGTTCAGCAAATTTTGTTCTTTTAATCACTTCTAAATAATCCTCCAGTTGGAATATAGTTCCTTCCTATTATCTTTAGAGAAATACCTATATGTAGACATATGAAAGGAATTACATTACTTAAATGTTTAATGCTGATGCAACCTCCATTTCCCTAGTCCTTCTCTTTAAGGATACAAATTGCACAGAATGATCCATGATCTCACACACCTTATAATATCATCACACTATTTAATTCTATAGTAACACTTAAGGAAAGACAAGCCAAAAGACTGTACCATTTTAGATGGCAATTGAAGGTGAAGGGCAGCATCACAAGATCAATGGATGTTTTTGTTTTTAAATGTTTATGGAAACATAGAAGTCATAGAGAAGTGTATCCCTGGCAACATAGTTTTCTATGTACAGGGAATAGTTGTTTTAAGAGCATGCACTGGAGTGGCACAGTGCCAATACATTTGGATGGTAGAGAGATGGAGAGGCAGATGGCCAGGCAAATATATGGATGGAACATAGAGGGAAATGGATGGATGGATGGAATAGCGAAGAGTGCATATTATCTAACTTTTTTCCTGGTCCCACCAATGTTATTCATATGAGAAATAAGATCTTGAGACTTTCATGATTTTTTGAAGTTTTTTTTAAAATTCCAGATAGTTTTCAATGAGATTTCAGCTTAATTTTTAATTTTTCCCTTCAAAACCAAGCTCTTGAAAGCTTAGTCATTTTGACCTTTCCCCTATTGTCAGCATTGATTTTCTTAATCCCATCATTTTTTCTCATACTGATATATTCAATAATCTACCTGATAAGTCACCTTCTCTTTTTTTTTTTTTTTGGGGGGGGGGTGAGGGAGAGGATTGTGTAATATTATCAAAGTACAATGCAGAAAAAAGGACAGAATAGAGAAAGATTTACAATATCTGGAATTACAACTCCTTTGAAGAGTCTCTTGACCTTGCCAACCATTTATCTTACTAACATCTCATTTCTAACTCTCCCTTTCTCCAAAAATTGCTTGGGAAAGTAGTCTTGTATCATCCTGAAATCACTTCTCACACAACAGTACCCTTGACTGGTTTTAATCAAGGTACTGTTCTGGAGATAGTATAGGAATAACTATTTCTTACAGTAGAGTAAATGATATCCTCATTTCTGATGCTTCCCTTTCTTGACCTTGGTATGGTCCATTCTATATATCTAGAATGCATCTCCCCTAGAATGTTTTTGTTTTGTTTTTTTAGCCAGAAACTTCCATTAAGAAACTTCCCACTTTGTTCTTCTTTCCTTTAGTAAATACAAAAAGAATAATGCAATTCAAGGAAATTACTTTTTAAAAAGTTAGCCTAAGGGCAGGCTGATACCTTTGTAATATAATCACAAACATATGCATGACCAGCAGCAAAATTTAAAGCACAATGTCTGCAGAAACAAGAGACTCCATAGCAACAGTAATGGCGAATCTTTTAGAGACCGAGTGCCCAAAATGCAACACAAAATCCACTTATTTATCGCAAAGTGCCAACACAGCAATTTAACCTGAAGACTGCCCTTCTTTTGCCCCCCCTCTTCTATGACCCTTTCCCCCTCTCTTTCCTCTCATTTTGCCCCTTTGGCCATTTAATTTTTGGTTTTGTTTGCCCTCCTTTTTCTACACCTTTCCCTTCCCTTCCACCCTTCTTCACCTTTACTCCATTTAGGGGAGGCAGTGAGGCCAGGCATGCACGTGGGCAGCAGTGTGTGGCATCTCCAGTGGGTTCTGGCCTGGCTCTGCTCTCCCCAGTCTCCATTTGGTGCAGCCTTCCTGCTCCCACTGATGCTTGTATAGATGCCAACCCAGCTGAACAACCTGAGCCAGCCAATCGCTTCCCGGGCCAGGGAGCATGTGCAAAGAGTCCTCCGTGTCCTCTGGGCACTGACACGTGCCATTGGTTCACCATCCCCGGCATAGCATGTTGCTTTACCAGGAGTCGGCTCATTCGGCTCAAATGTTATCATATTTTGTAACTGGCTTGCTGATTGTTTTACTAGGAACCTTTGCTATTGGGGTCAAATCCTCCATTAATCTGTCTAGTTCCATTTTGACACTGTTTATTCATATGGTCATCATTCCACTGGCCACAAATACCACATTTTAATCACTCGCTGTAAAATGAAGAGTTCAGTTTTTTAGCCCATTTTTCATTACCCAAAGGAGGCCCAAAGAGGCTTACAATCATCTTCCTTTCCACTAAATCAACTCACAAGCCTTTATTAGGCATTTAGTGTCCATCAACTTCATTGGATGCCCTCAAGTGGTTGTATTTTGGGAAACAGAGAAAAAAATGTCTTTGTCAAGTGTCTCCACACTGTGCATAATTTTATAAACCGCTATTACAATCCCATGGCAGCTATGGAGAACTGCTTCTAAAAGAATTAAATACATAAAAAGGAGAGTCCATAGGGGTGGGGATGTTATTTTGATGATGATGCAGCTCCACATGAAGTATCTGTGCACATGGCTGTGTGGAGAAATGTGTAAATGAGTGAAGAAATTGATTGTGTAGCTTGGGTCTTAAATCATTTAGATGCCTTTTGTCTGCAAAATAGAAATAAGTGGTAATGCAGGACAGGGCATTTCTATGGTGCTGGTGTGCCTATGGAACAATTGTTCTCAATAAATTCACCTGACTTTATCTCTTCTTACATTTTGCTACCAGGTAAAAACATTTCTGTTTCAATGAGCTTTTTGAATTAGCTTTTTTTAAAAAATTAAGTTGCATTAATCTGTATGTCTGTTAGAAATGATAGTTCTTTTATCATTTAATGAGGAAAAGTATTCCTAGAATTGCACTGCAAGTACCAATACTTCTTAGCTTTTGGGATCTGATTATATCAGTTTATGCCATACCATTCCATGTATCCTGACTATGGTAGTACAGAATATAACATCAAGCAAACTTCCAAGCCATTGGAAACAGTTAAATAGTAATATATGACTCTTGTGAGGCCCTGTAACTGGAAACAGCATTAAATGTTACACAGAGAAATTCCAATGGGGGCAGTCCTATTCAGAAGGAATTCCTTCTAAATTCAAATCAGTGGAAGATGTTCCTCTCTGCTTTGGATGTCCTTTTTCTCGCTTGCTCTCCTTTCTGCTGGGTTCACCTTGTGCAGGGTGCAAAGCAGAACAGCAAGGCTGCAGAATTATTGCACTATTCATTTTGAAGATTCCCAGAAATTAATTCACAAAATATTAAAGATACTGAAAGCTAATAGGATTCATTCATATTGGATTTTAATGAGTTAGTTTTCTGAATGCACATCCATATTGAACAGTTCTTGCAATGAGAAGAATTGTGCACCAACTATACCTGAATTTATTATTGTAAGTCCTTTTCCGCACGGGGGAAAAATGCTGGACCATTACTCATATGGCAGCAGAGCTAACCTCTACATCCACATGTCATTGGCTCTATCCCAGCCCTGTCTTGACCCTGGCCCACTTTAGGCCCTCCATTGCCCCTATGGTAATGGTATGCAGATATTTCCACATTTGATTTGTCACTGCAGTTGCCAAAAGGGCCTTTCCCAAGGCAGGCCCGTGTGGAAGGGGAAGAGTTGGGCCTTCCAGGCCTGGCTCCTCCCCCCCTCCTATGGTATCTCGGAAGGGACAAAAAATGCCCCAGTTGGCTCTGTAGCACATCATAGAAGGTGGGATATGGACCAAATAATGTCTGTCTGAAGGCATATTGCAACAAAGAGTAGAGCAAGGAAGACACAAGAAAGAGACAAAGTAAAAGTGTATTGTGCAACAATGTATAACACTTCTGGTATAAAATCCAATATAAAATAGTCAGGTGTGACACAACTCTCTACTGATTTATTTTAATATGCTTAATTGTTTGTCTCATGAAACTGAGTGACTGATCTAAATTTTCCAATAGATTGTATATTGCTGTGCTTTAAAGTAATATGTATGTGGAAACTGTACTTAACTAATAGATTTCCTATCTCAGATATTCAGAATACATGATTTAAAAGCTTTGAAGTCCACTATTTGATTCCCATTTTATACTATCATAAAACTGGGTGAGCAGTACCCAGGATGGACAAAGGAGCAATCAAAGTGCCACATTTAACTTGTCAGCACTCCATGACCTTGAGTATGTCACTTAGGCTCTGAACCAAGGAAGCATTTATAGGCACACGTAATTTTAATGCCTTGAGTAGCCCTATTGCCTTCAATGTGACTTCTTACATGGTTAATAACACATAATAAAATGCTTTCCAAGATAAGATTGTTAAACTCTTGTCACTTCATTTCCTTCCATCAGTAACTCTATCAAGCTACTATACACCAACTTTACTGTCATTGTGCCTACTTAAAATGCAGGGGGACAAAAGAAAAATGGCATTTAAGATCCATTCCAGTGTTCTATTCTTTAATTCTGTAATTAAAATGAAAATAAATGAAGTAGGTAACCAAACTGGAAAATATGTCAATAATTCCTTTGTGATGATACTGGCTCAATACTAAAGCCGTAGAGAGAGTTTTTGTTAGGAAACGTTGCAAATACTTGTGTTTTGTGTACCACATTTTGTTCCACCTTTCAATGAGCATGTATATGATTTAGATGTATTGTAATACAGATCCAAGCCAGCTACAAAACTCAAACACCATACAAAACCATTATCTAGTAAATCATTGCAATGTACAAATGTCCAACAATAAAATCACTTATAAAGAACATGTATATGGAATTAGTTATGTATTCATTCCATGTATTATCTTTAAACCGCCCGTGGCGCCACGGGCGCCACGGACTAAATAATTTGCTAAGGCCTGCCGAGGCGGGATGTGTCCGTGATGAGGAAGGGTCCGGATTGGACCCTTCCTCATGACAGACAATCGGAGGGACCAATCGGCAGGCGCTTTGCGCCTGCTGATTGGTCCCTCCGATTCCCAGCTCCAGGAACTGCGAGCCGCGCACAGCGCGGCTCGCAGTTCCTCCCGGCCTGACGCGGCGAGAGGCGCGAAGCGCCTCTCGCCGCGTCAGGCCACCGACCCAGGGAGCCCCCGGCAGTCGCGCGAAGCGCGGCTGACGGGAGTTCCCTTCCTGGCGAGCTGGTGCGGCGAGAGGCGCGAAGCGCCTCTCGCCGCGTCAGCCCGCCACCAACGATAGAAGCTCGCCGCCACGGACCAGCCCGCCACCGCCGCCGACCAGCCCGCCGCCGACCAGCCCGCCGCTGCCACGGACCAGCCCGCCGAGGTTAGGACCTAGCGCCCGCTGCATTCCCCTGCAGCGGGCTTGATTACTAGTTCTTCCATAAATGGCCTTGGGTTACAACACATATTTGGGAGACTCTCAGTGTCTGAGAGCCTCTTGTGGAGCAGAGTGGTAAGGCAGCTGTCTGAAAGCTTTGCCCATAAGGCTGGGAGTTCAATCCCAGCGGCCGGCTCAAGGTTGACTCAGCCTTCCATCCTACCGAGGTCGGTAAAATGAGTACCCAGCTTGCTGGGGGGTAAACAGTCATGACTGGGGAAGGCACTGGCAAACCACCCCGTATTGAGTCTGCCATGAAAACGCTAGAGGGCGTCACCCCAAGGGTCAGACATGACTCGGTGCTTGCACAGAGGATACCTTTACCTTTACCTTTACAGTGTCTGAGACTGGGGGAGAGCAAGATTTTAGTCCAGTGGCACCTTAAAGACCAACAAAATCTTCAGAGTATACGTTTTTGAGAGTCAATCTCTCTTTGTCAGAAAAACTTGTGCTTTCAGGAGGGAATGTTGCATACAAATGGGTTAAAAATGAGGATGACCTTAAAGAACACATTATCTACTTGCTGTAGAATCGTCAGCTTTGTTCAAGCTCGAATTGTTTGAAATGATTGTTCTGCATTTCCAGATCTATGATAAATAAACATGCTTTCAGTGGGTGCATTTGGAAACCTAGATCCCCTAGACATTGGCATTTCTACAGCTGTGCACTGTATTTTTTCCAGCAACAACAAAATCTCTCTAATGAAGCCAAGATGCTAAGTAAAGATTAAGAAGCTTTACAACAAGCTTGGCATAGAAGTTATTGTACTAATGTAAGCCAGCATTTATCACTATACTGATACAATCCACCACAAACTAAAAGAATAATGTATCTGTTTGCTTTTGCAGATCTGAGTCTGTTGTAGATAATAATTTGTTTGATAATTAATGTCAAAGTGCAAAATCCTAAACTGTAAGATGAATGGTTCCCATTATCATCACTGCATATGTAGTGCTCCTGTATTCATCTTCAGAAATTTTCTGAAGTTCAGCTCAAAAATAACCTTTTGTGGTTACAGAGAATCACAGTTTATAAGAATATGCCTTGGACCATCATACCACAGAACATGTGCAGGATACTTTTGAGGATGTGCCAGCCCTCTCATAGGCCCTCAAGAAGGACCAGTGGGCCTATGACTGGCTGTCACTGGGAGGGCCTTCCCCCAGTGAGGGTCAATCAGAGGCTATTCCCTGCCTTTTTGATTTGTTGTGTAATGCTAGAGGTTGTGCTGCTCACTCACTGCACAATTTGCTGTAGTTGTGATACTTAACCATTATTTGATGGATAAACAAGCATTTCCGCCTCCTGCTAAAAGTGTTGCAGTAATAATGTCATGAAGCATCAGCGAGAGGGATTGTCTCCTTTTTTTTTTTGCAAATTGGAGCCAAAATTATATTTATAAGAAACAACATCTGACTTTTCTCCCCAATGGAGATGCAAGTGTTCTCTCCAACCATAGCTTCCATTGATAATCATAAGGCAGGAGAGAATGCTGTGGTGATAAGCAAAGATGTGATTCCCTTCAATTTTGGCACTTCAAGTTAGAATCATAGAATCATAGAGTTGGAAGGGGCCATACAGGCCATCTAGTCCAACCCCCTGCTCAACGCAGGATAAGCCCAAAGCATCCTAAAGCATCCAAGAAAAGTGTGTATCCAACCTTTGCTTGAAGACTGCCAGTGAGGGGGAGCTCACCACCTCCTTAGGCAGCCTATTCCACTGCTGAACTACTCTGACTGTGAAAGATCTCTGTTTTGAATGGGGTTACACTCTCTTTGAAAAGTCAGATTCATAGCTGACGAGTGCTACTTGAAACACCGGACACCTTTAAAAAATCAGGTAGCTGCTGTCTTTCAGAGTAAAGGTAAAAGTAAAAGTAAAGGTATCCCCTGTGCAAGCACCGGGTCATATCTGACCCTTGGGGTGACACCCTCTAGCGTTTTCATGGCAGACTCAATACGGGGTGGTTTGCCAGTGCCTTCCCCAGTCATTACCAGCAAGCTGGGTACTCATTTTACCGACCTCGGAAGGATGGAAGGCTGAGTCAACCTTGAGCCGGCTGCTGGGATCGAACTCCCAACCTCATGGGCAGACAGCTTCAGACGGCATGTCGCTGCCTTACCACTCTGCGCAACAAGAGGCTCTGTCTTTCAGAGTACTTCACTCAAATTCAGCTGGGGCATCAGCTATGTACATTCTTGGATCCATCTGATCTATCCACAGTGATCAATCCAAGAGTGTTCTATTGCAGTATGCTCTACTTACAACTACCTTTGATGTGTTTGGAGATTGCAATTAATTCAGAATGCTGCAGCTGTAGGGCTGCCAATGTCAGGTGGGAGGTCTCAAGATCTTCTGGAATTACAACTGATCTCCAGATGACAGAAATCAGTTCCTCTAGAGAAAATGACTGTTTTGGTGGTGGTATTATGGTCCCTCCCTGCCCCAAACTCTGCCTTTCCACTTCCAAATCTCCAGGAATTTCCAACACAGAAGTTAGTCAGGGCCAGTTAGCAGGACCATATGACCCCAAACTTACAGCATTTCTGTGGTTTCTAATTTGCTCCTGAGGCCAATTCAAGGGAACAAAGACTGTCTCGCTGATCAAATGAGCCTTCCTGGTAGGTACATGAGTACAGAAGAACCTCCTCAAGAATGTATGCCTGACTGCTCACTCTTGATAGGAGGGAGCTGAAGACAACTTTATTCGTTGTGGCATTTGAATAGATGATCATCTTCCTATCATCACTTGATTTTAAATTTGAATGTGTTTTATTGTTTCATTATTATTTACGTTTTGTAAGCTGCTTTGAGTTCCTATAAGGCAGCGGTCCTCAACCCCCGGTCTGGGGACTGGTACTGGTCCGTGCATCAGTCGGTACTCGTCCTCCTCCTCGGCTGCTGCCTCAGGGACTGCCCTGCCACTCTGCCGCCAGCTCACCTTTGGTGCTCTCTAGTGGGTGCCATGGCTGGGACTCCCCCTTGGTGTGGCACTGCATAGCTGCTGCTGGCAGCACCCCCCAGTAGGTGGTGGGAAGTCAGGGGCGCTGGCGAGAAAGCAAGTAGAGCAGGGGCTCAGGCGGCGGCGACATCCCTCAGCAAAAGACTACCCCACCCCTGGGCCTCAGTAAAATTGTTAAGCATTGATCGGTCCCCGGTGAGAAAAAGGTTGGGGACCACTGCTATAAGGCATCAATATTTTAAATAAATAAATTGGAAGGCTTCTGAAGATAACTTGGGTCACCATGTCCCAACATCCATTATTTTCAGCACGGCAATTTCCATCATCATCCTGAACCTGGTGGCCAGTTTTCAAATTTTGCCTTAATTTTCTGATGAGTTATGCCTGCCAAAGACAGCCAGAGTTTCAAATGCACAAAACAGGCTGGTGGGGATCAGTATGCCCCCATTCTCTTTGTATTTGTCACTGAATCTCCCATGATTGTGCTGAACCCAGTGGTTGATATTGAGACTCCTAACTTAATTTTCTGATGAGTTACACATTCCACAGACAGACACACAGATAGATGGATCATTATTATTGTTTATTCTTATTATTGATATAGATTTCTAGTCTGTGTTCTTGTCATTTGCTTATGCATGCTATTTTGTACTGTAAATCTACTGGGGGGGGGGGCTTACATAGTAATTTCTAAAAGATTATTTTAAAACCAAGAATACAGATCGCACCATCCTTCACTGTTAATGCTTCACAAGCAAAATAGAACTAAGCTCAGAACGAGTACACAGTTTCAGGAAGAAGTCACCTTAAAGATTCTGAAAGGCAGAGAAATGGGAAACACAGGCATCTTCTCTGTGTTTGTTGTCTTGTGCCAAATGAAAGGTACCTTTGGGTTTGTTTTTATTTTTTGTACCTATAGAGAGCTATCTTAAGTCTGTATATTTCCTGAGGGGTGAGTTGCAGAAGTGTTGCATACTGGCTGCAGTTACAGACTGAGATATGGTTCTGCCACACAAGCTTGCTAGGTGACCTTCGGCTCCCCTTAACAGACAGCCTTGGAGTAGGCTATGGATGGATAGGACTGGTGCGTCATCTGCCACTCTGGCATTCCAGTGGGGCAGCTAGCCTGATTTAATGAGGACAGAGTGCACCTGCTGTTTTTCCAGACATGGGGGCAGATCTATATTATATTATGTGGAGGCTGAACCTGTGCCAGCCTTCACCCCTAGAGAGGGTCCCCAGAAGTGTGGATGTGGTGCTGCAGTGCTGCCACAGGGTGGAAGAGGCTGGCTGACTCACATTTCATGGTGACAATGGAACCTATTAAAGGCTGACATCCACTGGGCTCCAACATGTCCACCATCCCACTGTGGCCCAGCAGACCCAGAGATGTGTTGCTTAGTTCCCCCAATGTTGGGCTGTTGGTAAAGGGCTTCCTTGTATTCTGCTGGCCACAGGTTGGCTGGATTCACCCATTTTGCACCCATGCTCTATTTTACTGGCTAACAGAGCTGTGTTGTACTGGGCACATATGGGGGCAGGGCATGGGCTTAGGCTTAGGATTGTTTATTTATAATTGGATTTATGTGAATTCCCATCCTGGCATTGATCACTCAGGGTAGTGACAAAGGGGCAAGTATAACATATTATTGGAATTTCATAATTCTATAAGAACCATAAATAGCAGTAAAATCAGTTAAAAACAATAAAATCAGTAATCAGTCATAGCCACTATTTGAATCAACAGCCATGACTTGCCTATTTGCAATCTCTTCTGCCATTCTCCCATTCAGGGGTGGATATGGGGGGAAGGGCCCACTTCTAGGTGTTCATAGAATCATAGAAAGGATCTCCAGGGTCATCTAGCCCAACCCCATGCACAACGCAGGAACTCACAACTTGGTGGAGATGTTGGGAGGACCAAGGGATGGTGCTTCACTCAGTGGTGGTTGTTGTGCACGGGCACAGATCCTTTTTTGGGGGGAGGGGAGGGGTAGATCACGGCCTGTGTGCTGGTGTCCCCAGTGCAGGGGTCTCCATAAGAAGCTGTGTGTGTGTGGGGGGGGTGTGCCATAATGGTGTCTCCAGGTGGGCTTGCTTGGTGGCTTGCATTTCCAGATGGAAACAGAGGCCAATGCCTGTGGGGTTCCCTTTTAACCTGACACCTCCAGAGGTACCAGCAGGTGAGTAAGGGCTAAGCTTCAAGTGAAGAAGGAATAGCTTGATTGCTCCAGCTGAAGCCCCTTGATAGGGGCTTCCTTATGGTTGGTGGGCCATGAAATGGTGGGATCCTTCCATACTGTGATAAAACTCCTTGCTATGTATTTTGCAATAAAGCTGTGGCCTATTTATTGCCAACTGGTTTGTGTTGCATCTTCCCTTAAGCCTCTGGGCATGCCCCCCTGACATGCAAGGTATTTTGGGGAGAGGCTATACTGTTACTATATAAGAATCAACCCTTTTTTTATTGTTGTCCTTTTAGCCATTTTTCCTTGTTAGTTAAAAACAGGATGTCAGCTCAGATAAAATGTACTTGTTTTATTTATTAAAACTATTTCAAAATGCTTTCCCTGGCAACAGCATTTCAGAATCACGCTTTCATTCTGTCTAATGTGTGCTACTAACTCCTTTAGATTATTTCAGCAGTTTCTATAATGGAACATAGATCAGATCCAGATTTCAAAGTTTGAAGACAGGTAAGACTTAGACTTTAAAGGGGGAAACTTTTTCAGAGGGATGTAGAACTTTTAGTAATCAAAGTCAACAGACACTTTCTAAAACAGATTGCTACATTGTTCACCACTGACATAATTAGAAACGACAAAGATTTCAAGAGTGACTTGTTCATTTTTAATGAGATTTTCTGCATTGTACTGGATTCCTGAAATTCCTGAAACATGATACTGTTGAGGAATAAAACTCTTGGTGGGGATGTGTAAATATACCAATAGTCTTATTATGCATATTCCTTCTAATTTGTAAATAGGTGACAAATTTAGACAGGCAAATACAAACGGTCGAATATTAAACATTACTGTTCACCCAGTGGAGATATTATCTGCTGGAGTCATGACAAAATGCCTTTAAAATGTATTGGACAACAACAACAAAAATTAAAGGAATCATATTCATATTGAAATTTTAATGTGGTGTTTCAGGCTATTTTTATACATGCGATTTTGACAATTAAATCATATTTGAGATATCATGCAACTTAGCAGGATGGTGTAACATTGCCTCCTTACACAGAAGAGAGTCCAACCAAGTAACTAAACAAGAGACAGGGCTAGATTACAACAGGAGGGTTCAGGAAGGTATTTGTACAAAGAATTAGATTGTAGGCTAACCCACTATATAGAGAAAGTATTATCTTTTTGTTCTATTATCATACCATCACCATTTTATTTTCTACTTATTCAATATGACCTTCTGCATTATTATATAATATATAATATATAATACTTTTAATTTATTTCAAGTGTATGTAATCTTAGTCTGATTAGAGATTCAGTTTGTAGTTTGGGGCTGAACCATAAACTGATAGACAGCTTTGTGAACCAAACCTGATTGAATCAGTTTGTGAGCCATTGAAGATTCTGTCTTTTCCCTCATGTTTTCAGAGAGTGTCCACTTTTAAGATATTTTTTAATGATGCAAGTTCCTTTTTTAAAATGAATGCCACCAATCAATGCTTGTTTCAGAAGCAAGGAACAAGATTTTTAAAATAGTTTTTCTGTGCTACAAAAATCCATGTAATGCAAGCCATGGAATTTGCCCTCTTTTATACCATATCTGTAACTTTAGCAACTTTTCAGAAGAAAATGTTCATATCCTGACTCTCCATGCTATGAATTTTTGAGTGTAGGAAAGTAGATAAATCATATTAGTGCTGGAATAATGAATCAGATTTATCATTTCTATAACTAATGATTTCTGAGTGCATTGTCAGACTTCATTGAAGATATAAAATCTAAGGGAAAGGCAAAATCAGACCTGGCTAATTTTACTTTCATGAACTTCGATTAGCACAAAAAAAAATTGTCCAGGTATAACCATTTTTTTAGAGAAAGATGAAAAAAACAAAGAACCATGAATTTTGTGAAATATTGTCTTTCTTAAGCTGAGTTATAGGAGTCATTATGTTTAGTATATTTATGTTAATAGTATAATGATTTCTCTGTGTCATGATTTATGCCTTGTTATGGTGAACAATGTATTTCCATAGTCTGAAGCGGTGCTATCACTGTTCTTGGAAAACAAAAATAAAAGAGCCATATTGCAGCAAAATAATATAATAAGGAGTCCGGCAGCAAGAAAAAGGTGGTTCTCGTTCTGAAAATCAATGTGTTGTGTGTGTACTATCCATAAAACAACATTTTGATTTGACAGTATATAATGGACCCAACTCATGAGGTATAGCTGTGGTTTCCTGACTGTGGTACTAGAGAAAAATACTGTAATGGTGCTTACTCAATCTATTCTGCAGCCTGCTTATGACATGCTCCAGGAGTACTGAGAGAGTGAATGACTTCGTAACTGTGCTTCCACGGGGGAAGAGATGCATATCCCTTCCACACAGAAATGCATGGCTATATCTAACATAAGAAGAATGTACATTGTCTCCTGTTTGACATATTCCTCCTTCAGACATGACCTAGAACTGTGGGAAGACAAAACTTGCTTTCTGCCGTCACATCCAAACAAGATGGAAGTGATGCTGGCTGGGGAAATATTGAAGGAGACTGATTTGTCAACAGCAGATTAAGGATTGTCGTGGGGATTTTTAGACCATATAAAGAATTTGGGGTTATTCTTGGTCCAATTGTGATGTTAGAAGGAGTTATTGCTAGAGTTTAGGGGTGCTTTACTCCATCTTTATTTTATTTTTTAATTATGATGTCTTCTAGACCAGTGGTCCCCAACCTGCGGGCCGCAGCCTGGTGCCGGGCCGCGAAGGCCATGGCGCCGGGCCGCGGCTCCCTCTCCCTGCCCCCCCCCCGCAGTAAAAAACTTCCCAAGCCACAAGCTTGCGGCCTGGGAATCTTCTTACTGCGGGAGGGCGGGGAGAGGGAATCAGCGCTGGGCCGCGCATCGCGCATGCGCGGCCCATGTGGGCGCGGCCCGCGGGTGCGGCCCGATGCGCAGGCGCGGCCTGCAGGCGCGGCCCGGTGCGTGGGCGTGGTCCGCACGGGCGTGGCCCAATGCCCTGCCGGTCCCCAGCCTCAGAAAGGTTGGGGACCACTGTTCTAGACAATGTTGATCTGGATATTCTGATCCATGATTTTGTAATCACTAAATTAAACTAATACAATACAGATTACATAGGGCTGCCATCAAAGACAATAAACTCATACAGATTGAAGCTGAACACATTCTTACAAGGAATTGTCACTTTACCCATGTTATACCAACTCTAAAACAGCTATGCTGTTTAACCATTTGCTTCCAACTTGAATTTAAGGTGCTGGTTTTACCTGCCATTATAAGAATGAGAGTAACTCAATATGCCATTTTCCAGAAGTACACTCTGGAGATACACCAGATACCTTGATCTCACTGTGGAAATTATACAGACAGATTCACGCTTACTGCTTGGGGGAATACACAATAGCAATGGTTTGCAGTGGCTTACTATTTAGAGTATTTGTCTTACTTATCTCTCCCCTTTCTTAGCAGCCACAATCAAAAGATTGACAAGTAAGGAGAGTGCTATGGTATTTTAGGATTGATTATGTGTATGGTAGAGTATGTTCATATGATGATTATCAACTATGCATATGATGGTGCCAAATTACATATGCTGAGAAAATCTAATGTGACCCAAGGAGATGGGGAGATTCTTGACCCCAGCTATGACTGCTATAGGTTGAGAGAAAAGACACCAAAGAGACAACCTCCTTTAAGAGATGTTGCCATAAGAATTGATCAGGAGCATCCCTGATATATATATAAAAAAAGAGGTACCAGCCACCACTGTGGACCAAGTAGCTCCCTCTCTCTTGCAACGAGAGGCATTCTCATATAAGGCTGGGGCAAGCTGAAGGCAGCATTGCCTTTAATAACATGAGAGGGGCTACCCAGTCCAGCCTTTATGGGAGGGAGTTAGCTAGCTGAGGAGGAAAAAGGATGTCTGCATACTTTCTCTCTTCTCATGTGAGATTTTGGTGGCTCAGTTTGCAGGCTTACAAGAATGACCCCACACTTTCCCCACTGACCATAGGTTACACAGCATACTATTGACCCACATCAAAGCATTCCAGCAGTGATTGCTTAAGTAAATAAAGCATTTACTTAAGCATCGAATATTCTGGTCCAGAAATTTGAACTACACCCCCCCCCCCAAAAAAAAGCAAAAGCCACATTTCCATCAATAAAATGGGGTGGCGGGGGGAGGGTGGAGTAGGCTGTTCCATACCAGATTTATCAAACTAAGTAGACTTGCTGGAATTGTTCATTGTGTAACTGTATTATGTGCAGGAATTCAGTTCAAGGCTTCTGATGGCTAATTTGTTGAAGCGGAAATATTTTTGCATAACCCACATCAATCTCTTCTCATTTTAAAATGAAGCTTACCACACTGAGCAGTCAGTCCCATCTGTAAAGCTGAGACTAATTATTAAGTAGCATTTCATACAAGCTGTGCAGATATCAAGGAAAATGAGGAAATCAATTATCAAAGTGAAGTCAGAAATTTATTTGCTACTTTGTGTGATGTCAAATATGAGTATAGGTGGAAACCTTAATTAGAAAGCATCAGTGAGGGATGCTTTTATAAACTATGTGATGTGATATGCCTTTATAAACCACGTGCTACAATTCATAAGCCCCTTCAAGCGTAAGCAACATTTATAATATTATTGATGTTTCAATTCAGAAGAATTGTTTTTTATACCCCTCTTGTTCTCTATCTTAAGGAATCTCAAAGTGGTTCCCAATCAACTTCCTTTCCTCTCCTCACAACAATCATCCTATGAGATAAGTGGGGCTGAGAGAGTTCTGAGAGAACAGTGACTAGCCCAAACACACTCTGCTGGCTGCATGTGGAAGAGGAGTGGGGAATCAACTCACTGCTCTTAACCACTATATCACACAATATCACACTGACTCTCTATTTATGACCATATCACTTGAGGGTCTTTATCCCAGCCCCCAAGTTTAGGAAGCCTATTGTCACAGTTACTTTGTAGTATTTCACCTCTAGTAGCCCTATTCAACTTCATATGGAGAAAATGTCATCATAGGTCTAACCTGTCCTACATCGGCCTCCTATCCCCGTTCCTCTGTAATCTGGTTCTTCTTTGAGTGGTGAGAAGGGAAGGTGTGCAAGTGAGAAGTCAACAGCTACTAATGATGTCCAGCAGCTGAACAATGGGAGCCCTCTTCAGGACTTTACACGCGATAACTATTTCCAAGGTTTAATGGGCAGGTTGACTCTTACCATTTACCTCACAAAGCTGCAAAACTCAGTGCACGTGAGTCGTTACACACTCTCCTTAAAACAATTCCACTCATATCTGCTACTTGTTTAAATGTATGTTTGAACAACTTTGAATTGCCACTAGATATCAAAGAGAGCCAGAAGAAAAAGCTGGGCAATAATCTGGGTCTGACAACCAACTCAGCCTTGAAGCAGAAACTGCTTGTGATCAGTTCCAGACATTAACTCTACAACATTTCTAATGCAAGTTCTTCTAGGCATGACACCAAACTGGCATCTAAAATATAGCAAAGATTGCAGCTATATTGCAGAGGTATACTTAAATGGCTGGGGGGGTGATCTGAAAAAGAAGCAACTTGCTTTATCTGTACTTGCCAGAAAAATATGGACAGTGCCAGCTACAAATATCAACTGTCATTCAGAAAAGAAAGCGGGCATGCGTTGCTGTATTACAAAAGTCCAGGCAAACCAAGGTATTCCTTTTTTTGGAGATTTGTCAATATAAATGGTTTCTTGAAGACTGGTGGAGATATAATTGGAGAAGATAGCCCAAAGTAGATAGAAAAGTCACCATAGTGAAGAAACATGAAACATGATTGCATTAAACACTGAATATTCAGCTCCTGTGGTTTGGGATATTCTTCCTTCGTGCTCCTGAAAATATTTTGCTCAGAACACTTGGATTTTGTGATCCTCTCTCTCTCTCTCTCTCTCTCTCTCTCTCTCTCTCTCTCTCTCTCTCTCTCTCTCTCTCTCTCTCTCTCTCTCTCTCTCAGAAAGAATGGGGAAGCACAAAGAATGTTTTAGAAAGCATGAACATGATTATTAGTTCAATGTACAGAAGCCCTTCTGGATCAGATCAGAGGTCTATCTACTGCCACATCCTGTTTCACACAATGCCCAAGCAGTTGCCCTGGAGGCCCCATAATGCCCTCAAGGGAGAAGCCCAATTGAAATGGCAATTTCAGGGATTACATCTTTGAAATAATCTCCACATTTTACAACACTGTCACAATGACCACTCTATCCTTTAAAATATTTTTATAAGCTTGGAGTGCAGTGGCAATTTTTACTAGCATTTAACTACTCTGAGTCTGATTGTTAAGAAAAGGATTTTTGAATATGATAAGTGATAAGTTATTCATGCGAAGTGCCCTTGTAAGTGTCTCTTTGATGTATTTTCCAGAAGGAATAACTGTAATCATGAAATATTCATTATGAAGTTGAAAGTACAGGAATGGTCAGTTTGAGTTGTGAATGGATGGCTGCTTACTTTACTTGTACGGCTGTACTTTTTCCTTCCTGAAATCAAAAGACAGAATTATTATTTTTTAGCATGTGTAGTTATTTAAAACAGATATTTTTGTTATAGAGTTATGCATTTTTATCTTCAATTACCTATGTACCAAGAGACCACTCTCTGCTTCCAAGAGGTTTTGGAAATGTTTCACCCAGATTAGTGGTGAATGCCCTGACTCTGATCTAATAAAGATGTCATACACACAATGAGACTGGCTACTACACTTGCAGGTCAATGGGAATTATGTGTTCAAACCAGCCTAACTTTGTAGCTTGCTCTATCCCTGTGTAGCCTTTTAAATATAGCAAAATCCATGCAAACCAGTTGTTTAGTGAGAGAGTGAACTGGACTGAGCCTTCTCCTTCCCATTAAATAGTGGGCTGAGTGGGAAGTTTTCAGCATTTAAACACAATTGTTATGTATCCAGGCCCACATTCCTCATACAATTCATTTCGTCAAAGCTCCAGAATTCTGTGTTGAACAATTATTTTAATTACATGTAGGTTAGTGTACTGCAGGGTATAAACCAACTGTAGGAATCCAAGTTCTGTAGAGCGAAACCCATGGCCTTGATTTTGCATTCAAGAGAAGGATACATTAGAAAAACTGGAAGGTCAACATGGTTGTTACATAAAAGGCCTACTCAATGTCCTTCACTTCACTGCATAAAACTGCAAGCCATTACAGCAGGGGTAGCTAACCCCCAGCATGCAAGCCAACATGAGCTGCCTGGGCTGGGAGTGGCGGTCAATAAATATAATAAATAAATAAATATAATAAATAAATAACATTGTCACACCAGACCATTTTGTTTAGCAGAACTCAACTCAGGTTTCTGTCCAGGTCACCAAAATCATGGTCAGAAGTTTAGGTGAACGCAAGAGGCATGGTTTATACCCATCATCCCTCCAAGATCTGCATAGGTACTAGCCAAGTTGAAAGCTAATCCCAAAGAAACTGACAGCATAACCGTGGATTAGTTTATTGGCTGAGTATATCTAGCCAAGCACAATATTTATTTGGTTCAGTGTTTCCATTTTGTTTGCCAGTCAATCTTTATTTTCACATGTAGGTACTGCGTTTTTTTGTAGCACTTGGCCCCAAAAGGAAATGTCTATCCCAGCATAGAGGGAAACAGAGTGTTCCATGGGCCAGTGAAATGTCCCTTATTGCTTAGAGACCTTTCCAAATAAAGGTGTCATTGCAAAATGCATCCATTCTAGTCTCCCCAGTCACTCCTCATTCTGCCCAGTTTGGCTGCGACTGAGTTCCTGTTCAATGCAGAAAAAACGACTCCGTCACATATCTCTGTTTCACCCACTATGTGTTTTCAGCCAATAAATAAGCATCCCTTTTCTTATTTCACAACCCATTGTGCAATTTTAAGAATGCTGTTTGAGGAATAAGACCTGAGGAGGATTTTGAATAGACCTGCTTAGGGTTCCTATCTTGGGGTCATATATTAGTGATTTTATTTATTTAATCTATATACCAACGATGTATGCCAACTTTCTGCTCTAAAATTAAACTATATATAATATATTAAAAATAGAACAATAATTAAAACATAGAGCAGAAAAAAGAAATGTCAGATAAAACAAAAAAGACTTTGCAAAGGTAAGCCAAGCAGAGAGAGGGTGGCTGGCGGGGTGGGACAAAGGGAGGCAGGCAGGCAGCAGGGCAGAAGCTGGGCCATGGAAAGACCCTGGAATGGCCCTGTGCTGGCCTGTGGGGTGGACTGCCATCCAAAAATGAGTGGGGTGAGGGAGCAGGGCAAGCAACAAGGCCCCTGCACCCAGATTGGGGCCTCTGAGGCAGCCTGCCACCCCAAAATGAGTGGGGGGGACAAAGGAGCGAACAAGACCCCTGGGGCAAGATTGGGGCCTCTGGGGTAGACTTCTGCCCCAACACAAGTGGGAGAGAGAGGAGGACAGTCTGGAGGTTGGCGACCTTGATGCATCTTGCAGAGTCTTTTTCCATTCCCCTCAACTTTGAAGCCTGCAAATTTCTAACTGCAGGATGCTTTGCAGGACATTATATCCTGCTGATAGGGATGCTAGCCTTCAGGTGGGACCAGGGGATCCCTCAGAATTAAATCTCATTCCCAGACTCAAGAGATATTCCCTTGGAGAAAATGGAAGACTGGGAGGGAATACTCTCTGAGATTGTTCCCCACTGAAGTTCCTGTTCTCTCCAGGTGCTACCCAACCTGGATCTGGCAACCCAACTACTCCATCCCCTACTGGTGGCTAGGGGCAACCAGGTAACCCCCATTGCACATTGCCAATTTCTGCAATTTCTGCAGGCTTCACCTCGAGACTGGCGATCCTGATGCAACTTGCAGAGTCTTCCCCCATTTCCCTCAGCTTTGCAAGGTCTAACTGCTGGTCTGTTTGGGTTTAAACAGTCACAGATCTATGGAACTGTTATGTCTGTCAAAAGGGGATTATGCCTTTTCAATAGGGTTCTTTGGGCCTCTTCAGCCACTGTAATCCTGGGGGGGAGGCACAGTTGAAGAGGGTGGGAGTTCCAGTCTTCTGTGGCATCATTCTGCCTGCCTGCCTCTCTCCTTCTCTTCTTCCTTCTTTTGTTCTTTTCATTGTTACTTCCAGCTGTTTTCTCCAGAGGAATTGGGGCCTGGAGATCAGGTGTTATCCTGGGCAATCTCCAGTCCCCCACTTGGAGGTTGGCAACCTGGCTGCCTGCACATGGAGGCAGAGTGGGAAATCAGACCTGGCCCTTGATATTAAAGTGTGCTACTTTTTAACCACTTCATCATGATGGATCTCAAGATTGCGCACAGGGAGGAAGGCCAGCACCCAGAAAGGGTACAGTGCCAGCGTGTGTTATATTCCTGGGTGCAATGGACTTTGCCCCTAGTACCTTGAATAAAGCTTTGTTGGTCATAAAGATGACACTTTGTCCTGCTGTTTCAGGTCAACATGGCTACCCCTCCTTGAATTTCAGCCATTGCTGAAAAGGCCCTTTCTTATGTTACCAGGTGGAGGCACAACCCTGGAAGATTACTTTAGTGGGTAGCCAGTTAATGCAGAGTTTGCTTTAGGATGAAAGACAGCAACAATGGGGACCCTTTTTGAGTTTCAAATAGAGTTTAAACATAGTTACTTAGTACAGGTTAATGTCCAACACAGAGTCTGGTAACTGTAATTTCCTTTACGTAGACTGGTTCCTCAAAACCATTTGGCTGGAATACTAGGGGGTTTTTATTGACATAATATAGACTCAATAAACAGCTATGATCAAATTTGAATAACCACATACCTTTGTATACACTAAGACAATAGAATAACAACAAGCTTCTTGTTGATAAAGTCATTCTTCTTAAAATATAACTAAACTGCAACAAGGAAAATTTGAGAGTTCACAAATTACTCCAATATATTGCACAGTAATCTGTTTTGCTATGCTTTCACTCTGTACTATGTGAGGCAACTATGGGAAAATGTTAAGCACATTAGAGTAATAGTATTTAAGTCTGCCGAAATGTAAAGAAGAGTGATGATTAGAAGAAAAGTGACTAGGAAGATTGCTTAGAATTTATTCACCTTCCATAAATGGCTGTCTTATTTGTTGTCAGAAAGAATAATGTTCCTCCTGCTTACACTGGAGAGGTGACTCATAGTGCAATAGTAAACAATATTACACCCTTTAAAGACAATTTACTTCCATGGGCCTAGAACAATATAACGCTGCTTAGGAAAACAGTGTTCCTGTAATCATTTGTTGTTGTTATGTGCGAAGTCGTGTCCGACCAATCGCGACCCCATGGACAATGATCCTCCAGGCCTTCCTGTCCTCTACCATTCCCTGGAGTCCATATAAGTTTGCACCTACTGCTTCAGTGACTCCATCCAGCCACCTCATTCTCTGTCGTCCCCTTCTTCTTTTGCCCTCGATCGCTCCCAGCATTAGGCTCTTCTCCAGGGAGTCCTTCCTTCTCATGAGGTGGCCAAAATATTTGAGTTTCATCTTCAGGATCTGGCCTTCTAAAGAGCAGTCAGGGCTGATCTCCTCTAGGACTGACCGGTTTGTTCGCCTTGCAGTCCAAGGGACTCGCAAGAGTCTTCTCCAGCACCAGAGTTCAAAAGCCTCAATTCTTTGACGCTCGGCCTTCCTTATGGTCCAACTTTCGCAGCCATACATTGCAACTGGGAAGACCATAGCCTTGACTAAACGCACTTTTGTTGGCAGGGTGATGTCTCTGCTTTTTAGGATGCTGTCTAGATTTGCCATAGCTTTCCTCCCCAGGAGCAAGCGTCTTTTAATTTCTTTGCTGCAGTCCCCATCTGCAGTGATCTTGGAGCCCAGGAAAATAAAATCTGTCACTATCTCCATTTCTTCCCCTTCTATTTGCCAGGAATTGAGAGGGCCGGATGCCATGATCTTTGTTTTCTTGATGTTGAGTTTCAAGCCAACTTTTGCACTCTCCTCCTTCACCCGCATCAACAGGCTCTTTAGTTCCTCTTCACTTTCTGCCATTAGAGTGGTATCATCTGCATATCTGAGGTTGTTGATATTTCTCCCTGCAATCTTGATCCCAATTTGTGACTCCTCTAATCCTGCATTTCTCATGATGTGCTCTGCATACAAGTTAAATAGGCAAGGCGACAGTATACAGCCTTGCCGAACTCCTTTCTCAATTTTGAACCAGTCAGTGATTCCATGTTCAGTTCTCACTGTTGCTTCTTGACCTGCATATACATTTCTCAAGAGACAAATAAGATGCTCTGGTATTCCCATCTCTTTAAGAACTTGCCACAATTTGTTGTGTTCCACACAATCAAAGGCTTTAGCCTGTAATCATATGAAAAGTTAAACTTAAACTCTGATGGGCTGGAAAAAAAATCCCACATAGTAAAAACATCTTCCCCAAATATCCAGCCAGTGCTGAGGCAACTGCACTGGTTTCCAGTTTTGGCCTGGATCAAGTTCAAGGTCTTGGTTCTGACATTTAAGGCCATTTGTAGCTTGGGCCCAGCCTATCTGAGGGACTGCTTGTTTATGCCCCCCCCCTTGCAGGGCCCTTCACTCTGTGGATTCTAATCTGTTAGTGGTCCTGGGCCCAGTGAGATATGCCTGGCCTCAACCTGGGCCAGGACCTTTTTGGTCCTGGCCCCGCCCTGGTAGAATGAACTCCTGGGAGAGCTGAGGGCCCTGATCAAGCTGAAAAAATTCTGCAGGGCCTACAAAAGAGAGCTCTTCTGCTAGGTCTATGGTTGGAGCCAGGCCAGCAAGAGTGTGGTCCCCCTCAGGTTATGCTATACAGCCTTTAGCACACCCCTTGTTAGATGACCGTGGGAGGTAGAAAGGACCTAGCCATCTTGGTACCTTGGGAGTTATATGGGTTAGGAGCTTTTACAGGATTTTATGGAATTTATATTTTTATGTAACCCACCTTGAGTCTTCAGAGGAAGGCAAGCTATAAATTTAAATAATAATAACTAATAATGATAATAAAGTAGCACTTTTCTCAACTACCACACTTTTTGTTGACCTTTCTCTACCTCCCCCCCACCCACACTCTTATCTTGATACTGAGGACCAGTTCCCACCTGCCAGTCCTATGAGAAATACAGCATTGGCAAAAACATGAAGGAAAACAAGTCTTCTTCGTTTAGCAGAGGCTTCAGGTATGAAAATGGAAAGGTGAAGCTTCTCAAGGAATGGAGGTAAATATCACCCACTGGTAAATAACTGTCCTTTAAGCCTCTATTAAATGGATAAGATGTTTTGTTGCTGCAGGGTTTTGGAAACCTTAAGCAGAGTTTAAGCCATCTTGAAGGCAAAGGCCATTACTTTGTTATCAGCAAAAAGACAGCAAGATGGGTTGTTACCTCATCTTAATTTCATCACACTCACTAGCTGCTCACAAGAGCAGCTCAGTGGGAAATCAAACCTTTCTCTTTACTGAATCTTCAAGTCCTTTATCGGAACATTCACAAATAATCATGCTGTATTAAAATTCCTACCCATGCTGTATTAGCATGAATCATTCTTCACAAAGAATCGTACTGTATTAGAATTCCTATCCATAAAGAACTGGGCTCCTATTTGAATTTTAAGCTGAGATGTTCTTTGCACTGATATAGTTTGGATTTCAGTTAATTTAATGCCAAAAACGCAAGCTCAGTGAAGTAACTCTCTATGGTTTCACCAAACTTAAGAGATCAGTACTTCCTTCAAATTTACACTGAGATTTGCCATTATCAGTGGTCTCTTGTTCTGCTGAAATAGGTCTCTATGCCTTTTTCTTTTGACTATAAAAATGTTTCATATGAGATAGATGGGATATTGTGCTCTTTTCCCAATACTAGTCATTCCTATGGATCTTTACATGTAAAAAATTCATTACAGTCTATTTTCAGAGCAAGTAGAGGGGAAACTATTTCAGAAAATCATATCATACACCTGGCTACGTAACAGGTTCCAGCAGATAAGGACTTTTTACCTTAGTCCGTTGAATGCTAGTTCCAATGGCATTTCCATAGGACCAGAGAGACTACTTCCAAGTGTGCTCACTGTTTTTTTCCAAAACCTAAAACCACTAAGCTAACAGTCTAAACATGTGCCAACTGGATATAAGACATACCCTCTTGAATTTATTGATTGTGGTAGACTTAGGGGTAAAAAATATTAGACAAAGTTCAAAAAGCTGGGGATTATTTCTTAAACTGGACTTTTATGGATGTGGTTTATCTAGTGTTTTAAAATTATGTTCTTCCTTTATGGTGTGTTTTATGAACTTCACACTCATACACGAGTGATCATGCTAGGATCACAATTTGTTTTCTGTGTGGGGAGAACCAGACATATTTAACTGCACAACAGTATATGAACTATTATAAAGTTTTGGGATGATAAACATTTGCTTAAATAAAGCCAGAATAATAGAATGCTGCTGTGAGAAGAGAAAGAGAAAATTCCATTTGTAGTATTTATGGGAAACAGGCTTGACAATAATGTGTGCTCTTCTGTGGGATAGTCACAGTGAACAAGTCAACTAATAATAATTTAACAGCTCCTCTTCTCCGAATGGGTTGGTATAATTAAAGATTTTGCCAGTGATATCAGATGTGGCGATGCTGAGGAATGCTAGGTAAATGTGAAGAGAAATTAAGTATTTGATTTGTTCCTTGGTGCTTATAAAGACATTCTGGGGATGCTTTTCTTTTTTTCAAGGATAATAAAAGCAGTAAGGGGAAAAAAACAGCTTACAACACAGTGTTTATAAGTTAAGTTCATAAATTTTATCATTAACTATATATTTGTTACCCACCTTTTCGCTGCATAAAACAATGTGACAAAATAAAAACATAAAATAAAAAAATGTAATCTAGAATAAATAGTTAAAAATCTTAGTTTTGGCGATGAACTCATGATGAAGCAATGAGAATGCTTTACAGAGCTTGCTTGAAGGCCTACGAAGTGGCAGTGAAAGCAGCAAAGTGCTCTTACTTCTCTGCCTCGGTTGTATCTGCCCTGTCAAGTCCTGCTCAATTGTTTAGAACTATTAAATAATTGAACACCCCTTTGGTGGCTCCAAAGGTAAATGAAAATTTGGCTGTGAGCTGTGACACATTTGTGACATTCTTTTCGGATAAAGTCTCACTCCTTTGCCAAGACTTGGCTGGCAGCTCTGGCATCAGTAGGAATCAGTAAGCCCTGTGTGAGCAATTGGGTCTACTTTTGGACTTCTTCACCCCACTGTCCCAGGCAGATGCTGACAGGGTCATAGAACCAGAGAACAATACAGATGGAAAGGGTCATACAGGTAATCTAGTTTAATCCTCTGCTCTATGCAAGATCATCCTAAAGCATCCATAAGTATCTGTCCAGCCACGGCTTAAAGACTGGCAGTAGGGTGGAGTTCACCACCTGCTTAGGCAGTGGATTCCACTGCTGATCTACGCTGAGACTGTTTCTGCACTAGGGATATTGTTCAGATTTGCATTTTCAAAGGGTCAGTTTTTCATTCATTTCCACACAAGACTTGCTTCTTCAGGTGCAGTCCCGAATTGCCACTTCACTTGCTCCACATCAAAGGAACCCCCAGAAAACCCAATTTCCTCTTCTCGAGTGGGGTCTAACAGGGTCTAATTCAGGGCTGCCCAATGCAGCACTCGTCATTTTTCCCCCCGCACTGGTCATTTTGAGTCACACCCCTTTCCTCATTGCCATGTTTATTACATAAAGTGCATTAATTCAGAATTTTTAAAAACCTCTATAAATCACATAGTCTTCATAATTTTAAAAACATTACAATTCTAACTATGCATAGACTAGCAAAAATAAAATTAAAAAACCCTCATTCCACTTTATGCTTATGAAGAGACTTGGTGGCACAAGCAGACAGACTAAGGCACAAAAATAACTGGGCCATGTGCTTCAGAGGAGCGACCAAGCAAACTGTCAAAAAAAAAAAAGTAAGGAGGATGGATGGTGGAGGAAGACTCCTTCCCTCATTAGCAAACCCTCTTTTTCAAACCCTCTTTGAATATCCCCAGCAAAAATAAAGCCCCGTAAAGCTCTAATCTTATGTGTTGCTCCTGCGAAGAACCAATGGCTGCCTGTCACAAGCTAGAATCTAACGCAGGGGTAGTCAAACTGCGGCCCTCCAGATGTCCATGGATCACAATTCCCAGAAGCCCCTGCCAGCGAATGCTGTCAGGGGCTTCTGGGAATTGTAGTCCATGGACATCTGGAGGGCCGCAGTTTGACTACCCCTGATCTAATGTGTGAAAACGACTAGGCCACATGGTTCAGAGCCTTCAGAAACTTTGTTCACCAAGCACACTGGAAAGGGAAAGAAGGAGAGTTGTTTTTTAAACGCCACTTTTAACTGCCTGAAAAAGTCTCAAAGTGGCTTATAATCGTCTTCCCTTCCTCTCCCCACAACAGACACCCTGTGAAAGGCTAAGAGAGCTCTGACAGGACTGCCTGGTCAGAAGAACTCTATCAGTGGTGTGAAGAGCCCAAGGTGATAAGGTGATAAGCCCAAGGTGGCTACATGTGGGGGAGCAGGGAATCAAACCCAGCTCACCACATTAGAAGTCGTCTCTCTTAACCACTAGAACACCCTGGCTCTCAAGAAGAGTCTTTCTCACTGGCAGAAGCTGCAATTAGGAGTGGAGCACCCTGGCAGCTTTCATTGGTCAGCAACTGACTAAGTAAGCCCTGTTTTGATGCCAGGCCTATTTCATTTTAGCCATGATTGAAGCCTAACTAGAGTCAGCTTGTTCATTTTTTGTTCTCCTTGGTCATCCTATGATTCTGCCTTGATAGATCTTTCCTGTAATTAGATCCTATGCAGTTATGGTTATTCTTAGGTCTTGTCATGGTCACTGATGTGTGATTATTGTTCCCATGTAGCTCAGCCAAGCAAATAGTTCTATTTTGACAACAGAGTACCTCCTCCTGCTGCTCCTCCTGCTCCTGCTCCTCCTCCTCCTTCTTCTTAACCATTTTAGATGAACAACACAGTGAAATGATGTCACACCTCATAGTGAATGGAGGATGCATGCCACTCAAAAAGTTACAAAACAATCTCTAGTGATATTTGTTTAAATGTCATACTATTTTTTGTTGGACCATGCCCTTACCACTAGGTTATGCACTGGCTTGTTCCTTGCTCCTACCTGACCCACTTTCTAGTCTTGTTCAGATATGTACCTCTTATCTTTATCCATGGTTCCTCTATATATTTATGAAACAGCCTGGGGGGTTGGACGTGTCCGGCTGTCCAAGTTGGAATAGGGCCAGTCAGGGTGCAGCCCCTGCCCTCCACCCCTGAACTCTAGCCTCTTTACTCTCAGATGTGCCTCAGTGCCTGGAGCCAGCAGCTGGTAAGGGGAGAGGGCCCTGGGCAAAGGGTCATGGTAGAGGGCCTACTAACGAGGGCCTCCCAGCCTGCTGACTGTCTGCTAAGGAGTTCTGTCCCAGGCCTGCTAATGAGCTGGCCATCCTGCGAGCTGTGGCCCAAAGCCACCTTAAGCTGCCTGGCCAGGGGCCAGGAGAGGGGGCCCTTCCAAGGTCCATTCTTAGGAAAGGGCTTTGAAGCTAGTACTTCTATATCTCTTGCAGAAAATTCAGCCAACCTGCTTACAAACTCAGTGTAGGACTCTTCATAGGCTATTATTTCAGCAATGTCTACATACTAAGTTTTGCAATAATTCCTAATGGGAGAATACACCAGAGAAAAGATTCACAAAGAACAAAATTACATTCCTGCTGGCTCTTTGTTTGCTGATTGCTATCTGAAAATCCATAATGATACGTAAACAGTTTTTTGGTGTGGTTACATTGGATCCAGAATATTTTGTAGCACTGCATGGGATATTGTCCCATTATTTCCTTTGGATAGCTTCAGGTGGATAGCCACATTGATCTGAAACAGCAGAACAAAGAATGAGTCCAGTGGCACCTTTAAGACAAGGGCTAATTCTGCACTTTATTCCATTGTGGATTCTGCTGAATTCAGATCAATTTGAACTTGGGTCTTCCTCTATCCCCCCCCCCATTGAAACAGAAAGTATTCTGCACTCAATTGTGGAAGCTCAGAATGGGGAGGGGGGAGCCAAGTGTATCAGGAGTCTCTTTTCTTGAATGTAGGGGCAGGAGGTTGGAAAAAGCAAAGGAGGGGGAAAAACCAAGAGGCAAATCTCTGCTGAGAGAAGGTAGGGGTTCTGGAGCACAGTCACTTTAAGGGAAGCCTTGCAACTGGGAAGACTTGAACTGACACCCTGACCAGTCAGGGAAGACTTCCTTGCTAGGCAACAGGCAGAATTATATCTCAAAAAGTACAGTTCTGCACATTTACTCATGGTGGTTTTTGAAATATTGAGGCTTATATCCACTCCAGGATATTGTAGGGGAAAGGTAGGGTCACCACAAATTAATCATGTTTGTTGCAGAGGGAAAATTTAAAGCACCCCAAATCAAAATGCAAATCGAATTCAGTGTTGATAGGAGGCATTCATTGGAAATGGAACTGGGTGAAAAGCCACATGCAGACTACACCCACCAAAGTTTTATTCAAGGTATAAATTTTCATGTGCATGCCTCCTACTTCAAATAAAGGTGCTGCTAGACTCAAACTTGTTTTCCTGTGGAGATGATCTTATGGAAACAGTATGCTTCAAATATTTATTTCTTTTAAAATCATTTTCAGACTTTAATTACAACTTGGAGTAAGTTGCAATGTTAGTAAGGGTTAACACTGAGGCTGTAGGCATTGTCCAGATTTTAGCGCATTGCAGTTGTAAAGCTGAATTAGTTTCCATCTCCCTTGTTTTTATGGAAATAATTATTCCACTTAAAAATACGCTGATTAAATTAAATGTCTGCCTCTTTCCAGAATCATTATGGTGGTTTGAAAGCAACTGACTATGCTGAAAAGAAGCAGCTAATTATCGTACATTTGTACTCCCTGTGTCAGTATTCACAGTGTCACCTAAAAGCCTCTTTTTTACATTGCTAGTTTAGCAATGATAAATAACATCCAAGCTGCTATAAAGCTGCTTCATTCTGTTCCTACATGATATCCTTCTTTCGTCTTGGTAAAAACTTTTTTTTTTTTTGCTATCCCAAAACTGTAGGAATCAACTAACAAGACCTATTTTCATAATGATAAGCTTGACAGAGAAATGTATTGTTAATAAGCTTTCTCTTGCTCCAACCAGTTTTCAGTATACAAGTATAACTGTAATAAGGATATGCTGAAATGCAAAATATACTGAATTGGCATTATTGTGTTAATTTCTCAGGAACAAAAAAATAAGAGATAAATGTGTCCCCCATGGGCAGGGGTTAATGACTGGAGTTATTAATTAATGCAGCCTATTAGAAATGTAATAGCCTAGCTTGAGGGTATTTTTATATGGTCTTTCTATGTGGACACCTATTGATTTATACTAGATTTGCATTGATGGCTTTCAATGGCCCTTCATTTTTGTGACTTTGGCTTAATGGTTTATTAAATTAAATTGTCACTTAACTGACTCCTTCCTCCCTGTTAATCTGCCTAACTAAATTAGCCTCTGGAGGAGGGCATTGTCATTCGTGTTTTTTTCCCCTTCTTTCTCACTTACATGCATAGCTTACTTTCATTTTAAACCCAGGACAAGGTTCAATTAATTTATCCCCCTACCATTAAGCGATTGTTGATAGCAAAAGCTTGCACTGGGTAGGAGTTCTGTGTGGCATACAATATGTTCATCATATACCCATTGATTACTTCATCAGAGAGAAAGTATAGTTGTGACATCTGTGCTTCAAAGGTCACAGAAGTTTTGTAGATCTGTTTAATTCACCAGCATGGAGGAAAGCCTATCCCTATATCTACAATGGTATGAAATACTCAGTTTGGCAGAACCACTGTGACCATTAATGCCCTGGGAACTTCAGTGCCCCAGCTCCCATGCAGGAGCACAAATCGGGGGCGGATGAGGCATGCCAGGCCAAATGCTCCCCTGTGTGGGTGCAGGAAGAGGCGGGGCAACCTGCCACAAATAAAACTCCAGCCTGCAGCCGAGCATGAAACCTCCAGTGCATAAACGGTCAATGAGAGTCAAGCCTTCTGAAACATACCAGAGAACACACACATTCTGGAACACAAAAAATAAATCATCTGTTGTAGTTTTCATGTTTCAGACAGGGTTATGACACCTATGCAGGAGGGAAGAATTGTGTCTCAGGCCCTAGCACCAGATCCGGAGTGTCCCTGAGTGCCAGAGACACTCTTACCATGCTGGGGCTTGTTCCCTCCACAGTACCACAATAAGAAGCATCCTGTGGGTGTAGCCTCACCTGCATTCCCAACACTGCACCTTCTCCAGCACAGGGCTGCTGCTTGTGATCCTTCCCCAGGGTTTCTACACATGTTCCACCTGTTCAGGATAACGGTTGCAAGTAAGCAACCTCCTGTCTCTTTCCCATTCTGCTCCCCCCCCCCCGACAGGTGAACAGCCCCTGTGAACTTCTTGGACAATCACAATACAATACAAAACCTTTAATGGCATTCACGATATAAAACAATATTCTTGGGCAATCAATCAAGGGCTGGATTGCCCAGCAGCAAAAGTCTTATCAGCCACTGCCAAGATGATCATGGATCATGCAGGGAAGATGCTTGTATGCTTAATGCTGGTCACATAAGTCAGAATGATATCTGAGACACTGACTCCGAGGCATTTAGAGAGCTCTCAGTCTCTTTAAATGCCTTCAGGGCCTTAACTCCAGATACCTGGTGGTTTGTTTGAGTTTGGACATTTCAGTGGCCAGAAAAATAGGGGATATAAATTAAATGAAAAATACCAATAAGGTGTTTGTTTGGGGTTTTTTGGGAGGTGGGGGGGGGAGTCTTGTATGAAAAATGGGATGGGGTCTGGAGCAAAGGACTTCAATTGTTGTCTTAGTTTTAGCGGTATTGTGTTTTTATTATATGTTAGTTTTAAAGTGTTGTACACCATCCCGAGAGAGCTCTGCCAAGAAGGGCAATGTTATAAATCAGATACATTAATGAATTAATTAATGAACTGAACGAACAAATGAAACACAGACATAAAAACAAATACTCCCAGACATTGAAAACAAGCTATTGAAACAAGCTAGGGCACATAAACAGGCTATAACAGGCAATGAGCAGACCACAAAACATAAAATAGGTAACACTTCTATGTAAAAACAATGATTTGGTCTGGCACCTTTAGCGAAGTAAGGCAGTAAGCACCAGGCATTCCAAAAGTGATGTGCCATCATTGGAAAAGTGCTACCTCATCTCTGCAGCTGGAGGTTCAGGAAACAGCATTTCAGAAAAGGTCCTAATCTGCCAGGCAGAAGTAATACAGTTGAAAGTGATTCACTAAGTACCATGGCCTTGAATGCATTTTAGGTCCAAGATAAGAATGTGCATTTTGAACTGTGCGCTGAAACAAGTGGGTAGCCACCAGTGTACATCTTGCAGCAGTCTGGTGAAACAGTCTTTGTATTCAGCCCCCAACATTAACCTGAACCGTTGATTCCTCCAATAACAAAAGGCAAACCCAAAGAAAATCTGAAGGCTATGTATTAGATGGTTCCCAACCAAATGAGTTCAAAATATTTGTTTATTTCTTGCATTCATCAATCACTTGGGCAATGAGAATGGAGTCCTAGGTATTAGATTCACCCGCTTTCCTGAACCTTCTTCAGTGATTGCTTCTGATAATCCTCTATAATACAATTAACCTGGCAGGTGCATTTTGGATCATTTTATTTATTTTTATTTTTATATGCCACCCTTGCCAACGAAATAGCTGACAACAACTGGAAAATTAAAAAAAGCAGTCTTTAACATGTATTGAATTAAAATTTCCTAAACCATTAAGTGCTCTGATAAAGCTTCCCCTCTCACACCTGTGGGTTGTCAATGGTGTGCTAGTATTAACCAGGCACAAGATGGGAGGTATAAGGTTCTAGCTGGGGGGCCCATTTCAATGGTAATGGCGGTCCTTTGGCATCAACAAAATGCCTGTTAGAAGAGCTTCATTTTTCAGGCCCTTCAGAATTTGGAAAGCTCCCTAAAGGTCCATGTCTCTGCCAGCAGCTCATTCTACCAGGTTGGAGCCTGGGCTGAAAAGCCCCTGGCTCTGGCTGAGGCCAAGCACACCTGTCTGGGGCTGGGGATCACCAGCAAGTTGGAATTTGCCAAATGAAGATTTCTTTGAGGGTTGTATTCAGAAAGGTGGTCCTTCAGGTATGCAGGTCCCAGACTGCATAAGGCCTTAAAGGTTAAGACCAATCCCTTAAACCTGATCCAGAACTCTACTGGTAACCAGTGTAGCTGCTGGAGAACTAGTCAAATATGGGCTCTCCATGGGGTCCTTTTAAGAACCCAAGCAGCCGCATTGTGGACTAATTGCAACCTCCAGATCAGGGATTAGAGAAGCTGAAGTTTCCAAATTGTTTCAAATGCAGTCTCATCTAAAAGTGTGTTCCAGTAATCTGTTCTGGGTGTCGTCAGAGCACACAGTCACTATATCTTTAGCCCATCTTCCAGCTGAGAAGTTTCTAAAAAGTTTCATTAATTTTATTCTCAGTTCATTACATGTTGAAGAAGCACCAAAAAGGCAGAGATATACCCCAATGACATCCTGTGATCGTGTGACATCACTTCCAGCAGCATAAGCTGATGTAACATCACTATATCTTGGAGGACCCATATCCAGCCTGTGCTAAGGCAGCTGCATTGGCTACTGATTGCTCGCCAGATTAGATACAAGGTTTTGGTTTTAACCTTCAAGGCCCTCCGTGGTCTGGGACCCACAAACTTGAAGGACCGCCTCAAGCCCTATGCCCCCCACAGAGCCTTGCGCCCTGCGGGTACCAATGTGTTAGTCATTCCTGGCCCCTGGGAGGCGTGTCTGGCTTCGACCAGGGCCAGGGCCTTTTCTGTCCTGGCCCCTGCCTGGTGGAATGAGCTCCCGAAAGAGCTGAGGGCCATGTGGGATTTACCAGCTTTCCGCAGGGCCTGCAAAACAGAGCTCTTCTGCCAGGCCTTTGGTTGTGGCTGGCACCTCCATAGCAGATCAGAACCTCCCCTTCCCTCTTAGGGTTATGATTACGGTGATTCTTACACCCTCCTTGGGTTATGAGCTGGTTGGTATAATGTCGCCGCCACTTGGATTGGTTGGGTTAGGTTGGGTTGTTCGGATTTTTTAGACGATTTTATCGAATTAGGGGGTTTTATGGGGGTTTTATTGTTGTGACCTGCCATGAGCCTTGTGGGAGTGGCGGGCTATAAGTCGAACTAATAAATAAATAAAATATCATGGAATACTCTGAGATTTCTCCAATATTTTTTTTTGGGGGGTGGACCATAGCCTTTGGAGGGATCCTAAAGCATCACAAGATGCTGTGATGTACCCTGTTCTTGCAAGGTTCAAGGATCACAAGTAAACAGGTAGGCAAGAATAAAATCAGAGTCCAGTAGCACCTTTAAGATTTATTGAATAAATCTTTGTTGGTCTTAAAGGTGCTACTGGACTCTGATTTTATTGTGCTACTTCAGACCAACTTGGCTACCCATTTGAATCTATTCTTAAGGCAGCAAGAAGGCAGAATAGGATCCAAGGGTCAAACCAAGAGCTGAAGTTGGAGATTTCCATAAGAGACAGGCCCTAGAAAACTGAAACTTACCAATCAGCTACTCTGTGTGTCTGTGCATGTTTTTAAACCTATTCTCTGCTGTATTTTCAGATCAACTAATGTGGATTAAAATGTTTAGATATAATTAAAATCCCATTAGAAATAATTGCCATTTCAAGCAAAAAGATCATAAATCATCAAGCAAGTATTTCTCATAACAACAAAAAAAATTAATTTGCCATGCAGTCTGTTCAACCAGCCATGCAGAAGGCCTGATAGAAATATTAGAGAGTTTCAAATGTTTCTTGAAATGCATAGTTGATTGAAAACACCTACATTAATAACTGAAATGTGTATTTTATAAGTAACTTAGCCATCTTTTTACACATTGAAGTGACAATATAAATTTGAACAGCCATCACCCCCATAAGTGACTTTGAGCAGCACAGTTTTAACAACCCAATTAATTCCATATAAGGAAAGTGATAAGAATCCAGCGTGAGTTTTCTGTAGTTTATTTTGCCACTTATACATGTTAGAAAACCAAAGATAGCTTGTGATCTTTGGAAAGCCCTAACTCTCTGCTTTCCCTGCAAAAGTTTGCAAGCACTGTTAATTAGCCTGGAAACATTTATTGTTACACTTTGTGGAAGAGTTACTAGTGCTAGAAAAACAACCAATCACTGGGGGGGGGGAAGAGTTGTTGGTTAAGACATGATGTGTGTGTGTTAAGGAGAAAAGGGACCAATGGTTATATATCACTGTCATACAAGAATCACAAAACAGTGCATGTATGCATGATGCCGTATCACTCTTGTTTGAGGGAGCATCTTGTTGTAGTTGGGTGTCAAATGCACGTCTAAATAGGGATGGCCGTGAACTGGCTGACAAACTAAAGTTTGTGATAAATTTTGGCAGCTTCATGATTTATGAAGTGAAGGTCATAACATGTCAACTGGCATGAACTTTCCATGAACTTTCAGGCTGTTCATGGAAGTTAGTGCTGGATACATTTCTAGACAGACGGTCTCCATTCAAGCAAAATGTTCACCAAACTTCAAAGCAAAGAGGGTGGGGGTGAAATTCTCCAGTTTTGAAAACACTGTTGCCAGTTTCAAACTAGTCATGTCAGTTTCAAGAGGGGTCTCCCCCTTGCCAGCATTCCTTTCTTGAAAAATTCCACTACCACCTTTGTTTGGATTTGTGGATTTCTTCTTTGAGGTAAGGCCTTTTGCACTTACAAGCCAGTGATTTTGGGTTCTGAGCAATCTGTGACTGCACTGGTACTGCTGAGTACTCTGTACACTTCACTGGTTCTGGTGGGCTTGCAAAAATGCCCCCTGGGCTATCAAATATCAACATACCTATGACAAGGCAAGAAAGAAACAGAACTGGATTTCACATGCCTATACATGATAAACTTGGAAACCCATACAGAACAATATTAAATCAGGATCCATACAGAACCAATGTCCAACCACATACAAAGGGGGAAAAAATAAGATTCGCAAAAGGCCAGCCTTAGGAAACCACCAACATTCCTGCTCTGCCCTGAAGCAACTTGCTAATTCTGTTTTGAGAGTTTGAATATGCAAAGAACAAGCTGCTTAAAGAATAAATAGTTTAATGCAGAAGATAAGGTAAAGGTAAAGGTATCCCCTGTGCAGGCACCAAGTCATGTCTGACCCTTGGGGTGACGCCCTCTAGTGTTTTCATGGCAGACTCAATACGGGGTGGTTTGCCAGTGCCTTCCCCAGTCATTACCGTTTACCCCCCAGCAAGCTGGGTACTCATTTTACCGACCTCGGAAGGATGGACGGCTGAGTCAACCTTGAGCTGGCTGCTGGGATCGAACTCCCAGCCTCATGGGCAGAGCTTCAGACTGCATGACTGCTGCCTTACCACTCTGCGCCACAAGAGGCTCTTAATGCAGAAGATAAATGACTCTTAAGAGAGAGGAGATAGTTCTAACTGTCTAACTATGTCCTTCTGGAGGCAATTAGGGTATAAGTTTCTCAAAGGAGCAAGAAGTCTCCAATTAAGCCTATCAGAACACAGGGGAAGAAGAGTCTGGGGCAACAAATTCCCTGATCCTGATATCCATGAATGAACTGTTACAATATATTCTTCAGTAGCCTGAGCTAGATATATGCAACTCTCTTGTCAACTTGTTTTATTTTTAATGAGAACAATAATGCGTCTATTTTTTCTTCCTTCTCATGATGATCCTGCTCATTATTCTTCTGACACTTTGATTTCTGTCTTTCTCAGTTAAAATGATTTTCAGTTTACTTCTGTCAAAACCTCCAATATAACTAGTTATGAGCCATTAAATTCCAGCAACTTCCTTGATATTTCTAATTCATGTGTCTCTTTAATACAGTTTATTCTTATTTTATTTTATTATTTGATTCATATATCGCCACTCTCAGCCCCACCGGCTCATAATGGTTTACATTAAAAACACCCACATTAAAAAATAACCCATATAATTTCCCAAATACAATTTACAATTTAAAATGACTTACAACAGCATTGATGGCAGTAAACACATGCCCTACTCCACCGTACCCCAGTGCCTCAACTCTCCTGTTTCTTTTCAAATTTGGCCCAGGGGGGAAACTGATACCAAAGAAAATCGAAAAAAACACATTTTAAATGCCATTTTATACTATATTCTTGCTGTGTATATGCAATATGCCTTTGGAGATTATTTCTACCCTACTTATATGCAAGTGAATTAAAAACAGGAATCCTTATTAACAGTAGTATTTGTATCTAATGTTATTAGTATGTTCAGGGGAAAAGAGGCATTCATAGCCATTAGACTCCAAAGCCATGGACTGATCTGCCCCAGTCCAGCTTCATAAGAAGCTTGAAGCTAGACTGCCTGGCTAGAGAAGCAGCCATCCAAGGAAAAGGCAGATAGAGGAGGTTAATTGTTCCTGCCTTTTGCTGCTTGCTGCAACCCACACTTGATATCACAGAGTTAGCCGGTTGCCATACGGGGCTAAGGAGGAATTTGGATGATCTTTTTTCCCAGATTGGCACTTGGTCAGGGCCCTTTTTACCTGCTTTATTATATCCAGGCTGGTGATAATAATAGCTAAATAAATAAATAAATGTAGCATTAATTTGGCCTGGTCTCTGAGTATTTAGGTCATAACTAGTTTAGCAAAGATATGGGAATAAGTGGTAAGCACCCTGAACTGTTAGACATGATGGAAGGCTTGTCCTTAACAAACTAACCCTTGCTGGACAGTGGAATGTGGCTTGGGAAGGAACACCTTTGGTACTGAAGAACATTTTTCTGGTAGTGGCTTAATGGCACATTAGGGTCGGGACCTGGAGTGGGGCACATCTCAGCACTCTGTGTGGGGCGGATAAACAAGGCCGGCAGTAACCACTGGCCAAATCCAGAGCCAGGGTGGATTTGCCAGAACAAGGGCAGCCATTGAGAGGGTCCCTAGAACAGCCCACCCTCAAGTAAGTATAATTGATATAGATCAGCAAATATGAATACATTTAAATAAAATTGTTGCCTCAAGGCCTTATTTGGGGTAAAGATAACTGTATTTTCATTAAATGTAGAGAGGACCTATGTCAGAAAATACAGCTTTGGCACTGCTTTTTGACTATAATATTCAGTTGCATCCCAAAAATGAAGAAGCAACTGTTCCTGGGTTGCACTAAACAATGCTTTGTTTGCAATTTGTAGGTAGGCATGTTCCCATAAGCCTTAGTTTCCAGCTCAAAAGGAAACGGTTCTGTATGGGTGGGGGAGACTTCTTTTCTTAGAAGCCCAAGGAAGAGAGGTGATGTTACTTTAGGGTGTACATTTGGTTACATCAGAGCTGAAAAGTCTGATTAAGACTTTGTCTCTGGGAAATTTCTCTGTAACTTCTCCACATCTTGGAGTTCACAGAATCATTTCTAACCAGTTCATATCAAATATTTCCCTCAAATATTTTCAATGTTACTGATTTGGTCCCCCAATTAAAAGGTAAAATGCAAAGCAAACTGCAATGGATGGAGACTTGTGTTGAGTTTCATAGTTGCTTTTTGGATGCATTATTGTTCACTCAGGAAATAGTTTGGATGCAATCTTTAATTCATAAGAATACAATGTTTCTGTATTCTTAGCTTGATTTCTCCTAAGCCGAATGATATCTCATCACATCAAATAAACTTTGATTCTCAAACATGTACTCTTCACAGAATGTGAAAATTCTGCTATTATCTTGTATTCTTATCTTCTATTTTTTCACATGTTACTCTTTAGTTTCATCCCAGAGTTTTTGTTCAAGCACTCTGAACCAGTCATTCCAGAAATTTTCAGTTAAGAAACTAGTCATATTTCTAAAATTCTAAAATAATAAAATATTTCTAAAATATTGAAAACTATAAAGGAAAGGAAGTGGATTTTGGTGCAGGCTTTTGGTGCAGGATTTTGGTTTAAGCATGAACTGACAAAAGTTCACAATATTATCTGCATAAGTTCAAATCTCTTCCTTCCTGCCTAAAGCAGAGCACTCCATCAAGAGTGTGACCTTATTACTTGAGAATGAAAGTTTTACCTGCTTATTGTGCAGTTGATGTCAACAACAGCAAGTATATCACTGATGCCAGTAGAATTTAAAGCACACACTGGACAAAGAATTGTCTTTTTAATAACTTATTCACTAAAATACAAGATACCAGCAAGAACTATCATCATTATGTTTGGGGGACTTGGAATACACATTACAATTGAAGAACGTATCTGTCTAAATCTGAATATGAAATTTCATACATGGATGGATTCCTTTTCTAAAATGGGTACATACAACCCTTGTCTTTCAGCAGCCAGTGTAACTGTCACTGAGCATTCTGAAATTGTCTCTTTCCAGTTCCTATTCTGTTTTCCTAATGAAAATATTAGACTATTATTGTTATGCAATCAGATAAGCCATGTACAAAACTAATGTCAAGGATCTGATTCAATGACTGAGAAAATCAGGGAGCAGAGCAGACAAAGTCTGTAAACTACGCTAGATGAGAACTGGGAGTGAAAATATCCCCTTAGCAGATGGAAGCATTGCTAAGCCAGATAAAGACTCCTACTGCTGTTACAGAATTCCCTTTATAATAATGGGAGTGTACAAGGTCTGTTGTTTATTTCTGATCCATAAAGCTGAGTTCACAAAAATGGTGAGTTATTTAAAATTTAAAGCTCAGCTTAACAGAGCAACAACAAAATCCCCAACCAAAGAAAACTTTAGCTAAATCCAAGGCTGTTGTGTATGTGGCCAGGCTAGCAATCCTACAGGTGACCAAGGACATGATCCAAGGTAGGATCAGTCACTGACGGGTTCTAACTGTTGTGCTCCAAGGATCTCCACTATGGGATCCAATCAGTTGGAATAAATTAATAGGATCTGGCCAATGGCACAAGGGCACGATGGTCTTGGTATAACTTTTATCACATTCTGGCACCAATAAAGAGATGCAATGTTTCTGGTGTTGATTCTTTACCCACAATATCCACTGCGGTTATAAACAAAGGCACTTTTCTTTTTGCACCTGTGCTGAATACCTTATTAAAAATAAAACAAAAAGGCTTGACCATTGGAGATCTGAAATAAATAAGTACAAGTTACAGTGAATGTATGTACAATATGTGTAAAGTGTATACTTGATTTTTCTTTACACAACATTGAGAAATTCCCATGATTCATTCAGCATATGCATAACTGAATGTATCCAATTTCTGGTCATATTTTTAAAGTGAATGTACATTGGCTGTTTCTTACAGACGCACACGTGCCCATGCAAGATGTGCATACATGTTTGTAAAGTGGCACTGTGTGTTGCAGGAAACTGGCATTTTTTGTTGTTTTTTCTCTTTGCCTGTCAAAAAATGCTTATGCAGAGCCTAGAACTCATGGGCAGAGTTGAAATATGCAGAGGACGAAGCAACCAGGTTGCATAAAAGAACATTTTAAAAGTTAAAACTTGTTATCACTATTTCCTTCAAATCCACCAATTAATTTAGCGGCTAAGGAGTGCTTAACTTCCTTGGATGGGTGGATCTAATCTTTGATGGTTCAGCAGGTGTTTTCACATTAGATGTGGCATGTGTTGTGTTCCTGGCCTCAACCATATGCCTGGTGGAATAGCTCTCTCTTGCAAGTCTTGTGGAATCGATTAAGCACCTGCAGGGCCCTGATCTCAATGTCAGAATCACATGATTACTGCCATGATTTATGTTTGACCTGAGCGGTTCCACCTTGTATCTGTGTGTTCATGTCTCTTTTGCTGTGTAACCCTGAAATGCTTGGGTAGTGATTTAGTAACTGTAACAATTATGCCAGACTGTGTTATCTCTGATAATGGTAGCTGTGAAACACTCAAGGCTGAAGACGGGCCTGTTATCATCTTTGGCCAGAGGCCCAGGACAGCACCTGCAGGAGGGGGCTTTCAGCGTCTGGGAAATTGTCTGGTTTTGGGCGGGAGATTAGCCTGTAAAAGGGGATGTATTTCAAGTATTGATCAGATTCGACTTTTGAAGCCTAGGTATCTGAACTGCTATGCAATAAAGGCTTTCTATTAATCCAGAAGTATTGTTGCTAGTCTGTCAGCCTGACAATCAATCGGCAAAACCTTCCACTGAGTTGGGGCCAGGGCCAAGAAAGTTCCACTTCTACTTTCATGTACTCTGTAATGGGGGTCGTCAACCCCGGTCTGCAGCCCGGTACCGGGCTGCAAAGGCCTCGGTACCAGGCCGCCGGCAGCCATGCCTGCCTCTCCCCCCCCATAGTGAGAAGCTCACCCGGCCACGAGCGAAGCGGCCGCCAAAGAAGCCGCTTCGCTTGCAGCCCGGCTGGCTTCTTGCTGAGAGGGGGGGGAAGAGGCAGGTGAGTCCGCCGGCACGCTGGCGGATGCAAATGTGCATGCGCATTTGCACCCCCTGCTGGCACAAATGCACATGCACAGCAACTCTGCCCGTGCGCGTTTGCATGCAGCTACTGAGCGTGCATGGTGCCCAGACCGCCGGCTCTCTCCCACCCCCGGAGGCGGTCCTCAACCGCAAAAAGATTGGGGACCGCTGTTCTTAACATGAAGAGAGATCAACTTGTTTAGACATGTTAGTCTGTAGCAGTAGAAAAAAACAAGAGTCCAGACGCACAATTTGTGGCAGGGTATGAGCTTTAGTGAGTATTTTCTAGAAAATGGAATTGAGATACAGAATAAGCTTTTAAAATAGCTGCAGTTTCCCTGAAAGAAGAAAATGGCATAGTGTGTAACCCTTATTACACAATCTATATTAGTTCTTCCTGACACTATTTGCTTAGTTCTCATATTTTACATTCCTTAGAATTTAGTTCAGAGTGATCCCCCCCCCAACATCTTAGAAGGGACATGCATCATGCACAGCACAGCAGGGTACTAATGGCTATTGACTATTGGACCAAGACTCTCTGCTGGATGATGCAAGTTTAATGATTTTTAAAGACCTATGATTATATTAATTGACCAATGGCTCAACATGCACTTTTATGTGGGTGAAAGCTTCTACCATCAAAGAGTCTCGTTGACCTTTCTGAGTTCTCATCTTCAGCAGCTGTTTACAAAGTTATAAATTATCTGAAGTGTGCATACCTGATCCAAATATCAAATCTTTTAAGGCCTAAAAAGCCAGGATACGTAGCTATATATGATGTAACCTTTCAGTTTTTTTAAAATGCACATAGCATGCATTTCAATTTGGGCCCACATAGAGAAGAAAAAATGTTTTAAGTTTTCTACTTGCATGATTCTTTGCATGATTCTTTGCATCCTTGCATGATTTTGCCAGGCTAAACTGATCGCTTTGCACCGCAGCTCCCTTTAGAGGACTGACATCAACATGTAGTGGGGTCAGAAATTGCACTAACCCTATCGTCCCTATTAATGTGTACACAGCGCATGTGTATTCTATGTACATAGATGCACAATCTCTTATATTCATATTTATTTTTCCTCTATACCAACCCAACTTCATTATTTTGTTTCACTAAGACTGATGCATGGGGTGGGAAGTCTGGGCTGGCAGTGGCAGGGTGGCAGGGTGGCAGGGCAAATCCCCGATTGCCCTGGCCCCCTCCCAACTCCCCATGTGTTCTTGGAAGTGGTGGGGCATACTACCCTGCCACTAGAAACCAGCAGGGGACTGGCATAGCCAACTGCCATTCATAATCGATCTAAGAGTCTCTGTTGTGGTTTCAAAAATTGTTAATATATCTTGTAATCTTCTTACTGGTTTACTGAAAGTTTGGGTTTTTTAAGAAAAAATTCATACTTGTAATCTGCCTTGGGTCCCAATGAGAAAGGTGGCTTATAAATTAAAATCATCATCATTCACAGGCTAGAGGTGGGGCCAACATATTCCTTCCTACTCCCTCTCCTTGCATGTTTAATTAAATAACAGAGGCTACTGTTATTGAAGAGCCTCTTGTGGCATAGAGTGGTAAGGTAGCAGACATGCAGTCTGAAAGCTCTGCCTATGAGGCTGGGAGTTCGATCCCAGCAGCCGGCTCAAGGTTGACTCAGCCTTCTGTCCTTCCGAGGTCGGTAAAATGAGTACCCAGCTTGCTGCTGGGAGTTAAAATGATAATGACTGGGGAAGACACTGGCAAGGCCACCCCGTATTGAGTCTGCCATGAAAATGCTAGAGGGCATCACCCCAAGGGTCAGACATGACCCAGTGCTTGCACATTCTAGAGTTCTCCAAGGTAAACTCCAGTTCTCTTACCTCTTCAGGGAGCCCATTCCATAGACCAACAGCCATACTGGAAAAGCCCGGGATCTGGTTGATGCCAAACGAGTGGTGTGACAGCCAACGGATTGCTGCCTGATAACTACAGTAGGTGCACAGGGACATATTGAAGAAGATGGTCCATAAAATATGTGGGTCCTAGATTGCGAAGGGCCTTGAAGCACCTTGAATTGAACTTAGAAATAGAGTGGCAGCTAATGAAACTGTTTCAAAATGGGCAGCATATATTCCCAGTACTTAGCCCCTGAGACCAGCCAGGTTTAAACCACCTTTATCCTTCCCAGCAAATGCCACCAAAACAACTGAGCAGCAGGGGCATGCTGTTCCAGGCCATTCCTGTAAGGTAGCGATCCCCAACCTTGATGGTATATACAGTGTTTGTAGTTGAGCAATTGTATAAACCTTTGATGGTGTAGGTGATGTTCTTAGGTCCAGTAATTGTGGCAATGGAATTTATATGGCAGCAAAGTTAGCATCTGGGTTTGTTGCAAGCTCTAATACCAGTGTCCATGTTCACATTAGATGCTGCATTGATGAGATAATTGCCAGGAATTCCCTTACAGGAATGTTTCATACTTGTATGGTGATAGATGGGGCAAACAGCAATTGGTGGGGTGGGGACCTTCGATCACTGGCAGAGTTTTATTTCTCCTATGTTTTTGTGAATTACAACTGAATTCCAGGGGACTGATTGGCTGTTTTGGAAAAGAATTATCATATGGCTGTATTTGGATGTGTGACACAGTTTACTAATTTAACAGAATTAATTTTTTGCTATATATTCCCACTGTCACGTAGGGAGTTTTTAGTCTGAGGAAGAATGCTGGCACTTGAAAGCTCACACCTTGAATAAATCTTTGTTGGTCTTAAAGGTACGACTGGACTCTGATTTTATTGTGCTACTTGAGACCAACATGGCTACCCATTTGAATCAACAGGGCTTAGTCTCAGGTAAGTTTTCTTAGGATCTGAGTATTGTCATTCTGCCTTATAAACTAACTCACTTAATGTATGTGAAGTGTATAATTCTGTTCAGAATTGCACTGCAAAATTAAAAATGCTCATTTAACCAAACTGAGATCCCACTGTAAGTGGATTAATCTTACATCATCTGCCATCAAAAGTTTTAGCAGCAGATACTGGATATTGAACCAAGGATCTTCTGCAAAGCATGCACTCTACCATGGATTTACAGACTCACCACTATTGTTTGTGCTTCTGATGACTAACAGTTCGATCTGAATCAGAATTCCATATTTAGAAGGATGTAACTGTGCTTAGGCTGGCACTGAAAACCTTTTGAAGCAGTCCTATGGTTAATGTTATTCTATTGCTGCCTGTATGAGCCTCTTGTGGCGCAGAGTGGAAAAGCAGTGACATGCCATCTGAAGCTCTGACCATGAGGCTGGGAGTTCAATCCCAGCAGCCGGCTTAAGGTTGACTCAGCCTTCCATCCTTCCGAGGTCAGTAAAATGAGAACCCAGCTTGCTTGCTGGGGGGTAAACGGTAATGACTGGGGAAGGCACTGGCAAACCACCCCGTATTGAGTCTGCCATGAAAATGCTAGAGGGCGTCACCCCAAGGGTCAGACATGCTTGCACAGGGCATACCTTTACCTTTACCTTTTATTGCTGCCTGTACTTATTGAGACCTTAGCTGGTTTCTTGTCCAATATCCATCTTCTTTAGCACGATGAAAATCCAAGGTAGAGAAAGTAAAGTCTATCAAGGGCCTAAAATAAGTTACATAGATAATTCTGGAATCATCAAAAGAATGCATTAAGACTCAACTTCCTAAGTTATTTTAATTAAATTTTATACCGATAGCTCAGGAGAGGTCAAGTATCAAGACATTTAATTACAATATCCACCCACCTAGATCTGTGATAAAATGTAGTTTTAAATGTCGCAGAGGAAATTATAGATGAGCCAGCTGAATACAATAGCCTGCAAATGGCACTAATGAAAGATTCAATCTGCTTGAAGACAGGAGGTTACACACAGACATCTGTTCCTGTAGCTCTCATTTTTGTTAACATGCAAAATCTAAGGAAACCAGAAGACCACAATAATACAGGATATTTAATGTAAGACATTTATATTGTTATGCCATATCATCATATTTTAATGTGTGTTCAACCATCCCAAACAAATGCTTATCTTAGGCTAGTTTATACTACAGGTTGCCAAAACAAATAACGGAATTTAGCTTCATGCTAACCACAAAAGTAATCATGATGCTCTCTAACAGGAAAACACTGTTGGACAAAACCTCAAGGCAGAAAGAAAGAAAGAAAGAAAGAAAGAAAGAAAGAAAGAAAGAAAGAAAGAAAGAAAGAAAGAAAGAAAGAAAGAAAGAAAGAAAGAAAGAAAGAAAGAAAAGGATACTTGGACTGTGTGAACAAGATGGTGCCACCTCTGAGACCCATTATGCATGGGGGTTTTAGCGCACATTTGGGGTGGAATGGCGGCAACTAAAATCACTGATAACGCACGGTGCCGGCTGCAACCGGCCGCAGCTTCGGTGCATGCCACCGAAAAAGCCGCGTTCGCGAAACGCGGAAGAAAGCGCAGCTTCCGGGTGACCGGGGCGCAACCAGAAGCGGCGCCCGGATCACCGCGTGCATAATCGGTTACTCTGGGTTTTGCCGCCATCGCGCCCCACCCCGTGCATAACTGGTGTGCTTCGCCGTTTCGGCGGCCGTGCATAATGGGCCTTAGTGACCCTAAACAAAAACGTTTAAAACTCTTCAGCAAGTCACTCAAAATGTTTTTCCAAAAGTTTGCTATGGTCTGTTTACTTCAATCTAATGTGCCCTGACATGGATTTTTAGTTGTCAAGATTCACAAAGCAGTGATCACAAAGCACATTAATACATGAATAAATAAAATTGAAAGGATAATGTGTACAGGGAAACTGTTTTGTGTAATCCTTATAAGAGAAGCACAAATATACATATAGACTTTAGGGTTTTGTGTGCTTTTATTCTTCTGGGTTTTTTTTTAATTAGCTGGTTCTTAATGACTGCTAATTTGAATGCCTTTATTTTTTTAATGATTTTAACTTATTTTGTGAGCCTCTTCAAGGAGCTATCTGAAGCAGCAGCATATAGATAGCTGTTTTACCCAATATATTTGGGTCACATCTGCAAAAATCTATTCTTCCCATAGAAGTAGCAGCATATCAGTTTGGAAAAATCTGACTCCTTGCCTCAACGACTCGCTCGGCCTTGTATTTTATTTCCCACTCGAGGCACTGTGGCGTGAGGGTAGTCTTTTGGGCAGTAAAGGGTAAGCAAACGGATGAGTGACGCTGCAGTCCAGATCTTTTGAAATGATTTGCATGTCTCTGCATTAGAACAAGGTTGCAAGGTAAAGTTTGAAGCCTCAGAGCTGGAGTGGGTAATGCAGTATTATTCTTCCAGCATTTTCCTCATCATACATGTAACTTATGGTATGAAATGAAGAATACATAATCAGATTTAACACATTGCCATTTATCCTTAGGGAAAAGAATATTATGCTGGAAGCATTCATCGATTGTTTGCCTCAAAGTAACTGCATGCTAAAGTTAGGTGCCTTTGCACAAATACAGAATGGACTTGTTAAGGGGCTGAGAATTCCATAGATTTCTAATGTACTCAATGCATTTTGTTCTTTATGCCCCCACCCCCCCATTATTGGATATAGCTTTTTTTTTCCCTGGTAGAGGAAGCTAAGAAGATTACAGGAATAAGTAGACTTATTTCTCTTTGGATTCATCCAGTTAAGATAGAACCAGAGCCATTGCTTGAATTTGGGGCTAAGCAGGCATTTTACACTGAGCTTCCAACAACTAACCTCTACAGAGGATTTCAAACATGTTTGGCTGATATTCATTTGCCTAATGAACTTCATCACTACAAATTTAGAGTCCAGGGGCACCTTTTAGACCAACAAAGTTTTACTAAAGGTATTAGCTTTTGTGTACATGCACTCTTCCTCAGATATAATAAACTTGTTGTTATGTGCGAAGTCGTGTCCGACCAATCGCGACCCCATGGACAATGATCCTCCAGGCCTTCCTGTCCTCTACCATTCCCTGGAGTCCATTTAAGTTTGCACCTACTGCTTCAGTGACTCCATCCAGCCACCTCATTCTCTGTCGTCCCCTTCTTCTTTTGCCCTCGATCGCTCCCAGCATTAGGCTCTTCTCCAGGGAGTCCTTCCTTCTCATGAGGTGGCCAAAATATTTGAGTTTCATCTTCAGGATCTGGCCTTCTAAAGAGCAGTCAGGGCTGATCTCCTCTAGGACTGACCGGTTTGTTCGCCTTGCAGTCCAAGGGACTCGCAAGAGTCTTCTCCAGCACCAGAGTTCAAAAGCCTCAATTCTTTGACGCTCGGCCTTCCTTATGGTCCAACTTTCGCAGCCATACATTGCAACTGGGAAGACCATAGCCTTGACTAAACGCACTTTTGTTGGCAGGGTGATGTCTCTGCTTTTTAGGATGCTGTCTAGATTTGCCATAGCTTTCCTCCCCAGGAGCAAGCGTCTTTTAATTTCTTTGCTGCAGTCCCCATCTGCAGTGATCTTGGAGCCCAGGAAAATAAAATCTGTCACTATCTCCATTTCTTCCCCATCTATTTGCCAGGAATTGAGCGGGCCGGATGCCATGATCTTTGTTTTCTTGATGTTGAGTTTCAAGCCAACTTTTGCACTCTCCTCCTTCACCCGCATCAACAGGCTCTTTAGTTCCTCTTCAATTTCTGCCATTAGAGTGGTATCATCTGCATATCTGAGGTTGTTGATATTTCTCCCTGCAATCTTGATCCCAATTTGTGACTCCTCTAATCCCGCATTTCTCATGATGTGCTCTGCATACAAGTTAAATAGGCAAGGCGACAGTATACAGCCTTGCCGAACTCCTTTCTCAATTTTGAACCAGTCAGTGATTCCATGTTCAGTTCTCACTGTTGCTTCTTGACCTGAATATAAATTTCTCAAGAGACAAATAAGATGCTCTGGTATTCCCATCTCTTTAAGAACTTGCCACAATTTGTTGTGTTCCACACAATCAAAGGCTTTAGCATAGTCAATGAAGCAGAAGTAGACGTTCTTCTGGTACTCCCTAGCTTTCTCCATGATCCAGCGTATGTTGGCAATTTGATCTCTAGTTCCTCTGCCTCTTCGAAATCCTGCCTGTACTTCTGGAAGTTCTCGGTCCACATACTGCTGGAGCCTAGCTTGTAGGATTTTGAGCATAACTTTGCTAGCATGAGAAATTAGTGCAATGGTGCGGTAGTTTGAACATTCTTTGGCATTGCCCTTCTTTGGGATCGGAATGTAAACTGACCTTTTCCAATCCTGTGGCCATTGTTGAGTTTTCCAAATTTGCTGGCATATTGAGTGTAGCACTTTTACTGCATCGTCCTTTAAGATTTTGAATAGTTCAACTGGAATGCTGTCACCACCACTAGCTTTATTGTTACTCAGACTTCCTAAGGCCCATTTGACTTCACATTCCAGGATATCTGGCTCCAGGTCAGTAACTACCCCATTGTGGTCATCAGGGATGTTAAGCTCGCTCTTGTATAGTTCTTCTGTATAATTTTGCCACCTTTGTTTAATCTCTTCTGCTTCTGTGAGGTCCCTACCATTTTGGTCCCTTATCATACCCATCTTTGCATGAAACGTTCTCTTCATATCTCCAATTTTCTTGAAAAGATCTCTGGTCCTCCCGATTCTATTGTTTTCTTCTATTTGTTTGCACTGTTCATTTAAGAAGGCATTCTTATCTCTTCTAGCTTTTCTCTGGAATTCTGCATTCAGTTGGGTGTATCTTTCTCTTTCTCCCTTGCCTTTCACTTCCCTTCTCTCCTTAGCTATTTGTAAAGCTTCCTCAGACAGCCATTTTGATTTCTTGCATTTCTTTTTCTTTGGGATGGTTTTAGTTGCTACCTCTTGTACAATGTTGCGAACCTCCATCCATAGTTCTTCAGGCACTCTGTCTATCAGATCTAATTCCTTAAATCTATTTGTCACCTCCACTGTGTATTCGTCGGGGATATGATTTAGTTCATACCTGAGTGGCCTAGTGCTTTTCCCTACTTTCTTCAATTTAAGCCTAAATTTTGCAACAAGAAGCTCATGATCTGAACCACAATCAGCTCCTGGTCTTGTTTTTATTGACTGGATAGAACTTTTCCATCTTTGGCTGCAGAGCACATAGTCAATCTGATTTCTGTGTTGACCGTCTGGTGATGTCCATGTGTAGAGTCGTCTCTTGGGTTGCTGGAAAAGAGTGTTTGCTATGACCATTGTATTCTCTTGACAAAATTCTACCAGCTTGTGCCCTGCTTCATTTTGTACTCCAAGGCCAAACTTGCCTGTTATCCCGGTTATCTTTTGGCTTCCTACTTTAGCATTCCAATCCCCCATGATGATAAGCACATCATTTTTGGGCGTTGCTTCTAGAAGGTGTTGTAGGGCTTCATAGAACTGATCAACTTCATCCTCTTCAGCAGCAGTGGTTGGGGCGTAGACCTGGATCACTGTGATGTTGAATGGTTTGCCTTGGATTCGCACTGAGATCATTCTGTCATTTTGGGGATTGTATCCCAAGACTGCTTTTCCTACTCTCTTATTGATTATGAAGGCTACTCCATTTCTTCTGCGAGATTCTTGTCCACAGTAGTATACCTGATGGTCATCTGAATTAAATTCACCCATTCCTGTCCATTTTAGTTCACTGATTCCTAAAATGTCGATGTTCAGTCTTCTCATTTCTTGTTTAACCACGTCCAGCTTGCCTTGATTCATGGATCTGACGTTCCAGGTTCCTATGGAATAAAAATCTTTACAGCATCGGACTGTCTTTTCGCCACCAGTTACTTCCACAACTGAGCGTCCTTTCGGCTTTGGCCCAGCCGCTTCATTCATTCTGGCGCTACTCGTACTAGCCGTCTGCTCATCCCCAGTAGCATATTGGACACCTTCCGACCTGAGGGGCTCATCTTCCAGCGTCATATCGTTATGCCTATTGGAACTGTCCATAGAGTTTTCATGGCAAAGATACTGGAGTGGTTTGCCATTTCCTTCTCCAGTGGATCACCTTTTGTCAGAGCTCTCAGCTATGACCTGTCCGTCTTGGGTGGCCCTGCACGGCATAGCTCATAGCTTCACTGAACTACGCAAGCCCCCTTGCCACAACAAGGCAGCGATCCTTGAAGGGGGATAATAATAAACTTAGTTGGCCTTAAAGGTGCCCCTGGACTCTAAATTTGTTTTGCTGCTTCAGACCAACATGGCGACCCGCTTGAATCAAACTTCAGCACTGTATGGGACTGCATTCAAGCACTATGAACAACCTCAACTACACTGGTGTTGTGTACAAACAGTTTACTACTGGGTTTGTGCATGTTCTCACTCCTTTCACATTCCTTAGCAAATGAATTTTGATAAACACTTCATGGTTTGACTAAGTATCAATGGACTGTGCAGGCATTTGACTGTGTTTAGTTCAAGCAAAGCCCCAAATGCTAAACTGAGATGAGGTTCAAAATCTCAGCTTGGGGAGAGACACCCACCCTTAAAAATAGGATACTTTCAATTCACAAAAGCATAAGCTTTTGGAGATCCGTATGAATTGGAGCTTCCCAAACTGGGAAGTGTTCAGTTATATTCTGCAAGCTGGAAAAGGACAAGGTTCTTATGTCCTAGAGTTTAATTGGACATTGGATAAACCTGGGGCATTTCCACACTTAAAAAAAAATAGCGTTATGGCGTAGCGCTAACAATTATTGCACCTCTGGCCATTCCTCACCTTCTTCTTTTCTCGCTTTCATCTGCTGCCTTTTCGCGCTTCTTACACTCCACATGCCTGCTTGAAATGGCAGAAGAAGGCAACGCGCTTTACATGCAAACCTTTTCAATCAAGCCAGGCAAGTAATCCGCTTTCTCTATGTTTTAAAGGGCTCATGATGCCTGGTAATTTTTTTAAAAATTCAATCTTTCTCCATTGAAATACCTATGCATCTAATCATAGATGCATAGTGCTTTTTTAATGCCACCCATTATGGAATCACAAGTCTTGATACTTACAAAAAAATTTGTTCCCGAATGTTTTGGGGGGATGGGGGGTGGGGAGGACTTTAGAGAGGCATACTTTGTGTGACAACTTTGGGGGGAAATTATTTTTGGCTTTGCCTGCATGCTTGCATGCCGATTTATTGCTCCAGGAAGTTAACTTAAAAAGAAAAAAACTCCCATCCCTGGGAGAAGGGAGAGGGAGGTGGGTGTGAGGGCAGACCATTGGAGGTGGAGATAGCACTTCTTTGTCTCCATACTTTTCTTTGGCTGGTGGACTGCTGGTTCCTCTCCTGTAACTTTTTTGGTTGGGAACACTTTTTTTGGTTGGGGAATCCATGTTATGCTATTCCCCAACTCACACGTTAAAATGGAGGATGTAGCCAGCCATTTGCTGCTTGGATGCTGGATGTTGGCACCGTCATGTGGAGCAGCCGGAATATAAAGACTGCCTAAAGTAATCATTTCATTATATTTATTGGGTGCAGAAAGCCCCCTGAGATTGTTGTCTGCCGTCATGATATCGTTTACACACTATGTATGCATGCTGAGAACTTTGATGTGAACATAATCAAGTGTCCTCAATGACATGAAAGACAAACCTCTGAGCGGATATATTAGATTGCCTGTATAGTCTGTGGCATCCATTCTCAAAATTAATTATAGAATCATAAAATCATAAAATCATAGAGTTGGAAGGGGCCATACAGGCCATCTAGTCCAACCCCCTGCTCAACGCGGGATCAGCCCTAAGCATCCTAATTGGGTTTATTGACAAACACTGAAAGTACACAAAGACATTTAAGTGCCCTATATACTCATGTATAAGCCTAGTTTTTCAGCACCTTTTTTCACACTGAAAAAGCCCTCCTCGGCTTATACGCGGATATACCATAATCGAAATAAAAGCCTGCCAGATGTTGCTTTCCTTTTGCAAATGTGTACTGCAAGCTGAGCTTGATCTGGCAGCTTGTAGGACATCAACTGTTTGACTGGGGGACTCTGATATCTGTTTTCTTTTGCCTTCATGTCTTCCTCTACTTAATAACTTCTTCCAAACTATTCTTTTGATTTCTTTGGGTGGGGTAGGGTAGGTTTCAGGGGTGCTTTGGGATTTACTGTTTCTTTCTCCTAGTGTTTGTTCTTTTATCTGAGGGGCAGCATTGTTTGCCTTTTCTTCTTGGGGTTGTGTTTCTTTTAAAAGTTTATTTTTATAGTTCTTTCTTTCAGTGTTTTGTTCTAGGGGGGCACTACAGTTGTAGTTAGATTTGTCCATTCTCCCAGTTTGCTAGTGGTTGTACTTGTTGTAGTAGGTTGCCAACTTCGGATACTGTTGTTCTGCTCTGGTTTTCTGGCCTGGAGAGCACTGTTTGGTTCTCCTGTCAGAGCTGTTCTCACAAAGTAGTTCTGTCCGAGCTCTCTCAGGGTGTCTGGTATCAAGAGAGGAAGGGAAGGCAATTGAAAGCTGCTTTGAGAATATTTTGGTTAGTGAAAATTGGGGTACAAAAACCAGCAGCTATTCTGTATTTGTCTGGGGGAGTGGGGAGGCTGGATAGGAGAGCCTGTGATGATGGAGCATTTCCCCACCCACAGCTTATATGCGAGTCAATAAATTTGCCCAGATTTTGTGGTAAAATTAGGTGCCTCAGCTTATATGCAGGTCAGTTTATATGCAAGTATATATGGTAGTAAGACTCACCTGAAAATTTTTAATAGAACCCACCCTTTTAACTATGAACTATGCAATAGTTGGAGGTGGCATGAAAACATTGTATTGGAAAAGCTGTCTGATTGCATGAGAAAGCAATTTAATCATATGCACATATGCAACCAAATTTATTTACACACATCTGAATAGTATGTCAAAAAGTCAGCTCCTGGATTGCAAGCATCAAACAGGATGGAACCCCAAAAGAGACAGAAGTACTGCTATGACTTCTGATCCCTCAGAACACTGAGGTTCAAACTGGGCTCTCCTGCAGACTCAAAGGCAAAACTATGGAGAAACCTTTCTCCTCAGGGTCAGCTGTTCACTTGGTTCTGCAGGAGGTGGGTTGATAGGAAGGTGTGAGAAGACATTGCCTTCCTCTGGTCATCCACAGAGGGGAATTCTGAAATTTTGCAGACCTCTCCTTTTCTACCCTTCTTCTCTTTGGATTTCTGTATAAATAAAAGTGAACTGATTAGAAACTGACTTCAAACTCCTAAAAAAAGAGGAAAATAAATGTATTGTTGGATTTCAAGGAGAAATTTGATTAAAAGGAGACAAGAGAATTTCCCTTAGCAACATTACTTACAAGTAACTTGTAACCTTTAGCTGAGACCTTGGAAAGTTTGCCAGACAGCATAGAAACTACAGACCTTGATGGATGAATGTTCTAACTTTATATAAGGCACTTTCATGAGTTCAAAATCTGAAGGATGTTTTCATGCGTTCTTTTACTCTGCTGCATATACAGTTCCATGTACAGAGATTGTAGTAACAAAGCTTGGGTAATTGGCTCCAGACTGTCCCTGTATCTCAACTTCTCAAAACTGAATATGCAGATCCAGTATAAGACAGATGTTCAAATGTCACCTTAAATGTCAAGTTGCAGAAAAAGTTTTGTCGGAATTCAGATTTCATTTGATTGTGTTCTCAGCCATTGCTATTGAGTAAAATAAATCACAGTCTTCCCTGTTCTCTCAAATCAAGATGAGTGGTGTCTGTACACACTGTGCTATCTGCAACTGGCAAGCAATAGCAAAATTAATAAATAGGAAATGAGAAAAGTAGTCTCCTGGCAACTCAAAGCATCCTTGCCAATTAGAGTCTGTTTACAAGAAAACAGGGTCTCAGCACCCAACAAATGATGCAGTATACCAAACACACAACAATGTCTTTATGCCTCCTAAATGAATAAACTAACAATGATATTCCAGAGCTCCCATGAACATTGCTGGCTTTTGAAAGATTGCTGCACGAAAAAAGTGGACAATTCCAAAATTGTAACAAAGGAGAGACAGAATCTGTCCAGTGGCTTAATTAAGTATAAGAAGATAAAAAGTCTCTTATCACATTTATTTAGACTTTGACTCTGCCAAAATGGTCTCTAGATTCATTTGTTTTCCGTTTTCAGTCTGGCTTTCGTCAGTGGCAATGAGTCCATCCTTGTTAATGTTTGAAAATATAATAAGGCAAATGCTCTTGTATAATGGAGAGTCAAGGCTGTGAGACCAAGAGCGGACTCATGTGAGACCAAGGGTGGACAAGGACGGACTCATTGCCACTGATGAAAGCCAGACTGAAAATGGAAAACAAATGAATCTAGAGACAGTTTTGGCAGAGTCAAAGTCTAAATAAATGTGATAAGAGGCTTTTGAAAGATTATCAAGCATGAATGGGACTGGCTGAGGTTTTAGTGGAGTTTCTGAGCTGTTTGAAATTTCAGAAAATTACTAGAGAAATACTGACAAACGAACAAACCAGATGACATGCTGGTGCTTTCAACTGGTTCACAGCACATGGTCTGGAAGGATGGTGTGAAGGAAAATCATTTTCAATTTTTTTCTTTAGATTTAACATTTTTTCCTCCTCAGGTGTGTCCCCCCCCCCGCACTATTGTCCTTTAGTATGCAAAGTATTAGGTATAGAAATCAGCCACAGCTGGAGCTTGTTGGTGCTACTTATGAATGCAGAGGCATCAAAGTACTTTCTCCAAAGCAATAAATTAGCCACTTGCTCGCCTGTGAAGGCAGAAGCAGGGTGCAGAAGGGACACAATTTAGGTTCTGGGTTTTTTCCATTACAAGGGAGGTGAGATTGGTTCTGGATGATCATCTGGTTAGCAGAATCAAATGGGTAGAAGTGTGTGGTATGCCCCCCAGGGGTGGTTGAAGGATCCAGGGGGGGCAGTGAGGAATTTTGTGGCAGTAGGAGGACAACAGTCTGACCCTTCCTGCTGAAGCTGCATTTTCCTAGTGAGAGATGTTCCAAGGTGGCTTTGCATTGCTTGCTTCTGAGTAGTAGCAACCCTGGACTTCCTTGGTGGTCTCCCATCCTAGTGTTGATCAGAGCCAATCCCGCTTGGCTTCCTGAAGGAAATGCCAGTTTCAGAAGGTGGCCTGGAAGGGGGATCATATTTCTACTGAGCTCCTTCCCCTCCTCAGACTCTGTCCTTCCCTGGCTCCACCCCAGATCTCCAGAAATTTCTTAAATCAGGATTGGCAACCCTTCCCCAAAAGTCTCCACCTTTGGGAGGTTGGAAAAGTCTTCTCCTTATTGCTCCAGGCTATGGGATTTTCCATTGGTTCATAGAATCATACAGTTGGAAGGGCCATGTAGTCCTACCCCCTGCTCAATGCAGGATCAGCCTAAAGCATCCAGGATAAATATCTGTCCAGCTGCCTTTTTCCTCAATAAGGAAAGTGGCTTTTATAACTGAATATATTTTTTCACACTAAAATATGGCCACGGCACAACAACCAAAAAGAAGTCTACGCAATATAGTGTGTTTTGAATTTGCAGTAGCCTAACACCAGGATATACGTGTGTGTATATATGTGTTTGGGAGGCCACAGGCTTGAAGCCAAGGGGGCGGCAGCCCACAAAGGTTTGGGAACCACTACTCCTCTTTCAATGCACCATCTCAGTATATCTGGGTACTGTGGTGTGTTCTGAGGGGGAGAAGCATGCAGTTCATCTGTGCATCCTGGCCTCAATCATATACCACTCGGTTTAAATGTTCGGTGGAAGTGACATATTGATACTTATGCCTTACTTTCCTCAGTGTTTACTTCATATCATAAATAAAAGTCTTCTTGTTTTGATTAAGTCCGTGGGCTGCAAGTCTAAGAGAAATAAGGGTAGCTTGTGATATCCCTGACCTACATAACCTGAGAGAAAGGTTTAAGAGGATGGTAGGCACTCTGTGTGAGTGGGAAGTGGCATCGTACCAGCCTTATATTTAATTAACAAAATGTATGTCACCTTCAACTTCTGTCTTCATCTGGTGCCTGAAAATTGTGGCAAGGTGTCTGCAGGTGAGCAAATTAAGAATGAATTCATGCATATCAAACTGATGACATTCATAATAACTGGCCGCATCATGATCTTTTCCACATATCTCATCCAGTCACAGTCTGCAACGGCATTGCATTCTGTACTACCTTCTCACGTACACAGAGAGCTGGACCAGCAGGGGCAAGGGAAAGGAGTCCTTCCACTTAGCAGCCACCAAATCTGAACAGCTACCAAGGGAGAAGATTCACATTGTAAATGTTCTTTTGGCCTTTAAATCTGTAGCAGAGTGCAGACGGGGATGATTTGTACTGAGATGGAAATACTGAAATGGTGTTTCTAGCCTTGAGCTTTCCTATTACAAATGTCATACACCATAATGGCTCGGTAAGAGTTTGTCCCCCTCAGAGAGGAATTTGATCAGAAACTCTGCTTCAGATGTCTACCGGGGCACTGGAAACTGCTCTGTTAATGTCGATGATGAGAAATAAGCTCGCCCCCTGCTCTTCTGCTCTATCCCTCTGTACTTCTCTGTGTGGCATTGTGCTCAGTATTGTTCCTTTCTTTTCACAGAAAAGTGTTAATTACAACACAATATCATGCTATTGAGTTTTCATCTGAATCCCTGGTTTAATGAGAATGTTTTGCCTTTTGAAACATGTCTAACCATAGAAGGAGTCCCAAAGTGGCTAAGAAACACCTTTCCCTTCGTCTTCCCACAACAGACACCCTGTGAGAAAAGTGGGGCTGAGAGGGCTCTAAGAGAACTGTTCTGTAAAAACAGCCCTAAGAGATTTGTGACTAGCCAAGGTCACTTAGCTGGCTGCATGTGGAGGAGGAATGGGAAATCAATTCCGGTTTTCCAGATTGGAGGTGGCCACTCTTAACCACTACACCAAAGCTGAGTCTCAATGAACAGCTGTCCACATCCAAACATTTTCTGTCAGGTCTCCCAGTTCCATTACATCTTTAAACCGCCCGTGGCGCCGCGGGTGCCACGGACTAAATAAATGGTTAAGGGGTTCTAAGGTGGGATTTGTCCGTGATGAGGAAGGGTCCGGATTGGACCCTTCCCTGGGACAGACATTCGGAGGGACCCATCGGCAGGCGCGCAGCGCCTGCCAATGGGTCCCTCCGATTCCCAGCCCCAGCAACTGCGAGCCGCGCGCAGCGCAGCTCGCAGTTGGTCCCTTTCCCGCCGGGCTGACGCGTCGGAGGCGCAAAGCGCCTCCGACGCATCAGCCCGGCCACAAGGTACCCCCCGACAGCCGCGCAGAGGCGCTGTCAGTGGCGTTGAAGTCGCAGGCGCGCCGGGTGGCGCGAAGGCGGCCGGAGGCGCTGGCGGCCAAGCGGCGGAGCTCCGAGCCCAGCACCGTCGAGCCCAGCGGGGGCCGCCCCACGCCGCGCATCACGCGCCAGTCCTGCCTGCAGCACCCGCAGACGCCAGCACAGGCCCCGCGCCTGGCCCCACAGCGCCACCCAACGCGCCCGCGCCGCCGCCGCCCCGTCCGCCTCCGGCACCGCCGCCGCCATCCCAGCCCGCGCCCGCCACCACGGCCTCCCTCACGGCGCACGGGCAGGCGGACGCCCAGCCCACGGGCCTCCCTCAGCCCCGTGCACGCATGCCGCCGCCCGAGGGAGCCCCCGGCAGTCGCGCAGAGCACACAGCCTCACCACCCAAGCCCCCATAGCCGCCCCCTTGCCCCACCGCCACTTCCCAGCGAACACAGACACACACACACACAGCCACCCACCGACCGCGCTCTGCCACCCCTTCCCTCACCAAACACATCCACGCACACACTCCACTCTACCCCCTCTTCCCTCCCCATTCGCCCCCCGCGATTCCTCCCCACAATTCCCCCCCAACCTTCACACACACACTGGCCCCTGCCCTTTCACCTACCTCTCTGTCTGCCTTCCTTTCTTCCTTCTTACTTCCTGACTTCCTCTCCCCCACTCCACACATCCAAGCACACACTCCTCTCTACCCCCTCTTTTATCCCCACCTCCCCCTCCCGATTCGCCCCCCATTCTCCCCCAACCTACGCCCCCCTGTCCCCTCCCCTTTCACCCACCTCTCTGCCTTCCTTCCTTCCTTCCTTCCTTCTTACTTCCTGACTTCCTCAATTTCTCCATCTCCTTCCTGTCTCTCTGTCTTTCCGTCTTACTTGCTTCCTGTCTCTCTCCTTTACTTCCTTTCTTTCTCCCTTCAACCACCCCCTGCCCTTTTTTCTCCCTCCCCTTCTTCCTTTCCTCTTCTTCCTTCCTTCCTTCCTTCCTTCCCCACAGTCTGTTCTCCCCCCCTCTGCTAGGGCCCGCTATATTTCTTATTTTCTAGTTCAACATAAAGGGCAAAAGGGGATTGTTCTAGAAACTACTTCTATATATACCTGAAATGTATTCACATTTTATTTTTTGTTATTTTTAGTGTTTTGTCGCCAATTTTGTTCTATCACATTGTTTGTTACATGCAATTTTCACTTTCATCCATTAGATTTCATGCCTTGTTTTTTCTAGCATACTGCTTGTTGCATTTTTTTTACTTGTATAATCTGCCGTGGCCTCAGGAAGGAAGGCAGACTATAAATTAAGTAAGTAAATGAATGAACACCTTTCCAGTTCATAATGAAAATGTGTCAAAAACTCATGTTGCATTCCTCAACTATCAAACATCTATTTGTGTCTTAAATGGCACCAATCTTTTGAGAGAGCCTATTTAGTTGACAGACAATATTCAGCAGGTACCAGTAATTTTTTCCTGATACATTCCATTTAGTCATTCTCTATACTTTGAAGGAATATTCGGCAAAACATGAAAAGCCCTGATAAAACCCACTGACTAATCTCTAGCTGAGATTATCAGTCCTCCCTAGAGAGTGCCTCTAGACCTCTCATCTTTACAGAGTACACCGTAAAGTCATAGGAAAAAATTTAAAATAGTCACACTTTACATTAATGGAACATTCAATTAATGTTGAATTGCAGTAAATTCCTTGCAGAAGTATGTATGAGACCTACATTAATTCCAGATGAATTCATTATGATTAGTGCAATTACCATGAATGCCAATGAGTTAAGGAGGGGATGACACTTAAAAAACTGTCACCATTAAAAATTAAAGGGAACAGTTGTTGGAGCACATTTTCAGAGCTATTTCTTACTCTGCTTTGAGTTAGGAACAGTTAATATGAAGAATGGGGATATATAAATATTTCAAATACCCTGGAACTCCTCATACTACAGCAGTGGTTCATGGTGGCTTAGGCATGTATACTGGGAAGGGGAATGTACCATATTTTTGCAGTTTGGTTCATGGTTCATGTGATCAAAAAATGAGACTAAGCACTCATATGAACTGGGAGGTTTGTCCGCAAACTGACCTAACTAATATCAGTTCATAAACTGTTTAAAGTTTAAATTCTTGGTTTCTGCTCCCTGTTAAATGGTTTTGAGCCATTTTAACCATGCTTTCAACTCCCCCATAAAAAGCCATGGGAAGTGGAAAAGAGTTTCCAACAGCTCTCCACTGATTAGCTGGGGGGGGCAGGTTCTGAAGAGCAGAATCCAGAATTAAGCACACTCCAGATACAGTGCAATAGATTATACCTTGGGTAAAACTTTATTGGTCTTAAAAGTGCCACTGGACTCAAACTTTGTTATGTGTTTCTGGCAACTTCCATGTCCACCAGGAAATATGATGTTTGAATACCCACATGTTTGGAGCTGGACTGAAATAGTTTTCCTTACTTTCAGAGTTTAAGATAAAAAAATAAAGGGAAAGAAAGATGGACAAAAGTTACACTTTCTTGAAATATTATATAACTAGAATTAAAACCCATTGTAGCTGATACAACGGGCCCTAGCAGGGGGGAGAGGGGAAATACTAAAGAAGGCGGGATGCAGAAAGGGAGAGAGTGGTTAAAATAGAAAGAGCTTGGCACTGGGTAGGGAAGAGTAAGGGAAGGGGTTGTCCAGTCTGTAAGGGCATGAGGTTGAATATGTTTGTTGTGGGGGGGGGTCGTTGTGGTGGTGTGGTGACAAATCAGGGTGTGGGTGTGGAGACATGAGTGTCAAGAACCCATGCTTTGGAATGTTAGTTGCGTGTGGGAGAGGATGTCTTCAGATATGTGAAGGGAAAATCAGACTGGAGACTCTTCTTAGTGGAAGATTACATGGCAACCAATTCCTCCCAGTTCTGTTTGTAAGCTGCTCTGGAGTCATTGTACCATTTTGAAGTCCCACCTCCAAACCTCCAGGAATATTTCCAACCCAAAGGTAGCCAATCTCCAGGTGGGGCCTGGAGAGCTCCTGGAATTACAGCTCGTCTGCAGTGTATAAAGGTCATCTCCCCAGGCAGAAAGGGCTGCACAGGCCTAACTGTCACATCCAACAACTACCCTCATTTTGCCTCAGACCACTGACTAAGCTGGCAGGTGGCTGGTGAGTGAGCTCTCTCCCCCCTCCCTTCAGGCCTGCTGCGAAGCAGCCTCTGACAGCCCCTAACTGAGGGGAGGAAGGCAATTCTAAGAGCAATGCAGAGTAGTCTGTGGGCGTACTAGTGCTTTCCTTTTGAATGTGGGGGGGGGGGGGCTGGCAGAAAAGCCCCTTCTCACCTAAAATACTGCTCTGGCTGGCCTCACTGCTGGAGGGAAGAAACAGCCAGGCCATGTGTATTCCTTCTGTGCGACTCTCCGAAGATTTGAGGCCTACTGCACAGGGTTGTTGTGCGAATGAAACAGGAGGCAAAAGAACCCCCACAACAGCATCCATTTTCATCTGCACAACAACCTTGAGTGGTAGGACTCAGAGAGTTGCTTGGCTGCATTTTCCCTCCAGCAGTGAGGCTGACCTAAGCAGTATTTTAAGTGAGAAGGGGCTTTTCTGTCAGCTAACTGTTTGGCAAAAGGAGAAAGCTTCCCTCCAAAAGGAAAGCACAATTCCCCCCACAGACTACTTTGCATTGCTGTCCCGGAAACGCCTCCCTCCCCTCAATCAGGGGCTGTCAGAGGCTCTTTCGCAGGAGGCCTGAAGGGAGGGTGGAGGGAGGGAGTGCACCAACAGCCACCTGCCAGCTCCGTCAGTGGGAGGGAAGTTGTTGGATGTGACAGTTAGGATGGCCTTGGAGCAAAAAGCTCTGGCATGGCCCTTCTAAGCCTGTTTCCTCTCCCCCTTGGCAGCCTACCAACCTCCTCTCCCTGCGGTGGTCAGGAGCAGACTGGCAGCTATGTCTCCGGATTGCCCCTGGCTGGGCTGGGTGGGTGGGCCCTGTCCTTTGGGTAAAGAAAAGTGACGTATAAGAACCAAGTCTTCTTCAGTAATGTCAGGGCTCTCTCAGCCTCCCTTTTCTCACAGGGTGCCTGTTGTGGGGAGAGGAAAGGCTAATGTACGCCGCTTTGAGACTCCTTCAGGTATAGAAAAGTGGCATATAAAAACCTCTTCTTCTTCTTCTTCTTCTTCTTCTTCTTCTTCTTCTTCTTCTTCTTCAAGGAACGCCCAGGTGGTGGCAGGCAGGCCATCCCCAGACTGGGGTCCCTGATGCTGACCTCCATCCTCGACCATAGGTTTCGCTGGGTTTGTGGAGTAGGGGGCCTGAGGGTGGCTGGCCAATCAGAAGGCGCACAGGATGGACTGGGCCTGCAGGACAGACAGTCTCCACCCAGGAGGCTATTTCCAAAATATTAAAGGGAGCAAAAAGTGTTAAAGATGAAAAGTCACATATTTTGCCATTAGCCAGTATTACTCACTAAAGTGATATCTACTGAATAGTTTTTAAAAAAACATTGGAAATGTGTAGGAAAATTAGATTTATCTGTTGTAATGTTTCTGCTTATGCATTCTCCTCACTCATGTTCTTTTCTCCTTATTCATAAAGGAAATGGATTTTTGTAAATTGCTTTAAAGCACACTGTATTTAAAAGCACTTTTAATCAATTTACTTTAGGAATCAGTATTAAAAATATGAGTGAGGACAATGAAGAGAAAAAAGCATAGCATCAGAAAAATATAATTTTCTCTATTGATTTCTGGAAATACACTCCAAAATGAGGCTGATTGAGGCTGAGTTGAACAGAGTTCCCATTTGAGGTCCAAATCATGCCACTCCTATTCTTTTATGCAGTAGTGTTCCAGTAACATTTCAGTAACATTGCTGCAATGATGCTTGAGTACCTTATCATATGAATAGCTTTCAGAAAGGTATCATATCTGAAGCTTCTTTATGTTGACAGGTTCCTACATTCTGGCAGAATCCTGTATTCTGTTCTATCTGGCATTGATATCCCCCAGCCCTGCCCTCTGAAAGCCTCAACTAGGCTTGTCGGGCATGGAACTTTGTACTTTCTGCATGCAGAGCATGTGCTCTATTAATATGACCATATGAATATTGATGAACATGAATATGGCTGTTATGAATATCACTATACTTTTTAATCTCAGAAAGGAGTCACCTGTCTGTCAAAGTCAATTGGAACTGAATTCTTAATTTGCCAAAATATCGTTAGAAGCTACAGCTTCAACACTATTAAAGTTGTAAAACTATTAAATGAGTATTAAAATTTATGTCTTCTTGTAACCATACTTTAAATGACACAAGACTGTTTTGTGGTCACTGAATGATCAATTTTTACAGAGGGAAAAAATGTAGAAAGGGATGCCATATTGATATTAGCCAAAAACTCTAGTCCACTTGTACATTAAACTTTACCTATTGGTAATGCTTCTTAGACAATTGTGTCCTACAATTAACTGCCAAATTCTAAACATACTTAATGGGAAGATTGAATGTAGACAAACATTACCTTTCTAGAGCTAAATGTGAGTCTAGTAGCACCTTAGAGACCAATACTATTGAGATGTATAAGCTTTCAAGGGCTCTTGAAAGCTTATACCCCTAAAATGTTGTTGGTTTCCAAGGTACAATGTGACTGCATTAATTTCTATAGAAAGTACATTGAGATATGAATATCCACATGAATATGTTTCTGCATGGACATTCCATCTTGAATAAATATGTGTTGCTATGTATGCCTGGAATGGGGCAAGCAACTTGTCAGACAGCTCCCATAAATACTAAACTTCCTAACACAGCACAGCAAGAAGGGGGTGTTAGCCTGTTGCCTGGGTTACGTGTGTGTTCCTTTTCTTTCATCTTTGCAGAAGAAAGGCTGACTTTATATGCCCTGTGGAATATTTTGATACACACACCTTCCCATGAGATATATTGAGATTAACTTGTTGTCTGAAGCCCAACCCTTCAGAGATGGAGGTCCTGTGGCTGGGTAGGAAGGGACCAAACAAAGTAGCGCACTTGCCCAACCAGGACGGAGTGTGCCTCGCAGTAGCCCACTCCACCAGAAATCTGGGGGCCAATCCGCATGACTTAAATGTAGCAGAAGTCTTACCTTTGGTAAACACTACTAATTCAATGTTCTGCATGATGCTGCACACAATCTGCAACACTCCCTCAAAAATCGCTTCATTGTAGCGCTTTTTGGGGAATCAGGAAAAGTGGATTCCTCCTGAAAAAAAACGCTACACTTCTGAGCACAAGCTGCAACACATCAGCGAAAGACATGTGCATTCTCAATGTAGCGGTAGAAAGAATGTCCCTCCCCCGCTCTTGCCCCCAAACTTCCGGAGAAGCGATCGCCATTTTTTCCCCTTAGACCGGGGAAAGCAATGAACAAGCGAGGCTTCTCCGGCTAAAGTCCCTTCACAGAAGTGATTAACAGTAAAACAAAGCTCCCTACTGCAAATGTCTTTAAAGTTCCCAAGCACAATACAGCCCCTTGTTCGACACTGCCCGTAATTTCGGCCACAAATCGCGCCCATCGGGGGGGGGGATTTCTTTTTTTACTTGAGGAGCGTGTAAATGATTAAGCGCCAGCTCCTACGCCAGCAAAAAAGGCCTTTCCGAAATGATTGAACACATATTCGTTGCAACTTGTGTGTTTGCATTTTTAAAAAACAGTTCTTAAAGGGAAAGTGTTTTTTTAGGGAGCATGAACACAACAGCCCATTGGCTTTTCCATTTGAATGCCAGCCAGGGGCGGGAAGAAGCGCAGAAAAATCTCGCTTCCTTTGTTGCAATTCCAGCGAGACCAGAAACCTGTGGGGAATGAATACAACTCTACTGGGACTTCAATATTCCACTAAAATAAAAGGGATGCGGAATGACAAAATTCCATTATTTAATATAACGTTTCTGCATTTGGCAACATTGGTCCTTGTGTGGAAAGCCCCTTGGGTGTGATCCTTGACGACTCCTTCTCCATGGAGGCACAGGTCATAAGAGTAGTGTGGCAGGCTTTCTACTACCAGGCCAAGCTACTGGAGCCCTACTTGGCACCAGAACATCTTGCCACAGTGATCAATGCAATGGTCACCTCTAGACTGAACTTCTGCAACTCACTCTACATAGACCTACCCTGATCCTTGGTCCAGAAACTACAACTGGTACAGAATGCTGCAGCCAGGATACACCTTGGAGATCTCATATCCAGCCAGTATTCCAACAACTCAGCTGGCTCCCAAATGAATTCTGGATCAGGCTTAAGGTTTTGGTTCTCACCTTCACTGGGCCGAGTGTACCTGAGAGACCGTCTCTCTGCCTACACTCCCAAAAGAGCACTATGCTCTGACAAGACCAACCTGCTAGTGATCCATGGCCCCAGAGAAGCACATTGATCCTCAACAAGTACCAGAGCTTTCTCTATCCTGGCCCCCACCTGGTGGAACAAGCTCCCTGAAGAAATCAGGGTCCTGCATGAATTCCCACACTTTTGCAGGCCCTGCAAAAGGGAGCTCCTCCACCAGGCATTCATTTGAGTCCAACTGACCGAATAACTTTTGCGGTCCCCCCAGACACCCCCTCCATGTCCTGAAGCAGCCTGACTTCCCTGGCCATTGTCATTCTATTTGAGTTGTCGTTCTTCTTGAAGCCTCTGTTAGTTTATTGTTGATATGTTATTTATGACTGTGTTATGCATTCAGACTGTTCTATGTATTACTCATGCAATATTTTCCTTGAACTGCCCAGAGAGCATATGGGAGAGCAGTATAAAATCTAATACATAAATGGGCCAAGCAGAAACTTGGGAGTGGAAGCAGCTGGCAGTTATGAGATCCTTCTTTCACCTGCTTTGCTATGGCACTATCAAGGGTGGGAGTTGTGGTCCATGATGGGTCAGGTCATAACTACTTGGGAGAAATAGAGTAGGGTGCTCACAGTAGATACAGATAATTGGTCAGCACCCTTAAACACTAGGCATGATGGCCTGCATGCAAAATGGAATTAGATCTGGTCAGCTGACCAAACTGTTAGATCCTTGGGTTCAGAGACCAGGACACTGGAAGTTCATTTCAGCTCTTTCTTGCGAGTCCCTTGGACTGCAAGGCGAACAAACCGATCAGTCCTAGAGGAGATCAGCCCTGACTGCTCCTTAGAAGGCCAGATCCTGAAGATGAAACTCAAATACTTTGGCCACGTCATGAGAAGGAAGGACTCTCTGGAGAAGAGCCTAATGCTGGGAGTGATCGAGGGCAAAAGAAGAAGGGGACGACAGAGAATGAGGTGGCTGGATGGAGTCACTGAAGCAGTAGGTGCAAACTTAAATGGACTCCAGGGAATGGTAGATGACAGGAAGGCCTGGAGGATCATTGTCCATGGGGTCACGAGGGGTTGGACATGACTTCGCACCTAACAACAACAACAGCAGCAGCATTGTGACACCAGCATGATAATGCGAGAACAAAAACTGAACTTAACTGAACTGAAGAAACCCATATCCACCCCCAACTTATATACAAAAGCCACACACTAGATCTTCCCACCAGTTCATGTTATTGGTCAGATCTTCCCACTAGTTCATGCTATTGATCAGTTTCAGTTTAAACTGGCTGGATCCAGAAGATGAGATCTAGCCACACACTGGTCAATTACACTGTAGATTCAGGATCCTGACTCAAACCTCAGGCTTGGTCCTCATCAGAACTACAGACACAACACAAACCATAAAACCAGCTAAGAAAAGCTGGGGGTTTTAATAAAAGCCATTGTCTCTAAATGTTATGGCTAACATGTGCTTTACTACATTAATAATCCACAGATGATAGCCAAGAGCTTGATGGCCCTTTACTATTTCAGTCTAATTCTTCATACATTGATGTGGCTTATTTTCTGTACCCTTTTGATTGAGGCCACTAAGATTACTATTCCTTGAGTTCACTGGGGCACACATTATTATTCTGTTATTGATTATTATTCCGCCTTGCCTGATCCCACATCTGTGGACTTCATCTGATTTGCTGACAGCCTCTGTTATCTCATAACAAAAAGACAAATATTTTTTATACTTCAATACAGTTAGTTGTCATTTGGGAGTATTTTTTCCCCAAGTGCATGGTTTGAATATTAAGATGTAAGTACATTCAGACTTTGCCAAGGGCTATATTTAATTTTTTCCCTTTCTTTCCCTGCAGTTCCCTTTCTCTCTGCTTTTCTCCCACTTGGCATATGTGATTAGACTACAGTGGCTGAATTATTCTGTGAAGTGCTTTGTGTTGCAAGCAATGTAAGAGGTGTGATTTAGAATCCTGACTGTGGATGACCTCATTATTACATTGCTGTACTGAAGTAGTTTAAAGTTGCATAAGCTCCATCAGGAGGGCACCACAAGACCTAGCAAGAAGATTGCCTTCCTAAATATTCTGTCGGGAGGGGGTGGGGGAGAGGGAGATTTGGTATAAAATGTTATTTCTTTTGGTGGAGCTACCCAGTGATGTGCTGGCAAATGATCTTATAAAGCTAATTAAACAAAAGCAAATTTACAGTTACCTAAAAAAAATCATGAAATATCTATATGACCGGGGGGGGGGGGCAACACATACAGACATGTTAAAAATCAAAAGGTCAATATGCCATACCCCGTGTTCAGGTGATAATTCAAAATATGCCACATATTCAGGGAACTGCTTTTTGATGCCATGTCTTTTAAGCCTTTTGATGCTTATGCATCCCTTTGATCCTTAACCCCCTCCATTCCTTTTTGTACCCATTGTCACTGAGCATTGTATGTGCGAACACAGCTAATTTGCCTAGAGTTTTATGGCCATTATCCTTGAAGACTACCAGATGCCTCCAGACAGAGACAACACAGTGTAAAAAGGTAAAGGTAAAGTTATCCCCTGTGCAAGCACTGAGTCATGTCTGACCCTTGGGGTAACGCCCTCTAGCATTTTCATGGCAGACTCAATACGGGGTGGTTTGCCAGTGCCTTCCCCAGTCATTACCGTTTTACCCCCCAGCAAGCTGGGTACTCATTTTACCGACCTCGGAAGGATGGAAGGCTGAGTCAACCTTGAGTCAGCTGCTGGGATCGAACTCCCAACCTCATGGGCAGATAGCTTCAAACAGCATGTCGCTGCTTTACCACTCTGCGCCACAAGAGACTCTACAACAAAGTGTCTTCACACCCAAAACCATTGTGAAGGGGAGGGGGTCATGGGCTATGGTTAGAAAAGGGAGATAGTGAGGTTAGAATCTATAGTCTTAGCAAAGAATCCCAAGATGTCCAGTTCACTAACTTTGCAATAAAGAGATTTTCTTTCATTGAAGTTTGCTTATTGGGAATAATCAACAAGATGCTCACAAACTAGTGTAAGTGGTTAATTTTCCCCTATTTTGACTACAAAGATACAAATTTTCTCAAAATCCAGATTCTGATCAGAAAGGGGAAAGTATTTTAAAGTGATGGAAGCCATAAGTTACATTTAAACCTGGTAGCTTGCAACTGAATAACAAATGGGCTTTAGAAATGCACATAGATACAGACCCCCTCCCCAGCCTAAACTAAATATATGTTAATTCTTCAATACATTCTAATATACCTAAACACCAGATTTTTTGTTAAAATCTTCTTTACCACTTGTCAGAATGATATATATAACCAAGTTACCCTGAAGCCAGAGAGTTCACCATAGGGAATTAGTGAGATTATCAATTGGGAGATGTTGAGGCTAAGAAATTGGGTGGTGGGTCAGCTGAAGCCCTGTAGGAGAAAAATGACCCCACTCCTCAAAGTAATCAATACAATTACAAACGAATGCTGACCTGTTGGTATTGTTACACTATATTCAGTGTTTGCTAGAGATATAAAATAAATTTGCATGTTTTCTGGTTTGATTCGAACTTTGATATTTATAAAATAAATGCAAGGCTCTTGAAAACGTTAAAAATTTCACTCATGGCTTTGTTGGTTGTCATGCTGCCCAAAGAAATAAAAGTTAGAGAATTCTGACATGTATGACAAGGAAAAAAAGATTGTATTGCTGCCATAATTCGCAAATCTAAGAGGGTCCAGCTGAGAATGGCAGTGTTTTCCAGTCAAGGTAGAAACATGGTCCAATCCATCCATCCATCACCTACCTACCTACCTACCTATTTATATTTGTAGGCCACCACTTCTGGAGCAGATGTCTCACGGTGGTTAACATAAAAATTCCAATAACAAATTTTAAATTAACAGAACATAATATATTTAAAACAATATACCCTCCCCATATATATTTAAAGGTGTGCATGCTTCTTTATAGGTAGCGTGAAGGAAAGTACAGAAAAAGAACATTTAATACATCACTGTATCACTTCTCAAGGATTACCATTAATTTACCAGAAATGCCAAGGTGTTAACATTTAAATATTTTTCCCAAATTCACTTTTTTTCCAGGTTGTAGTTGTACCTTTCTTTACCATCTTTAAACCGCCCGTGGCGCCACGGGCGCCACGGACTATATAAAAGAGTAAGGGGTGTGTGGGAGGAGTTAGGGCGGGCTCTGCCCGGGATAAAAACTTGGAGGAGTGAATCAGGAGCCGCGAAGCGGCTCCTGATTCGCTCCTCCGAGTGCCACTCCAGGGCCAAGTGTCCAATTGGGAGGTGCGCAAAGCGCGCCTCCCTATTGGACACTTGGCCCGTCTCCCAGACACCGCGCCTCCAACTCGCCAGTTCTCCCGAACAGCCATCCTCGCTGGATGGCTGCCAGGGAGGATGCTCGCCACACGCCGCTCCGGTCTGGGGAACCTGCTTCCCCGCCGAGCGACTGCCCTTTACCTACCTGTGACTACCGCGGCCATCCCCCCTTCCCACCCCAACCCCAGACGTCCGTCGCACGCCAGCGCCACCGGTCGCGACCTCCCCCCATTCCCATTCCCCGCTTCGCCCCGCACCCCGGACGCCCCTCCCTGCCCTCCACCCCCCATTCCCGATGTCCTTGGACGCCTGCCGTAGCCCGCACCCAAACCCAACCCCAGCCCACTTGCGCCTTGCCACTTCCCCCAACGTCCCGGAACATCCCCGCCGCAGCCGCCACGAGCCCCGAACTCCTCACCCCCCTTACCCGCTTGCCCCGCTGGGGCCCGCACAGACGGCGTGCCTGCAAACGGGCCACCGCCCAAGCTCAAAGATGGCGGCCGAGGCCTGGACGACGACGACGAGCCCATGCTCACGAAGACGCAGGGCACAGGCCGCCGCCCACGCGGCCAGATCACTCCGCAGACGCTGCAGACGACACTGACCCGCGACAGCAAGCCACACCCAAGCCGCAGCCCGCGCCGCTACAGACCTGCTCACTCAGGTACGACTCGCCCTGCCCTGTAATCTCTCCTCCCTTCCTACACCTCACCTCCCCTCTTCCTCCCTCTGCCCCCGGGACCCCTCGCTTCCTCCGGCCTGCTCCTCCACGGACACTTCCACAGACCCCTGCCAGCACCCCATGGGAAGCCACGCGGCCTGCTAGCGCCCATTGTATTCCCACTACAATGGGCCTTATTCCTAGTCTTGAATATTTGCTTTAAAAAAATCTATGTAAGTGCAGTGGCAGCTTTCAACAATGACTGTGCCCATGGTCATTCCAGAATGTCTCTTTTAGACGCAGAAAAAACAGAGTCCAGTAGCACCTTTATGACCAACCAAGATTTATTCAAGGCATGAGCTGTCGAGTGCAAGCACTCTTCCTCAGAAAGATAGATGACATGCTGCTTTGGCATAGTTAGCAGCATTCCTTCATCTCCATCTCTTTCTTTACTTCTCATAAGCTGGACAATCCCTTCCCCTTCTGTCATTCTATATATCCTGCAGCTGTACACTGTGCTAGCTAAAACACACACCCAAAATCCCCTGTGTTGATTTAATTTCAAGTTTTTCAGCTGTGTACATTCAAAGGCCATCTTCATACAGTTAGTGATGGCAATATGTTGGTGTATAATGGAGGCTTGCTGGTGCATCTTAGCAATATCTTGGTGCCATTCTGCAACATCACCAAGTTAATTTCAAGCCTAGTGTACAAAAAAGTGGTATTAGGAAGGAATGTTTTATGGGAGAGTGAGAATCCATCAACTGTCCATATCCATATCCATCCATCAGGAGATATGAAAATCCATATCCATAAATGTATGTATGTAAGCAAAGTAGTGATCTCTGAAACATATCAAGTCTGCTGAAACACTTGCCTAGCAAATCTGTTGGTTGGGGGAAATATTCTCAACAAAACTAGCATTTTTCTTTAAATATGCAGAAAATTCCCTGATATGCCCAGACCATTTGTGTAGATTTTGTTATCTGGAAAGAGGGGAGAACAGCACTTCCATTTTTGATATAGTGATACCCAAGGATAGGCTTATCTGAGGGACTGTTTGTCTCCCTATTCCCCCCTCCACAGGGTTCTTTGCTCTGCAGGTTTGAATCAGTTGGTTGTCCCCAGTACCCAGGAGGCACACCTGGCCTTGGCCACGGCCTTTTTGGTCCTGGCCCTGACCTGGGGGAATGAGCTCCCGGAAGAGCTAAGGGAGCCATCACAGTTCCACTGTAATCAAAACATTAAATTAAAAAACAAACAAATAAATAAACAGGACAATTTAATCAACAGCGTCCAAGAAGCAAAGAACATTAAAAAGAACCTCTCATATGTTCTGTTTTGGAAACAGTCTTAAGAATGAAGAAGCACAGCTTGAATCAGTCTTAGACCAAATGACACCCCCTGGGATCATTAGCTTGGTATAATGGTTAGGAGCAGTGGCTTCTAATCTGGCATGCCACATTTGATTCTCTGCTCCCCCACATGTAATCAGCTGGGTGACCTTGGGCTTGCCACAGCACTGTTAAAGCTGTTCTGACCAAGCAGTAATATCAGGGCTCTCGTAGCCTCACCTACCTCACAGGGTGTCTGTTGTTGGGAGAGGAAAGGGAAGGTGAATGTAAGCCGCTTTGAGACTCCTTTGGGTAGAGAAAAGCGGCAAATAAGAACCAAATCTTCTTCTTCTTTTTCCCAGTCCTTGTTTGAGCAACTTCTTAATATCTAATTATTGCATTTAGAGCCCATTTCCCAACTTTGATGTATTATTATTTACATTCATAGTTTTTATTTATTCCCTTCATGTAAGAACATAAATTTGAATGCTAGGAGCCATAAATCCGTATTCATTCATTGCAAATACAAGCAAATAAAAACAAATTTGCTTGGGTTTAATACTAATCTCATGGGTATTTTTTTCCTATGGCATCAACAATATCATGATAATTCACATGCTTACTGTTTGCTGAATTGGCACGGATGCAGTAAAACTTCCAACTCATTTGCAAGAAAAATGATAACACAGCATTGCCAATGCAGGTTAGTGTTGCCAGTCTGACAAGGGCTGATGATTTGTATGGTCTGATTCTTTCAGCTATTGAGAGGATGGTTCAGCAGGCTGACTGCACTGGCACCTCCTGCTCTGGTACCCCAGGTGATCAATTGATTCACTGGTCTGAAATTTGGATTTACAGTATAATCCTAGGCAGAGCTGCTCCAGTCTAAGCTTATTGAAACCAATGTGTTTAGACTTGAAATAACTTGCATAGGATTTCATTGTAATGATTTCATTATTTCTTTCCCCTAATTCCAGCACCTGTGCACTGTTATTTCCAAATTTGTATGTGTTTGCAGGCTCAGTACATGCTATATAGTCTACAAAAACTGCCTCTAAAGGATTATCAGGGAATTTGCCTCTCTAATGGAAACCATTCCATGCATCTCAGTACTAATTGGCTACTAAGAAGCCCCTGGTATCCAGGTTTGCTTAAGAAATAATTATAACTCATAAAGGCCTCAGCTATGGAACTTTTACTCAGCTGGAATTAAATGCTTTTTTAATGGAAATGGATATGGTATGCTGGATGGCTCAACTTTTCTAAATAGTGAATGTTTTCCACAGCAAGGCTACAGGGTTCATATAAGAGTGTTCTGAAAAGTAATCTGCTGTAGCCTTTTACTCAGTCTGAAATGGTAATTTCATATTAACTTTAAATATGCAATGGGACCCTTTTCTCCCCAAAACACAGGGCTTCTTATGTCGAGTTCATTATTAGATACTTATATCTGATGTATATTAGCTGGTTACTCGGGGCACAGGGGAACTGAATTATTTTAAGCATTAGGCAGCTGTTGAAAAACTGTGTATGGAAGTAATGAGAATTCTTTTAAGCTGACTCTTTATGCAGCATAAAGCTAACATTTCCCTCCCCTATTTGTACTAAAATCCTCAATTCACTTATTAGGGCTGAGATCATAAATCACGTTTTGTTCTACTGAATCTAAAAATAAAGGAGGAGCCATCTTTTCATATCTCCTGAACTTAAATCTTCAGTTTGGTTCTTAGAACTGGAGATGTGCTGTACCTTTTAGTCTAACCTTTTGCAGAGCCTGCATGGTGTCATGGTTAAAAGTGGCATATTGTAATCTGGAGAACTGAGCTTGTTTCCCAATTCCTCACTACTTGCTGGGGGACCTTGAGCCAGACAAAGATCTTTCAGAAGCATCTTAGCCCCACTTACTTTACATGGTGACTGTTGAAGGCAAAGAAATGGAACAACTTAGAGACAAAATTCTGAACTTCCTATTAGAAAATGCATTTAAGAACCTGTCCTTCCCATGTTGCTATTATAAAACTGGCCAAGCCCCAATTGAGCCCTTCCCTTCAAATGGATCTTAATTATATGAAGATATGGCTTTTAACCTAAGAGCTATTTAACTAATGTTTATGTTATAATATACTGGATATTGTATTGAATGTTTTAATTGTTACCTGTGATGAGCCTACTAGGGAAGGCAGTATAAGAATAGTTATTGTTATCACTGTTGTTGTTAGTTCTAATAAATAATGCAAAAGAGCTTTTAAAATATTAGTGAAGACCCATCTCCATACTTGAATTATATTCATGAATTCCAGCTATAGAGTGTGAAAAACTACAGCTGCCAGAATGCACTACTCACACCATAAATCTTTATGTTTTAAAATCTGATCATCCCACATATCAAAAGGGTGCATGTATTGAACCACATGGAGTCACATGAGCATATTTCACACAGGGTTCTACTGCTCCCATTGATAACGAGGACAAGAACTCTTTGTAAAGGGGAAATGGACAGGCACACATTTGGAAGGTATCAACCGTATAAGAACTTTGTTTGAAGAACTCATCTGCTTGGCTCAGTGGTAGAACATCTGCTCAGCAAGCAGGAGGCCCCACAATCAACCCCTGATCTCTCCAATCGAAAGTATCAGACAGTAGACAATGCGGGAGACCTCTGCTCTCTGCTTCAGACCCTGGAGAACTGCTGCCGGTAGGAGTAGATGGGGCTGATTTTGGTGGATTGATTCAGTATAAAGCAGCTTCATGTGTATTTACATCCCTATAATTTGATCATTATAATGGCATACAGAGGTGTATTCTGGCACTACAAAACACAGCCTAAACAATGTGAATAATTAAAGTAACATGAAAAGCAGCCTTGATAGCATGAAAAGCAGAGGGGCAAAACATAAATAGTCTGCATTGCCACAAAACCTCTCAGTGCCACAAACAGGTGATATCCAGTTGTATCAACTGTACCACACAGCCTCCTGTCTGCATCACCGATAGAAAGAAGCGTTGTTTTCTGCAGTCTTTGGGATTAATTTTCTTTGGATTCAAACACGTTTTTTGTCCAAGTATCGTTAATGGAACCGCCTTTTTAAATCGGGCAAACCTAAGGTAAGAGATGTGCATGTGTGTGTTTTCAAAACTTGTTTCCCATGGCTGTAGAAACTGAAGGTACACATCAGGTAAACGATCTACATCAGTAAGATTAGCTAAAACCAGTGGGATCCTTGCAGAATAAAGAACTGGTTCTTTGTGCCCTGCATGATGTATTTGATGTTGACTCTGTACCAAGTGATTTCTGGAAATAAACATAAGCTGCAGGTAACCTGAATGGTGCAATATAAAGAGATCTTGGCATGGAATTTCTGGGACTCTGCACAGATGGAATTTTGGTGTGTTTGTTTTTTCCTTCCAGTAGACCCAATTCATTCCTGTTTTTATTGGTTTTAAACAAAACAAGCTCTCAGGATGTGGCAGTCTATTACAAAACCTCCAGACATCTCTAAACATCTTCTGCGTCAGTAACAAGAAAGAAGAACATCAGTATATCAGTGCCTGGCTGTAAAATTATTGTAAAAAGGAAATAAACAAGACACAAGAGCCTGCTTAAAATTACAGAGCAGTAACCTGAACACAAAGATAACGGCTCTTTTTCTTTTTCCCAGTGTAGTCGAAAAAACACTGTAATGTAATAATATGATGTACAGTGGTGGGTAAAGAAACATGACTTGTTTGCAGAAGAAGCAACTTCCAGAGCTAACAATTGTGGTTAGAAAACTGTATTGAGAAAGAGAGAGTTAAAATGAGAACAAACATGGTGAGAGCCACAACCTGGGAATCCAAGGACTGCCCAGGGGGAAGATCCTTTTACTTGGAGAAGTAACCTTGATCTTAAGTCTTGGCTCCTGCCATGCCCTCAAAGCCTTTTAATTAAATCCTAGACTGTATACAGTTGCCTAGTGTGAAGAAAAGTCCCTTTGTGTATGTTCAGAAGCTTTTTGTTCTTTATTATGTTTAAAAATTCAGATTGTCCCCATCTTCAAGAAAGGGAAAAAGGAGGATCCGGGTAACAACCAACCCATCAGCTTGACATCTGTAGCAGGCAAAATTTTGGAACAAATAATCAGACAGTCAGTCCTTGAGCATCTGAAACAGAGAGCTGTGATTTCTAAGACTCAGCACAGGTTTTGCAAGAACAAGTCAGGTCAGACCAACCTTATATCTTTTTTTTTGAGAAAGTGACTACCTTACTGGATCAGGGGAATGCTGTGGATATAGTTTATCTGGATTTCAGTAAAGCTTTTGATAAGGTTCCACATGATATTCTTGTTGACAAGTTGGTAAAATGCAGTATGGATCCTAATTCTGTCAGGTGGATCAATAACTGGTTGACAGATTGTACCCAAACGGTACTTGTTAATGGCTCAGTATCCTCTTGGAGATGAATGACAAGTGGAGTGCCCCAGGAGCCTGTTTTGTTCAACATATTTATAAGTGATTTGGATGAGGGATTAGAGGGGGTACTTATTAAATTTGCAGATGACACTAAACTGGGAGGGGTAGCAAACACAACAGAAGACAGAAGCAGAATACAGGATGATCGTGATAGGCTTGAAAAGTGGGCTCAACTAAATAAAATGAAATTCAATAGGGACAAATGTAAAGTTCTGCATTTAGGTAGGAAAAACCAAACACACCAATATAGGATGGGGGAGACTTGTCTTGGCAGTAGCATGTGCAAAAAGGATCTAGGAGCCTTAGTAGACCACACATTGAACATAAGTCAACAGTGTGACTTGGTGGCTGAAAAGGCAAATGGGATTTTGGGCTGTATCAAGCGTAGTATCATGTTCAGATCACGGGAAGTGATGGTACCACTTTGCTCTGGTTCGGCCTCGCTTGGAGTACTGTATTCAGTTTTGGGCACTACAGTTGAAGAGAGATGTAGACAAACTGGAGTGTGTCAGGAGGAGGGCAACAAAGATGGTGAGGGGTTTGAAGACCAAGATGTATGAGGAAAGGTTGGGGGAGCTTGGTGTGTTTAGCCTAGAGAGGAGACAACTGAGAGAGAACCTGATAACCATCTTCAAGTATTTAAAAGGCTGCCATGTAGAGGATGGAGCAGAGTTGTTCTCTCTTGCCCCAGAGGGACAGACCAGAATCAATGGGATGAAATTCATGCAAAAGAAATTCCATCTAAACATCTGGAAGGAGTTCCTGGCAGTTAGAGCGGTTTCTCAGTTGAACAGGCTTCCTTGGGAGGTGGTAGGTTCTCCAAATTTGGAGATTTTAAAGCAAAGGCTGGATAGCTATCTGGTGGAGAGGCTGGTTCTGTGAAAGTTCAAGGAGGTGGCAGGTTACAGTGGATGAGTGATAGGGTTGTGAATGTCCAGCATAGTGCAGGGGGTTGGACTAGATCCTTCCAACTCTATTATTCTATGATTCTACTGGTATGGATTAAACCCAGATTCGTATCAAGTATTCTTTAAGATGCCACTGTATATGCAGGTTTAAGAGCTTGGGGAGATAATAAAGGGGGCTCTGCAGGTTATAGGAAATGATAAAAAGCAGGAATGCAAGGTACATCCAATGAGCTTTTAATATAATAGGCAAGTGAATAAAAGTTTATTTGACAGGCAGGAGTGCATCACCGGCCCCCAAGTGAAGACGCTTGACACTTTAATAGATTGGCATAACCGGCCACGGCTTTTAATGCATAACAGGAAGTGTTGGATGGGCATAGGGGAAAGCCTGCCCTGTGGTCAGCCGACCACCCGCACCTAAATTCCTAGTGGCCCTGCTAGGAATTCCCCCTCTTCTCCCAGCCGGGAGTCGAGGTTCCTAGACCACTAGGATCCTTACCTTGGGGAGTGCCGCCACCCGAGGCACCGCAGGGGGCGCACACCTCCATTGGTCCAGCCTCGGGCCACCCGGCTGCGTGAATACCTAGGCCTCTTCCACAGAGGTCAGCCCTTCACGCCCAGCCACCTCTTAAGAGGTCCCAATTCGGGAGTCGGGCCGCAAGCCGTCATCCCAGCAAAAACTCAGGCTCCCCCTATGCCCCCCGCCCAGCCGTGACATGAATAGCAACCCACATAAACATTCCAATCAAATGTAACAATCCAACCAGAAACCAGGGAGGGAGGGTGGGAAAGCCTTCCGTCGATCGGGCTCCAAGGCGGCAAAGAGACTGAGCTGGCGCACGTGGCGCCCTTTTATAGCTCGTCTCCTGCCCGCCCCGCACGCCCGGCGTCCTGCCGCTCCCAACGTGCCGGCCGGCACGTCCTTCCTTCGCGCCTCTTCCTTGGCGCCTGCAACTCCGCCCGTCAATGGGCAGCCACGGTGAGTCTCGGCTTTCTTTTGACAGGCAGGAGTGCATCACCGGCCCCCAAGTGAAGACGCTTGACACTTTAATAGATTGGCATAACCGGCCACGGCTTTTAATGCATAACAGGAAGTGTTGGATGGGCATAGGGGAAAGCCTGCCCTGTGGTCAGCCGACCACCCGCACCTAAATTCCTAGTGGCCCTGCTAGGAATTCCCCCTCTTCTCCCAGCCGGGAGTCGAGGTTCCTAGACCACTAGGATCCTTACCTTGGGGAGTGCCGCCACCCGAGGCACCGCAGGGGGCGCACACCTCCATTGGTCCAGCCTCGGGCCACCCGGCTGCGTGAATACCTAGGCCTCTTCCACAGAGGTCAGCCCTTCACGCCCAGCCACCTCTTAAGAGGTCCCAATTCGGGAGTCGGGCCGCAAGCCGTCATCCCAGCAAAAACTCAGGCTCCCCCTATGCCCCCCGCCACTAGAGCAAGGTCTTTCAAGGCCTCGCTCCCGCCCAACACTCCTGATCCTCCAGCCATCCTACTAGGGCAGCCCGCACGTCTTGCAGCCACATGTCCGTACCCCAATCTGACAAATGTACCCCGTCAGGCCGGTATAACGCCTCCAGCTCACGATCAATATCCGGGTGTGGAATCGACACCCCTCCCCAACCATTTACAAACTGCGTAACCATTTTGTTAACCTTGCGTGCCATCAGGTTCACCCCTTTTTGGCGACAGAGCATGCCGCCACCGTCGGCGCTCAACTATAGCGGACCAGAAAATTTTTGTGTTGGGCAAACGGTGCCTCAACACTGCCAAATCGGCTGTCATGACATTAATGAGTTGCAACCCCTTCATTTTTGGTAGGTCATTCCCCCCAAGATGAATAACCAGGGCTCCTGGCGCCCCAGACTGGTACACCTGTGCCGCTACCATGTCAAGGAGGGCCCTCCATTTCATCCCCCTGCAGCCGGACCAGCGAAGGTGGATGAAGCCATCAAGTCCCAGGTGCCGTCCCCAGCCCGAACATGCAGCATACAGGCCTGCTCGATACACGTAGCTGTGGCCCACGAAGAGGACATCCACGGGTGAAGCCAGGTGCCCTGGAAAATGGACATGTTAGCTATCATATACCGGACGCACATACCCTCTGTACGCTTTCGATTTCCACCGCCCCAGACCCATGATGTCTTCTGGCGCCGCTCCGTCTTGGTAGGCCTGTGTTGCCGCCCCAATACGAAAGGAATGTGCTCCATAGTGACAAGGATTCAGTCCCACCCGTCTGGCACAGGACCGTAGTATAGCTGTGAACTGAAATCGTGAGAGGCACGTGCCATCCTGATGTATAAAGAGTGTACCTGCCGTCCCCGGTCTAATTGCCAAGTATGCCCTCATACTCCGCACAGGGCATGGGTCCCCAGCTGGGGCCTCACCCAATGTCACCCATGTGCCTTTACCCAATTGATCCGTCTTGGACCAACGCAAGTGGACCCTGAGTGAGTCCCCAACTTGCGTCACGTCGGACCGTGCAAGTACCTTGCCCCCCGTGGAGGCCTTTGTCGGGGCCAAAATTTCCCCGCTCCGAAAAGCCCCATAAAAGGCTAAAGTGAAAGCTGCCCGTGCCAGCGTTGCCTCGTATGGCGAATAACACACATGTTTCAGCCCCACGACCAACCGCTGCAACAAACCCTTGGTGATGGGCCTTCTGGCATCCCCTGCATGGGGAATGGTCCTTCTCCAGCCCCTTATGGCCCTTTTGGCTAAAAATGAAGTGCCTGGGTCCCACCCCCCAAAAACTTTGCTGAAAAAGGACAGCCTCCTTCTGGCGGGCCAGATACTGCAGGACCAACTGCTCCTCCACCGGCCACGGTGACCGGGCGCCTGTCTGCCTGGCAAACTCCACGAAGGCCCTGGCCGCCCCTTTGTATGCTCGTCTCGTAGCCGCTGCCAGCGAGCCCAGGACCCCTTGCATTATTACTCGGCGCCAAGGCTCCACAGCCCCGGCGGAAATGCTTCCGGCTCCATCCGTGCCCCTGGGACGATCTGGCGAAATCGGGCGATCTGCGAATGAGACAAAGCATCCGCTGCTTCATTGCGAACACCCGCCACGTGCTTGGCCACGAACGAGATGTTTGCCGTGAGGCACACGAGTACCAGCCTACGAACCAGACCCATAACCCGCTCGGACCTGGACGTCTGCTTGTTGACGATGCGCACCACTGCCTGGTTGTCACACCAGAAGGTGACCTTCTTGTTCGCAAAACAGTCCTGCCACAGGACCGTGGCCACCACTATGGGAAAGAGTTCTAGGAACGTGAGGTCTCTCCTCACCCCTGCTCCCCATGTGTCCGGCCACTGCCCTGCACACCAACGGTCCTCGTATAGGACCCCAAAGCCCATGCTGCCCGCTGCATCTGAGTGCACTTGCAGGGCATCCTGCAACTCCAGAGGAGACTGCCATATGGCCACCCCGTTAAAATCCGCCAGGAATTCCTGCCACACTGCCATGTCGGCCTTCATGGCCGCCGTGACCCGGATGTGGTGATGCCGTGCCTGAGCGCCTGCCATGGAACGAGCCATCCGTGCACAGAAGGCTCTCCCGGGGGCAACCACTTTGCAAGCAAAATTCAAGTGTCCCAACAGTACTTGCATTTCCTTCAATAGGCACTTCCGGCGCTGGGCCATGTCCCCCAGCAGACGGCCAAGAGTGGCCAGCTTTTCTGGTGGCAGCTGGGAGGTCCCCCGTTCAGAATCCACCAATATGCCTAAGTAGCTCAACCGGGTGGCCGGGCCCTCCGTTTTGTCAGCAGCCAAAGGCACGCCCAACTCCCTGGATAGCTCCTGAAAGGCCTGGAGCCGCCGCAAGCACTCCCCTGAGCCCCGTGGCCCTGCAAAGAAAAAATCATCAAGGTAATGGGTCCCTTCCACGAAATTCCCCCGCACCTTGACTGCCCAGTCTAGGAACGTACTGAATGCTTCAAAGGCTGCGCAGGCGATTGCGCAGCCCATGGGCATGGCCTTGTCCACGTACCAGGCACCTTGAAATTTCATACCCAGTAAGCAAAAATCCGTAGGATGCACTGGCAGCAGGCGAAATGCTGACTGAATGTCACATTTTGCCATTAGTGCCCCATGCCCGCAAGCCCTGACAATTGCCACCGCATGGTCGAAGGACGCGTATTTCACTGCACACAGTTCTGGGTCAATGTGATCATTGACCGACTTCCCCCTGGGATAAGAGAGGTGGTGTATCAGGCGGTACTGCCCCTTTGCCTTCTTGGGCACCACCCCGATAGGGGAAACCCTGAGGTTTGGAAGAGGTGGTGCCGAAAACGGGCCAGCAATCCTGCCTGCCCGGCACTCTTTGTCCAGCTTCTCCCGCACCACCTCTGGCATTTGAGCTGCTGACTTAAGGTTCCCGCTAACCGTAGCCACCCGGGGCCCGGTGAAAGGAATGTGGAAACCTACCTCGAATCCGGCCAGCAAGTAAGCTGCTGCCGCCTTATCTGGATATCTCCTCAGCCAAGGCCGCAATGCCTCCAGATTCACAGGAGTGGGAGCCCGGGCGAGCGCACCTTCTCCACCAGCCTCAAGCACTTTTGGTGGTTGTGGAAGGTCCAGGGGCACCCGACCCTCCCTCCTTCCTCGGGAAGGATCGGGCCCCTCGAAAGGGCTGCTGACTGCCCCCTTCCCTGGGCAGCTCAATGCGGTATGGCTGCCCCCGCAGCGTTCGCAGGCATGGGCATAGCGGCATGGCTTCCGGGTACAAACAGTGCGGTTAAAGTCCCAACACACCATGCCCACCTCACGCCTGGCCGGGGGCCCACGCCGCTCCTTTTCTTTTGGGAAGCGCATGTGCGGGCCCACCCAAACCAGCCACGTATCCTGGTGCTTCAGGTCCCAGCGCGCCCGGGGGTTATGAGAGGCCATTTCCCTGAAGCACCTGTCGTACTCCATTGCTGCCTCATCCCCCCCCAGCTCCCGGGCCTCCAAGACATGGGACAGATACCTGTCCAGGTGCCAGCCCTGCTCAGGGTATGCTGCACTTATGAGAGCTGAATATTCAGCAAAACCCCTGAGCCAATTGGAGAAAGACCGCTCGAAACGAGGGATCTCCTTCTTTTTGGCTTCCTTGCGCTTGCCAGTATCCCCTTTCTTGGCAGTTTGCCTGATAAAGGCAAACATATCTACGAAGTAGCCCTCCAGGGCCCGCCTCCGCAGCTTACTCGGGAGGTGAATCCCTGGAGGTGCCTCCGCATCGTTGAATTGCCTCGGGGGTTCAGTTACCATACCCCCCGCCCTCTTAACCTCCAGCAACTGCGTGGCCGTGGCTCTTCTCTTATGAAGCCATGCCGGCAGGCCAGGAGTAAAAGCACCTTCCAGCCAGTGCCATCCATCCCTGTGGGCCTCGAGCCCTTCCCCCTCAGAGGTGGACTCACCCGAGGTTGTGGAACTCAGCCTTGCATGACCATGCCTGTGGCAACAATCAGCCCGCTTTCGGTGACGCCTGGACCTGGCCCTTGGGGTTGATGAACGTGGGCTGTGCTCTGATCTAGGTGCCCCACTGCGCTCTCCAGAGGAGCTGCTACCCGGCCGGGCAGCCCTGCCCCTGGCGCCAGCTGACTGCTGAGCCATTGCTTGCGCATACCCTTGCCAATAGGCTGCCGAGTCCGGCACTGGGGACCTTGCCCTCCCATCCCCGTTGTCCAAGCTGGACCCATCGCTGCCCTGGCTGCTGCGCCGCCCAGACTCCACGTGAGGGCGCTTGGGCCTCCGCGCCGCCTTGCGCCCGCTGCCCCGTGATGCGCTGCTGCGCCGCCTGGGGCTGGCCCCGGAGGTCCCTGCCCCATCGTGGCGCCCGGCGGAATCACTGCCGGGGCCCGCCTCCCTTGCAGCGGGGGTGAAAGAATGCCCCGAGGAGCTGCTGGAGCACCCCGCCCCGCGCTGACTGCCCCGCAGAGGAGGAGATGATCCGCTGTCTCCCCTCGACGGCGCCCCATCCCCCCGACCTCTCGGGCGCTTCCCTGCCCTCTCTGGCTGACGCCCCCTCTCAGTGGCTGGCCCTCGTCTCCCTTCTTCAGGGGCTTCCTGCCGCCGCCCCTCCCGCCGCCGCGAGGGAACCGCCGCCGCCCACGCTGCCTGGGCCCTGAGAGCGCTGGCTCTCCGACTAGGCCCTTCCCTGCCCCCGGGTTCCCGGCCCCCGCGTTGCCCCGAGGCCTCCGTGCCCTTGGCCGCCCCCTTGGGAACCTCCGCCCGGCTCCTCTTCTTCGGGGCCATGCTCTGCGCTCGTTGGGTTTTTTTTTTTTTTTTAAACCCTTCCGGGGGGGGGGGTCGCCGCCCGCGCTGTCCCGGCCAAGCTTCTCACGCTCCCTGCCGCCGCTGCTGCTCCTCCGCCGCTCAGTGATAAGGGATGGGGGGGGAAGTGCCAGGCAGGCCGCGGTGCAATCCGGAGCCGACGGAAAAGCCTTCCGTCGATCGGGCTCCAAGGCGGCAAAGAGACTGAGCTGGCGCACGTGGCGCCCTTTTATAGCTCGTCTCCTGCCCGCCCCGCACGCCCGGCGTCCTGCCGCTCCCAACGTGCCGGCCGGCACGTCCTTCCTTCGCGCCTCTTCCTTGGCGCCTGCAACTCCGCCCGTCAATGGGCAGCCACGGTGAGTCTCGGCTTTCTTTTCTCAAAGCTCTAATATAGCTCCTGCAGTTTGCCTTTACCCAGGTTTATTTCTTGTCCTTTCTGAGACCACAGCTGACATTCCCTCTTGTTACTTTCTCCCAATGATGAATCGCACTGTCCTATCCAGGACTTTCTGTTGGGTTGTGTGGTTCATTTGTTCTCTCTGACTCAAACCAGACCTTACAATGAGACATCTGGGTGGGCGCATTTCCCAAGATATATAAAATTCTACTGTGTGGTACTATGTTAGTCTTTCCTTTGTTCTCCTTCCTGGTCCTCCCCCAAGAGACATCAAGTTTGTGTGCCTGGCAAGCAGCTGATTTGTTCATTCTTCTGAGAGTTGGTTACCTGCTGGTTTAACTTCTTTGATTTTTGAGTCATTTTTTTCTTCTTGTCTCCCAGGCAAATTTTAATTGACAGCTTCAGCTGAGCACCTTAATAAGAGTGAGTCAGTGGAAGAAGCACCCTGTATTTATTTACAATCATTAAAATTGTGCTGGATTTTTATATTACTTGGTATTTTTACAATGACAGTGACTCATCTGGCCCACCTTTGTCCAGCTGTTTTGAATATCACAGTTCAAGTTTTCTAAATATCATTTATGTAAGTAATTTGTTGTTTGAGTTAAAAGGTAAAGGTAAAGGTATCCCCTGTGCAAGCACCGAGTCATGTCTGACCCTTGGGGTGACGCCCTCCAGCGTTTTCATGGCAGACTCAATACGGGGTGGTTTGCCAGTGCCTTCCCCAGTCATGACCGTTTACCCCCCAGCAAGCTGGGTACTCATTTTACCGACCTCGGAAGGATGGAAGGCTGAGTCAACCTTGAGCCGGCTGCTGGGATTGAACTCCCAGCCTTATGGGCAAAGCTTTCAGACGGCTGCCTTACCACTCTGTGCCACAAGAGGCTCTTGTTGTTTGAGTTAAATGCCATTTAATATCTTTGCTGAGCTATTTCTCAGTACATTGAGATATTTATTGACAAATTTAGTTATTTATAAAAAATAGTTATTGTTACAGCTCAAGCATTAAGGATCTGCAGCAGCCCTGCTATTTTGTATACTGACAATTTCCAATTAATATCTAGACATCTTAACTCAGTTCAGTAGAGGCTGGGTGCAATTCCTACATGTGGAGAAGTGCCACAGGGCTCAGTACATGTTGTTTCCTACCGTGCATGCAGCACAAAGAGACTTTGCAGAAAATGAAAAGTTCGTGGTGCCAGAAGCTGCCCCGACTAAGCCTTGTAATGGGAGAGGGAGTCTTCGGAGAGAGAGTAGTCCACACCTGGGACATACAATACCTGAGGCTCTAAGAACCTCAACATCTCCAGAGGTAGACTTCATGCCTACCAATTCCAGAGCTTCAAGCAAATTACGATCCTTAGACAGAACAAGTGAGGACTTGTTAGATAGAACAAGCCCCCACTTTCTGTTGCCTTATTCCCATCACTCATGACCTCTGCACTTTCTGCCTTCCTCCATGCCTTCTCCTCAATCATCCCTCTTGCTTCTATCTCCCCAATTATCCCTTTGCCACCCCCACCCTGTCCTTCCTTCTTGTATTCCAGACGCAGAACAAATAATTGGTACCTGACTTTTCCCTCCCCTTCCAATCAGCAAAAGGAGCATTATGTGCCAGGCAACTAGGAGGAATTCTGGGTTCCATTGATAGAAGGGGGTGGGTTAAAGGCAGCAGTGGTTCTTCCTCCTCCTCCACTTGTCTGAACTCTGTGCTGAGTGAGTATAGCTGTAGTGGGTTCTGCCATAGCTGCATCATTGTTGGGGGGAGGGGGTTTGAGCCCCCATGCCTGCTCCTCCTCCTTACATTCCCCAGGTAGGAGTGAGCCAAGATTCCTCTTTTCCACCTGCCTGAAACCTGCCTGAGGCGGAGAGCCAGCAAGAGTACTTTCTCCTCTCTTCATCAGCACCTGCTTGCATTCAGAAAATCAACCTCTGTGATTGTGTAGTCAACTGTTCTCTGTTCTGAAAGGGTTCTTTTATCTCCCCCACTCTTAGTAGCTTCCATATTTTTCTCCAAGCCTTAGGGTTACCCCAAGTTTGGAGAAAAGTCTATGGTTCTGTCAATGTATCCCTGATGCATGGATTCCAACATCCACAGAAAGAGGGCAAATTTGGAAAAAAATCTATAGAATCCAATGACCATTCTACAACAGGTTCCAAGTTGGAGGTAAAGACAAGGCAGAGGAGCACATGCTGGACAGCTCTCTGCAATCCAGTTCTACTCAGAAGGAGAATAAGGCAGTCTAAGCTTAGGCAGGAACCAGGGCCTAGTCTGTACGCAAGAGATAATGCACTTTCAATGCACTTTAGAAGTAGATTTTCCTGTTCCGCACAGGAAAATCCAGCCACGAAAGCTCATTGAAAGTGCATTATCTATTGTATGCAGACTAGGCCCAGGTTTCCAGGGGAATTTATGAAAAGGAGAAAACTTCACTATTACTCGACAAAAAACATCGTACTTTTTCCAGTTTCTGCCCTTGGCACCATTTTCTCCACAGAAGCTCTGCCATGGTATTTCCAATTCTGCATGGCATTCAGTCCTCCTGGCTGTGAGTGCACATTTTCCACCTCGTTTCCTCACGGTATTTTAAACTTGCTTTGCAATGCTTTTTCCTTTATGTCGGTACCACAGGCGCCTTTTTTTGCATGCATAAACGTTCTTACTCTTGCAAAAGGAAGAACAGAGAGAGCAGTTTCCCCAAACAGTCTCTAAGATATGCTGGTTAGGCACACTGTATAACCAGCTTGTGCCCAACCTGTACAGCTCCCTGTGAGAGTTAGGGGAAATAATGATTCATCCTTCACCTGTGCCTGCATACAATTCTTGTGCTGTTCTATCTTGGCTGCCTCCCCAGTGACCTCTGTAATGATTCCCCACTGCCCTTTTTCTTGTTCTGGGCCAAGCAGTCCCTTTTCCTCTTTGTTCTGTTTTCCACCCACCCAGTAATTTCAGTGTATATAGGTATATGCTGACCCAGCCCAGGGAACGAAGAAATTGGAGGGGGGTGGGAATCATTCATATATGTCACCCTATGACACAAGAAAGGCAGATGGTAATTCAAAACAAACAAAGAGCTTTATTTCACTTTTGTGGGGAAAGGGTCAGGTTAGATTGTCTGTTTTGAATTTGGCAGGTGAACAGGAGATATGAATGAGAGAATTTTGTGTGACTTGATACAACAGGCTTTATCATAATAAAGTAGCTGTTTTGTTATACAAAGAGATCTTCAAACAGTGGAGAGATCTCTCTTGGCAGTCACTGCTTAAATAAACAGGCATGAGCTCCTCCCTTTTGCTAAGAGCTATTTCCCTCAGAGAAGGACCACAGGTCCCACTTCTCTAATTCAGGATCCTCTCCTGCTTAACTGAGTGGAAGGAGGACTGGATGGGGCTAGAAAAAATGTCCAGAGAATTTGCATTCTCTGCAGTGATCCCTTACACACTCTCTGCTCATGCTCCCATCTCCTCGAGTTGGTAAAGTGAAAATAAATGTACAAAATGTTCCCACTCCTGTAATCAACTAATCATAGTCTCTTGATAGCATCATAATCCATGGCTTGCATATTTTCAGCAATTTTGAACATACTGTCTAGCAAAGAGTACTAGCCTAAATCATAAATAGCCACTTTGCTTAGTTTTGCTTTTCTGTAATATTTCATGATTTTCCACTGCAAGTTAAACTAGGGTGTTATCAATATGCATGCTTCCTCTCCCTGTTTGTATGTTGGAAAAGAGCCAGTGTGGTGTAGTGGTTCAGTATGACCATTTATGCACTGGGAACTTCACTCCCCCAGCTTCCGTACAGGAGCATAAATCAGGGGCGGATGAAGTGCACCAGGCCAAATGCTCCCCTGTGTGGGTGCAGGAAGAGGTGGGGCAACCTGCCACGATTAAAACTCCAGCGTGCAGTCTGGCATGAAACCTCCAGTGCATAAACGGTCTATGACATACTCTAATCTGGAGAATCAGGTTTGACTCCCCCTCCCACTCCTCCTCCACATGATGCCTACTGGGTGACCTTGGGCACAGTTCTCTCAAAACCCTCGCAGCCCCACCTACCTCACAAGATGTCTACGATGGGGAAAGGAAGAAAATGTGATTGTAAGCCAAGCCACCTCGAGATTCTTTAGAAAGGCAGAGAAAACTGGTATATGAAAACAATTTTTCTTTTTCTTTGCAAAGTGGTTCCATGTGTGTAAGGATTTCTTCTTGTGGATTACAATTTTCCTACTTTCCCCATCATGTAAGTCCAAAATGCCTCCCCAAATCATGTCCATTAGACTTCCTGTCCCCAGGAGCCAGAATTCAGGGGCTGCTATAAGGAAGAGGCAGGAAAAGCATGTTCCATAAGCAGAAGTCTTGGCACCAGCAAACGTGCTAGATGGGATCCAATCCCTATTTTATGCAACTGATACTAATTTATTATTAAATAATTCTGAGAGGTGGAATCAAGCAAGTAGCATGAGCGTCAGCCAGCCTATAGAGATGGTGGTAGAGGTGGAAAGTACAATAAAGAAGCAGCCAACTTATACCAGCCTTCTGGGTTTACAAGGCAAGAGATGAACAGAAATGATTTGCCATTGCCTGCCTCTGCATAGCAACTCTGAATGTCCTTGGTAGTGGCCCATCCAAGTACTAACCATGGCCAACCCTGCTTAGGTTAAAAATCTGATGAGATCAGGCTAACCCACGCCAACCATGTCAGGGCAGCCTATACAAACTACAGTAAATTAGTTAAAACCCAACAAGAATAATTTACACAATGATAGAACTTATCTTCTATGATAATTATTTGCAGGTTACCACTCAGCCAAAAGAATGCTGTATATACATTTCCATTGCTTTGGCCTAAAGCTAGCTCTGAACATCCTTGGATATTGAGAAGTTTGTGTTGAAAACATTTGCAATTTCCAGCTACAAAGTTTGCATTTGAATTTCCTAATAATTTGCAGCTGGGTAGATTAGTGGTTTCAATTCGGGACCTTTCTAACTGGATCATAAACATAGAAAAGCTGAGTGTATTGCTTCAGAAACTCTGCTGAGAGATTATTTACTGGTTATAAGAAAAGAACATGAAAGCAATACCAGAAATGAATATGTATTTGCCATTGCTTCTCATACAACTACCTCCAACAATGTATGCAATCTGCTATAATGATTTATGTCATCAGGATAGAACAAGTTTATAAATTTATTCGCTATAGTGGGTAGCATTTTTTTCTAACAAACAGATTATTGTTCTGAAATAAAAATTCGTGATTCATATAACTGTTCTTTAAAAAAATCTAGCAACTCAGTTCACAGTACAGATATTAAAGCAAAACAAAGAATACCTAAGTATAATCCAAGTTTGTCCCAGTGATGCCAATGGAACAAAAACAATGTAAATAAAGTAAGCCAATAACCACATGAATTTTAATTGATTTATCCCTATGTTTTGTGGAAACTGCCCTCAGCCTTGGGGGAGGACAGACAGACAGACAGACAGATAATGGGAGTTTGGGGGCTGCAAGAAACCCACATTTCAAGTAGTTTCTCTTTGGGTTAAAGGATATGAAATAGGAAAGATGTTAGTTGCTCTCAAGCATTCCCCATGCAAGAGTTGGTTCTCACAAGTACAAAGTACTTAAGATCAATTTGATGCTTATTGCTAACAGAGCACAATCCCAGGACTGTGATTCCTAAGAGAGGACAGAGATGCTAAATGCTAGATGATATACCTTCCTGGGAATAACAGGAAGAGAAGGACTGATTCATGGGAGGGTGGGCAAACAGAGAAGATAAATTGCCTTGAGAAGAAGAGACCAATGGCTGATTGTCTCTGGGGACAACTTGCAGGAAGGAGAAATCACCCCTAGCTTCTCTCCTGATGTCCATCATTACTACATTAAGCGGACAAAGGCCTGGGCGAAGAAGAAGAAGAAGAAGAAGAAGAAGAAGAAGAAGAAGAAGAAGAAGAAGAAGAAGAAGAAGAAGAAGAAGAAGAAGAAGAAGAAGAAGAAGAAGAAGAAGAAGAAGAAGAAGAAATGCCACTTTACTCTAGCCAAAGGAGTATCATAGCGGCTTACAGTCACCTTCCCTTTCCTCTCCCGACAACAGACACCCTGTGAGGTGGGTGAGGCTGAAAAAGCCCTGATATTACTGCTCAGTTAGAGCAGCTTTATCAGTGCTGTGGCAAGCCCAAGGTCACCCAGCTAGCTGCATGTGAGGGAGTGCAGAATTGAACACGGCTCCCCAGATTAGAAGTTCACACTCCTAACCACTACACCAAACTGGCTCTGTTGGGGTAATAGAACAAAGGCTTGAGGTAATAGAACATTAATATAACACTGTAACTTTATGAATAAATAGAATAACAACATGCAATATATGTCTAGAGAAGGGACATGTATGTATGTTTGCTCAAGCAATTGCTGTGCAGACATTTACATAATACTTTGTTTGGCCAAATGTTTTGAGGTCATGGTATGGTGGACTGAAGAATAATTATTTGAGGCTGAAGCCCTCAAAGACAGAGGACTGTGGCTGGGAAAGAAAGCTCCAGAGCAGGAAACACATCTTCATTGCCTGGATGGGGTACAGCCAACCACTGCACAGAGAATCAGGAACTTGTGCATTACTTTTTATTCTTCCTTGTCTATGGAGGCTCAAGCCATAAAAGTAGTGAAGCAGGCACTTTTCCTCCTTTGCCAAGCCAAGCTATTAGTGTGCTACCTGGCCCCAGAGCACCAGGTCACCTCTAGACTGGATTACTGTAAATCATTCTACATGGGCCTACCCTTGACTCTAATCCAGAAATTACAACTGGTCCAAAATGCTGGTGCAATTGTCCTCATCAGGACACCATAGAGCGGGGGTCATCAACCTCCGGTCCGTGGCCCAGTACCGGGCCACCGGCAGCCGCGCCTGCCTCCCTCCCCCCACAGCAAGAAGGAAGAGAAGAGGCAGGTGCGGCCACCGGCACACTGGAAACGCAAATGTGCATGCGTGCAGTTGCTGCGCATGCACGTTTGTGCCCCCTGATGGCAAAAATGCACGTGCACTGCAACTGCGCGCATGCGCATTAGCGCCACCTGGTGGTGAAAACGCGCATGTGCGGCAACTGCGTGTGTGCGTTTGCGCGGCACCCGGGCCGTTGGCTCTCCCCTCACCCCTGGAGGCAGTCCCTGACCTCAGAAAGGTTGGGGACCGCTGCGATAGAGGACATATATAAGAGCAATATTGCAGCAGCTGCATTAGCTCCCCATGGAGTTCCAGGTTCGGTTCAAGGTTTTTGTGTTACCCATTAAGGCCATACACATTCCAGGACATGCATATCTAAGGGCATACCTGTCTGAATTTGTCCCCAGGAGGATGCTATGATCAGCTACAGCTAACCAAATGGTAGTCTGTGGCCCCCAAAAAGTGTGGCTGGTCTTGACCAGGGCCAGGGCCCTACCTGGTGGAATGAACTCCCAGAAAACATCAGGGCCCTGATGAAGCTGGCACAGTTCCATAAGGCCTGTAAAATGGAGCTCTTCCGCCAGGCATATGGTTGAGGCTGGTATGCAAGGAAGAATTAAAACAGCACATGGGCCTCCTCTAGTGACCAGCTAACTGGCTCAGGCTCTCTTCCTCTATTACCTCCTTATGGAGGGACTGGATACTTGCTTGTAGTTGTGCTTCTGGCTTTCATATGTTTTATGATTTTATTGTAATACTGTATGTCACCCTGAGATGGCAGGGTCATGAGGGGCAAGTTCTAAATATAAGCATAAATAAATAAAAATAAATAAATAATTAGAGGTGCACTATTTTATCATAGTATTAGAATTAGAATATGGGAGCAGAAAGGATTGTCTCCTCTAGGTTATTTCTTACTGGGAGTTAGAATGGGAAAACTGTTGGGTACAGAATATTATTCTGTAATATTTTGTTTCTACTTCCCAACTATTATTCCAGTTCACCTCCTGGGGCTCTTGTAAAAATAAAGGGCATGTTTTTGTTGTTCATAGAATCATAGAATCATAGAACCATAGAGTTGGAAGGGATCTCCTGGGTCATCTAGTCCAACCCCCTGCACTGTGCAGGACACTCACAATGCTATCATTCATCCACTGTAACCTGCCACCCCCTTGAGCAATCACAGAATCAGCTTCTCCATCAGTTGGCTATCTAGCCTCCATTTAAACATTTCCAAAGATGGAGAACCCACCTCGTTGGTGTTGTTGGAGGGTTAGTATCTGCTTAATAAGAAACCCTTCAACAAAGTTGTTGCACTGAAGCTTTGCCAAATGGAATGACTTTAGATAATTTGAATTTGTTTGCATTTCTTGTGAACTGAAACTCAGTGATAAATAGATTTCATACCACTATAGATGTGTAATTTAAATTGAATGGCCTTTAAAAAAATCCTGAACAGCTGGTCTGATATTGGCAACCCTTTGACAATTTGGCAAAAATCATTAATCATTAGCAATGGACACAAATGGGAAGCAAACAGCTAGAAGCCTGATTTGAAAATACTCATGCAGCCAAAACAGTGGCTTCCAGGTACCTTGTCTTGCAGAGAGACTGAGAAGCAAAGAAGAATTACTGGCATGGGAATGGAGTGAAGCTAGATAAACTTTCATTTCAGGTCACAGCAGAATGTCTGCAGTTATAGCAGATGAATGGAGAAGAGTTTATGTACCTGCTTTTATCTGTTTCCACACAGTATGGTAACTGTTCAGTGACTTTAAACTGAACAACAGCAACAAAACAAAACAAAATAAATAAATGGGACAAATAGATGTTACAAAAAACTTAGTCAAAGAGGCTCTCAGCCTGGCATAGCATTAAACAGAGGGAGGGTGAGGGTACCCATCTTAATGACGCCCTTGGGATGTCATTAAAGGGTAACAAATTTCCAATTATTCTGTTTCTATTTTTACTGTCAAGGGCAAGTTATTTGCATTTTCTGCTATAGGCACTCAAATCTCAAGCGCCAAATGGCCATCTCTGAAAAGGCTGCTTTTCTGCATCCTGAGGATTACTCAGCTGCATGTTTATTTTTGCAGTTATGGTTTATTTTTTTCCAACTGCACATAGTGAGCACCTTTGGAAATCTGCACTAGCAGCTATTTCCCTAAAACCCCATCTGCCACTCTGAGAGAACTGGCAATTCTCCCCAACAATCCTGAACCCAGGTATTTTGTTGTATTTTTCAGTCAATAATGATTCCCATTTCACACATTGCCTTCGTCAAGAAGATTGTGATGCTTACGTACCGGCTGCCTGATAGATAAAAAAAGATATTCTTGTTTCTATTCTTGCTAATTGAAGTACCTGCATGGGCTATCTTCTCAGACTCTGCAAGGGGACTCTGTTTCTGCTGAATTGCCTCTAATCTCAATGGCTGTTGGGGAGAAAGCCACAGATGCATAACCCTTTTTACAATTCCCTTTCTTGCCGTCTGTCATTTTATAGTTTCCAGGTTTAGTACATCTCTGAAGAGAATGGCCTTTCACCTACTTCCGCACTTTGCCATTATATGGTAGTCATGTAGATTATCCTTGATTTCCTGGAGGATTTCAAAGGCTCTCTGCGTCCCTCCCTGTACAGTCTTCAGACACTGTCTAGCAAATATTGCAAATAATTCTTCTGCTACAACATAAGCCACAAGGCCAGAGTCATCTTTCCTCCCAGAGGATCCCAAGCAATTTAAAATCCTTATGTACAAAACTGTTTCTTTTGCTGTAAAAATCCTGGCATTTGAGAAGGGGAGAGAAAAGAGAAATAGATCATGAACAGCCACACTATTCTATGCAAACAATTTTATATACCGATTGTATAAAACCTGTTTTTTTAAAAGGCAGTTTCTAGTGTTTAAGAACCAATGCAGATAGAACCATATTTTGCTGCATCTATGGTTTGGGAATATCCTGAGATATTCATAGTATATGGTCTTGTCTATCAGCACTAGACCTGGGATCAGTTTCTCCCTGTAGTTAAACATGGGTTCATATTACATGTGCACTGCTTTATGGCTACTACAACCCATCATTCCCTTATAAATCAGAGATGGAGAATGTAGTTTTAATGTGGCTCAGTTGTTGTTAACCACAGTTTGCATTGGTAAAAGGAGGAAAAGGTTCAGGGATGGGAAGGGATAGAAGAAAGGTACAAGCTTTCCTGTGCCTAACTTCCAGCTTAGGAAACCTTAAAGAGATTAGACTGGCTTCAACAAGGGCTGAGGCATTTTTGGCCCTGGGCCCAGCCTGGTAAAACACTCTCCTGAACAAGATCAGCCAGGCCTAAGGTTGAGGCCTGAAACAACATCTGAAATGTGCTTGCCTCCCTGTCAAAATCCACCAAATTATACTCCAACTAAAGGATTTTGTATAACCCTTCCCCTCCTTTTCCCCATATAGCAGAGAGAACCGGGCAAACTGTGGGTTATATTCTCTGTTTTAATATTTTAAAACTTAATATATGTAATAACTTAAACATATATGTAACAACTTCTTATTGTTGTATTCGATATCTATATGTAATTTTACACTTCTTGAGATTTGCCCTGAGTCCCCGGAGAGAGGGCAGAAAAGAAATGTAAGCATAACTAAATAAATAAAACTATGAAGGTGCTAAAGGGTCCAGACATTTCACAACATGAGCTGGGAGTACCCTAGACTGCTACCATCCCTGGCTTGTTCTCGTCTAGTTTTTTAAAGAATAAATTATGTTCTTTTACATATCTGGTTATCATTGTAATATGCTTAATGAACAAGTACAGCCAGCAGCTGAAGTGGAGTATAAATGGGGGGAAAGGAGGGGATATCATAATGTTCTAGTCAATGTAAGGCCATGACCTCATTCTTTTTTTTTAATGGATCTTAATGTGCTCAGTTTTTCAGGCTGATCAAAACTAGGGACTAAGAAACATAGTAATGAACAGTTTCACTATATTTTTGCTTATATGGCCTAGAGTAATTCAATTTTGTAAAGGTAAAAAAAATCTGGCAACATTTTCATATGTGCAGAGTCTACATTAAAATGAGGGCTTGTCATGTATTTATTTTTCTTTGGGAAATACGGGGAACGAGTCCACTACTTCATTGCTTCCCTGAGGGGAAATTCTTATCCAAACCTAAATTATGACATTTGTTTCCTATGCATTACACTGTATTCTCTGCAAACACTCCTCCTGTGTGTTAAACCTATCCAAATAACAGTATAATTCTGTTTTATTTAACTGTAATGTGAATAAGATTAATAAAATCAGTAGAATATATCAGTTGGGTCCAGGGTTTGTGTGCCAGCTGTATATAACTTTCCAGTTCTCCCCAGTTATCGTCATGTGGTACCCACTTTAGTCTGTGACTATGACATTTATGGAGATATGAGTTTAGCCCTTCCCCATTTTTCTGACATGAAATGAACTTGAAGGCAGTACTGGGGAGACTCCCAAGGGTCCACAGGGGTTTTCGCAATGGGCCCAAGAGCACACACTCAAAACCATTGTGACTCAGAAAAAAAAACACAGGGGAGAAGCTGAAAGCTCTTCTTCATGCATGCCATACTCACAATCCAAATAGCTAATTACTTTGCACACAATATCTGAGGAATCCACATGATATGACTATTTGGATTTAATTTAATTCTTCATTGTTTAAACAAAGTATTTCAGAATGTGACAGCCAAACCAGCTAAGTCCCTCGCTCCCAGATAGAGAGTGATAGACCCTTGCTGGATGGGGGGAGGGGAGTGGGTTATATATTTATTATCCGCCACCATGATATTCTGTTTTAATTACATTTTAATGGGTTTTATGGGATTCTATTGTTTTATGATAAGAGCCTCTTGTGGCGCAGAGTGGTAAGGCAGCCATCTGAAAGCTTTGCCCATGAGGCTGGGAGTTCAATCCCAGCAGCCGGCTCAAGGTCAACTCAGCCTTCCATCCTTCCGAGGTCGGTAAAATGAGTACCCAGCTTGCTGGGGGGTAAACGGTAATGACTGGGGAAGGCACTGGCAAACCACCCCGTATTGAGTCTGCCATGAAAACGCTAGAGGGCGTCACCCCAAGGGTCAGACATGACTCGGTGCTTGCACAGGGGATACCTTTACCTTTACCTTTATTGTTTTATGAATTCTGTAAACCGCTGTGAGACATTTGAGAGCGGTGGTATATAAATATAAAGATAAATAAATAAGTTATTAGTTGGCACATACCAGTCTAGTTTTATTTGGACATGATCAAAATAACTTTTCTGTTTTCAGTTTGTTTCCAGTCACAATTCAGTGTGCTGTTTTTGACCTTGCGGATCAGAAAGTCAACACAATAAGTACAATAAGTACAAGTTGAGATTTTCTGCAAGAGAAAGCGATCCCTTTCTGTTGTATACACTTTATGTTCTGTTAATCCCCAGTGGAGTTGGCAAGGCTAGGAGAATTATGTCTTAGCATTTCCCTGATGCCTATCTCAGAGAAAACAGAAGATCACCTCACAGCCCCCTACAGTGTCTCCCAGAGAAAGAATGCAGGGTGTGAAGTCTACTTGTCAGTGAATCAGGAGATGACTTAGAATGATAGATCCTGATGCATCCAATTTAGTAAACAATTCAATCTGGAAATGATGCCCTGGGTGACGAAATTTGAAAACTCTTCCTCTTCTTTTTATAATAAAATATATAAACTTCATCCCAGCATAGAATATATGTTCATTTTCATTGCCAACTTAAATTATAATGAATGTCAGTTGTAAATATGTTGGCAATCAGGTTTGCTTCCTGATGCCAAATTTCTGTTCTGGATGGGGGGAAAAAAACATTTGGTGGCTGCCCAGCAACAGTAAAACCTCTTCTGCAACTAGTAAACAGTTGGTCTATGCACCAGGCAGTTGTAAACCATTACAAAGTGTTTCACGCAATGCTGAAATCTCTAAAGGACTTCCAGAACAGGGAAGCATCAAAGTAGTGCCAATTTTGTTAAAAGAGCTTGGGACCTCTTCAGCATTATGTGTCTAAAATCAGAGTTTTTATAGACAACTTATGGGGGGCATCATGACTGGATCATGCCACGCTAGACGTTTTTTTGTTGAGATTTCTTTCTGTGATTTCTCTGATTGTTTTATAATGGTTATTAGTTTAAAAAAACATGAAAATGAAGGCGATAGGTATACATATTTCAAATAAATATCTAAAAGTCTCTGGTGAACAACTGTTGGATGTAGAGTGGTTTCCATCTGATATGATGAGTCAGATGTCATGCTGGGAGATTTCTGCTCAGTTCTTTGGCCATTGTTCTTTGTGTACATGATTCAGTTTTATTTCCTGTGCTATTTTACATCTACCTGAAATATGTGGAAGATAAATGGGGAATTAGAAAGAGAAGTCACCAAGACACTGATAACACCCATGTCTATCTCTATTTTTCATCAAAATCCATGGACCTGCAGATGAACAACCAATGCTTGGAGGCAGTGATAAATTGGATGAGTGTTCTCATTAAAAGGTAAAGCTGATCCACGCATGTGTGTTCAATGTGACCTAGATGAGGATGTACTTCCCCTGAAGAACCAAAGCTGCAGTTTATGTGTGGTTCTGTATGCTCCAATGATACTGGATGTCCAAGTGATGGAGGGAGATAGATGTGCTATAAGGTAACCAGAGTTACGAACTGGGAGTTCTGCCCATGCTAAGTGCCTTTCATTGTTCATGGAAGATCTGGGGACATCAGTCACTACCATGGGAGTAGTACTGAGGTTGAAACAGCCAAGTGAAATAAGGGAGAATTGCTGACTCTGTGTCGCCATCTTGATTGATTGAATGATGTTACTATTAAGATTCTTGTGGAGTATGCTGGTTTTAATATTGTAAGGGTATTTTATGGGGTACATAGTTTTAATGTTTTATTCTGTAAGCCGCCTCGAGACAACATTGTCAGCAGAGACAAGATATAAATCAAATTATAAATATAGATAAAATAAATCAGTATGCCACTAGACAGACAACTGCAGCACTTTATCCCCTCTATCCACCCCCACCCCCCATTGGCACAGAAACAATTTGCACCCAGGAATTTAAGTGTTAGCTTGTTTTAATGTTATAATTTTTAACCATGTTTTATTTTGGATGTTGTACACTCCATATGAATACAAATTTATTACATAGTCAAGGTAGGTTGCAGAGTGGCTTGTACTTTTATAGAACACCGACATAGAACCAGCATTCTTCTAGAACCAGCATTAGGATCAAACAGTATATGATGCCAATGAACATGTTTGGAGATTCAGCAGAATCCAGTTTTTCTGTTTATTGAAAGCTTTTCTGTCCTGCATTATTCTTGCCAGCAGGATCCAAGGTGGCTTATAATAAGATGTCACTTAAATGAACTGTTCCATACAACAAACATCACTGACTATCCTATGTGACATGGATCACAAGATCTCCTTTTCCCTTGCTCAGCTATATTTAGGGTCTGGACTCAGTTGCAGAGGAGGCCAGGGTTCAGTAGCAGGTCTTTCTCCGATCTGTCTGGAGCTCTGGGAGCAGAAGACTCCTGAAGACCAATCTTCAAGCACAGAGGAGGGAAGGGGAAAAGCTGTCCTTCCTTCTCCAGGCACTGTTCCTACACAGTTTAAGAACAACTGGGAATAGCTACTGCCTCCTTCTTGTAACCATGAGCCTATTCTGCACACAATAGATAATGCACTTTCAGTGCATTCAGAAGTAGATTTTCCCGTTCTGCACAAAAAAATCCAGCTGACAAAGCACATTGAAAGTACGTTATCCTATGTGAATGGGCCTAGCTTAGGTAATACAGTCCTCCATAGCTTAGGTAATACAGTCCTCCATGGCAGAAATTCAGATATGAATCTTCACTAAATCAGTACACATTTGAGTACATTGGGAAAGTTTGACCTGCTTTATTTTGGTTTGTTTTAACTCAGTGTACACAGACCAGTGTATACAAACATGCAACTGTATACAAATGCTTTGATGCTCCAAGAAGCATTTTTGCCTCATGGAAATTTAGCCCCCAGGGACTGACTTACTAGCACATTATCACAGGACAATTTTTCTCTTCATCTTCTAGTTACTGGGGGACAACAACGACTCATTTTTAAATGAATTAATTCTGCAAAGCTTCATTTGTAAAAATCATAGACTCCTGTAATGACAAATGGCCTCAAGCTTGAATTTCCATTTCAAATGGAAATACATGTTTAAGAACAGCAGTTCCTACCAGATTCTTTACTTTTCTTTATCTTTCAGCTCATAAAAAATCCATTATCAAGCTGTAGCTTCAGTGCTGAAGGAAGTCATCAGCCTAATTTAAGAATGCCAGGGCATATCTTCAGCTTCACTGCTATTTATCTGTATATCTTCACATTGGAAAGAGTAAGATGAATAGAAATAAGTCATATCTTGAAGCAAGCGAGATGTACAAGATACACATATTGAGAAAGATTCCTTTATTGAAAATGAGTATTTGATCTAAAAGCATGCAGTGCAAATTGATACAGGATGCATACAACCTATACATCTTGCAGACAAGAAGGCATCACATGTTCAATGTTTTTGATTTTATGAATGCACACATAAGCGCAGAGGAGTATTCTGTATTAACATTTTATGGATCATTTACTGTAAACTGCCGTGAGCCGGCAGGGTCTGGGATCAACGGTCAATAAAAGCAAATATAAATAAATAAACAAACAAACTTCATTCTAGCTCCATTTTTTTTTACCGATGCCACCTTCTCATGTGGCTCTCATTCATATAGGAACCATAATCATAGAAACATTGATCTGGAAGGGACCTCCAGGGTGATCTAGTCCAAGCCCCTGCAGAATGCAGGAAATTCACATCTACCTGCCCATAATCCCCAATGTAGTCTTTTGGGTGATCAAAGTGGAATCCTCTCTCTCTTTTCATGAATGGACATTATTATTGTGGATTAGTAATTATGATTATGGCAATTATTATCACTTTAAATAAGTTTCCAAAATACTCTTTCTGACCATTTATGCACTGGAGGTTTCATGCTGGGCTGCAGGCTGAAGTTTTAGTCATGGTAGGTTGCCCCACGTCTTCCTGCACTCACAAAGGGGAGCATTTGGCCTGGTGCACCTCATCTGCCCCCAATTTTTGCTCCTGCAGGGGAGCTGGAGCAGGGAAGTTCCCAGTGCATAAACGGTCTATCAGAGGCATGAAACACTGCATGAAATATTAAATGTCATGTATCTCACTTATGTCACAATAACTTGCATAGAATGTCAGAAGTCTCTTTGTAGACACAAGTTCAAGGCTTTTTGCTGTACCAAGTATGGATCTTATCACCTCTTTCTAAAGAAGCAAGCTTAGCCACAGAGCAGCTAGTAATTTCTGACTTAAACTTCTCTACCAGAAGTTTATATTGAGTACAAGATATGCCTGGTACTCTTTTTTGTTGTTTGTTTGTTTTTTTGCTTTTTAAGACCTATGACTTTATTTCCAGAGACTTTTGGGGTTTTTGGGGGGGTTGTTTGTTTGTTTGTTTTTGTCACAAGGACCAATAATGCTTTAGTCACTTTGTGTTCCAGGCTTGTCAGTTAGAAAATTTGTTTCCTAGTTCTTTCATACCATTATTAAAAAATAAATATTGAATCCCCTGGAAATCACATATAACCTGCTATTCCTACCGCCACTCCTAAATCTATAGAGATCCCATTTCTAAGGGGAAAGGCATTCAGAAGTGCTTTTGGTTCCCATATTCCAAACCGAACCTTGGCGGTGAACACTGATTATTTGACTAAGGCCCAATAAACATGATTGCAATTGTTGAAATAGTAATTTAAATCTGAAGGTATAGAAGTTCATTAAATTGTTGGCATTGTTAGATGAAAACAACTGTACACTGAATAATAGGGAGGGTAGGTTCTATTTTTCAGAAAAGGGAAATTAACTTCCACAGGAAAACAATCTGTTAAATCTGCCACAACAATTGATTGCCAAAACTGCAGTATCCATTGTGGTCCTGTCCAACTAAAGACCCACCATGGTCAACTGAGTCCACCATGAATATCAGTAAAGAAAGATAGTATATTGAACATTAAGGGCATTTTCATACTTCATAGGAAAATTTAAGGTTTCCAGGGCTGCAATAGGACCATCATTCATGGCTTTTAGGCTAATTTGGCTTGATTTAGGTCATACGTTTTGAAAGATTTCAGCATCATGGATTGTATCATCATATGGGGAGATGAATAAAAATTTACTGGTACCATGATACCAATAAAGCAACAATAAACCTAGTGGTGGTGACAGCATTCCAGTTGAACTATTCTAAATCTTAAAAGACGATGCAGTAAAAGTGCTACACTCAATATGACAGCAAATTTGGAAAACTCAACAATGGCCACAGGATTGGAAAAGGTCAGTTTACATTCCAATCCCAAAGAAGGGCAACGCCAAAGAATGTTCAAACTACCGCACCATCGCACTCATTTCTCATGCTAGCAAAGTTATGCTCAAAATCCTACAAGCTAGGCTCCAGCAATATGTGGACCATGAACTTCCAGAAGTACAGGCAGGATTTCGAAGAGGCAGAGGAACTAGAGATCAAATTGCCAACATACTCTGGATCATGGAGAAAGCTAGGGAGTACCAGAAGAACATCTACTTCTGCTTCATTGACTATGCTTTGATTGTGTGGAGCACAACAAATTGTGGCAAGTTCTTAAAGAGACAGGAATACCAGAGCATCTTATTTGTCTCCTGAAAAACCTATATGCAGATCAAGAAGCAACAGTGAGAATCGGGCATGAAATCACTGATTGGTTCAGAACTGAGAAAGTAGTTCGGCAAGGCTGTATACTGTCGCCTTGCCTATTAAACTTGTATGCGGAGCACATCATGAGAAAGGCGGGGTTAGATGAGTCACAAATTGGGATCAAGATTGCAGGGAGAAATATCAACAACCTCAGATATGCAGATAATACCACTCTAATGGCAGAAAGTGAAGAGGAACTAAAGAGCCTGTTGATGCGGGTGAAGGAGGAGAGTGCAAAAGTTGGCTTGAAACTCAACATCAAGAAAACGAAGATCATGGCATCCGGCCCTCTCAATTCCTGGCAAATAGATGGGGAAGAAATGGAAGTACTGACAGATTTTATTTTCTTGGGCTCCAAGATCATTGCAGATGGGGATTGCAGCAAAGAAATTAAAAGATGCTTGCTCCTGGAGAGGAAAGCTATGGCAAATCTAGACAGCATCCTAAAAAGCAGAGACATCACCCTGCCAACAAAAGTGCATCTAGTCAAGGCTATGGTATTCCCAGTTGCAATGTATGTCTGCGAAAGTTGGACCATAAGGAAGGCCGAGCGTCAAAGAATTGAGGCTTTTGAACTCTGGTGCTGGAGAAGACTCTTGCGAGTCCCTTGGACTGCAAGGTGAACAAACCGGTCAGTCCTAGAGGAGATCAGCCCTGCCTGCTCCTTAGAAGGCCAGATCCTGAAGATGAAACTCAAATACTGTGGCCACCTCATGAGAAGGAAGAACTCCCTGGAGAAGAGCCTAATGCTGGGAGTGATTGAGGGCAAAAGAAGAAGTGGAGGACCGAGAATTAGGTGGCTGGATGGAGTCACTGAAGCAGTCGGTGCAAACTTAAATGGACTCTGGGGAATGGTAGAGGACAGGAAGGCCTGGAGGATCATTGTCCATGGGGTCGCGATGGGTCGGACACGACTTTGCACCTAACAACAACAACCATGATGCCACATGGTATCACCTTATATTCAGTGCAAAAAGAAAGCACGGAGAAGACTGATGTGCCTAAGGATGAATTAATACTATTACCTTCCCTATAGAAACCATGACATTATCCACTTCCTGGTCTTTATCTCTGAGAGCGTTTGTTCTCTGCTTTAAAAGATATCATCACCAACATTATCATCAAGTTGGCTGCAAATATCTCCCTGACTTCAGCATGTTGTGCTACTTATTACCTGCAAAAAGCCCTTTGGGCTGACAATTAGCGAATTGATACTGGATTAACATCTTTAAATGTATCTTCTTCTGCTGGTCCAGCATCTCTTGGCTATGTGTCTGTGCAATGACCTGGAAACTACCATTCAGAAATAGCAACATTTAGCTTGCATTATTGGAGCACACTTGTTCCATCTCAGAGAACTGCTGACACACAGGAGGTTACAAAGGAGAAAATTGTTACTTACACAAACACTGCAGGCAAAAGGACATTATTTACAGCTGTTTGCCAAAGCATTCAGAGGCAACGCTAAGAATCCGCAGCCCCTGTAGTTTGAAGAGGATGAGATAAATAGAGAAATTTAGCAGTGAACATGAGAAGAAAAACCTCTCCTGAACCATATATGATAACTCATTCTATTTGTAGCAGGATAGAAGGATAACATTCTTGCAAACCATGTCATGGCTTGAATTGATGGATGGTAGCTGAGATGGTTTAACATAATGGGATTCAGCCAATGGAAATGTTTGTTGAATCATCCTCTGATGTATGCTCTTCTACATAGAAGTATCAAAGGAAGGATTTGATGTGTTACTAGTTCATACACAAGCCCTATATTCTACACATATTCCATCTTCAAGCTGTGCTGGTAGCAGCAAGGGATGATTTCTGATTTCAACCTCCCGCTGTTTCAGTGTATAAGCTTCTATTTCAATGTTCTTTATACTTTGTGCAAATCAAACCCATAAGTCTTTCTTGAAACTCTGTTTTCTCGGGACATTCTCCCCACCTTGTGGGTACAGAATCTGAGTGTGTGAGGTTATTTTGTACGACATTTACCATTTATGGCATTATCTTTAAACCCCTCCCCCCACTCCGGAGGATCTTTAAAGCCCTCCCCCCGCTCCGGAGGAGCGGGAGGAATAAAAGAGTAAGGGCATGTGGGGAGGAGTTAGGGCGGGCCCTGTCCGTGATAAAAACTCGGGGGGCCCAATCAGGAGCCGCAAAGCGGCTCCTGATTTGGCCCCCCGAGTGTCCATCCAAGGTCAAGCGGCCATTAGCTGCTTGCCCGAGCCTCCTTTGCCCTGGATGGGGAGTCACCAGACAGACAGAAGACGCTGCCTGCCCAGTGAGTCCTCCAGCCGCCCTCCTCCCACTAGGGAAAGGAGCAGGGATGGCGCGTCGAAGACGCAGCGTCCCTGCTCCTTTCCCACTGCTGCCATTTTCCGGCTTCTGCCGGACCCGGGCCCTCCTTCGCAGCAGCGAAGGAGCGCCCGTGCTCGGCAGAAGCTTTCCCCGCCCACCCACGCCTTTCTCCGGCTTCTGCCGGACCCGGGCGCTCCTTCGCGGCAGCGGTGCCGGCAGAAGCCTCGCCGGCCCTCCCCAGCCAGGCCACTCCAGCAGCCGGGAGAAGCCTCCGGAAGACCTGCCGGGGGGGGGCCTTCTCCCGCCTGCCCTAGCGCCCATTTTATTCCCCTTTAAAATGGGCTTTATTCCTAGTTGCAGTATAAAAGCAATAGAAATAATACAAGTCAGTCAGGAGCACCAGTAACAAAAACAAGCAAAATTAAAAGTCTTGTCATTGTCTTCATATGGAGTTGCAATAAGTAATTTTGTCAGTTGTTGGTAAGGATAGAGATGGTTCTCTTTGCCATCACTTTAATGCACTTGTGGCTATTGGGTGACAAACTTCATTACCTCTAGCTATGGTGGATGTATGTAGATCTTGCATGTGATCACTATAACTTGTGAACAGAGCTACTGTGTTAGCTACAGTCACAACAATTTTATCAAATGCAAAATGGATTTATGTCTTAATTGTGAACCTATTAGCAGGGGAAAGTCAGTATTTTTAAGCAAGAATGTACATTGGACTGAATATTCATTTGTTAAGTGGCTACCTGGTCAATGCAGTGCAAGGGATGTATGTGTGTTTAAACAGCAGTCTGCCAGCAGCATCTGATCAATCCCCACAGGGAGGTGTTCTTTTATGAAGGATTTTCTGTTTAATTGTTTTACTGCTTACCATGCATTGTTTTAAGATGTTGTTAACCAACCTGAGCTAACAGAGATAGGGTGGTATATAAATACAATATTAATTTGTTTATTTTATCTATGTGGTAAGACAAAACCCTCCACAAAATGGTGTGTCCCAATCCCAAACCTAGAAGGTGGTAAGAAGGACACTATGGTCAATTGTATCAATGGCTACCAGGTGTCATGAACCACCCCAATTTAGCAGTGAAGGATGAGTCCTAATTGGACAAAGAGGAGAACATCTCATCTTCAAATCTTACCTTAGCAGATCCTTCCTGTGAGGTTGGGTCTCAAAATCTTCTTGAAGAGACCCTGATCCAGCAGTGACATCATCCCCTGACCTAGCAGGGCTCTTAGCCCAGAGACCCCAGCATGGACCCTCCAAAACACCCAAGGAACAGAAAAGGTGAAAGGCTGGGACTGAGACATTGACTTGTTGCAGGAGTATTTACCTGGTTCCCTGTAGCCTCCCCTCAGATCACAAAATGCTGGAAGAGACAGATAAGTCATCATAGGATCTGGACCCCAGTATTCCTCATGGGCAAAAGAGCTCAGCCACCTTGGAGAAAAGAGCCTAACAAGGGAATAGAAACACCTTTGGAAACCACCCTGTATAAGGCTGCAGAAATGCAGAAGCCAGTGTAGGATCACCTTGTATGCACTCTTGCTGACTATCCCTCCAACTGCCTGCTTTATATCTGTTTGCTTTGTATCTATACCATTGGACTGCATTTGACTCTGTTTTTGAAATATGTAACCTGACCCTAAACTGAAACTTTGCATTTGATCATGTTACTGTACTGTGGAATTTGACTTTTGGACTGTGACCTGAAAACGTCTGTTGTCAGACTCTGTTACTGGGACTTACCTTCCACCTCCCCTGGCCCAGGTCATCCATCAAAGCTATTTCAGTTCCACCCCCATTTCAGAAACTAGATTGGAATGGATCTAACCAATCCCCTTCATTCATGAATCGTTGAAGTTGCCCAGCCATCACTCATTCAATCACCTTGCTCCTGGCAGCAACAGGAAATGGAAGGGACAATGCCAGTCATGTGGAATGTTTTACAATGTCACTTCTGGTAGGAAAAATCCTACCTTCTAGTAAGATAAAACCCAGCAATAATATCACAGGTATCCACAACATTCCATGGTAAAGATTGTGATGTGTTCAGCAAAAGTACTCCTGCAGCTCTCCAAAAACTCCAAGTCCTTGTGCTCCAGGCTGGCAATGGTACTCCAAACTTAGCTAGCATTGTTCCTGACTTAATTTATTAACCTGGACATAAAACAGTGCTGACAGTATAAAGTCTCATCTCCATCCCTCCACATGCTGCTCAAGTAAATAAGTGTTTCGTTGATACTAGTCATCCACCAAGGATACTCTCATTCCCAACCCACTCTGCTGTTCAAGCCAATGATAGGCTAGCTTGGAAGCACTTCAATATCCTTAGATGATTCAGAGCACTCTGTTTGCTGAAGCAACTAACAGTATTCCTACTTGCACTAGCTTTGGCTTAAGCTTTTAGAAAACTAGGCTTGTCTAAAAGAATGACAACTCACCATGATAATGTAGACATGGACCTTTACCATACAGAGAATATTGCATCAGGCTGCCGCCTGTTGTTTGGGCTGGGCAGGTTGCCCCAACTTTTCCCATTCCAGCACAAGTTGCCCCAACTTTTCCCATTCCTGCTGCACCCCACCTGCCCTCGATTTGTGCTCCTGCACAGCAGCCGGGGTGGTGATGTTCTGCCATGCTGCAGAGTAGCATGGGCTTTTTCTCTTTTTAAATTTTAGGAACATGGTATTGCGTAAGAACACAATACCACATTCTTTTTTTAAAATGTAAATGCCCCAGGTTGCTCCACTATACTGGGCAATGTGATAGAGCTGCCTGGGCTACTTTTGGCCCTTCCAGGATGCCGTACTCAGGTGTAGGTGGGAAGGAGCTGGGCCAGGATGGCGTGACTCTTCTGAAGACACATGGCTCAGGCCCAACCTGTGTCAAAAAAGGGAAAGCAGATTTATCTGCATTATCTTGCCATGGGGCAAATGATGGCTTGAGCCGAGCCACACCTGGGACAGCCCCAGACCAGATTCGACATCACGGAAAGCAGGAATTAGCCCCATGACCAGATGAATAGTGAGTCAGGTCAAATTCATGGTGTCGAAAAGGCAAGTAGTCCTTCCCAATATGTGAGTTCCTGAAAACATAATTCAGCTGAAAGCTGAGTAGAGCTGGTTTTTATAGAAGAGCTGGGTTTTTTATTTCACTATTAGAAGTAGCCACACAGCAGTTTACAAACCCCTTTCGCGTCCTCTCCCCACAACAGACACTTTCTGATGTAGGTAGGGCTGAGAGAGCTCTAACAGAATTGCTTTGCAAGAATAGACCTAAGAGAATTGTCACCCAGCTGGCTGCATATGAAGGAGTGGGAAATCAAACCCAGATCTCCAGATTAGAGTCCACTGCTCTTAACCACTACATCATGCTGGCATGTCGTTGTTTTTCCTGAACATTCAAAACTATAAAGGTAAACACCTACTGAGAGACATGAAGCACAGTTCTTGGACTCTGTGATATTGGTTGGCTTGAATGTTCAGGTATTACACATAGTGAGAAAGTGACTGCCAACCAACAGTGCATTAATTTTCTAATTAAATATGAATTGCTAACAGTCCTTCCTGCATTATGTAAGGCACAACTCAGCCTCTGCACTTTAATAACCATTTCTTAAATCATTGAAAAAATGCCAAAAGGTTGTAAGAGTAAAAAAAATGAACTCTAGTTAGAATATTTTTCAAATAATGGACACATTTTACTGAAGGCGGGTGGGCACGGACAACCTTTCCCTGTTTTTCAGTTCGGAATCAAAGGTTTACTGAACAGCCCATAGCTTCTATAAATAGCATTAACACTATTACATTTATTATTTCCAGCCCTAACTTTCATAAATGTAATACATTACACTGTCCTTGCACTAACATGTTTACAGCATGTACCACCAAACGTGCAAAGTCCCATCCACCATATTGTGCTGCTTGTTTGGTTTTGGTTTAATCAATTTCCTATAGAGACATGAAATCAAGGTCATGTGTTGCTCTAGTATTTCTCTCCTTCTGGTTAGTCTCACAGTCTGCATCCAAACTCTACCCCAAACCCCAAAGCCACCTTTTATTGGTAGTTGCTAAGACAGTACATATGGATATCAAGACCCTCAATAGAACATCTAGTGGCAGTGGGGGTTTTGAGCCTATAGTTCAACAATAAGTCCTCTAGCACACCATTAACTTAAACAGTCATTCTATAACCATGATACTTTGAAAAATTCAGAAAAGCTGTGGAGAAATTTATATGTGTTTTTAGCACAGTATCATCTCTTTTATGTTGCATTTGTCTGATGAAATCTTTTGACAGCTTTTGGTTGATATTCTAAGATTCACCATTTAATTTGTGCTTCCTCAACCTGTTGACAATGATATTCAGGCACTGGGTTAAGACAGAGCATTTCCAGAGGCTTACAATTAAATGCTTAAGTGTGTGCACCAAGAAGGAAATGCCACTAACTGTACTGGGACTTCATCCGTAATAGCGGTGCTTGGGCCTGAAATTGATATTGAATCAAATGACAACAGCATATTGATGATATAAAACACAACTGTACACAAACCCAGTAAAATTATTTACTCAAAACATTGTTGTTTGCAAAGTTACAAACGTAAAAACATTAAAATATCTGAACAAATAAAAAGGTGATTGGCTGGCTACCATGATTGACAGGCAGGGGGAGACTTGTGGGTATAGCAAGTCCCTCACCTCCACCATTTTAACCAGCCATGCAGAGTGCCAGGTAGCATGAGAAAGAAAGAGAAGAAAACGAGAACGTGAGGAGGTGAGAAATGGTGGGAGGCACAATTTTAAAAGTGTTATGCAATTGCGCTGGCTTAACACTATGTTCTTAAATGTGCGGAATGGCCCAGGGTCTTACTTCTCCATTCCACTGCCTGATGCATGTCACTTACGCAGGATGACTAAGGCAATTTCAATCAGATAAATAGGCCTGCAGCCAGAATGGAATGGCCAAGCAATCCACTTCATTTAGGAATCTCTGAAGTTGGCCAGCCAGCACTCTTTCAATCCCCTTTCTTGAGTAAGTACCTTTGAATAGTACCTTTGAGATTGGACAGTAGTTATACAACTCTTCTGGCTCCAGGTTAAGTTTCTTTAGGAGTGGATACACCACTGTGTGCTTAAAGGCAAGAGCACCCACCCCCTATTTTAGGAAGGTATTTAGTGTCTCTCAGACCCAGTCTGCCAGCTACTCCACCAGGTTTAACTCATTGGACAGAACTGTGCACCACCCCACAGGCCAATCACTAAGCTGTTGATTCAGCAGCACAAGAATCACTATGAATCTGATCAGACAGAAAAGACTGTTCTCTCGCCCTGACTGGTTTTTAAGTGCCTCAATCAGATATGATTGTTAACTGTATCAAAGGCTGCTCATAGATCCAGCAAGATTAAAATAGATGCGATATCATAAGCCACTATAGAGAGAAATCATCGACCCAAGTGATGAATGCTGTCTCAGTCCCAAAGCCAGGTCTGAAACCACACTGAAATGGGATAAGGGTATATAAACCATCCAGGAATATCTCCTGCTCAGCTGCTACTCAGCTCAAGCACTTTGCCCAAATAAAGGCTAGAATGGAAACAAGTATGTATAAGGCAACATTTTGAATAATATTTTTGTTTTGTGGCTTAAAAATATTATTACAACCCTGCTGAGAGACCGTGTTTGTAAACTTAAAAGAGGCACCTTTAGCTACTACTGGGAATGGAGTGCTGGTTTCAATGTATCTTGGACTTTACTTGTAAGGCAACACTTGTTTTCCCATTGCTGTGAATCTGAAAGAGGATCTTCTACAATAAGCCACAATAAGCAGTTTTGGTATGTGTCTTTGTGTTAGGATATTAACTAAGGCTGCTACACTGGGGAAGGGTACTGCTGTACCATTTCCCCAGCTCTCCAAAATGACTGCCTTTATTGCTACTGGTGATCAAAGTTGCCCATAGTATTTTCAGGGAAGGACATATCCCAGGATAGAAAGTTCAGTGCTCCACTATTCAGCTACTTCCACTGCTGGGCGTGGGTGGGGAATGGAACTTGATCATGGGCACCAGCATTTCCACTCAGTTTAGCCCTCAATCAAATAGGGAGGGCTATTGATGTAGATCACTCAAACTCAAAGCTGAATTCTTTAACCAATAAGCTAAAGAGCAAAGAATAAAACACGGTTAATATACAGAAGCAGAAAAGAGAAGTGAAACAAAGAAGCATTTGATATTCTGCCACAGCAAACCTATCTGGATCTTTATTAACTGTGGTCATATGGATGGTGATTCTGTCTTCTACCACTTAGGGCCTGCTTCTGATGCTTCTTCTGTTTTGCAGCCTGCTCCTAGTCACATTATTCTGTGATCTAGGAATGAAGCCAGAATAGAAGGTAACAAAAAAGGAGGAAAATATTGCAAACTGTCAGCCAGGCGTAGGACAGAGTCTGAAGGACCCATCTGCTTCTGTTTAGCACTAACAGCTTCCCGACACCTGAACATACACCACTACTAAAATCCAAACAGCCAGCCGTCTGATGTTGTATGTCATCTCTAGCTAGAGCAATGCATGCCCCTTCACTTATAGTACTACAGCTAAAACCAGCTGCAGAAACTGCCACCTGAATCCTTGTACTAAGACTCTGCAGCACCTGCTCACATGGTTCCATCCAGCCAAAATTATCCACAATGTACTACACAATATGAACTTGCTCTCTCCTCTGACTGACAGGACTGTGCATATTAGGAACGGGCTTAAACTGGTTCATGACACTAAATTCCTCACAAATTTGGCCAGTTTGTACCCCTCGAGGCACATTCTATGGACCTTTTGCCCAGTTGAGTTTAGGGTTCGGACCATTTCAACCTAGTAGCTAAACCCATCAGCTGTTAGATTTGAACGGCTGGCAGCCATTTATACCCTCTGTTTTGCTTCTTCCCCTTCCAAAGGACCACTGGAAAGCAAAATGGACCACTGGAATGTCTTGCAGCCAGTTCAGCCAAATAATGGATGGGTGTGCCCACATCACTGTAAGGCTGAAACAACTTGATTGGTCCACCCTTTTTTTATCCCCCCCTTCCAAAGGGAGTAAAGTGAAATGGACTGCTGAAACAGCTTGCAGCCATTTCACTCTTGGGTGGGGCCATCTACTATTAGGCTGAAGTGGGGGGGGGGAGAAGTGAAATGGAGCAGCCTTTCCAGGCTTTTGGTTTGGCTGGGTTTGGTGGTTCGGTTCAGGAACACTCCATACCTGAATTTTCCAGCTCTTGTCCATCCCTAGTGCATATACCCTTTACATTCCAACAATTTCAGATTTCACATCCCTGGGGGGGTGGGATTTGACACCAAGAACCCTGTTTTAATTCTCCCTTGTACAAATTGAAGTAAGAATTAGATGGCTGTTACTTTGCAATTGCTAGGTCCAAACTCCAGTGAAAAATCTTACTAAAGATCTTGCTTGGAATATGAACTTCAAGACCCTTTAGAGATTGTTGACAAGCTGATTGTGTCATATAAAAAGTTTAACTTAATGGCAGAATCACTACTGTGGTTCTTTGGAACCCGTGGTTCTTATGTGTACATTGGTCCACTGAAGTGTTTTACCATGATTCACCTGAAACTCTTAATTTTTAATAATGATCTATTATTTTGAGCCTTTTGAACTTGTCCATTGGGTTTTCATGGCAAAGATACTGGAGTGGTTTGCCATTTCCTTCTCCAGTGGATCCCCTTTTGTCAGAGCTCTCAGCTAAGACCTGTCCGTCTTGGGTGGCCCTGCACCCCATAGCTCATAGCTTCACTGAGCTACGCAAGCCCCCTTGCCACGGCAAGGCAGCGATTGAGCGTCAAAGAATTGAGGCTTTTGAACTCTGGTGCTGGAGAAGACTCTTGCGAGTCCCTTGGACTGCAAGGCGAACAAACTGGTCAGTCCTAGAGGAGATCAGCCCTGACTGCTCTTTAGAAGGCCAGATCCTGAAGATGAAACTTCATGAGAAGGAAGGACTCCCTGGAGAAGAGTCTAATGCTGGGAGTGATCGAGGGCAAAAGAAGAAGGGGACGACAGAGAATGAGGTGGCTGGATGGAGTCACCGAAGCAGTAGGTGCAAACTTAAATGGACTCCGGGGAATGGTAGAGGACAGGAAGGCCTGGAGAATCATTGTCCATGGGGTCGCGATGGGTCGGACACGACTTCGCACCTAACAACAACAACAATGATTTTGAGATTTCAGATTATCATCAGCTTTCTGGTTATGGCATCTTATTCTGAGGCTAAAATCATGTTCTGGTGGGGCCACATAGGGTGTGTTTTCCCATTATTATTAATAGCAGCAGCAGCAGCTAATAATGTCGAACAGGTCATGGAAAATCCTCATGATGTTCTACCACACATTACATCAATGACCACACTTCCTTCAAGGAGCTTCTCACATGAGATGTGGGAGTTATTTAATATATGACCCAGAGATACAGTGATGAAAACTAAAAGTCACTATGGGAAGTAAAACATGAGCAGAAAAGAAAAAAAATGGCACAATACAAGGACACAAGTGAGGAAGTGGCACATGCAGAAAAATCTTAAATGGGCTTCACAGCTGAGTGGAAACTCAAACCTGCATCTCCCTAATCCTACTACAATGATTTAGCAACTTTGTTATGCTAGCTTTCTTGAGATGAAAAGGAGGAGGCTGTTAAAAATATTAAAGTTCTTCCTCATTTCTTATAATGTGTATTTCCATCCACAGAGACTGCTTCATGACTGAGATTTCTATCTAGAAGAGACATACAAAGGGCGTTAAGAAGTTCATGTTGGTCTGGAATAACATGGAGATCAGTGAATGTCTTCTGGGATGGATGCAGGAGTCATGTCTTATGAAAATGTGCACCTGGTGAGAGATGGCTAAACTTTGCTGGTACTTCTCTAGCATTTGAGGGCCAGAGAAATTCCTACAAGTTCTCCAGAGGGAACTTCTCTAGCATCCAATTGTGTGATTAGCATTCTGTGTCCTATGAATGTAAAAAAAAATCTAGCAGCCCAAAGGTTCCCAGTTAGAATCATCAGTGCTTTCAAGATGCTTTTTAAACAAAAGACAGAACACCGTCCCTATAGAACTAGTAAAAATCACAGTAGAGCCAACAATCCGCTAGATTTTCATTCCATCAACAATGTGATGTATTGTGCTGGGCAGGGGAAAAACAACAAGAACATATAGTTAGATCTCCTGTGCCTCTTGCAACATCTAAGAGAAGTAATTAGATTTTTTTCCTTTATATATTTAAGAACACAACGTAATGCTGCAATGCTGCAAGAGCTACTTTCATTATAATAAAACCACACGTAAAAGATTATAATTTTAGTCAAGTACAAATAGTTGGGCAGAAATGATGAATGAAACCTGACTTCCTTCACAAGAAGGAGAAACGGCAATCAGAAAATATTGTTCTATAAATAATGAATGACAGGCCTCTTGGGGGGATGAAAATCCATGCAGTGATTATTCTTCCTGTGTCCCATTTCAGCCCAGAATGGCAGTTCAGCAGCTACGACCATTGCTAGCTCCAATGGATGAGCATACACTTTCCAAATCCATTACCCTATGAGACTTAATTGGAAGGCTTGAGGGCAGTCCCAACAGCAAGGTAATAAATGCCATATCAGGACACTCAAAGGAAGAATGTTGCTATACTACAACGCAATCCCGATACATCAAGGCCTGTACCTTTGCTGTTCCTGAGACAGAGATCCCCGAGGCTTTGCATTAACACAGCTTTATTTGTCACAAAACTGAAAAAAAGAAACAAGGCTGAACAGAAAGACCAAAACCAATATTAAAAAAGCAGTACAGAAACAAACAGTCTGGTGGGTTGGGAAGTGGATTACATAAAATCTCACACCGCCCCCACCTCCCGGTACTCTAATGTGATGGATGTGGGTGAAATGTTTTGTGGAAACTCCATATGGATATATTTATGCAGGCTTTCAGCACTGGCATTAAGAAACTATCAGCAAAGTCTGGAGTTAGCAAAGACAGGCCTTTTGCAATACAAACCTATGCATGATGTTGGAGATAGTAAGCCTCGCTTTGATCTGCATGCATAGGATTTCAGCCTATTGGTCAAACCTGTAAGCAACCTGAACATGGAAGATTAGCTTTGCTTCAATGGTGTAGGGGAAAGTGGTGGGAATGAAGTGGTAGAAGGCTGGAATGGTTGAATAGATTGCACCATTGGAGGAGTGTACTGGGGGGGGGGGTATTTCTTTTATTCAGACTTTGGGAAGGGCATATTCCCAAATAATTCCAGAAATACACAGAACCTGGTTACTAAATACCTCTCCAGACACCCCCCCCCCATATATATATTCAAGCTCACATCCTGATGCACCATATCAGACTGCAGGTAGAGGAAAATGGAAGATTATATTTTGAAATATTTCATGCAGACAGAGAATCAGCATAGCAAGCAAAGAGAAGGAACAGAGCATTTCTTTCTGCTGTGTGTATATTCTATTTGCATAGGTTTGTTGTGCAGGTGAATAGTAAACAATAGAATCCCACCTACAGTCTGAAGTGCTGCAGTGCATCATACTGCCTATTTCCTCCCTATGTACCAACCAGGACTTACTCTGGGGTTATCATCTGGCCCACTATGGACTATTGGTGGAAGGAACACTTGGAATGATGTGACTTCTTTCCCATTAAATCCTTCTTTTAGACAAAATCAGGTGATTACCTTGATTTTCCTTCTCTGGGGTCAAATTCTGACCAAAGGTGCTTTCTGCCTCATGATGTATGTCTAGAATTATAGGCCTTCTGTGTGCCATTCAAAATATTCTGTGATGCTCCAAGGGTGTTTTTGCAGTTTTCCAGCCATTCAAAGTGTAATAATAGATGGACAATAAGTTGTTCAGACCAAAGTCTTCAGTCTTCACAGTTTAGGTGTCTTTTATAACCGGTTATGGTCACCTGGACTCAGAAGATGTAAAAGAAAATCTCTACATACGATCCATTTTACAGTCTTCTGTCTTCAGAGCCTTCCCTCCAAAGCTGACAAATTTTAATTAAACAATAACAATCAAAGCTCACAGCATTTCGTGGGATTAATGACTAGCTGGGAGAGCAGATTGCCCCAGGCAAACTAACCAATCATTAAATTGTCATCAAAAGGGCCCTGGGCAGCAATCCCTTTGCTGTTCTAATCAACCTAGATAAAGACTCAAATTAGCAGATTTATGTCCTCCCCCCCCCCCCCATTTAGTGCTGCCTCCTGCATTGGAACACCAGAAGCCCAAATTAATGTCCTTCCTGTGGCTATTGATTTCACTGATTTTATGCACTGGTACATATTGTTTTCCCATTGAGCTGCTGTCTAAAGCACACATAATGAAATCTACAAAGAGCTCCCATTCAGCCATCCCTTGTTTATGCCTCTCCACTATTTCCCTGATAAGACACCCCAAGGCAATCCAAGGCACCCCAAGGCATTTGTACAGTCTATGCATATTTCATTTACAAGATTTCTAGATACTGTTTGCTGCTGTTTTGCTGACAGGATCTGACTGAATGGCTGTTGAGCAAGGCTTTTATACGAGTGATTCCAAAAGATTTCATTGCCTATTGTCCTGAGCCCATATTAGTGATCTGCAGCTGGAAATGGGATGCTATATGTGGTTAGTGTGGTTAGCCTTTGGATGCAAGAAAGCTCCTGTGAAACTGGATTACAACATTTGGAAATAAGGTGATAAAAGAGTATTATATACTTTGTCTAGCTCCAGTTCACAATCACACTACAGTATTCTGAAATGTCCTAGTTGCCTTCAAGGGTAGACACATGCAGAGTGCTAGCACATAGTCCAGCTTCAGGTTTCCTGTGGCATGACTTCAAGCAGCCATAGTGGCTTTGTCAGGGAGCCATCATTCAAATTTGTGTATTGGGAAATGTGACATTTTCAAACACATACAAACTCAAGATAGATGAAAATGGGGTAGCCCGTCCATTTTTGTTATTGTGGAAGGAAATGAATGTAAACAAATATCTCTGGATTGCACAGGATGACGTTAGCCTTCTCCTCAGCTGTCTAGGTGCTCTGGCTACTTCCATTAGGGATGGACATGAACAAGTTCATGAAATAAAGTTAATCACAAATGTTGTCCAGTTCATGAAGTAATGTTCATGGAAGGGCGCCCAGCATAGGTAAAGGTAAAGGTAAAGGTATCCTCTGTGCAAGCACCAAGTCATGTCTGACCCTTGGGGTGACGCCCTCTAGCGTTTTCATGGCAGACTCAATACGGGGTGGTTTGCCAGTGCCTTCCCCAGTCATGACCGTTTACCCCCCAGCAAGCTGGGTACTCATTTTACCGACCTCAGAAGGATGGAAGGCTGAGTCAACCTTGAGCCGGCTGCTGGGATTGAACTCCCAGCCTTATGGGCAAAGCTTTCAGACGGCTGCCTTACCACTCTGCGCCACAAGAGGCTCTCCTTTAGGGATGGACATGAACAAGTTCATGAAATAAAGTTAATCACAAATGTTGTCCAGTTCATGAAGTAATGTTCATGGAAGGGCGCCCAGCATAAGCATTACACAAACTTTAATGCTAATTGTAGTGGACCTTTTCTACACCAGGAATCTGGCCAGTGCAGCGCTTATCTCTTCACGGGGCTAATTTCTGCTTCTGGATGACCTTGGCACCGGTCTGAGCCATGGTTTGTGCAATTGACTTGCATGGGCATCACTGAAATACATTACAGCACACAAAAGTTGTAATGAAAATGTAGAGTAGATTTTCAGTTAACTGCGCTGAGATAAACTGCCCTAAGTCTGCCGTGAACTACAGACCAAACTGTATTTTCCCTGGTCCATACCCATCCCTTACTGTCATTTCTTCCTTCACAAGGTTGGTGAATAGCGTGGCCAGGGAAAATGTCATTCTGCACCAAATGTGGATCTCTATTCAACTTTGTGTTGCAGAGCAGACGTACAACGCAATTCCAAGCAGTTGGCTCCTTTCCAGTCCATAAAAGACAATAAGATTCAGTTGAGGATTCCAGTGCTCATTACCATACTGGCTACTGAAAGCATTTTGCATTTTCATAGGGAAGGGGCATTGGATTGGCATAATCATATTCCTAAACTCCATACAAAGGGATTTTTGATCTATTGCAACCTGATACTCAAGCACATTTAGGTAGAAGATGAGAAATCAACATAGACTGTAGAAATTATATAATAAACTAGCAAGAAAGCGCATTGCAACAAGGAATGAAATGGGCACTAGGACCCAGGGGACACCGGGAGGTGCAGATCCCTCTCCCTCTTGCTGCATGTCTCTTGGTTTGCCTCGCAGCAGGAGGCAGAGCAGGTAATCAGGGCTGGTTTGTAGGAGGGAAGCAGGGCTGGTGTACAGTTTGGGGCAGCTCTCTGTCTCTCTTTTCCTCCATCGCAGCAGGGATGGCTCTCTCTGTGTCTCTCTCTCCGTGGCAGCAGGAGCCATAGCAGGTAATTAGGGCTCATTGTTAGGAGGGAAGCAGGGCTGAGCAACAGCTTGGGGCAGCTCTCTCTGTGTCTCTCTCTGCCTCCCTCGCAGCAGGAGCGATAGGAGGGAATGAGGGCTCGTGTTCGGTCTGGCAGGGCTCTGTCTCTCTCTCTTTGTCTCTGGTGTGTCTGAGAGGAATATGGCTAGCATCCAGGGAGGGTGGGAGGGAGGGAGCTGTAGGGGCAGGGCCAATCAGGGTGCACCCAGCATTGCTGGCTGCACCCTGATTGGCCCTATTCCAGCCGGACACGTTCCACCCCCCTGGCTGTTTCACAAATATATAGAGGAACCAAGGATAAGGATGGGGAAACTATTACTAATGATCCTATGTATCTTTTGATCTCTTCATCCTCTGGTGGCAAAAATGCTTAAACTTGGAGCAACACTGGGAACTGATAGAAAACTGTCACTTTTTCATGTAGGGTTCCCAGCCTTGGAGGGTAGCAAGGTGTAGTCCTCACCCAAGGTCCCAACCACCATGTACTTTCCATAAAACCAAGGGAAGAGGAAGAGGGACAAAGAAGCAAGACATAAGCCAATCAAAAGCTTTTAAAAGACCACTCATGACCAATGGCTTCAATAACTTTGGGTGAGGTAAGAGGATGCTCTTACTCAAAGTCATTTGAGTTGTTCTGATAATATGCAAAACAATAAATATATTTTTTAATGATTTCTTTTCAGTTTCCATTAGGCCTGTCTCGCCTCCCTGCCTGATTAAAGTTCATGTTGTCAAAACCAAGTTGGTGACAGTTCTTACTTTTTTGTTGCTATAGTTTCTGGAGGAGAGAAGTTGAAAAATGCTTTTATGGCTATACATACCATCAGTTCTGACAATAGTTACAAGCAATACAAACAAGTTTTTATTTACTTAAAAAATAGACATCACTTTTCTTTTAATCAATTTTAGCATACAAATCAGCTTAAAACTGCATTAAAAAAAGTAAATATTGGCTTGGATCCAGCCTGCTGTTTCAGTCATTCTCATCCTGTTTCCTTAAGACAGCTCCTTTCCCACATACTTTTTGTGTATACAGGATGCAGGATCCTCAGACTAACTTTCCTTGTGACCAAGGGGAACACCTCTTTCCTTTTTCACTTATAGGCAAACTGGTTGGAGCTAACCCAAAGTTTACCCACCTCTGTCTTCTTTTCCATGTCTTCCTGTTGGATTTATATTCAAAAGCTTTCTTTAAAAGAAATTGACATTTTTGTTTGAACATTTTTGTTTGAACAATTTTGTTTGAACATTTTTGTTTGAACAGTATGTGAAACTGTTCACATACCATGTACAAGAATTGCACTAGATGATCAATAATCCCATGATAAGATAATTTATTGCTACATATGACTGCTAACATGCCTCTTCTGGTAACATATTTTATTTTGCCCATGTTACAAAGAAAATCATTCAAGTAATCCATAGACCAGAATTGTTGCTTTCCCTCACCCACCCTTTTTACTTTGTTTTACAGTGGGACATAGCCTCGAGAGACCTAGAAACTCTTCAAACTCATCCATCTCATCTAGCAATGCAGACAAAGTTGCCTCTGGCAAAGAAAAGGTGATGATGCAACAACAAGAGGCAATTAGAACAAGTTTGATGTTTTGTTTCAGTTCATTTTCTTTTGAAGATAATAGAAAACATGCAATCCAACCGAGTTAGGAGAGTGGAGCTTTCTGCATTAAGTAGAAAGTACTGGTTGATTTTTGAACATTTTCTCTCTTTTCATTCTCAATAGTATTGACCTCCTTAATGTCTTTCTAGAATCTAATTAAAATGAAATCATATTAGAGCACTAAGGCAGCTGTTGGTAGAGATGTAAGATATTCTAGATACAAAGGCATAAGCTAGCAATGGACTGAATGCAAAGGTATGAACAGAAGGCATTTGTGCAAGGGTATTGGATCCTATGTTGTTCTCAAGGATTCTCTGATCCTCAGAAGCAGCTTTTCAGGTGTCATAGTGAGGTGGGAAACAGCAGAAGACATGGGAAAAGCTGGAAGATCAATTCCGCAGAACTCATATAGCAGTTGTTAGAAGGCAAGGGAACATCTCCCCAAATTGCCCCATGACACAATTAGAATGTAGGCTATGAATTGAATAAAAAACGTATCTGATAATTTCAGAGAGGCTTAAACCTCTTATGTGTACAAGTTTCCATATGAACTGGACCTTATATGAACCAGACCTTACCCTTTTTACAGATAATCAACTGTATGTTTCTTGTGTGTTTAGCATACCAGGCTTGGTTCACACACAAGTTTGGGAAAGGTTCAGAGTCCTATTGTTAGTGCCTAGAGTCCTCCATGGGCAAAGGGGGAGTTTGCTCGCAAACCACCTTTTGGGCAACCTTACCTAAATCTTGTTAACAAAGCACTGCTTGGCCAGAAATAAACTAAGCCATGTCAGTTCCACCCAGGAAACTGACACAGTCATGTTTGTGCTCATGCAGCAAATGAAATGTACATTCTCTAGCCAGATGCCACATCCCTCTGGGGAGACTCTGGGTTATGCAGAACAACATTCTCATTATCACAAGGGGCCTCTTCTACTGAACCTTCCCTCACCCTTAAGTAAATCAAGCAATAAGGACAATAAGTAAATCAATCATAGGACAATGGCACCTGAGATTTTGTTCTTTTTCCTTGAGTGTGAAATACTTTTCTAATACCTGTGGTCATTCCTTCCCTTAATTAATTCATCCCTCCCTCAGTCATCTCCCTTCATAGAGTCAGACCCCTGTCTCTGTATGTTATTTTTTCCTTGGGTCCAAACTTTGCACCCAGCACCCATGCAGAATGTCTTGGGCCCATTATGCACGGCCGCCGAAACGGCGTTTTCGGGTCACATGGAAAACGCGGAGGGGGAAGACGCGACGCATACCGGTTATGTACGGGGCGGGGCGCGACGGCGGCAAAACCCAGAGTAACCGATTATGCACGCGGCGATCCGGGCGCCGCTTCTGGTTGCGCCCCGGTCACCCGGAAGCTGCGCTTTCTTCCGCGTTTCACTGACGCGGCTTTTTCGGCGGCATGCACCGAAGCTGCGGCCGGTTGCAGCCGGCTCCGTGCGTTATCGGTGATTTTAGTCGCCGCCATTCCACCCCGAATGTGCGCTAAAACCCCCGTGCATAATGGGTCTTGCTGTCTCTCTCTGGACTTATTCACACTGTGAAAGATAGCAATTAATGTTTCTTTGACCCAAATTTTATTCCTCTATTACATTATCTCAATTCTTTACTTTTCTCATGTCTGTTTGTATTAGTTAAATTATGTGCAACTGTGTTAGCTCTTCTAAATTTTATTTTTCAATGAATAGCCTTTGTTTTATTTCAAATTTGGCCTCTGTATAAGTTTTCTGGTGGGAACACCCTGGTATACATTGGTGGAGATATTCAGAACTTTCCTAGAATCAGCTAATTTCCCCACTCAGAATTCCGGAGACAAGTCTGTTTTTAGTAACACTAAGGCTTGCTCCTGTACCTACATTCTACAAAATATGGGATCATGCATGATGTGAACTTATGATTATGACATATACTTCCTTTATTGTGAATCATGACAATACATTATTGGATCATCTTGCTAACAGAGATTGCCAGCTTTCAAGCTCTACCCACCAGCACAAATGAAAGGAAGAAAAGAATATCAAGGGATGGACGGAGCATGACATGCTCAAAAGAAAATGTTCTTAAGAAATTGTAGCATCTCTGCCCAGAAATATTTTTTAAAGATAAGTAGTGAAAGCAGTGAAAGGAAAATTTACACAAACTGAAATACAGGCAAGAGCACACAAAGGCAAGCAGAAGGGGAAAAATAGATATGTTGCATAAACAGAAAAATATAATGAGGCAAGAACAGTCGAAAAGATGTTCAAATTAGATAAAGAAAGCCAGAAATTGTCAGCCTCTAAGAGATGCAAAGAAACGGAAAAGAATTAGGAATTAATTGTAATTCAAACATGATGATGAAAACAGTGAAGCTGAAATGAATCACAGGGTTTTTTTAAACTTCATTTCAGCTTTGAATATTTGTTCACTGAATCAGCATGACAGCATTGAAATAGGATCTGTTTCATGGAAATGTAAATTTTAAAACTAGCATGAAAATTACAGTTTACAATATAGAAAACTGTAACACTTATTGGTTAATTGCACCCACTCACATACCAATAAGCAACACTTTAAATCTGATGGAAAATAACAACCTTGTTGGCCCCTGTCAAGGCCTACACTTCTGGAACTTTGCCTACATCCCTTGGACACTACAAACTGCACTGGCAGCTGTCACTTGAGCTTCCCTGGTAGGTTCTGCTGCGTAAAGTCCAAAGTCACCCTCCGAGGTCCTATAACAACATGATACGTCAAGGCTCCAAAGAATATGAGAGGCATTGTAAAGTCTCACATATTGTACTGAAGAAGTGTGCATGCACATGAAAACTTATACTCAGGATAAAACACTGTGGGTCTTAAGGAGCCATTGGACTCCAACTTCATTCTAGCTTATAACATGTATTTGGGGGAAGGGGTATCTTTCTATTAATGGAGAAGAAAGAATGATGTATCATGTATATACAGGATTATGGATTGAAACACTACTACAACTTAATATGTAGCCTGTCATCCTACTTCTCTATCCATTTAGTTGATAATTTCTATTACAGATGTCATGATCATGAATGTCATGGCAGCCATGTCTGATAAGTCAATATGTCATGTTTGATAGCTGCAATCACCCATGAACTGAAGCTTAGATCCATTCATCTCTGTCCAAATTGGACAACTATTGGACTCTGTGGGACCTGATGCAGTTTAAATTCTCCAGGTTATCCCCACAACAACACTGTGAGCTATGGATGGAATTAGGGTTGTGTGCAGGGGCATCCGAATCGGCCGTTCCAGGCCGACGCAGCCAGCGCCACACCATGGGGGGGGGAGAGGCATGGGTGCCAGTGTGTAGCTCGCCGCATACTCAGCGCTTGCATGTGTGCACTGAGTTACACACTGGCACACGTGCCTCCCCCCCCCCGCGTGGTTTGGCACTGGCTGTGTTGGCCTGGGATGGCTGATTCAGCTGCCACCCCAACAACCCTAGATGGAATGGGCAAAATCAGTGTGATTTGGTCATCCTTGGGAATAAGCTCTTTAGACAGAACAGGGTTGGACCTGATGAGAGGTGTGTTGCTTTGTATATCAAAGAAGTTACAAGGTTTAAAACAGCTAGAATCATGAGAGGAGTCAATATTTTGAAAGAATAAATACAGGCAGAGATATGAGGCCCTAAGAGTTACTTAAAAGTGGTGTATTATTACCCACTTGATCTCGTGATGGAGAAAAAAATAAAGGAGGTAACTAAATCAGGCAGCACTGTGATACTGGGTGACTTCAAGTACCCTAACATAGACAGGATAAACATGCACTCAAGTCATGCTGTAGAAATTGCATTCCTGGACATTACAAATGACCATGCACTGGAACAGTTAGCCACAGAGCCACCCAGAGGGGTAATGATTTTGGATTTGGTTCTGAGTGGTACTTGAGGCCTAGGAAAGATATTTAAAATAAAATTGCCATCATTATATCCCAGTGTAGATCTATGCTCCAGCCTCATTTGGAATAGTACATGCAGTTGTTATCACCATACCTTAAAAAGGACATTGCAGCCCTGGCATAGATACAGAAGAGGGCAACAAAGATGGTCAAGAAACTGAAGCACCTTTCCTATGAGCAAATGCTAGAGTCTGAGATTTTTCAGTTTAAAAAGAGACAACTAAGGGGGAAAGGCAGAGATTTATAAAATCAAATATGGGGTAGACAGAATGGACAAAGAGAACTTATTCATTCTTTACCATAATACTAGAGGCATCCAATAAAGTTGATTAGCAGTAAATTCAAGACAGACAAAATGAAATACTTATGCAAGTGGAATTCACCACATTGTGATGGCCACAGGCCTAGATAGATTTAGAAGGGGATTAGACAGATTCATAGAGTCCAACAGTGGCTTCTAGCCATCATGACTAAAGGGAACTTTCATTTTCAAAGACAGTAAACTTCTGAATATCCATGCCAGGAAATATCAGAGGAAGGCTTATGACTCTATGTCCTTTTGTTGGCCCTCCAAAGGAATGGTTGACCACTGTATGAAATAGGATGGTGCACTAGAAGGATCCCTGGTCTAAGCCAGCAGGGCAGGGCACTTCTTGTGTTCTTATGAGGTAGGTAGGTTGGCCTGAGGTGATATAACTGGCCCATGGTTACTCAGCAAGCTTTCATGGCAGAGTGGGAATTCAAATCTGGTCCCCTAGAGTTTAGTCTATCACCACTTCATGCTGGCTGTCTCAATTAGTTCCTAAACGCAAGTTCTATACACATCTAAAAAGTAAATTCCCCCAAACCAAGTCAGGCTTAATTCCTATTGATTTGTTGTTTATGGAGTTACCTTAAGGCAGCAGGATGACAGACTTATTCATTCACAGTGCTAAACAAACTGCTTTCTGTATAATTCTTTGAATATAATACAAATAAATACCTCTTCCAATGTGCATATTTCCACAAAATGTTGATGTAACTCACATTTATCAAGGAAAGGCAAAGAAATGTGAAGATAAAATATGCAAGAATATTAAAGATTAAAAGTCCAAAATGAACCTAAATTGTGTAGACATTTGGTCTACGAAGTATGTATATTCCACAGTTGAATTTTAAATTAAACCAAATCCCCCCCCAAAAAAACCCTTAAATATATGGCAGCAATTTAGACAGTCAATGTGCTAGTATCAGTCAAAGTATTCCATTCACACTGTTTTAACAATACCAAAGGACCCTTTTAATGTAGCAGTACTATTTGGCTCATAATGAATGGCTTTAAATGTGGAAAACTAGCACTTCCCCCACATAATTTGTCAAAAGTGCTGCTGGCATCATTCTAAATCATGTGTGCAGGAGCATTCAAAGCAACAATATGTTCTGCTTCATTTCTCAGAGCCATGTATATGCTAGAATCATTGTCCCTGTAATTTATGGCAATGCTGGGTACACAATAAGCAGACTTCAAGCAAAGGCAGACCCCAGTGTCACGAAGGATGCATTCATGCATTTCAGAGACAGCATCTGCTTTATCTAATTTCTTACAGATTCTGTTTGGAAGAACACAGGATTACAGCAGTGAGCTTAATGTTCGAGACGGAATGGAAGGAGACAAAAGGTAAATAACTGGGTAAGTATTGTTGTTGTTGCTGTTGTTAGTTGCAAAGTTGTGTCTGACCCATCGCAACCCCATGGACAATGATACTCCAGGCCTTCCTGTCCTCTCGCATTCAAGGGGTAAGTATAAGGGATATATTTGAGGTGGCCAGAACAAAGAATGCTACTAGATTTCTTTCCAACTAAAAACCAGCCAAATCATAGGATCCTACTAGGAATCAACTGTTTCTAGACTAGAATTCTGTTGGTAATAATATAATGCCATGGTTCTAAAGGCACTACTGCAAACCTGGAGTCCAACCAGGGTCACCAGCAGGAGTTGCCAGCAGGAACATGGGTTAGGAGTCTGAGGGGAGCAGGGATATGGTAGCACCGTTCTTGGAACAGCCATATTTCACCTCAGGGGATAACCCGGAAGTAACTTCATTTCCTTCTGGAAACTGTAGGAAACCAGAAGGTTTCTGGCTATTCCTGGAGAAGTATGATGTCATTTCTGTGTTTTCCCTGGAAGTGATACAATTGCACCAATGGCAATTTTTTTCCCCTCTCACTAGCCAGCAATTTTTTTCCCCTCTCACTAGCCAGCGGTACCAGCGGTACCAGCAGAAGGTATCCTGTTGTAGTGACTGGCAAACCAAAGTCAGGTCTGGTGAAGTGTAATAAGACTAGCTTGACTTTTTTCAGAAAGTTTGGAAGTTCCTGTTTAATGATGTTCACACAACAATGTTGTGTTTTTTAAACTCCAAGCTGTTCTTACTGAGAGAAGTTAACAGGAGGGAAACTAGGGATGAACACAAACATGAATTAAAGTTCATCATGAACTTTGATCAGTTTGTGCATTGATTGATAATTTAATTTCTATCCCACCTCTCCCAACAAAGTCAACTCAAGGCAGCTTACAACCAGATAAAAAGAATAAAATATAACAATACAATTCCTATAAAATACCTTCCAAGTTAAAACCCCAATAGTCACAACCATATTAACAATCCCACAGATAGCAGAATCAAACATCCTTCCCCATTCCTGTCAGGTATTTCACATTTCAAACTGCATCCACCCACAGATATCACTCAGGCTAAGATCTACCTCGCCAGCAATAATGCTTAGCAATAGGCGGGACCTCCAATTCATACTCATGGAACCCCTCCCCCCAGTCTCAACCAAATGCCTGGAGGAAGAGCTCTGTCTTATAGGCACTGTGGAACCTTGACAGCTCCGTCAGGACCCTTAGCTATTCTGGAAGGTCATTTCACCTGGGCTGAATCTGCACGGAGCTTTTATTTTCATGCCAGGTTGATTCAATCACTGCCGTCTATACTGAATGCAATTTCCATTTTAATTTTGGGTGATTTCTCCTCTGCAACAAGCATGTTTGATCCAGAGGGACCCTACCTTCCCCATACAATATCCTGGAGTGATATAACCCTCGGTAATTGAAAAATCAGCATGAGTAAAGGTGTAGCTCTCTGCTTGTCCTGAACTAACTTGCTGCCTTGAGCCTCCAACCCTGTAGAAAAGCCTTGATTGGCCAGGGCATCAATTCAAAGGCTTTCTCCTTCCCAGGTTGCAAGCCTTCCCTTAAAGGGGAAGCACTAACTTCTCTCAGCAGAGATATTCCTCTTGGATTTATTCCCCCTCCTCTGTTGTCTCCAATCCTCCCCCCCCCCTTCAAGACAAGAGTGAAAGAGGTTCCTGCTGCACTTGGCTCCCCCCCTTCTGAGCTTCCTGAATCATGTGCAAAACACTTTTCTGTTTTAATGGGTGGGGTATAGTGGAAGACCTGAGTTCAAATTGATCTGAATTCATCTGTATCAACAATTGAATAAACAAACTAAGTGCAAAATCAGCCCAGGTTGAAGGCCAAGTAAATGTTCCAGGGGCCTGGAACAGCCAGCAGATTCATACCCGCAGAGTCAAGAACCCTGCGGGGGGGGGGGCATAAGCAGATAAGCAATCCCTCAGATAGGTAGGACCCAGGCCACATATGGCCTTAAAGGTCAAAACCAAAACTTTGAACTTTATCCGGAAACAAACTGGTAGACAGTGCAGATGTCTCAGCACAGGATGAATATGGGCCATCCAAGATGTCCTAGTAAGGACCCTTGCAGCCGCATTCTGTACCAGTTGCAATTTCCAGGTCAGGGACAAGGATACGCCCATGCAGAGTGAGTTATAGAAATCTAACCTGGAAGTGATGGTTGCATGGATCACTGTGGCCAAGTGTTCCGAGGACAGGTAGGGCACTAGTAGCCACGCTTGGTGTAGGAAAAATACCATCCAGGCTACATTAGTAATCTGAGTCTCCATTGAAAGGGAGGCATGAAAGATCACCCCCAAATTCTTGACTGCAGGTGCAGGTGTTAATTTTACCCCATCCAGGCATGGGAGACATGTTGCCTGGTCCTGCCCCTTTCCACCCAGCCACAGGACCTCCATCTTGGAGAGGTTGAGTTTCAGACGGTTCTGCCTGAGCCATTCCAAACAGCTGATGAATGTATCCAGCACTAATGTATCCGATTGTGGGTTCATAGACATTGGAATCATCAGAAATTTCCAGAAACTTTCACAGGTGCTTCGGGGTGTTTATACAGAGTTTATAGAGTTGAAAAAATCTACTCTGGAATGATCCTGCCTAACATTCAGCTATGGTCTAGCCAGTATAGAAGAGACCTGTTGGATCAGACCAATAGTCCATCTAGTCCAGCATTCTGTCTCACATAGCAGCCAACCCATTCTTCTGAAGGGCCAGCAACAGGGCATAGAGGCTGAGACCTTCACCTCATATTATTTCCATAACAGTATAAGGCAGGCTTTTTCAACTACCTAATACTAGCATTCTAACATGGACTCTACATTAGCAGCAACAGGATTTCAGCTTGGGCAGGATTCTTGGAAATTGCTACTAATTACCAGTTTTTTGCTTGCTTAAATATGGTGTACTGGGTCCAGGAGACAGTAAATGCCTTCCTGAGATGGAGTGGTCACTACTTCCCTGAAGCAGGCTATGGTCCTAAAGAACCTACTCAGGACCTAGGACAGTTGGATAACTACATCCAGTCTCAAATGTACCATTCTTGAGCCAGATGACTGAGTGGTGGCTGGACAATTTCAGAGATTCCTGAATGAACTGGATTGTTTAGAACCATTCCAGTGCAAATTCAGGCCTGGTGTGCAACTGACCCAGTCTCAGTCACCTTGGTTAATGACATATATTGGGAGATGGACAGAAGGAATATGACTTTGTTAATTCTTCTGAACCTCTTGGACACCTTCAATATCATAAATCATGGTATCCTTCTATCACCTTTTTGGGACTGGGACTGGGAGATACTTTCTCTGGTGGTTCTGGTCCTACTTTGAGGGTAGGTTTCAGAGTGTGGTACTGGAGGACTGCTGATCCACTTCTTGGCCTTTGATTTATGGGGTCACCAAGATGCCATCTTGTCCCCTATGCCTTTCAACATCTATGTAAAGCTGCTGTGAGAGACCACCTGGAGATTTGGGCTGAGTTGCTACCAATATGCCGGTTCCAGAGAGGCTGTGGAATTTACAAGCTGAAACTTAATCTTGATAAAACAGAGGTGCTGCTGGTAGAGAGAAGGTCCAACCCAAGGAATGGATTATATCCTGTTATGGATGGGGTTGGACTCCATTAAAGAAGTAGATTAGAGTGCTTCTAAACTCAGGCTTCCTGTTGGATAAACAGTTGGCAATGGTGGCCAAGGGTAACTTTCAGCAGCTTTGGCAGCTGAGCCAGCTATGGTCCTTCTTATACAGAAAAGACCTCACCACTGTGCTGCATGCCCTGGTGACATCTATGTTAGATTACTGCAATGTGTTCTATGTGGGGTTAACCTTGAAAAATGTCTGGAAACTACAATTAGTAAAGAATGATGCACTCAGAATATTGACTGGAGTGGGTTGTAAGGAACATTACTTAGAGTCATAGAATCATAGTGTTCGAAGGCAATTCCAGGATCATCTAAACAAACCCCCTGCAGAATGCAGGAAATTCAGGTCTTGTTTAATCTATTTTGCCTTCCCATTTGCTGCTGGGCTCAATTCATGGTGTTTCTATTCTACCGGTAGGCATGGAACTAACATAAGGCCCACCTTCTTCCATGTGAACTTACTTCCTCACTCTAGTCAACCTCAGAGTCACTGCTTTGGTTGCTGCTGCCATCTGAGGCATATGGTGACCCAAGAAGGGGCCTGCTCCATCATGGTACCAAATCTTTGGATCTCCCTCCCCAGGAAGATTTGTCTGTTTCCTTCTATCAGTGTCTTTTACCACCAGGTGAAAAAAAAATTTGTTTTGTTTGGCATGCCCCTAATAACATTTTTGTCCCCTCTTCTAGTGTTGTTTGTTTATGTGTTTTTAATTGCATTTTATATTTTAACTGTATCTTAATTGTTCAAATATTTTAATTTTTTGTTTTGTTTTCTGTCTTGGGAAAGCTGATTTGGTGGAAAGGCAGCATAAAACAATTTAAATAAGTAAATAAAGGTTGTGCTGCTTCCATAACAAGGGACGGAGGGTCAGTTCATTCAAGCAGTGGATGAAAACAGCAGCATCTGAGGGTATTGAAACCCACATGAAGCCAACTTTTTTTCAGATGAGAAGCACCCTGACAAAAAGGTTTGCCTATCTAAAATGGATGTTCTCATTTGAAACTACAATCCGGGCAACGACAGATCATGTTTAGGTGAGATCCTTCCTTCTGCTCTCATTAAGCCAAGGGAGTTAGGGAATGGATCAGTGTTCCAGAACTTTATATAAATACACCCATCGCCCTAAATCCAAACCTTCCAAGTTGATTTAGACCTTACTATACTTTGTGGACAAAAATAAGCCTCCAGTTACAAGTTCTAATCCACGGTCTCTAGCAAATGAAACTTTTTCAATCACACTACCCATCTTCCAATTAGGTTTTTAAGGACACAGATAATTACATCTGTTTTCTTCTCACATTCTTGTATAAAGCCCACAGAATATGGCCATCTATATCATTTTAGTTTTGCTTCCAAGAACTGATGGTAAACTTTACTAAAATTTGCAATTTGCCACTAGAAAATTGGCTGACAAAGTTTTCTCAGGGAGAATTGCCAATGATAGTACAGTTCCAGATAAGACCAATATTACATTATGTATAAGTATAAAGAAAGGATTTAATATGATTTAACAGTTGCAGGATGGTAGATAAGATCACAATCTACTATCTTTGGTACTGGCATCTTAAAAGGGCAATTAAACAAGTAGGCACACTCTACAGCAAAGTTTAGAAAACGAATATTATATAGGAATCGTAATAACCTATCAAAACTCCCACTCCCTTCATTTTCCTTCCAAGCTATTTTCCTCTTTATACTCACTAACTTACACATTCATTTTCTGATGGCTGTCAAATAAGATATATTACCTCCAAGTAAGCAATGACCAATGACATATATTTGAAAGCATCAGATATTTGAAAGAAGCACTAGAAGAGGAAATGTCAGTTGGGATATTGTAGTCAAGCAAGGTGTGGTTTCATTTTCTTAAATCACCTTGTACTTTCACAATGCAGTTTCAGCCACTTTCCTAAAGGTTGTCCATCATCCTAGGCTATTGAGGACTTCTGTCCCAGGTGAGTGTAGCAATCAGACCTAGGCTAGTCAGGTGAGGGCACTAGTGCATAGCCAAGAAAGAATACAGTGAAACAACCAGAATGGGTCTTTGAAATTTCAAACTGGTCATCAAAACAATTGCTACTTGTTCACAACAAGGGACTAAACCCTATCAGCCTGGAGAAAAGAAGGCTGAGATTGCTGTCTTTAAGTATTTGAAAGGTTGTCACTTAGGGAGTGGTTCTATTGGCAGCAGAGAATAGGATCCACAGTATTGACTTTAAGCTACACGTAGAATGGTACTGGCTAGATATTGGGGGTGGGGGTGATACACAATCAGAGTAGTTCAGCAGCGGAATCAGCTGCCTAAGGAGGTGTTGAACTTAAACTCACTGAATCAGCTGCCTAAGGAGGTGTTGAACTCCCCCTCACTGATAATCTTCAGGCAGCGACTGGACAGATACTTATCATGAATGCTTTAGGCTGATCCTGCATTGAGCAGGGAGTGACTAGATGGTCTGTATGGCCCCTTCCAACTCTGAGGGCCATTCCCACCCCTGGCTGTCAATCAAACAGAACAGTCAATGAACTGTTGTGTTCGTGCTCCCGAAAAGCCCCTTTCCCTTTAAAAACTGTTTTTTAAAAACCCGAAAACACCAGTAGCAACGAATATTTGTTCATTCAATGTCTCAGAAAGACTGTTTTCACTGGTGTAGGAGCTGGCACTTAATCATTTACATGCTCTTCAAGTAAAAAAAAATCCTCCAATGGATGCAATTTCTGGCCGAAATTATGGGCAGTGTCGAACAGGGGGCTGTATTGTGCTCGGAAACTTTAAAGACAATTGCAGAAGGGAGCTTGTTTTACTATTAAGCACTTCTGTGGAGGGACTTCAGCTGAAGAAGCCTCACTTATTTGTTGCTTTTGCTGGTTTAGGGGGGGGGGATGACGATCGCATCTCTGGAAGCTCAGGGGCAAGAGCTAGGGAAGGACATTCTTTCTACCGCTATTTTGAGAACGCACATGTCTTTCGCTGATGTGTTGTGGCTTGTGCTCAGAAGTGTAGCAGTTTTTTCAGGCGGAATCCACTTTTCTGGATTTCCCCCTAAGCGCTATAAAATTCCGACTGTTGCTGGAGTTTGGTGGGAGTTTTGTGGTTTGTTTACAACATCAAGCAGAACGTTAAATTAATAGTGTTTACAAAAGGCTAGACTTCGGCTACATTTAAGTTGTGCGGAATGGACCTGATTCTATGATTAACAGGTGAAAAGGCCATGAGCCCAACTTGTGCTTGTTCAAGCATCCCAAGGCAGAATGTGGTATGAACATGCCACATGCTCAATTTCTTTACCGTGGAGGCTTGACAAAGTTGAAGTATCAGGATTTTCAAAAGTACTGCAGAAATATTTTTGCCTAAATATCATGTTTGTGAAGTAGGCTGAATAGAGTCAATTTAACCCTAAAGGAACATATAGAAATATGTAAAGATCAAGCAAGGTAGCATTATGTGGACTGAACTAGATTCTAATGTTCACCTGCTATGAACAGTGACTTTGGTTCAAACCACTGAAATGAATCAGTTAGTATAACTGCTTTTATAGGAACTGTCCAAAAGCTATTTGCAGGTGTTAATACACAAAAATACAGTAATTTAATTATAGAATTGTAATAGAGATCAAGTCACTTCATTCTACGTAAATAGATTTCCCAATGATACTTCAGTAAATCCTCTGAGAAGCATACTAATTTGTAGTACTAATCTGCTATAAATGTTATATCATTTGTTAAAGAATGACCACTTAATAATGTCCTTTAAAAAGCTGAATTTGACAGCGATAATTGTATGCTGCTCTCCTCTTGCTTTTAAGGTTATTTGTTACCCATGTTTAGATGTTAACTTTCATGCCAGGTTTCTGTGCCCAATTAGAGTTATACATCACTGCATTAAGTGAATTCAAATATGTTTAAAAATAGAACAGAATTGTTAACCTATAACATTAATGTGTAGAATCTAACAGAAGTGGAATGACTTGGGAAGAGCAGACTCATATTTTAGTGGAACTAGCCTTTGACTAGCCAGCCACATAATATAAGAACAATTTACACTCTATCGTCAGAACAAAATATATTTTTGCATGAACAAAATGGTCTTTATTTAACTGCAGTTCCTGCAAAAAAGTGCAAGGTTGGGTTTTTTCCCCCCTTCATCTGCTGGGCAAGCCTGAGTGGTATATTCTTCCTGCACTGTACAAGTGTAACAGATTAATCTCATCTTCTAGAGGCAGTTTAGTTAATAATTATCTTTCTGCCCACACAACAGGTCCAAATGTCACACTGGGTGTATTCTTATGGAGAAATTCACACAACATGCTTTTGACAGCTGAGTAGAAGTGCTTTTATGAGCATATGAGTTATAGCAGGAGTTTATTCATCAATTTTGAGCTAATCTAACACATTTATGCATGCAAATATGTGATCAAGATTGGTCAGGACTCTTGTAGACAGAATAAGGAGCATGTAAATTGGCTTTAACAAATGATGTTCATACATCAAAGTTAACACACTAAGGAAGAACATCACATTTCAGTCTTCTTCACACATCTCCATTCAGTGAGCTGTGTTTTACATAGCCGTTATCCACAGCTGCCAACTATGTAACTATGTGCTGTTGAAAGATGCACACTCAGCTTAGCTAGACACTGAAGTTGGGAGGGGGAGCTGATGGCAATGACAGGTTCTCAGCATGTAGCATGGAGGGGACATGAAGGACCAGCAGCACTGTGGCTGCCCATGCAGCAGGGGGCCACTGCTGCAGCAGCTCTCAGGATTGGGTTGCCCATGTTATGCTCCATAATGTGACAGTTTTGTAGTGTAATGCCAAGATCTAGACCCTGAAGCCTCTGGATCCCATCTTGTCTCTGCCACTTACTGACTCACTAGATAGCCACTCATTCAGTTTCTCATCAAGCAGCAACAGTATGGGGCTAATGATAAAGACCTACCATTGTTGGAAGGGTTACAAGAAGATAATGTATCTGAATCACTTTAAATAGTCTGAAGTTCCATATAAAAGCTAAGTATTATCATGCAGATTTTTCTCTCCCTGTGTAGATTATTCACTGGGACATTTATATTTTTCCTTCTCTATTAATTGTTACTTCTTCCTGATAATTAAGATAAATTAGCAGAAGAATATTGAAATGGAAGCTGAATTACAGAAATTAATGTCTGAACATCCTTTAAACCTTTTAAACTATGTATCAATGATCTGCATAATAAAAATTGACACCTCTTGAAGAATATAAATGTAGTGGAAAATGCAGGCTTTGTGACTTTCAGTTTTTATAGATTGGGTTTCCTCATTACCAATGTGCAGTAGAATGGTAGCATGAAGCTGAATACTGGTCCACACACCTAGCAAAAAGGCAAGTACAGCTTATTCATACAGAGGCTAACAAATTCAGGTCATTATAATTATAATTTCTCTGGATCATATGCACAATTGTCAAAAAAACTGATGAGAGAATAATTGAACAAACAAGAAATGCACATTCATGACATTATTTAGATACATTTATAATCCAGAATGACAATAATCAAGATACCAAGGGCTCTATACGAATGTGTGCTATGACACAAGCTTCAGGGTTCATACGAATCCAAATCACAACTGATGGGGGCTCAGCTAGAAATGAGTTTCCAACCCGCAGCCCCCCAGAAAAGAACACTACATAGTCAAGCTAGAAATCAGAAGTGACTGGCTTGTGTTCTATCCATTGCTGACAGACTGAGCTGAAGAGAAGGGAAATGATCTTTTTCTTCTCCCTACCCTAAAATGAGAGCTTCTACTGCAGAGATCACATGTGTCCTGTAGCACAGCCTGACAACTTTAAAGGTAAAGGTATCCCCTGTGCAAGCACCGAGTCATGTCTGACACTTGGGGTGACGCCCTCCAGCGTTTTAATGGCAGACTCAATACGGGTGGTTTGCCAGTGCCTTCCCCAGTCATTACCGTTTACCCCCAGCAAGCTGGGTACTCATTTTACCGACCTCAGAAGGATGGAAGGCTGAGTCAACCTTGAGCCAGCTGCTGGGATCGAACTTCCAACCTCATGGGCAGACAGCTTCAAACAGCATGTCGCTGCCTTACCACTCTGCGCCACAAGAGGCTCTCTTTTTATTGATAGAACCTCCAAATTCTGCCAGGCATGCTGGTATTTATAGTTTTAATTGTGCCTCCGGTTCCCCTTTTCTCCCTTGTGGCAAGGTTTGCAAATGGGGAAGGGGACCAGGAAAAGCAGTGAACAGAATTTGGGGGACTGTTAGAAGGTGATCTAGCTTAAAGCTTTCTGGGACCATTCTTTCCAAATGATTTTTTGTTTGTTCTTTCTCTCTGGAAAAAAAATGTGCTTATTTAGATGTTTTACGCTGACTGACAATAATAATCATCCAGTACTTAAACAGACAAGTGCCTTTATGTTTCCCTCAATGAGAAAAATAATGGTGGATCCAGATTAGCATTTCCATGGGTTCAAGAAAATCCCCAGGAACAGGTGAGTTTCTGATTGCTGAAGACAAGAGGAATAAGGAAGGTGCATTGTGGGTGGGAGATTTTGGGCCAGTCATTCTTTATTTGCCTAACCTCCTGCAGGGCTGCTGCAACAATAAAATGGAAGTGGGAAGAACTTTTTAAGCCATTCCGAACTCTTTGAAGGAACAGTGGGATAAAGATGAGATAGAAATAAAATTCCAGCTATTCAGCTAGTATCATTCTTCTAGACATTTAAGAATAGTACCTGTGCTTCACACACTTACTAGAGACATAAAAAAGAAACTGACAGTTGAATTTTCCACACATTCTTTTCCATAATAAACTTCTGTCACAACAATGTATTCAAAGGACCACTTTGCCATTGTTGGCAAAAGCGACTTAATCAGTCATTGCAAATCGTTCTTGACTTCTGCAATTTTAACTGGGCCTAAAGACATTTATCTGGATTCCATTATTCCAATGGAGTCTGTATGAGCCTGGCATCATGTTTTCAACTGGCAGGGTTTATTTCCATATAATGTGTTTAAGGCTGCAACAAGAGATTTCACAAAAGTATGACTCAAAGAAGACAGTTCTTCATTTCTCCAGAAATTGGCTTTCTACTGCCCATGCTAAAAAGAGCTCACACCAAGACTGAAGTGAATTTGCAGCAAAAGATGATAATATTGTCATGAATCATGTATTCTAGACAGGTGAAGAGCTTTAAACAATCTTGCTTGAGAGCTATGGGTCATTAAGTCATAAAATGTCAAAGTGCCTTCCAGTGGCTACAGATGGGGGGGGGGGGAAGCTAATCAGGATGCACCAATACTTGATCTGTGATTCTTTCCCCCAGTCTCAGACCGAACCATAGGAAATGAATTATTCTGCTTGCTCCAGTACATGAGCCTCAAAGCTGAAGCTGAAGTAGAGCAACTGTATACTAGCTCATTTTAAAAGAATGATGAAGAAGAAAAGCCTACGAGGGATTTTAAATGACTATGGGCTTAAAGATATTTGAAAACAAGGCTTAAGCATCTACTGTCAGACATTTCAGCCTTAAGACCTCTAATGCATTTGAATGGAATCTGTGCTGGCACAATAGTTATATGTAGGGCTTGGTTTGATTATGTAGCATTAAAGTAGAATTACAAGCAGGAAAAGGAACCAGAGGAACAAGGTGGCTAGTGCTGTAGTTTCATGAAACTTTCATTTCAATAATAATGATTTTTTTTAAAGAATCATTTCCAATTATCTTGGTAGACACCCAGTTTCCAAATGTAAGTCTGCTGTATGCAGCTGTGGCAGCATTCAGATTGAGACAACATTCACAAAAGGCAAACTTTTATAGAGATTTCTACTTCCTCCCTATCTATCTTTCCAAATCTTTGTACTGGAGGTGGGTGAAGGGAATGGCCATGATCAGTAAGAATGGGAAAGGGTTGAACAAATTAAAGGCTTTACACCACTGTTGATAAGAGCAGTCGGGACTTGCCTCGGGGTGGCTTCCTTGTGACTGAAACAAGATGGTGGGATATTTCCCCATGCCGACCAACGCTTATGTTATGTTATTAAAGTTGTGGCCATTTCTTTGCCAAAAAATAAAATTGTGTAGGCTTGCGTCATTCCTGGTGTGGGTGGTATTCCCCCGCGAGGCAAGGAAAGCCATGGTTTCAAAAGAAGTAGCACATATAAAATAGCCTCAAAAGGAATCCCGATGAGTTCAAAGACACAATTAGTTCTTCGACAGCACCCCCCCCCCATTTTTTGTCACAGTGTGGGGAGGTGGATAATTAGCAGAGCTGATTGGATAGGCATTAAAATAGCTATCATTTTAGTGAGTGGAATACCAGTTTACCCATCCAATTTCTGTATTTTGAAAGTCTGATATGTACTGATAATGTATTTGTTAAGCTAGAATTGAGTCCATTAGGACCTTACAGACCAACACAATTTTAAGGGTATAAGCTTTCAAGTGAGTAATGATAAAGATTTTAATGCTAGGAAACGATAGTAATTACAATAATGCTAGCTGCAGGCAGCCTAAAAAGAGGAAGATTCCATACAAAATGGATCCGTTCCATCCAGAAAGCCACAGATTTGAGCAAGGCTGTAGGTTCAGGATAGACAAAAATAAAATATTTATTTCCATGCAGAGTGATTAAAATGTGAAATTTGCTGCCAGAGGACATAGTGATGGCCACAGGAAGAAACAGTTTTAGATGGGTCTATCATTTGTCACTAGGTCTATCATTTATCACTAGCCATGATGTCTGAGGGGAACCCCCACATTCAGAGGCATTAAACTTCTGAATCTCAGCGTCAGGAAGAAACATCAGGGGACGGTCTCAGTCTCTCTATGCCCTGTTGATGGTCATCCAGATTTGGCTACTGTGTGAGACATGATGCTGGACTAGATGGACAATTGGTTTGAGCCAGCAGGGCTTATGTTCTTAAATGGCCCCATAATGCCATATTGTCACACTATTCAACTTCAGGATTAAATGTATCTATTCTGGGCCACCTAGTTCTTCTAGGTGTTATGAAATAGTCACAAGAGAGAAATGTCACAATATAATCTAAACTTCCTGGCTTTTAGTTCACATATGAATTGTTTTTGCTTTCTTCTGCATTTTCATATTATTTTATTTATTTATTATTTAGATTTATTTCCTGCTGCTATCAGAAAAACATCTTGTGGCAGGTTACAACCATATAAACATAAACCACACATAAAAGATAAAACTATTAAACCCAACAATAGCCTAGTGGTGAAAATAAAAAACTCACCTCCTTCCCCATTTCCAGACCCCTTCCAGCACCTCAGGGGAGAGTCAAGGGATGCCTGCAATTCCAGTTGAGAATAGTAGCTGTCATTAATTGTGGATGGGGCCCTAGATTTTCCATGCACTGGCCTTAACCAAAGACCTGGCAGAAGAACTCCATTTTGCAGGCCCTGAAGAACCGCAACAGTTCCTGCAGGGCTCTCAGTATATTAGAGCTTCAATATCTAAAATAGGTATAGATGATATCCAACTGTATTGGCTATAAACCGATTAAAATCGATTAACAACACTTTAATGTAGCCATGTTGATAGTGTACTGAAATAACCAATGCCATTGTCTACAACAATATCCATTCTCAAGATTAGCTCCAATTCCTTATTATGAGACACAAGCTTTGGGCTGAGACCTATTACTGGAGAACTCAGTTAACATATTTTCACTAAATGCTGGGAGTATTGATTGGTGGAAACAGCAGTATGGCAGATCTCCATCTTCTCTGTCCCCCATGGAGATTTTATTGTAGTTGCCCCATTGATTAAAGTGGCCACAGTAATAAGCTGAATTTAATTATGGCTTCAAAATCGCTGCCATTTATTAACTCACTAAGTACTTGGAGATCAAAGGAAATTTCATCTAATTGGGAAGAGCATGCTATCATTTGTAAAGCAGCACTCCCCACTGAGCTCAACAGGAAGTTCTGCTTACAAAGTGATGGCATGATATACTGACATATTGATGCAAGATAATGTTTTCATTAAGCAAATGAAAGTCTCCAGCCTGCCCAACTTCTATTTCATGGAGATCTTCCTATGAAATTATCTTGAAGGATGTACAAGATGCCTAATATACATAGTGATTCTGTTTTTTTAATACATACATACATACATACATACATACATACATACATACATACACACACACATACATACATACACATTTGTAACAGCTTTTGCTGTTAATATTTGAACAGAGGCCTCCTGGGTGGAGACTGTCTGACCTTCACTTCCTGTCAATGAGCAAGAAAAAAAACTTATACCATCCTCCTGCAGCAGCTTCTCCTGCCTTTGCTCTAGCTACATCTTCATCAGGCAATGACAATTTGTACAGCTTGGTATAGTGGTTAAGAGCAGCGGCTTCTAAAGTGGCAAGCTGGATTTGATTCCCTGCTTCTCCACATGCTGGGTGATCTTGGACCAGTCATAGTCCTGTTCTCACAGAGCAGAATTCTCTCAGTCTCACCTACCTCACAGGGTGTCTGTTGTGGCAAAAGGAAGGGAGGGTTATTATAATCTGGCGGTGGGTAGGAGGTTCAATAATAGGGGGAGAGCGGCACACGCAGGTCCAGAAAGGCCCCGACCGTGGAAACACGGTAGGTGGCCTGGTCGATGTGCTCGCTGTCCTTCAAACCTCCGTCCCATCCCCAAATCTGTAGGAGAGAGGGCTAGGGCGGAGCCGGTGCTGATGCTATGCAACGCCAGGTCGATCAAGAACAAATCCTCAACCCTGCGGGACTATTTCGCAGGGCATGGGGTAGACCTGGCGTGCATCACCGAGAGCTGGGTGCGCGAAGGTGAAACAGTCGCCCTTAAAGATCTTGCGCCACCCGGCTTCTCGGTCCTCCATCAGCCCCGGCTCCATGGTAGGGGGGGTGGGGTGGCGATCCTAGTCCGGGACAGCTATGCCTTCAGGGCTCTCCCAGCACCATCGATCCCAGGAGTTGAATGTGTCGGCCTGACGTGGGAATCGGTCGAGAACGTGGCCATCTGGGCGGTGTACCGTTCACCCACTGCCCCGCCCGATGCCCTGCTGGGCCTGCTGGAGGCGGCGGCCGCCTGGACATTGCAGTTCCCCAAATTATTAATTTTGGGGGACTTTAATGTCCATGCGGATTCGTCGGCTCCAGGACTTGGCCTGGACCTGGTGTCGGCCATGGCAACACTGGGGTTCTCGCAATTTGTTGCTGGTCCCACTCATCAGGCTGGCCACACCCTGGATCTGATCTTTGGTGCTGGTGTTGAGATCGATCTGGTGGCTAACAACATAGTTCCGTGGTCTGACCACCATACCCTGAAGGCTCGCCTACGGATGCCACCCCTCCCCTGTTTGGGTGACGGACGCATTTTAGTCCGCCCACGGAGACTTATGGAATCCGAAGGATTCCTGAATGCTCTGCGGGACCCGATGCCCTCCGGTGTCTCGTTGGAGGCCTTGGTGGAGGACTGGCAGTCCCGCCTGTTGGCCGCCATTGACGAGATAGCTCCTGAGCGCCCTCTCCGCCCTCGCCTCAAGCAGGCCCCGTGGTTTACCGCGGAGCTTCGGGAGAGGAAGAGGGAGGTGAGACAGCTAGAGCGAGTGTGGCGGAAGACCCGCGACGAAGCTACAAGAACATCTCATCGCACGCTTATGAGGGCGTATGAGATGGCGGTGAAAGCGGCAAAGTGTGACTACTTTGCTGCGGAAATCGCGTCCGCTAGCTCTCGCCCAGCCCAATTATTTAGGATAGTTCGGACCCTTACTGCCCTCGAAGGAGGGCATCAAAATAGTAGTCAATTGGAACTAGGCTGCGAGGCTTTTGCGAGCTATTTTGCGGATAAGATCTTGTCGCTCCGTCGTGACCTTACTGCCACAGTTGATACAGTTCGTGAACTAGAAGCTCCGTGGCCGTTACGGGGGATCAGGTTTGATGGCTTCAGACGGCTCTCTTTATCCGAAGTGGACAAATTGCTAGGGTCGGTGAGGGCGACCACTTGCCCCCTTGATCCCTGTCCGTCGTGGTTGCTTAAGATCAGCGACCCACGGATAGGTGTTCCCCTGAGGGAGATTATAAACCTCTCCCTTACATTGGGAGAATTCCCTCAGCGGCTCAAGGAGGCAGTGGTTCACCCTCTTCTGAAAAAACCATCGCTGAATCTGCGGGACCCCGCCAGCTACCGCCCGGTATCGCATCTTGCATTCCTGGGCAAGGTGGTTGAGAGGGCCGCCGCGGACCAGCTCCTAGCATTTTTGGAGGAAACTTCGGCCCTTGATCCATACCAGTCTGGCTTCCGTCCTGGCCATGGGGTGGAGACTGTGCTGGTCGCCCTCACAGATGATCTCCGGCGCCAGCTGGACCGGGGCGGGTCGGCCATTCTCGTGCTATTAGACCTGTCAGCCGCATTTGATGTGGTTGACCACGAGCTCTTGGTTCACCGCCTCACTGATACTGGGATTGGAAGGGTGGCTCTTAAATGGCTATCCTCCTTTCTAGAGAACAGATCACAGAGGGTCGCTGTGGGGGAGGAGTTATCCGACTCCTTTGCACTCCCATGTGGGGTGCCACAGGGAGCGGTGCTCTCCCCCACGTTATTTAACATCTATATGCGTCCCCTGGCTCAGCTGGTACGGAGTTATGGGCTTGGGTGTCACCAGTACGCTGATGATACCCAGCTCTATCTCTTGATGGATGGCCGGCCAGATCTCCCCCCAGAAAAATTCGCCAGTTGTTTGGAAGCAGTGGCTGGATGGATCAGGAAGAGCCGCCTGAGACTCAACCCCTCTAAGACGGAGGTCCTTTGGCTAGGCCGAAGGGAGCAGGAACAGGAAGCGCGTCTTCCCTGCCTGGACGGGGTACAATTGTCATCTGTGCCCCAAGCCAGGAATTTGGGAGTGATTCTGGATGCCTCACTTTCCATGGAGGCCCAGGTCACTAAGGTAGCCCGGACGGCGTTTCTCCATCTACGCCAAGCTCGGCTACTAGCGCCCTACCTGCCCCCGGAACACCTGGCCACTGTGATCCATGCAACGGTTACTTCTAGATTAGACTTCTGTAACTCGCTCTACGCGGGCCTACCCTTGTCTCTAACCCGGAAGTTACAGCTGGTACAGAATGCAGCTGCACGGGTCCTCACTAAATCATCTTGGAGGTCCCATGTTCAGCCTCTGCTGAAGCAGCTGCACTGGTTGCCAGTTTGTTTCCGGATCAGGTTCAAGGTTTTGGTACTAACCTTTAAGACTATACGCGGCTTGGGTCCTGCATACTTGAGGGACCGCCTATCTCCTTATGCCCCCCGCAGGGCACTTCGCTCTGCGGGTAAGAATCTGCTGATGATCCCAGGACCCCGGGAGGCACGCCTGGCCTCGACAAGGGCCAGGGCCTTTTCGGTCCTGGCCCCTACCTGGTGGAATGAGCTCCCTGAAGAGCTGCGGGCCCTGTCGGAGCTCTCTGAGTTCCGCAGAGCCTGCAAAACGGAGCTCTTCCGCCAGGCGTTTGTCTAAGGCCGGGTGATGGCCCGGGGCTAAGATCGGACCCCTCTCCCCGGAGGGGGGAGGCCAGTACTAAACTGACCTGGTTCCCCAGAGTGTTCCATCCTATGCCCAATTATCCTCCGTTCCCTTCTGCTCATCCAGTGGGCCTGTACGGGAATAGTTTTAATCGCCATCATTGTGACTTAGTCATTGTTTTAATGGGGTTTTAATGGGGTTTTAATGGGGAATTTTAATGGTTAATATATTGTATTTGTATTAAAATGTTGTGAACCGCCGCGAGCCGGTTTCCGAGAGCGGCGGTCATACAAATCAAATAAATAATAATAATAATAATAATAATAATAATAATAATAATAATAATAATCTGATACTCCTTTGAGCAGTGAAAAGGATGTAAAAACTAACCCTTCTACAGGGAAGGTGCTACTAGGAAACACTGCCCCCCCCATATGTCCCCATGGCCTCACGGTGCTTATGTGCTCTGAGATGAAAAATGCCAGGAAGCCAAGGCAACTTACTGGCAGTGAGGCGTGCTCTCATGCTGCCTCCTCTTCCACCCAGCAAACTGCTGAAACTGGCAGGAGGTTGGAGGCAAAGAGCTGACTCCCTATTAGACCTTCCTGGCCAAGGGCTCCTCCCAACTGGGGCTAAACTACCAGGGCAGGCCATTCCTGGCTGTGTGCCATCTTCTATTGGGGGAATATTTCCAGGAAGGGCCAATTTGAACTGATTGGCACTCATTAGCAGAGTGTTCTCTCCCTATTTGTGACACACCCCAAGGCAGGGCCAATCAGGTAGAGAGTGAGTTGTCTGCATGCAAATTGACCTGATTGGCTCTCATGAAAAATGCAAACAGTTTTTAAAAATACACTGGCAATTTAATTTCCACCCAAATAAAAAAAAATGTTTTCTGCAAATGTGTCAACTCAGGAGCCAGGCAGCCACCATGGTGGAGGTTGCCACGAGCAGCTACAGACCTAGCTGCCACCATAGAGGATGCCAGGACAGCATTCAGGCCCAGCTGGGGCTGCAGAGTATTCTGGGAGTTGCTCCAAGCCTGGCTGCCATGGAGGAATACTCAGGAAGCCATTCTGGGCCTGGCTGTATGGCAGAGGACTCTAGGAGAGCCTCTGGGGCTGGATGTTGTGATGGAGGATGCCGGAAACCACTCTGGGCTCTTAGCAGCTTCCAGGTGCCGTCACTGTCATTGCAGGTGGGTGGTGAGGCTTAGAATTGCAATGAGGAGTCCTGTGGACCTCCCACTTACCTTAAGATTGTCCTATTATTGTTCTCCTTTAGACTTTTTCCTAACTACACAACAGAATAGCAAAGTTGTCATAGATTGTTAATAAAATGAATATGAAAACTAAATATGTATTAAAACTCTCAGGGATATATCAAAATGTCCAGCATTGCTGGAATGGTTGTATAATGGGATGGCTAAAGAGGTCACTTTTATAAGATAACAGAGTTGAAGTGTATTGTGATGTATGGTATATATCAGTGGTCCCCAACATTTTTATCACTGGGGACCGGTCCACGCTTGACAATTTTACTGAGGCCCGGGGGGGGGGGGTAAAGTTTTGCCAAGGGACATCACCGCTGCCGCCGCCACCACCTGAGCCCCTGCTCCACTTGCTTTCCCGCCGGCGCCCCTGACTTCCCACTGCCTGCTGGGGGGCGCTGCCAGCAGCAGCTGCGCAGTGCCAGGCTGAGGGGGAGCCCCGGCCATGGCGGCTGCTGGAGAGCACCGAGGGTGAGCCAGTGGCAGAAAGGCAGGGCACCACCCAAGGCAGCAGTTAGAGAGGAGGACGAGGAGGAGCTGCGGTCCAGTGCCGACTGATCCACGGACCGGTCCCGGTCCCCGGACCGGGGTTGAGGACCACTGGTATATATCATCTTGTGTTTACTGCACTGCCATTTCCCTTTGTAATCCTCTTCCTGTGTCATGGGATGTCATGCCTTAGAGAAGTTCTCCTACTGCAAACTTTCTTGGATGTCTTATGCTGTCTAATCAGATTTATGTATATTATACATTCTTTGTGTCTCAGCAAGAAAGGTAGGCCATAATTAAATGTAAATAAAAATAAAAGGTTCTTCTTCCAGTAGAATACTCCCCTTTTCACCTTGTTGCACATCAGTATTTTGCCTTTTAGTCCAGTATGGGAAACACACATGATAGAAATCAAATTAATATATATATATGTGTGTGTGTGTTTTCTTGTGTGAAACACAGTTATAGTAAGTTAGGTGCTGAGCAGATGAGAGTTCCAAAGACTAATCCATCTTTCCACTCCCTATGATCATCAGTCATCAGTATCCATCTCATACACTGTATCTTATTTTGCTGTCTTTGTTATATCAGCAGCATAAAATTGATCTTGGGACTACAGGATGCCATAGACTGCTGAGTAAATAATCACATTTACCAGAACACAGATTCATTCCAAGGCATTTCAGAGAAGGAGGATGAATAATCATGATTGTAAAGTGTGTGTGTGGCTGCTTCTTGCTAATTTACTCTAAATATCACTTTGGCGTAGATTGCTTTCTATAAACTGCACAAAAGGCTATACTCTGAGGATAATATTTAAATAGCTACTACATAAAATAGGAAGGTGAGTACAATCACAGTACAATATTTTGGGCATTGGCTTAGCCCAGAAACCTGAGGAGCCCACTTTAACTTAAAACAACGCTTAATGCACTTGAGGTATTTTGAAATTAAAAAATAATAAAATAACAAAATATTTTATTTAATATAGAGGGGAAATGTAAAGGTATCCCCTGTGCAAGCACCGGGTCGTGTCTGACCCTTGGGGTGACGCCCTCTAGCGTTTTCATGGCAGACTCAATACGGGGTGGTTTGCCAGGGCCTTCCCCAGTCATTACCGTTTACCCTCCAGCAAGCTGGGTACTCATTTTACCGACCTCGGAAGGCTGGACGGCTGAGTCAACCTTGAGCCGGCTGCTGGGATCAAACTCCCAGCCTCATGGGCAGAGCGTCAGACTGCATGTCTGCTGCCTTACCACTCTGCTCCACAAGAGGCTCTAGAGGGGAAAGGTCACGTGAATTCAGAGGTTGAAATGTCTAAGATTAACTAGTACACACACAAAATTCAGTTCTTATGTTTCAGGATAATGAGAGTTCCTTAATTTTTATTTATTTATTATTAAATTTATATACCACCCCTTTCAGTATTTCTAACTCAGGGTGGTTCACAACCATATACTCCCTGTTTGACTGAGTAGGGAATTCTCTACTCACTCTAGAAGATCTACTCCATTTCCTTAGCCTGAATAGAAGTCTCCATCTAACTGCCCACTCATCTTTGTCAATTTTCCCCAGTTCTCCTGTGTTAAACTGCTCTCAGTCAGGACTGAATTCCAAAACTATCAGCATTCAACTCTTCTCAGCTAGGGTTGATATCAGATTGAATTCTCCCTGTTATCCAGTTTAGAAGTCCTTCTCTTCTGAGCTGTGCTAATCAGTCAGATCTCTTGGAGCAGTCTCTCACTAATGGTCCTCTGGTTCTATGAAGAATTAACACTTCTATGGACTTTTCTGTTTCTAAAAGGCACTTCTGAGCTTTTTAAAAATGCAGTCCATCACAAGGAGAAAGTTCAGGCTAGGGTGAACAGCTTATGGCTGTTGACAGAATGTGCATATTCTGATTCATATTACTTATCAGTATCTCAGTTTTCTTATTTACATGCCCAGGATGTGTCAGCTTCTTTCTAATACTCTTCAAGATGAATTAGGCAGATGAACATTGGCAGACTTATAGTTTATATAAATTTTAATATGGAAAACTCAAAGCTGTGGAATCTTTAATTGAGAGGAACACACATACATGGACACGCTTCTGAATTGTTATTTCTTTAAAGTGATTTAAATGTAGGTCAAATTGTGGAAGAAGTATTAACAAATTTACATATAACACAAATCTCACAGTGGGAACTGTCTTTTTCTAGCTGTGAGATATGTAAATCAGCTGAAGGTCTTACCATGTCATCTTAAATTGCAAAGAAATTCACATTCAGTTTTCCCATATGCAGATTTCAGTTTCATTTCAGCAAGCTAACAATGGTTGTTCAGCATACACTTCAAGGTTTTTTGTCACAGTTATGCCAAGTACAATTTTGGTTCATATAATTTGCAGTGCAGCCAGTGGCAATTAAGGAAATTATAATGGCACATGGATCAGGGGAGGCTAAAGCCACTTTGATCCAAAGGCAAGGGAAAAGGGGAGGCTCCAAATTTCCATTTAACATCTGATGCAAAGTCCTCATGTGTGGTCCACTATCACACACATGGCTCTGCAATGTAGGGAGTGGTCATTAGGCTTCGTTATCAATTGCTTATGTGCACAAGAGTAAGCAGGGTTTTTAAGAAAATGGGCAAGAATCTCATTCATCTCATTTGTCTAAAAACATTTTCCTTTAGCTTTCACCGTCCCTCATCTTTTCTCATTCCAGCACTAAAGATTTTAAAAGGAAAATTGACAAATAATATGGATGTGGCATTTTTGTTTGTTGTTTATTTATTTTAAATGTTGTACTTAATACTTTATGGATAAGGTACCCGCTCCTTCATTCCCTCCTCCATGTAGCTTTGACCAAATTCTTAGTAGGTTAAGGGAAGTTCCTTGCCAAACGTGAAAACATCTAATTTATACCAAACATCAAACCTCTTGGGGAAATTTTCAAAAAGGAAAATTAATCCTGTATATCAAAAATCATTCTAATTTCTCTACCTCTGTGAGATCTAGTTAATGGCTCGAAATATATGATTCTTAAGTGACACTAGGATGTCCCCATCCATGTCTCTCACTCAGAGGCAAGATTTTCTCTTCATTTTGCTTTCCCTTTCTGACTAAGCCACCCTGGCTATCTTGTTTCTTCTTTCTTGAAACATTCTGGCTGTCACACCCTGTCACAGTATAATACTTTACTGAGACATAAGGACTAACATAAATTTAAATGGTGCTTAAATCATTTTGAAATTCCAAAATAACAAAATATTTAATTCAACATAGAAGTGAAAGATCAGGTGAAATTTCTAAAGTAACTTAATATAGAACTCTGATGTTAATCAGTATGTACCCAGACTTTAGTCCATAGGTTTCAGGCTATTAAGAGTTTTCTCAGTGACTTAGGGTCTTTGAGAAGCTTTTATTCCTGTGTTGCCCGGTGAAGTACACTTTCTTTGAGCATTCACTGCCACGTTTGGTTTCCAGAAGGTTTGGTCACTCTATCCACTATGCTTGAGGATGCTTTGGGCTTGCTTTGGGCTGATCCTGCGTTGAGCAGGGGGTTGGACTAGATGACCTGTATGGCTCCTTCCAACACTATGATTCTTTGATTCTATGATTCTACCCAGAAGGTTTGGTCACTCTATCCAGAAGGTTTGGTCCAGTACTCTTCTTGAGTTTTATCTTACTCTTAATGTTTCCCAAGGCAGTTTCTAACTATACCAAAACAACGAACTCTTCATTCTTAAGAACCCTATTTTAACTGAGTAGGGAAATTGCTTCTCTCACTAGATTTATCCTCTTTTCTTGGCCTGAATGGGAGACTTCTCCTAACTATCCATTCTTGGTGCCAGCTTTCCTAGTACGCCATCTGTGTTAAACTGTTCTCAGTCAGGGCTGCATTCAAACTGAATTCTCCTCCGCAACCAGGTCAGAAGTCTCCCTCTGATCAACAGATGCTAACCCACCTGATCTCCTGGAGCAGCATGTCACTCTCTGGCTCCATGAGGAATCAACCATTCACAGTCTTTTTCCTGTTTGTACAGTGCTTCTCAGCTTTTAAGCCAGGTTTAATTCTCCACTCCTTCACATGCAGCCAGATAGGTGACATTGGACTTGTCACAGTTCTGATAGTGCTGATCTGACTAAGTGGTCCTTTCAGAGCTCTTTCAGCCTCACACTGGGTGTCTGATATGGGAAAAGGAAAGGAAAGTGATTGTAAGCTGCTTTGGGCTGTGAAAAATGTGGTATAAAAACTAACACTTCTTCTACTTCTTATAAGTGCAGTCCATCACAGACGGAAACCATATTGCCAATGTGTGTCCCCAAAGTAAAGGTGCATGTGGGTATATATGTGTGCCTTGTAAGCAAGTAAATAGATGAATAAAACACAGATCAAGACCTGTGTAAAGTTCTGTTCAAGGAAATTGCACAGAAAGGCAAACAAGGGCAGCTGTTGCTTTAAAGCTAGGATACCTTGTTTTCAGTAAAATGCCTCCTGCTGCCTAGTGGTAAACAAGGCAGGTCTCCTCAAAACTAAATTCCATTGTATTTAGTGGTGCTTACTCTCAGAAAAGTGCTTTTAAGAATGCAGCTCAAGTGTATTGTTCTCAACAATCAATGTGTGTGTGTTTGTTTCTTGCCTTGATCTACTACAAGTGGTCATTTGTCACTGTAGTCAACATAATGCGCTACACTATAAATATGTCAGTTCAAGATGTCCCACCAGTACAGGTACCAACTTCAGAGTGGGAAATTCTGGGTAAGGCAGGGTTTAGTAAGGAGAGGTACTTCAGTGGGATATTTTTTTCATGGGAGCTGATTTCTGTAGTCTGGAGAGCAATTTGTGATTCCAGGAGCTCCAGACCCTGCTAGAAGGTTGGCAAACCAAGCCACCAAGGAACATGGGCCAGTCAGTTTAATCGGCCATCCACCAGTGAATTTCAATCATACAAATAAAAAACGCATTTGACAATTAAGCTATGTAAGGTCTATACAAATACATGTTAATTCTGATAAAACATACAATAAAAATTGTGCTTTTGAATCAGCGTGTAGTAAGCGTATATAAAAAATAGAAACCTGGCTGTAAAAGCTACATTGTTAGAAATTACTCAGTGTTAGAAGTGATTTGTTTTTACAGATCAGTATATGACAGAACTTTGCTGTAGCACATGAGATTGTTGTGAAGGAGCATGGGCTGCTGGCATGGATATATTTTATGTAATGGGGAAGTCAAACGTGTTTACTGAATCTACACATTAATTTAGTGCTTGGGATGCATCAGCTCTCAGAAAATAAGGCAGTTCCATTTTGTTCCCACATGCTATATAAAGAAGGGTACAAAGAGGCAGATCTGTAGAAATACTGGAAAATTCAATTTCCTGCTACTTTAGATCTGTGGATAGTAAGTCTATCACAGCTAGCCAGAAAACGTGATGTATAGGGATAGAGAATAAGTGTGTACTTAACTGGAAATCTAGCCATCCTACATAAAAGCACTTCAGTAAAAAGAATCTATGATTCTGCATGAAAATGCATTGAAGGATGGCAGAAGAACTATAGCCATCCTCTGTACTCTTTTCTTTCCCATTTTTGTTTCTAATCATAGTTTAAATCTCCCTTCTTTTATCATCTATCTACCTATCTACCTATCTACCTATCTACCTATCTACCTATCTACCTATCTACCTATCTACCTATCTACCTACCTATCTACCTATCTACCTACCTATCTACCTATCTACCTATCTACCTATCTACCTATCTACCTATCTACCTATCTATCTATCTATCTATCTATATCTATCATATTTTTATCCTGCCACTTCCATGAAGGCTCATGGCGGCTAACAATAAGCATAAAACCCCAATAAAAACCTATAAAACAATTTAAAACAATCTAAAACCCAGCCAGTCAACCATAGACCATCCAGTACTCTGCAGCAAAACAACCCAGTTATATCCACTAATAGACCTCAGGGGTGGAGGGAGGGGCTGGTATTTCTTCTTTTATCCATCCATAGTAGCCCAATAGGGTTCAATGGGGGGGGGAGATCTTCTTCTGCGCACCTGCCTCAACCATAAACCTTGCAGAAGAGCTCCATCTTGCAGGCCCTGTGGAATGCAGGAAGCTCCCACGGGGCCTGTAGCTCTTCCAGGAGCTCATTCCACCAGGTGGGGGCCATGGCCAAAAAGGCCCTGGCCCTGGTTGAGGCCAGACGCATTTCCCAGGGACTGTGGATGAGCAACAAATTTGTACCCGCAGAATGTAAGGCCTTGCGGGGGGCTTATGGTGAAAGGCAATCCCTCAGATATGTGGGTCCCAGACTGCAGAGGGCCTTTAAAGAAGAAAGTTGATTTGGACTTGTTTTATTTCTTGTTGAAACTGTGGTCATTCTCTCCAGGTATTTGTGCTACCTTTGATGGATGTTTGCAGTTGGTTGCAGAATGACTGGGGCTTTTGAACTCTGGTGCTGGAGAAGACTCTTGCGAGTCCCTTGGACTGCAAGGCGAACAAACCGGTCAGTCCTAGAGGAGATCAGCCCAGACTGTTCCTTAAAAGGCCAGATCCTGAAGATGAAACTCAAATACTTTGGCCACCTCATGAGAAGGAAGGACTCCCTGGAGAAGAGTGTAATTTTGGGAGCAATTGAGAGTAAAAGAACAAGGGGGCGACAGAGAATGAGGTGGCTGGATGGAGCCACTGCAGCAGTCAGTGCAAACTTAAATGGACTTCGAGGAATGGTAGAGGACAGGAAGGCCTGGAGGATCATTGTCCATGGGGTCGCAATAGGTTGGACACGACTTTGCACCTAAAAATAACAACAACATGTTGGTTTTATTATTGTTACCCACCATGAGCCACTGAGTAGGAGTGGCAGGATATACACTGAAACAATAAATAAAGTCTGAATCCAAACCTAGTGACCTTCTATTCAGATTTCTTTTTTTCTCTGAAGCCCTTTTACTTCCTCAATGGAGGTAGCACATTTCCATTCATTTTCCCTTCCCACTGTAGACCTCCCCCCATGTCATTCATCATGATTGCAGTTGCAATCCTTCCAAAACTTCCAAATCATGATTGCAGCCCTTCCAAAACTAGCATTTTGTGGAGATACCTGAGCTGCAGTGCACAGGGATAGAAAATATGTATTTTGCTTTTGCAAAATTGTTTGGATTCAATCCTCAGTCTTCTTCCTTTCCATCTCCATTTTATTCCCAAAACAATTGTGTGAAGACATGACCTTCCCCAAGATGAATTTTCATGTTAAGTAAGGATTTAAACCCCTGTGTTTCTACAACCCTGTGTTTCTTTAACCACTATACCATAGTGGATCTACTTATAGTTATTATGAATAATAATCATCACCCAGTCATAAAGAATCCAAGTCTAATCTGTTTGTTTTATAACTAAAGCATAAAAGAAAATAAAAAGAAACAAAACAGTACATATGCCTAGTAATTTCCTGCTGTCTCTCCTTATGAAGTTTAGGTGCAATTATGGTAATAGAGTTATGCCACAGAACAACTATTTAAATAAATTAATTCCAAGTCTGGTTTTCCTGTGTCTTTATTTGGAAAAGTGCTGAACTAAAGCTTCTCTGTTCTTTTTAAAATCCTTGCTACTGCTGTTTGCTTTTGATAATCCGTGATATATTCATTGTTGTTTTATAGAATGCTTTCTTGCCAGCCTGGTATAGTGATTAAAGAACAGTGGATTCTAAAATGGAGAACTGGGTTTGATTCCATACTCCTTCACATGCAGCCAACTGGGTGATCTTAGCCAATCACTATTGTAGCAGCTTTTAAGTGGCCTTGAGAACTTCAGTGTGAATGCAGCATAAAAATGGATAACCTATTACATGGTCTGGATGTAAAGAAATGCATATTCAAAAGAATTCAGGGTTTCTTGAACAAAGGCTCCCATCCCACACTGCAAATGGTAGATGATAAATATTTCAAATAATAAATTAATATATGCAACAAGCATACTCTGTAGTGATGTACAAAAGCAATGGGAAACCCAAATCACTGACAAAAATGGCAAAAATTTAAAAGTAAGTGAAAGATAGGGAATATTTCTTGATCTTCCCATTGCCTCATGATGTCTGCCAATTCCTTGAGATTTTCCAACATTCATACAAAAATGTTAAATGTGTCAAACAATACTTTACACAATCTTTCTTCTTTAATATCTTTATTCTAGACCTGGGTTCCTGCTTTACCTCAAGTCCTTCTGGGATGCTTGCAATTTTGTTAAAAAAATGTAAAAAAATGAGGCCAATAACCAAATGCAGACAGGGCATCCAAGAGCTCCTTGTATTAACACATTGCTCCTTTCGTATAAACTGATTTTCTGGAGCAGAGCAAGAAATTGTTTGGAGGCTAACAAAAGACAAATGATGAAAGCTACATTAGCTATTATGGAGCCCTGTGGAAAAAGAAAACAGACAAGGATTTTTTTTGTTAAAAAAAAACTTTCCAAAAAGCTAAATATTATAATAGTGTGGTTACAGTCGGTTCTGTTTGAATGGAGTTTACTAGGAGAAATGCATCTATCCCACTACATAAAGCTGAAATGTGATAAATCATTCAAAAGCAGTAGTGAACAGGAGGTTGTGGACAACAGAAGGAATGAATTTTAGTAGTCATTTAATAAATATTGAGCTAGATAATTAAGATTTACAACCATTTGACACATATGATAGATGCTTCTAATTACTGAGTTCTCATTTTCTTTCCCTACTCAGTTTATTTTCATTTTATGCCACTGTGACTAGAAGTGCTGTGAACTTCACAGCCAACGTGTTTGGCAGGGAACCATACAGCTTTTAAAAGCCATGATCACTTGTAAGCTGTACCTCATCTTGCTGCTATCCAACTGAGTATAGTTGCTGACCAATTATGTGACCGAACAGCTATTTCAGTCATTTTGCCTTGCAGCTGATTTTGTCTACACCATAGATGAAATTGTCCTCCCCTCCTCACCCCTGGTATCACTGAAGATCAAGTCAATCAGGAAAATGATGCAGGGAGGAACAATGGTCCTCACAAGACTGTATATGTACAAAATAACATCAATAACACAAACCTAGATAAGCAGCAAATGTAAAACTTTATTTAAAATTGCATTTATTTTAGGAATGTGTTATTGTATATTGCCAACCCTAAAAGTCATCTCCTGCCTTCTGATCAGATGGGCAATATTTGGCACAGAGAAAAGCTTCCTGATAGCATTCTGAAACCTAATAGTTTTTGTCTGATAATTCTCAGATTCAGAATTGGATTGAGAGTCATTCATAGTTCTCTGCTGCAGTCCGTTTGTGTTTCCAGCAAGAGTGTGAGGCTGCCCAGCCAATCTGGTCTCAGTGCTTTTGCTTTGTAATACGTAGCAAATGCAGTTCTTTTTTGCAGCTTGGGGCTACATTTATGCTTGAACTATCTACAAATTCATTCTTATAAGCCTTCAGAAAAAAGACATATCTCTCCCTCTCCCCCGGGAACAAGGTTACTCAAAATGATCTACTTTTCTACTAGACAAAAAACTGGAGATCACCCATGTCTTTCTACATGGGCATTTAAATACATCCTTTTAAAATAACTTTACAGAAGTAAGAGCCTCTTGTTGCGCAGACTAGTAAGGTAGTGACATGCTGTCTGAAACTGTCTGTCCATGAGGCTGGGAGTTCAATCCCAGCAGCCGGCTCAAGGTTGACTCAGCCTTCCATCCTTCCGAGGTCGGTAAAATGAGTACCCAGCTTGCTGGGGGGTAAATGGTAATGACTGGGGAAGGCACTGGCAAACCACCCCGTATTGAGTCTGCCAAGAAAACGCTAGAGGGCGTCACCCCAAGGGTCAGACATGACTCGGTGCTTGCACAGGGGATACCTTTACCTTTTACAGAAGATATACTCACCTTTTTATGCAAACACAATCAACATCTGTTTGGAAACAATGCTAGATCTGATTACAAGTTTTTTCATCTAGGCTTGTCAGTTCTAGTGATGGTGGCACTAAGCACCCAGAAATAGCCAAGTGGGAAATTTTAAACAATTGAAACCTTTTCCCCAACTTAAACTGTCTGTTTTATCAATGAATTTCCCCAGGGGCCAATGGGACCTATCCAAGTGCAGGCCTGTGTGGCTGGGGAAGAGTCCACCACCTCCCTGTCTCTGGCATCCCGGAAGGGGCAAAAATGCCCCAGATGGCTCTTTGGCTCCATGTGAAAACATTCTTTAAACCTGCTGCACAGTGAAACTTTTCCACCCCGGCTGCCTCATGTGGAGGCAGAAATCGAGGGCTGATGGGGTCTGCTGCTGAAATAGTCCCCCATAGGGACAGAGGAAGTGGCGGGACAAATGGCTCTAATGCAAACTCTCAGTGGCAGGTTAACAAAGGTTACAACATTACAACTCTTCAATGCATTGTTTCATAAAAATGCACAGAAAAACTGACCTAAATACATGTCTAAGGGATAAAGTAACTTCCAGGCTCATTCATTCTTTGACCTCTTACTGCGACCACCTGTAAGGATTCCAATTAGTGTCAAATGTCATGGGATTTCTTTTTGCTGTTATGTGAACCACTGAGAACTGGACTAATTCTCTAAGCTCATTCACTGGAATTCACCTAAAAGCTATCAAGTGGTGACAATTTTCATTTACTGCTTGTTTGCACTAGATTTGGACCATTGCTCTGTAGATGAAATGGCCTACAGCTAATTAACAGCCCCAATTTCTTCATAGTTAGTATAGATTTGGTTTAAATGGGTTGCCAAATGTATGTCACTTAAATGTCCATTATTATGCAATGGGAGGAGTGCCTCTATAGCTAAGGTGTGTCACATTCTCCGAAATGCAATTCCATGCCTTAGAACTGTTTTCTTTCACTATTAGGTGTGAAAACCAGAAAAATACTTAAAAATACCTTATTTGTATATTTTAGAAATTAATTCAGCCAGATTATTTAAGGATAATTTTTGTCTACCCAAAATGACTGATAAAAAAAATCAAAAATATTTGGGATTTTTGAATCACTAGATAGTTGCAATTAGAGCGCATTTAAAAAGGTTTATCACACCTAGCACTTTCCAAATGTTTATCATATTTCATACATTATCTAGAATTTCCCAGAGGTATTGCAACATCTTGTTTCATTTCATGTCACTGTTCTTTGGGGTTTTTTTAATTTCAGGGAAATTTTCTTCCTGTTCCTTGGTGCTTAAAAAATATCCTTCTCTTGTTTGCCCTAATTCTTTGAGATAAGTCAGAATAATAAAAAGAAAAGCAGACCACGGATAACAAATAACAGCTTTCAAAATTGACACTTTGTAAGGGATCCCTTTTCCTACTCTGATTTGGCTGAGTTCAGATGTTGCCTTTGGAACCTGAGCATACATTCTGGGCCTGTCTGTTGAACCTGATATCTTCTGCTTAGCAACCATTGCTGGGCAAACAACTGTGATAGAGAAATCAAAGAGTTCTAAGGAGCACCATGTGGGGGGAACAGATAGTGTGAAGGAAGAGCAAGGGGGTTAGCAAGCACACAAAAATGAACTGTGCACCAAGTTTACAGTTCTCAATTAAGTCTAGATTATTCTTGAAATCAAAGGTGCTCTCTTGCTCCCATCAATTGAAGTCAAGAGAAGGAAATTCAATAGAGATACTACTATGGCCTTCAGCTAATCAATCTTCCTGATTGTGCAGCCGCTCCTGACAGCTGCACTGGTATAGGTAAAACTGATGATCTTTAAAAATATAGTATATATTATATAACTGCACTCTGTCAGATGCAGATTCACCTGCACCTTTAGAGAACAGACTTCACAGCTGAATTTTTAAAAAGTGAATGCAAATATCCACTCATTATTTTTCTTGTTAAAGGCTAACATTTATTTAGCTCATACTACAACAGGGTATGAAGAGCCTCTTGTGGCACAGGGTGGTAAGGCAGCAATCATGCAGTCTGAAAAGCTGGGAGTCCATGAGGCTGGGAGTTCAATCCCAGCAGCCAGATCAAGGTTGACTCAGCCTTCCATCCTTCAGAGGTCAGTAAAATGAGTACCCAGCTTGCTGGAGGGTAAATGGTAATGACTGGGGAAGGCACTGACAAACCTCTGAGTTTTGCCCAATCATAGAAGCATGATATTGCATGCAGTAAAGAAATATTCCAAGAAGTATAGTGCAAAAAATGCAAACTCACATTTATTCAAGAAGATTCTGTTCACATTCAAGTTGCAATCGAAAGGAGAGAAGCCTAATATCAACACAGTGGCGGTCTATGTAGGTGATGCCATAATATTCCTGGACATTCATACACATGCCCAGGCAGTAACCCACAGATCCACAACTGCCTGCCCAGATGTTCAGCATCTCTATCCATGTGGGAGGACTTCAAGAACTGCAAACCTGATGAACAATGGCAAGATACACTATTTGTTTCTTTTCATTAACATTCACTTTCAATCTGGGAAGATTTTAAAGAAGACCCCACACAAACACTTGGATTCTATTATTAGTTCATCAAGTTCAGCCATCCATTAAAAGCCAAGATGGGCTTGTTCCTCCCAGCATACAGTCCCTCAAGAGTTCTGCCCATTCACATAACCATTTGGAATTCTGGTATCTAACTACAATTCAAAACACTTTTGTTTGACTACCAGCTCCCTGAGCAATAGTTAGGCTTGAAACATGATAAATAAATATGGAATGCTCAAACCCACACAAAGGATATAAAGGGGGGGGGGGGACCTTGCACACTTTAGCCTAATCTCTGTTATAATATTTAAGCATCACAAAACACCAGACCTTCTTTGTCACTTCAGGAGTTTAAGACTTCCATTGTAGAAGAAAAAAGAAAATGCATTCTTGACTCCAGAGACAACTTGAATGAAACTGTCTTTAAAAAAAAAAAAAAAAGGGGGGGGGAGAGGCAGGAGATTTATGTACACTGAAAAGAAAAAAAATATGGGGAAAAGTTTCCAGGCTTTTTAGAATCCCCCTTTTTCTTTTGTGTGATAAAAAAATAGAAACTAAAAAGTGAACAATAGAAATTCTCAGAGGATAAATACTTCTCAATGCAGAAATCATTCTTAAACTAATTAAACCTAATCATCATTGTGAACTGTGTGTTCATGGGATAAGGCTCTAGAAAATGAAATATTTGTTTAATTAAAGCCACATGCATAGCTCAGAAAAGCAGCAACAAGCTAATGGATTTTCTGAGGTTATTAAAACCACAGAAGTACACTATAGTGTAACAATTAAGGCAACAATTTAATAGCAAACACTGATTGATTGATCAGGGCACTAGAAGACTGTATATGTAGAAGGAAGAATTGGGTTTTTGTAGCAGCCCATCTTTTCCTTATCATTATTTAACAAGACTTCAATTACATCTGTAAATTTACTTTTAATTAGACTCTAATGACCTTATTATTTGGAGGGGGGAGTATTCCAAACCATTGCCTATACATAGGTGATTAACAATTCAGTTTATCCATTTGTGACATTTTAAAGACTTGGAATGCAGCTTTATTACCTAGAAAAACTTGATAACTAGTGAAGCAGTTACTAATTGTTGGAAACAGAGTTTAAAAAAATGCCTATGTAGCATTTTCTTGCAGCTTGCGAGCAAGAAAGGGACTAACCATTTCAGAAGGAAAGTTATTTGATAATCTTACTCTAGTGGATTTGGAGCCTTTCAGTGGCCCAACAAGAGGTTTCTTTCAACCAAGTGATCTTATTTCATCTCCCCTTTTCTGTTGTTTGCCAGCCCATTGAGCGCTGCTGGCAGGACAAAATAAGGATTACATTTATTTATTTAAATTTATAAATTGATTCAGGGTGCTGGACAACATATGTTCAATTAAACTCATAGTTGAACAATTCCAAAATCAATTCTAAAAAATCCATCCATGGTTGTAGAACCAGAACCTGGGGGGAGGGCTATATAGGATGTTGTTGACTGTTTTACTGGACTCAGCTATAGACCTGGTGGAAGAGCTCTGTTTTACAGGCCCTGTGGGACTTAGTGAGCTCCAACAGGGATCTGATATTTTCTGGGAGCTCATCCCAGAGCTCATTCCATTAGGCAGGAATCAGGCCATGAAGTTCCTGGCTCTGGTTGAGGCCAGGCAAATTTCTTTGGGACTAGAAACCACTAGCTTGGTTGTATTGGCTGAGTGTAAGGTTCTTCTGGGGACATATTCAGAGAGGTAGTTCCATAGGTAAGCAGGGGCTCTCGGCCATGTATAGTCTTAAAGGTTAAAACAGGACCTTCAACTCGACCTGGAATACAATCAGTAGTTAGTGCAGCTGCCAGAGGACAGGTTGGATATGGGTCCTCCAAGGGTTCCTAGTCAGAACCCAGGCAGCCACATTTTATACCAATTGCAGTTTCTGGATTAGGGATAAGGGAAGGCCCACATAGAGCAACTTATTAAATTCCATCCTGAAGGTGACTGTTGCATGGATCGCTGTAGTTAGTTATTTCAGGGCCAGATAGGGCACAGTAGTTTGGCTTGGTGAAGATGGAAAAATGCTAGCTGACGTACTCTAGTAACCAGGACCTCCATTGTTAGGGAGCAATGCAGGGTCTTTGGTTTTATTGTAGAGTTTTGCCCAAATCCTAAACCATCAACTCAACAACATGCTGACAACATGTCACTTCTAGTATTCATCATATATCATATGTATGTGTGTGGGTATGTAAATTTCAATTATTCCTTGCTTCCCCCCCCCCCAAGGGGGATCAAAAGAATTTGGGGTCATTTCCTACTCCTCCATTTTTATCTTCACATCTCTTTGAAGTAAGATTGTGTGTAACTACCCAAGGTCATCTAAAAAGTTTATGTGGCAGCGTGGGGATTTGAGCCTGGGCCTTCCAGACTGTTGTCTGATACTTTAAGCACATGCCTATCACTGATTTAGGTCTTAATCAGATTTAGATTTGTGAGAAACATCTTTTTTTTTTCTCCAGTACATAGTTTGCCAGCAGAAAACACTATGCCAGATTGTATACCATAGCATCTCATGTAGGGATGCTCTGTTGCCTCTGGAACTTCAAAAGAAAATATTTTTGTCCATATTGTATGCCCGAAGAAGTATTATTGAAACGTATGTTATCCAGAACTCGCATAGCATACATGTATTAGAAACTGTACACTCCTCTTGGAATTCATTTGCAAAAGGATTTTAAATTGCATACCTGGGTTTTTGTTGGAATCCATTTGCAAAAGGAATTAAAATGTGTCTATCTGTAAAAGGACTGTACATTTTTGCCATTCTTTTTATTGTGCATAGATTGGTCTATTTCATTTCACTCTATCTTTATGTTGTACTTTCATTGTGAATGTTTCATGTTCATTATATGTTAAATTCATATATTTCTTTTCTGGCTTTTGTTTTTTGAGGGTAATATTCACAGTGTTGCATATTAGTTGGATGCGATCACGTTAGACACTGGCCAGAATATTGCATAGCTGAGGAAGGCGGTGCAGGATTGGGGATCATGGCAACAGCTTGCCATGGGATGGCCAAGAGTCAGGCATGATTGAATGGCTTTGGTCACAGGGCTTTATTTCGGCATCAGATTAAGATCTCTTGAGGGCTGACTTTAAGCTATGTCAGGTTCAAGAGGCTCCACAGCAATACCCCCCAAATGGTGATTTAGTATTTTGAGTTCTTTTCCACACTTCAAACTCCATTTATCTATGGATATAAACTGTAGCTTATTTAAATGGGACATAAATCCAGATCTGTCTTTCACACATTTTGCATTTAAGCTGATCCATCAAGAAGGTACTGTGGGTCTTTTCTCCAATCTATGTACTTAGTTAAGAGTTCTAATTATTTAGTTAATTTGAATGCTCTATTCAGGCCAGTGTAGATTTCCTAAGACTGCTCACAACAATTTAAAAATAATACTAAAATTTACTGGGAAACAGTGCGACACAATAAAAACAGGAAAAGAGGAACTATGCACCATCAGTCAGATAATACTTAGAAATATGATTGAATGGCTGACAACCACCACCTTTGGTCACTGAGCCTTCGGGGAGGGCGGTATATAAATCTAAATAAACAAATAAATAAATAAATAAAATATGCTAAATGTCATCTCCTGGCAAAAGGAGAGGCAGCAAATGCAAATACCCTCCCATGAGTCTTTGCTAGCCTTACTTCATACAAGAGAGATTTTCATAGAAAAAACCTTATTCCTTGATCCCAGATCTTAGCAGGTTTATAGGGGATAAGAAAATCATTTATGTATTGTAGGTCCAAACAAATCTATTGTTTTAAAGGTTACGCCAAAACAATAAATTGTCTGCAGAGGTAGAGACACGGAATTATGAAAAAAGGTACAAGATTCTCCTCCATTAGATATACAGCTACATGTTTTGTTCTTGGTATAAAATTTGGGTACAAGGTGTTGAATGCCTTTCATTTCTCCTGGCATAGAGCCTATGCTTGCAGTCAGGACAAAATGATTCAAAGAAACTAGCACATTAGCTAGTAAAGAGATAAAACTGTCTTGCTAGTTGACAGAATTCCAGACTGTTCTAGAAGGGTAACATTCTACAGATGAACAAGAAGCCCTTTTAGAAAGAAAATACTCCTCCAAAGGATCTTCTTTCGTCTTCTTTCTGTTGGAGAGAATGATTCAGCATGCCTGGACATTGGGGTAGGTGACATCACTCTAAGTGTGTATGGGTGTTATTTATTTTTGGCATTCAGTACCATGCTTCTATGACTGGTCAAATTCTGCTAACTTAACAAAATCTCTCAATAATTTGTTCATGAGACTCTGCTAATTTCAACAGTTTCATGGTCTAACCCCCACCAATGGGAGTCAAGCACTGGAGACTTGGTTATAGTCACAGGGTGAGCCATGATCCAGGACATCTTGCTGACTATACATGTCATTAACTATGAATGGCAGCAGGAGGCACAGTCATCCAAAAAAAGGGAGGCATCTGCATTCTAAATGAGCATCTGAAAGAGAGAAAGTGTGTGAGAGTGCATGTATGTGTATGTGTGTGTATGAGAGAGAGAGAGTAAAGATGTAAAGAGGACAAAGTAAAGTAAAGATGGAAAGAGGAAAAAGGGGGGATTGCAAAGAGGAAGAATACAGTCTGGGGAGAGGCCGAAATACCCAAGAGAAGAAGGTGACAGGCTGAGGATTCTGATAAGGAGGTGGATGCAAGTAAGGGAGCCCCTTCTAAGAAGGGAAATGAAGGCTACCTTGAAGATTCTACTGGTCTACCCATGGTGAAAGGCAAAGACAGTTTATTTTATTTACTAGAAACTAAGCTCGCTGTACTCCAAATACAGCGGGCACTAGCGGGCCTCTTGAGTTGGCTCTCTGGCGTCCCAGGGCACAGCTGCACACCCGAGGCCAGCCATGGGCTGGCCTGTGAGCCTTCCACATCGGCAGCCCTGGAGCTGCCACCGCGGCTGCCGCCTACTCCTCTCCCCCTCGGCACTGCACCTACCTGTGTTCGTGGAGTGTAGGCAGGAAATGTCGGTGGGCGGCCTTGGGGTGCCGGCGCAGCTGGGGGCGCTGCGGCCGCTCACGCGGCTTCTGCCACCAGCTGCTCCTGGCAGCTCGGGCCGGCGGCGATGTGTCCTCTTTGCAGGCGGGGCGGCCACTGCCATTGCTGCCACTGCCGCCGCCGCCTCGGCCACTGCCGCTGCTGCCGCCGCCACAGGTTGCTGCTGGCAGTGTCGCATGGTGGGGAGCCGTCCTGGTCGTGCCTGCCAGCGCTGGCGCTACCTCCTCTTGGCCATGCGGGCTGACGTCTGAGAGGGGCGGATAGCTGAGGACATCTGAGGGGGGCGCATGTGGCCGACATCTGAGGGGGGTGCATGCGGCCGACGTCTGAGGGGGGCGGATAGCTGAGGAAGCTTCGCACCTCCCAATTCATCAGTCCGGCAGCAAGGGACCAATTGGGAGCCATGCTCCGTGCAGCTCGCGATTGGTCCCTTGCTGATAGACTGACAATCAGAGGGCCCAATCGGCAGGCGCAAAGCGCCTGCCAATTGGGTTCTCCGATTGTCAGTCCAGGGGAAGGGGCCAATTGGCACCCTTCCTCATCCCGGACAGGACCCGCCCTCGGGGGCATTACTGTTTTATTTTATCCGCTCCGCAGCAGCGGTTAAAGATTTGTTATACCTGCATGTCACCACTCCTGGCAGCTCACAACAATAAAAAAAATAAAATAAAATCCTAGCATTTGACAACAAAGCTAAATGCCATGTAAGCCCCTTGAGAACCTGAGTAGTTTTATCTGTACTATGGATCCAAACCTTTACAATGAGCTTCTCTATGAGAGGGAATTATAGACTACTTGGTCACTTACATTGGGCTTGGCTGACCCAAGATAGATAATGTATGCAGAGTCAAAGATTTACATGCTACTTTGTCCATTCAAATGATCTACAAGATGGTTCCCATCAAATGGTATAAAGGCACATTGAGGAAAAATACTTTTAATTCAACTCCATAGCAGAAGAGTTCACATAATTAAGGACAATGGATAACATTAGCAGTAAAATTATTAAAAGCAGCAAAGAACAAAAGCACAACACATATACGTTTTTAGAACCACTGAGCAAAACAGGAACAGAGTCAAATGAGTTGACTTCAATAGAGAGTTACACAGCCAAGTCACTACCAAGAAGGCTCTGTGTTTCATGGTGGTAGCTTATATCAGACATAAATTTTGACCACAGCCTCCAAAGATAATGTGAGAGATATGACAAGTTCAATTATGACTGCATAACAAATAACTTAAAGCCAATTTCAAATATACAGAAAGGCTTATGGTATTGTTATGATTACTGTACCACTTAGGCTGCAAGGTAAAGGTTGTAGTTCAAATGCAGTGTATAAATGTTAAATATTGTACATTTGAAATACTAGAATGCCAAAAAGACTAACCTTCTTCATTAACAACTTGAAGAAAAGTAGCCTGTGCCTTTTTTGTAGATATATTGTTCAGATTCCAGCAATATATTTGGAGGTTTAAAATATTATAAAAAAATATTCCCTCACGTTCTGACAGAAACCTCTACAGTATCAAAAGCACTGCTAGCTGATATCTCTACAGGAGAGAGCATTTTCACAAGATCTTTTCCGCTTACAACAGACTCAACAAGCCATCCCTCTGGGGAAAAATCCACCTCTTGGTGATTTTTCTACCTCAAAGAAGCTCACTGTAAGAAATGGGTATTGTATGCCTGCTTTTATATTGAGGTCTTAACCACATTAGAAATAGGATAAAGACAACATTCTTTCAGGGTCTGAGGATGCTTGTACAATAATGGCACTAGGGTTGTTATAAGGGCCAAAAATGGAGGCTTGCTATCTCAAAGGTTTCATAATGCAAGCCAAAAACTCCAGGTCCAATTGCCAACCATACATTGATTCTCCTGTGCCCACATTCCCAATAATGAGCAGTAAATGATGATGTTTATTTTCCACAGCAGCATTAAATCTGACAGACTACATGGTACTGCAGCAGCATCACAATTTCAGTAAGCTTATGTATTCTTTTACTTGTATGATAAAACAAGGAATACCAGATGGCTACTTTCTGTTTCCATAGCAAGGTTTAGAACAGAATTTCTTCAGTCTATTTCGTTTTGTGGCACACCAAGTCAACGTTGCCACTCTCTGAAGTTCTTTTATTGTTATTCTGTTATGTTTTCAGAAAGAATCTCAGAAATATAAGGACAAGACAGCAGCAATCTCTTGAGTGATAGCTGACAAGCAGTCCCCTTTCTGACTGACACCTGCCCTTTTGAAATCATAACTAGTAGGATTTGTCAACAATATGAAATATCCCTCTTCACATATGTCCTCAATCTCTGCTCGATTTGCAGACAACAAATTGCTTAAAAAAGAAGAAGAAGAAGCACTTGAAAGAGTAGCCGACAGATGTCTAGCATATAAAATCAGACCAGGCTTCTTACATTTTCTTCTCATTGGACTGAAGTTGGAGCATCAGTTCTGTGTTTGCACAGGTTTCTTTAATGGCAGAAGGTAATAAATAATGTGCTTGTATCACGCTAATGATGCCTTTGCATTGCATCTGATTATATGTGTTTCCACGTCTGCAGCTGCAGTTCAGGTCATATTTCACATTCAAGGAAATCATTCATATCTAAATCTTCCAAGCATTTTTACAGAGCAAACCTCTGCTGTGCCTGTGCTGCAGCAGCTGGCTGCTGCATAAGTACAGCCGCACTAGTCTGTTCCCTAAGGACATAAGTTATGCAGCCAGCAGACAAAGTCAGTGGGTTGGCAGTATTTCCACATCATAAGCAGGGTATTAACTACAGTAACGGTGCTGCTGTGATCAGTGGAGGCATTGTGTGGCGGCAGTGGCACCATGATGGAAAGGGTCATCATAACCAGTAAGGGGCCATGTGGCAAGGGAATGGAGTCCATCTTTCAAGCAGAGAGCAGAGAGGAGTGGGCCACAAATTCCATTTATTGTCAGCAATGCCCCCACTCCCTTAAAGCTACCACGTCTTGTCAGAAACACAGTTATGGACTTAATTCATTTGCTCTATTCATTCTAACCTTCCACCCCAAGTGGCTTACAGCATCCCCCTCACTTCCATTTTATGCTGGCAAGAACCCTGTGAGGTTGGTTAGGCTGAGAGTATGCATCTGCCCCAAGGCTACTATGTTGGCCTCCACCTGCTTCCCTCCCTCAGAGGCAAGAGTTTCCCCGTTTTTCTTTCCCTTTATTGATTGAGTCACCCTAGGAATGAGTTTTCTTCTTTGTGGAAGGACTCTGGTTGTCCCACCCTGTCACAGTACAATATTTTGCCTGTTGGCTCAGCCTAGGAACTGAGGGAAAGATCAGGATCTTCCTTTAACTTAAAAAACTTAAATGGTATATGAGGTATTTTGAGATTCAGAAATAACAAAATATTTAATTTAACATAGAGGGGAAAGGGCATACTAGTATTTGGATCTGTTGGTTTGTTTTTAAAAATACTGAAATGTTTTTGGTCCAAAAGCCATGAACAGGAAAAAAAAAATTATTATTTTGCTCATTCTTAGAGGGTGCAAAAGAGAGGGCTTTTTTTCATTGGCTGCCCTATAATTATGAACAACCTCCCCACCAGTATGGTATTCAGATCCCCTAGTACCCTTCAGATACACTTCTATGAGTGGTGGACAGTCAACAAATCCTCTCCCTGTGACCTTAGTACCTGGGCAGGAATATATGGGAGAAGATGATTTTTCAGGTACACCAGTCTCAAGCCATGTAGGACTTTATCACTAAAGAGGGGGTGGGGAGGGGATAAACATATTACTGTTGTATTTTACTGGGTCTTGATATTACCTTTAAAAAAAATCACAACGGTACATGATAATGGATGGGTGATTGACCCTATAATGTGATAAATTGTAAGAACAGGAATACAGCTGTCTCATTCTAATCAATGTATGCCCCATAAACAATTACTGAAGTCAAGTGACATCAGCCCTGGTGCTTTCATGCTTAGAATGTTCTCTGTGTGGAAACCAGATTAGAAACTTGGTGGACTTCTGTTATTTCCTTTTTGTTGTTGTTTCAATCCGATTTCAATAACATTTAACACATGTACTTAAAATGATTATCAGTTATGCGTTTCAAAGAGGCTTCTAAGGGAGAAAATAGATCTCTCTTAATGTAAAAACTGGTTCAGGTTGGCAGTCTTGTAGATCTGAAGCAATAATGTTTGATTCAAGTGGCATCTAAAATGAACTAAGTTTAATTTTGATTATAAATCTTCATACACATGCACACAAAAGCTTATACCTAGTTGCCACTGTGCTCAAACTTTGTTTTAATGTAAAAACAGGGACATATTTTCACTGAAGTTCAACCCCAGGTTAACACAATCTGATTAATCTGATTAATCAAATGTCAGTCTTCAATCAAAGTCCTCAACTACATTTCTACAAAATTTCAACTACAAAATCCATAACTTCACATAAGCATGGTTAGAAGGATCTAGACTTCTCCATCACTGAAATGTTTTATTATGCTGCCTAGATAACTAAGAATAATTTAACAATTGAATTTAAGATGAGTAAAACAGGGATGGAAGAGAGAAACATTTTAGTACATTTTAGAGCCAACCTACCTATATTCAGCTGAACTCTTGAGTACACCAAATGTCACTCTTTAGCAGCACCATTTGTTACCAGATGTTTTGATGAGGGAGGGAAGAAAGGAAATTATGAACACAGATTGAACTGACAGGCATACACTCAGGCTTCTCTTTTTTCGGCACACCATCTCTTTGTTAATACAGATTCAGAAATGTAGTTGTCTACTTAATTTTATCCATGTACAGGCTGATCTCAATTGGTTCCATTTAATGTAGCCTTGCTCCCTGTCAAAACTCATTGTTCTTTAAGCAGTTCTAATACCCTGATTCTCTTGAAATAAGCCTCTTGTAATTGTGGTGCAGCAGCAGTGGTATAAAAGCACAGCACTTCATGCAAGCTTTCAGCTCCACACCCTCTGCATGGACACAAGTAACCTTTGGGGAATGTGTCTCCAGTACTCCAAGGACACTTCTACCTAGGGGCAAACTAGATGTGATATGACAGATGGTGTGTCTGCTGTTGCAGATCTCTTTATTCTCTCTTTCTTGTAGCATCTAATTTAAAAATTATACAGCTTTGCATCCTCACAATCGCCATCCTTGACTGGTGAGGCAGTGTTGGGGAGACCCACTTAGGGATGACATTACTCTATATCTTAAAAGAGCATAAAGGGCAATATACTTGTATGTACCTGCATTCTGCAGGGGTTGGGCTAGATGAACCTGGAGGTCCCTTCCAACTCTTATGATTCTATGATTCTAAGTTTATTATAGTCACAGCCTTATGCAATTACAACCAAAAAAAATTAAGACCAATATTTTAACAAACAATAGTTCAAATAAATTCAGATTAAAAGATTTAAAACTTAATATAAAAGTTTAAAATAAGGTCAAGGAATAACATACAGTTATACAGTTATACATCATCCACTCTCATCTGCATTAGAAACAACCCTTTTCCTAATAGTCATAGGTAACAATATAAACGAGGCTATTTCCAGAGCCAGTTTGGTGTAGTGGTCAGGAGTGTGGACTTCTAATCTGGCATGCTGGGTTCGATTCCGCGCTCCCCCACATGCAACCAGCCGGGTGACCTTGGGCTCGTCCCAGCACTGATAAAACTGTTCTGACCGAGCAGTGATATTAGGGCTCTCTCAGCCTCACCCACCTCACAGGGTGTCTATTGTGGGGAGAGGAATGGGAAGGCGACTGTAAGCTGCTTTGAGCCTCCTTCAGGTAGGGAAAAGCGGCATATAAGAACCAACTCTTCCTTCTTTTTCTTCTTGGGAACTCATCTGCCAAGAGAAACATAATTTGATCCTCATCTGAACCAGAAATACAGAACAGTTTTTGATTCAGTCGAGTTTGGATAGAATCATAAAGTGAACAATATAATAAAGATCTTCTACCTGATTTGATTTGCAAGGGCATATTTGCTTATCTAGCAGGAGACTGCTGAATCTCCCATATACATTTACTAATGGAAAGGTTAAAAACAGACCCAAGTAAAGGCCTTTCTTAATTGAGCCTTGACTAAATCATTCAGATAGCAGGAGAAGCATCTACTGAGTTTAAGCCTGAGATATCATACTGAAGAGCCTCTTGTGGCGCAGAGTGGTAAGGCAGCTGTCTGAAAGCTTTGCCCATGAGGCTGGGAGTTCGATCCCAGCAGCCGGCTCAAGGTTGACTCAGCCTTCCATCCTTCCGAGGTCGGTCAAATGAGTACCCAGCTTGCTGGGGGGTAAACGGTAATGACTGGGGAAGGCACTGGCAAACCACCCCGTATTGAGTCTGCCATGAAAACGCTAGAGGGCGTCACCCCAAGGGTCAGACATGACTCGGTGCTTGCACAGGGGATACCTTTACCTTTACCTTTATCATACTGAAAATTTTGATTTTTGTGCCAAGTCACAATTGCACACTGTATTTTTCTCCTGGACTCAAGACTGAGTTGTATTGAGCTCCCACGATTTAACCATGTCAAATGACTGTAAAGCATGACCGGGATTCACCCGAGGCTGCCTGTTGATGCGGTAGTGGGCTGGATGGAGGGCAACTGTGACCACGCCAACTGCCCCTGTGCCACAGGAGGTACATGGTGGTGGCATGTCCTGCCGTCAAGGATGGGTGGATCTTTGGGCACCTATAGAGCTGCCACATGCAGCAGGACCTGGCCTCTCACCCCTGGATCGCCGAGTGGACAGCTTTCCGCCCTCTCACCCTGTTTACAGGTTAAGGTTGCTACTTAATAGTTCATGTTAAAAGTTATTATATTTCATCGCAGCTTGGTTTTGGCCAAGATGGAGCCTGTTGGCAGAGAGTCTGGCCTGCGTGTTTGACTCCCTGGGGGTTTGGGGCCTCTTAAGAAGTGGCATGTAACAGGCAATGCCAACCCCAGACAACCTGGGGGTAGTCAACCCCCACTAAGGTCACTTCCCATTAGTGATAGGATTCCAGCAGGCAAAGGGATCCGTGTTCCCTGCTGGGAACTGGCGTAGGTCCCCAGGTTGCCTCTGGAGTCTAGGGTTTAGGCAGTCCACTGTCTATTTAGGTCAGGTTCCTTCACAGGCCATGCCAATCCTCTTGCTTGGGGGATAAATAAAGCTGTAGCCATGTTTCAAACCAAAACTTGGTGTCGCATCTCCTTCCAGCCATAAGTGCCTTCTTGCAATTCAGGCTGGATCCTAGATAGACCACATTCCGTGTTATCAGGAGCTGCTATAAATCAGGAGCTGCCATAAGAATCCTTTGTTGGGAATAGCCCTCATTGAATAGACCTGAGCAGGATCTTAGAATCATAGAATCATAGAGTTGGAAGGGACCTCATGGGTCATCTAGTCCAACCCCCTACACTATGCATATCTTGAATTGACTTGCTTAAGATTATTCTCCTAGCAGAGCAGCAAAAGCAAAATGAGGCAAAAAATAGTGTTTCATTTTGCCAGTTTTTGAAGTCTCCAGCCCATCATTTCTCTCAGGGGTTGCCAGTGAAGAGCTGGTAATCCCATGCTATTCTGATGCAGCCACGGTTGGATCTAAAGTGCTGCCATGATGATCAAGAGACTCTGCGGGTGGAGATGCAGACATAACACCAGGATGCTGTCTGACGCAGTCAGAGTTTTCCATTAATAAACCAAGTTTCACAGCAGGAGCTAGCAAAAGCCAAGAGAAGCAGTTTCCCAAGGGGGCAGGTCCCCAGAGACCCACCTTACCCCAAAGGCATCAGCATTGATCTGGCTACTTTTACTGTTTGGTACAGCTGCAGCTCATAGAAATGATAAGTGAGCATTAAATGGGGAAAGTACTGGATTACTGGTTAAAAATATGGCAGCAAATAAACGGTCTTCATTTCTTTTTTTCCCTGCCAGTCAATTGTTCTTTGATACAATTCAGCAATTTTAAGTGTTCCATTAAGTTTATTAGCTACTTATACCCAGAACTGCTGATGTGGGTAGAGAGAGTATTCAACTATTACTTCACCTGCTTTTCATCAAAAGCAATGCTGACAAGCTTTTTGTTGCCTGCTAATCATCCCATCACCATTTCCTTATTCTAACTATGAAAACATGATTTAGGTACAAGTTCAGTGGCATTGTCTTCAGTGGCAGGGGCTTCTGGGAATTGTAGTCCATGGACATCTGGAAGGCCACAGTTTGACTACCCCTGGTATAGAACATGGGTAGCTACAAAAATGGCATGGGGAATTGAAAGTTATGTCCATACTTCAGGCTAGTCAACAATCAAATAGTGGTAGTGTTTCCACTTACTGTCCTTGATGCTGCGGTTGCGGGGCTTTCTGTAAGTAAAACAGTTATTCTCCCTCCCTCAGATTATTTGTGTCTTCCCTATCATTTTTTGGAGCATCATACCAATGTTTCTCAGTTCTTTGGAATCATTCAGTTCTTCCTCTCATTACACTCCAGGCCCCACTTACAAGGCACTGTCCAACTGGAAGACATATATGACATCACTAATGAAGCCTATTCCTTTCTCCCTGCTTAACGTATTGCTTATAAGAAATATTATCTGATGCAGCCCAGATGCCAGCTTTTCATATCAGTAAGACAACCTGATTCTCTTTAGATACAATTAAAATGCAAATGAGTCATATGGCCTTCTTTCCTCTACTTATTCAGGTCCCCAGAGTGATATCATTTCAAAGAGCTTTGCTATGCTGGAGCTTTCCGTTTTTTGCAGTGAGTGGGGACATGAACTGGGAGCAGGCAGTAAAACATTTCCATAGTAAATAGCTTAAATACCCCCACCAACTGGCAGTCTCCCTGATTTCTGTACATACTATTAAACTGCTTCACTTTGGACACATCTCAGAGTCATTTTGAAAAGGCGCATAGACAAGAAGGTGGAAAATGTCACCCAATACACAACTCTGTCAAAATGAGCACAAGAAAATGAGATGCATACATGATGGTGAGGGTCTCCAGAAGATGGCAACATATAGGTTTCTTACTTACAGAAGACCACCAGATATGGGAGAGATGAGTTTTTATGACTTTTTTGTGACTCTGCATAACCTGAAACGTGATAATGAAAATGGCACTGTGAGAGCAACAATATCAGAAAATCCTCCATTAGAACAATGAAAGCATTCTGGTTTTGCTTTTTCATCCCCATTTAATCTTCAGGCCTAAATCTCCAGCTGGGGGGAAAAAAACAGAGGAAGAAACAGTTGGCTCATTTTACAGTTATGCATACACATTAGTCCCACCAAATGCAGGATATTGCAAGTAGGAATATATGCAGAAACTGTGAAGAGGGCTTGTAGGAAACTTGATAAGTTTCAATTATCCTTCCTTTTTAGAAGTCGTCTAAATTGCAAAGTGGACTATAAAATGGGGTATAAAAAGCAAAACAGAATAAATGCATACATAAACAATGGGAATGAGGTAACTCAAGCTTTTCCTTCAGTCCCCATGGCGCTTTAAGATATTCCTTCTGCTCCTTTGTTGGTAACAAGTGTTCTATATGTTACAATCAACATTATAGCTCACACCCCCAAATCACTCAGATGGCATTTTATAAAGTACATTGAACAAGCCATTGTCCATGATTGGAGGAAGGGAAAAATCTGTTGGAAGAAAAGCTATCACCCATTTTTTCTGTTTATATATAATTGAGAAAGAGAGCTACTAAATAAAGCAAAATATAGGAGGCAATATATTTTGACTGTCACTATGTACGGCTTTAGAAGGTTTTCATCATAAATCTCAAATCCATTAAATATTTCTTATTCTCTGAGTGGGATATCTACTTTTATGCAGCCTTTCTAATTCCATCCACTGGAAAGACTAAATTGAAACCTGTCAACTAAACTATTAAGTTATCTTAAGTTTTTGTTTAGGATTATTTACGGTAATACAGTTCTTATGAAAGCTACCCAAACAACTGCTTTGATGACTGATTCTTCTTTTAACTACAACAACAAAGGTTTTTTTAAAGTATCTTTGCAACCAGAATATATTATGCACACATATTATTGATATTTCTAGGATTCATCACACTTTTGTACATTTACTTAAAAAAATCAATTAGAATATTGTCACCACTTTGATTAATGATAAAAGCTAGAAATAATAATAGGATATGATAAAATGGAGAGTCTATCCCCATTATACAACTTGTTCTGAAAAGCCTTGAATAAGTAGGAAGCCATGAAGACAGGAATCCATATCAGGATATCCTGAGCCATTCTCAAGATGCCCCACATTTCCCTTACAGATGTTCAACACACACACCTCTTGTCATGCTGGGAGATGTGGGGGTATAAATTTAAAAACTACAAAATCAAATCAGATAAATATACAACTTCCTATATTTTTGAAAATGTGTGAATTAAGTCTGGTTTTTCTTTGTTTTCTTTTCTTTTTGCTATTGTATAGATCAGGAGAAAGTAAAATTATTGTGTTCTAGCAAAGAGATTACTGGATTTGAATTCTGGCAATGATTGATTAGGCATGGCTCAGAATTGAAGCTGCTGTTCTTGTCTCACGTCAGAAATATTGTTTGCCAGCTGCAGTAATTGCTGGAAAGATACATCCCGGAAGTTATCCAGGCATGATTACTATAGCCTACTCTGTTACTCAAAATAGACTTGTTTCTTGAACGTTGAATGGGGAAATTAGCTGATTCTAGAAGATGTTTGAGCAAGAAGGATAACATGTGAGATCTCTACATATGTGTACCAGGGTGTTTCCAACAGAAAAAAAACTCATACATAGGCCAAATTTGAAATGCTTAGGAAGGATACTTATTGAAAAATAAATGTAAAGCTTTGCACACTTTTACATGATTTAAACTAACACAAATATACAAGAGGAAAATAAAGAGTTGAGATGGTGTAATAGGGGTATAAGATCTGGGATAGATAAAGATTAACATATACCATCCATGATGTAACGAAGTCCAGAGAAAGTCAGCAAGATGAACCTGATTGTGTGGTTTGGATTCAAGAATGACCTATACATAGCTATTGTTTAAACATCAAATTCATGTCTAGAGGCTATGGCCAGACATCCCTAGCATCTCCATCACACATATCCTTACCACTTAGTGGCTCTGATATATCCGTTTCCAGCTGTCTGGCCTCCACTTCCAGCCAGTTGTATCGGGCTGGCCCCTAGAGCGCCCACCCCCACAAGGTGGCTGTGATGTGCTCAGGAAGCCTCATGGCCAGACACAGTCTGGCTGCTGACGGGAGCACACCTGCAGCACCCTGGCCTGGGCGCAGTTCGCCCCAGCTTCCAGCACGCCCAGCAGGCCAGGCAGCTGTGGAGGCATCAGGGGGCTATGTCACAGGACTGGCAGCCCTCCATGTTGACCAACCCACCCGCTGGCAAATGCTGGCAGGGGCTCATGGGAATTGTAGTCCATGGACATCTGGAGGACCACAGGTTGACTACCCCAAGTGAAGACAAAAGAGTAGCTAGTGAAGATGTCCAGGTGTTTGACTCTCTGGTAATTAAGGAAGGGAAATGGCAGAGGTGGGGATGAACTCATTAAGGAAAAGAAAGACCACAGGTGTGAGAAAATGTACTTCAGGCTATCAAGGAAAAAGAACAAGCTCCTGGGTGCCGTTATCCCATCAGTGCACTGCCCTGAGCTGGCTTGTCAGGAGGGTAGTACATAAGCCTTATTAATATAGGGTAAGGGAAAAGTCAGCGGAAGAGGCCTCTCATGGAGACAATAACCGCAGAGTGTGTACACTTTGTTTACTACATGAGCACAAACATGCCTATGTGAAATTCCTGGCTGAAACTGACATGACTTAGTGCATTTCTGGCCAAGTGATGCTTTACTTACAAGATGCAAGCAATGTTGCCCAAAAGGTGGTTTGCAAGCAACTCCTCCTTTGCCTAGGGAGTGGTCTAGGCCCTAACAGGTCCACATGAGGTGGCTCTTGAAGATGGTTATAAAATTACAGCTAGTAAAAATGCAGCAGCTATGGTCCCTGCTAGTAGGTGCCACTATAATCATATGAAAGCCTATTAATTAAGACATTGTCATGCCATTTCCATCAGCTTCTAGTTTGCTTTCAAGGTGAAAACAAGGTTTTTCAACTTTAAATCCCCAAATGTCTTGGGTTCTGAATGCTTAACAGACTGTCTCCATCCATACAGTCTGAGCCTGGACTTGAAATGCTCATAACAGAGCATTCTTAGGGTACTAGATTTAACTAATATTCAGTTTATTAGGTCTCAAATCCTGCCAGTCCCACATATGGCATTCCCTCCTTCAGGAGTTTAGAGTGACTACATCTCTGGTAGGTTTCTGCTCTGCTTTAAAGGCATACATTTTGGAAGGTCCTTTGCTTTAGACTGATGGGTTATTATTGTGATATAAATGAGATGTTGGCACTACTGGCAGGATAACCTCTGATTCATTAATTTGGATAACATATTACCCCACTTTTCTCACGCATAATTCCCGTGAGTCATTAGTCAAGCAAAAAGCAAACAAACAACTCAAAATGACAAAACCACAACACGAGCATATTCTGAATATCCTTAGAATGGCCACAGGCTGAAAGCTCCAGACCAAGAGCCAAGAGCCATTTGGGTCTTGACCGTCACCTTGTATTAGAAGGCTTATGCCTCTGGCTTCAATACTAGTCACGAGAGATGACAAAAATGCAGCTGAGATATTGACAGGTAGCAAAATGTTCCCAAACACACACACACACACACCATGCTTTTATTTGTTGTGACCTTCCTGAGGAACCAGATATGCTTGAAAGGCACTCTAGAAATATGCTAAATAATTGAATAGAATAAATGTTCATGTATATAATTGGCAATCTTGAAATTTCAGAAAGATTAAATAATTGTTTCACCCTGGACCACCTGTTCTGCAGAGCTCACTCTCTCTCTCTCTTTCCTAACTCATTGTATTTGCAAATATAAAATGCCTGCACTTTCCAGACCCTGGATATTCAGCAGAACAGGTACTCAAACTAATTTGTGAAGAAATGATAAGGTCATTGTATTAAGCATATTGGTTTGCTCTGCCTGGTGCCACTCAACACAATATTTTAATCTTCTACAGTGAGATTGAAGGAAGTTTAAAGCTTAATCAAGTGCATAGGAAAATGTTCCTTTTGGAGCTGAACACAAGAGCCATCCTAGTTTGCACAGGTATACTGGTAGATAATGCAATCCTGTTCAGCTCTTGCCTTGGCTCCAAAACACACGTCTATTTGCCCTAAGGGATCATATCATCTGATGGAATCTAAGAAAATACTGGAAAGCACAGATTGGGATTAGGCACTAGGTTTTTACCTTCTCTCTATTACATCCCTAACATTTGATTAGGGATATGATGGGAACACAGAAGGTATATTTGAACAAGCAGGGTTCATTTCCCAGTAAATTCAAGCAAAAGGGCTAGCTCAGGTAAGAATCAGACAATATGCAGAATATATGATTGCTTCTGAAAGCAGTATGTCCATAAGCAATATCTAATAAATCATGTGATATGGTGTTGCTGCTTTAAAATTTTCCTTGCCTCATTCCCAGGAAACTAGCTATTTAATTTGTTTTTGCATCTGGAATTTTTTTTTTTTTGCTCAAAAATTGTTGGTGGTGAACTGATTTGGGATCATGTACAATTCAACTCTTGATAAGATGAAATGGATAATTCTGTGTTGTTTTTATTAAAGGAGCCAAAGCTTTACAGATTGGCAATGAGCAGACCAACTGAGTAAACCATTTTCATAGTTCAGAACTAATTAGATTCAAAATAAAATGCCTTAACTACCATTGATAGAAATTAGTGGAAACTCAATTAATCACATGTTATATTTAGCAGGACTTATTAGGTGAGAGAAAAATGGTAAACAGAGGCTTTTGATGGAAGGCACATGTCATCTGCTTTATTTAGTTCCACCATCAGTTCCAGTTTTGAGAACCCATGCGATAAGAAGAAGAAGAGTTGGTTCTTATATGCCGCTTTTCCCTACCCAAAGGAGGCTCAAAGCGGCTTACAGTCGCCTTCCCTTTCCTCTCCCCACAACAGACACCCTGTGGGGTGGGTGAGGCTGAGAGAGCCCTGATATCACTGCTCAGTCAGAACAGTTTTATCAGTGCCGTGGCGAGCCCAAGGTCACCCAGCTGGTGGGGGAGTGCAGAATCGAACCTGGCATGCCAGATTAGAAGTCCGCACTCCTAACCACTACACCAAACTGGCAATACATATATTGTATGTATTGACTTTGTCCACACAGTCTTATTTTCTATAGACCATTTTATTTTTCATCATATCCCCCCACTCTTTCCAGGCCACCAGTTGACATTCATCTCAAGCACTACGCCTCATGCCCCAACCAATGGAATTGAGGCAAATGACCTCATTTATAAACAGGCCTTCTTAATAGTGTGGGCCCACCTTTAGAATACCTTGTTTTTATGGATAATTTATTACAGGTTTTCAGGTGCCAAGCTGAAATATTTTTTGTTCACTCACACTTTTTACTGGATTTTATCTCTCACCTTGTTGCTTCCCTACTCCTACTGTTTACATTTATTACCACAAGTGGAGAAAGTATGCAGGAACATCTTCTCTTCCCCTGCCCACCACTTCCTCTGTTATTTCTTGACACCCCCATAACCTTTCTCCTTTTTCTGCTTCCTTCTCTTCTTCCCAGATACCAACCCGCTTTTATTGTCACCCCACATTCAGGTTTCCTTCCTTCTTCCACCTTGGCAGGCACTCCCTGGAAAAATTCCAATTGAGTTGCATAATGTGATCTGCTACTTTGACCCAGGTCCAGTTGCACAGTAGAGAACTTGCAAGGACTGTCAGGGTACATCTTACATTCCTCTACCTTTTCCCCAAGCTATTTCCTCTTTTCCACATCCTGGCAGCTTTCATGTGTTCATCATTCCCTGCTTCCTTCTTTCCTTCGGACCCACCACTTATCTGTCCCCCCGTATTTACTATTCATTTATACATCATCCACTTTTCTCCCTAGTGGCAACTCAAAGCAGTTGATAACATTCTGCTCTCCTCAATTTGACCCTCACAACAGTCCTGTGAAGTAGTTTAGGCTGAGAATGTGTAACCCCCCAATGCAGCTATTTTCTCCAGGGGAACTGATCTTTGTCATTTTGACAGCAGTTGTAATTCCAGTGATCTCCAGCCCCCACTTGACCCCCAATAATCATCCTTCAAAGGCCAAAATAGGCATGGAAAGAGTCCTTTGCTCTCCCCCTGCCTTTTTATTCACAGAAACTGAAGCATTGAATACTCGGGCTGCCTAGCAACAACCAGGTTGGATTCATTACTTAAAGCTACAGGAACTCCTTATATCATTGTTGGATTTTTTTAACTGCCAAGTATATCTCTTTTTTTAGATTTCTCTCTCTCTCTCTCTCTCTCTCTCTCTCTTTTTCAAACCTGGGTTTCTTTTCAGATTTCTAGAAAGATCTAAAAATATCTGTCTTGTACGTTCACAGCTACAGTTACTGGCTTTACATATACAACAATACCTGTCTTTAATATTAAAATATAAAGTATTGGCTTTACATCAGTTTGATTGTGGATTTCATGGCTGGGGTGTAGGTTGCTGGATATTTTTCTGTATAAGAATGTGGGGTCATCTTATATGCAGAATCATCTTTTTTTTCCAGGTAAATACAGAATATTTGCAAGTGGAAGAACAAATCTAAAAATTGGTAAAGGAGCTGCTGCCAAGCAGAGATCTGTATTCTGGTAGAAGTTCAGGGACATTGCAGATCTTGAAAATCAATAAACAGAGAATATACAAGGAACAGGCAGCAAGTAAAGGGCAGAGTATATGTCAAAGTAACAGAAGAGACAAGAATCCAGTCACCAGGAGCTCAAATACTATGGAAAAAATCTACACAAAAACACAACTAAACTTGTGAAACAGGACTTTTAATAAAGGGAAAAGCTTTGGATAGAAGTAGTCAAAAGGCTAAAGTGTGACTTCTAAAGGACTTCAAAGGTAAAAAAAGAAAATATTATTTCATGATGCCCTTTCTTGTTCCCTACTGGAGGATTAGTGACTCTTTAAAGGATGAAATCCATCTGCTTAGGATAAAGCAATTGTGCAGTGCTCTGGGACACTTGACCAGTTTGGCCTTCCATATTCTATTGCTCTTCTCCAATGCATCATCATAACAGGCTAGCTGACCAATGTAATGTCTGCCTTGAGAGAGATTAGAGAGGGGAATTCTGGGACAGGAAAGAACCTCTGAAATCACCATACCATAGTATTATTACATCACTTGTTCCTATTATATATTAGTCTAAAGATTAAAATAAATATATATACAGCCCCGAGGAGGGAGAATTTAGGGAAGAGGTAGCAGCAGAAAGTATGTTTCCCTAATACTTTTATCTTCTGCAGTAACCACTGTGTATTCTGACAAAACACACCTCATGCAAACACACACAAAGAGACATGCACTGTATACTTCTGCACAAGCAGCAGTGATGTGGTGCACACTTATCTAAATGTGCAGCATGCAGTGTGTTTCCTCGCTTCTTATCTGCTGGACTATGCAAGATCTGTAGTGTGCATGAACCAGCAGCATGAGAAGACTATCCTACAGGGGACACAGGAGGAGATAAGTAGCCAGCATATTTAGATTAGGAACTTCCTGATGTTTTCCAAATATGATCTCCTGTGTCCTGATTGGCTCAGCTGGAGACGTCCTGCTCCTCTGAGCACAATTCTCCCCTGCTTGCCTCCAGAACAGAGTGAATGAATGCAGAGCAACAGTTAGAACGTTCACTAGGACTCCCTCCACTTTCCAGACAAAGTTTGTTTCTCTTTGTAATAAAACTATTGTATTCTTTGAAGCAGCCAGTGCTGTGCTCCTCCTTTCCATATTTAAAACCTGCCCACATTATCTAATACAGGGAAGAGAAATCGATGACTATTCTGGTAGTTGTTTCGAAGCATTACACCATTTTTTGGTACTGAATGCTCATCTGATCACAGAGTCAATTATTTATTATTTATTCAGTACACACTATGTAATGGCATGGGCAGATGCTGGGCTTTTAAAGTTTCACATTTATACTTGCCAAATGTCAGGGTTTGACCCAATTAGTTTTTGTACCATTTTTTAAAAATCCCTGTGCTGAGGTTTGGGGATTAGCAACATCTGTTGGTGTCTACCACAATGCCTGTCTTTATACTTGTGTATTATTAATGAGATTAAGAATTAAGCAGTGCACCATTAAAATGCAAAGCATATGTTTTGCTTTGGTAGTCCGGGGAGTGCCTCGTGTCTGCGTAATATATTGCCATGTAGTCCCACTTTACGATTGGACCAGATGAGCTATTTGCAGTTAACTTCTCTGCAGTTAAAAAATAGAGTCACACCAGACTACATTTGCCAACAGTGGAACAGAACTAGCCTGCCTTCTCCCGTCCCACTGCAGCCCACTAATGTCCATGACAGCTCGGGGAGCAGGGGGGACATGGGACTCTGAAGAATGACGTGAGAGGGATGTGCAGTGTGTTGGAAGAATGAGTGGAAATTGTCAATTTGGCCTGCATCTAATCCCATGAAAACTCTCAGTCTGCTGAACTGGTGCTGCTCAGAGGCAGACGGACCATCTTGGTGAGAACTCAGTGGGACTTGTTTGGTTGTACAGTTTAGGAATGAATGTTCTCCAGACCTCTCATCAAACACTGAAAAGGGTGGTTCCAAAATGTAAGGAAACATTACGCTGCTAAAAGTATGTTTCTTCAAGGGGGTGGGGAGAGAAACGCTACATATTCAAATGACTGAGTGTAAAATCAAAATGAATATTCTTGAAAAGGACCAAATGATCTAATATCACCCACTGAAGACAAAATTAATTTGTTCAGCCAAGCTAGCAAAATGCATCTTATGAGGACTCAGATTGGAAGTGGCAAATAGAGTCTTTCCTGCCAGCTTTCATAACACCGCAGCATTCAAATGTCTGAGAAAATCAAAGAGTTTGAGCCGTTGTCATTTTCCTTTGCAACCTCCTTTCCAAGAGAAAGAGAAAATGTTGTTTAGTGAAATAAGTTGTCGCTGATGGCATTCTGCCAGCAAACATCTAAAGCTTGTCTGGCTGAGGTTGGCGCTTACAACACACTGAAAAGGAGCAGTTTCCCTGACAACTGAACCCAATGTGCTCCTGCTTTTTACCCCTCCCTCCCCTCTTGTCCTTTCCCACTTAATTCCCCACCTGCATTTCACAGGTTATATTTAGCATCCAATCTAAGCAGACACAAATGGAAGGGGGGAGGGAGGATCTGCCTTTAGTAACAAACATAAGAGAAAATGCTAGTGAATTCTTTCACACAAAGAGTATTTTGTCCTTTTCCCAGATCAAGGAATGCAAATGATTGTACCACTGTAGGAACAGGTTGGATGCTTACACTCCATTGGCTTTTGTGTCCCTGAAGTTACAAGGTGTTGTGGGTCAAAGTCCCTGTGGTTCTGCATCTAGGGAAGTAGGGGGGAAAACCAAGATGGCACATCCCTGTACTCCAGCTGTGTGGCCAAATCTCGGTTAGCAAATTCCTGGAGATTTGGAAGTAGAGTATGGGGAAGGGAGGGTTTAGGGAATGAAGAGACCTCAGCAGAACCCTCAAAAGCAGATATTCAGTACTTTGCAAACGAAATCATCACTGTGCATAAGGATTCATCTCCCTTGCTACAATACCCATAAATTAGATCTGGTCCAAATATTTAACTTCAAAAGTCACATAATTAGTTAAGTAGGGTCTACCAATATGTAAAGCGACACATAAAAAGAAGAGTTGGTTCTTATATGTTGCTTTCTCTACTGAAAGGAGTCTCAAAGCAGTCTTCCTTTCCTCTCCCCACAACAGACACCCTGTGATGTAGGTGAGGCTGAAAGGGCCCTGATATTACTGCTCAGTCAGAACACCTTTATCAGTGCTGTGGTGAGCCCAAGGTCACCCACCTGGCTATGTGTGGAGGAGAAATGGGAAATCAAACCCAGCTCACCAGATTAGAAATTGGTGCTCCTAACCACTACACCACTGGTCATCTGTATAAATAGAGCTGTTCTGAAAGGCCCTGACTCTGCAGCACTACTAAGTATGCAACATGAAGACCAAGGAGCACTCCAAATAGGTTGGCCATAAAGTTAGGAGAAGGATAGAGAAGGCCACCCTCCAGACAGGACAAGGAAGGCATTAATCAGAGATGCAACAACAACACCAAGGATAACACTGAAGAAGCTGCAAAGATCTGCAGCAGAGATGGGAGTATCTGTCCATAGGACCACTTTAAGCTGCATACTACACAGAGTGGGGTTTTATGGGAGGATGGTCATAAAAAAGTCATTGCCTAAAGAATTTGGAGTTTGCCCGACTACATGTAGCAGATTCCCCAAACATGTGGAAGAAGGTTCTTTGGTCAGATGAAACAAAAATTGAAATTTTTGGCCAGCAGGAAATGTCATATGTTGCACAAACCCAACACTTTCCATCACCCCTAGAACACCATTCCCACAGTGAAGCATGGTGGTGGCAACATCATATTTTGGGTATGTTTTTTGGTTGATGAAGACAGGACAACTGGTCAGGATTCAAGGAAAGATGGATGGCACTAAATATAGGGCAATTCTTGAGGAAAACCTGTTTCAATCTGCCAGAGATTTGAGACTGAGATGAAGGTTCACATTCTAGCAGGACAATGAACAAACAGCTAAAACTACACTGGAGTGGTTTAAAGGGAAGAATGTTAATGTCCTGAAATGGCCTAGTCAATCCAGCTGAGAATCTGTGGCATGACTTGAAGATTGCTGTACACCAATGCTAGCGCTCTAACTTGAAGGAGATGGAGCAGTTTTGCCTTGAGGAATGGATGAAAATCCCATTGGCTAGATGTGTTAAGACAGACTTTCTCAACTTTTTCACTGTTGAGTACTCCTTGAAACATTCTTTAGGATTTGAGGAAACCTAGAAGTGTACAATCAAGCAGAATATGGCTGGGAAACATAGCTGGGGCTTCTGCCCTTCCCACCCCCTCCAGGTCCATCAGTGACCATTTTGGAAGGGGAGGGATGGGTCAACATTGTCATATCACCTGATAAATATTTAATACATGTT